>NC_133422.1:35755000-36380000 GCF_049350105.2 Macaca mulatta
CTCTTCCCTTCCACGAGCTCAAAATTTTTTTTTAACTTCCACATATGAGTGAGAATATGTGGTTTTGGAGTAGGAGTAGCAATGAGAGAGGAGCCCCCAATTTTAAGGAAAATACGTAAATTGGAAAATATTTGTGTATGTTTGTAAGATAATAAAAACGAACAGACAAGAAGAAGTTGAAGTCATGGGAGAAATGCATAATAGTTATCCAAGTCAAATTTGTGATGATGGAAGGAGATGGTTATGAGAGCTCAGAAATCGGGCCTGTGGGTCTTAAACAGGAGGAGCCATCACGTCAGAGTTTGAAGAAAAGGCAGTATGAATGTGCATATGTGTACATAAATTTGTAGAAAGGGTCAATACTTTGAAATAATTTATACTTAATGACTAGACAATAAGATCATCTAAATGATACGTTAGTGAAGAGGGATGGACAGATAAGGAGAATGATGAAGATTCTGAGTAACCTACATGTAAATAGGGAGAAAAATCAGAGGAAAAAAAATTGAATGGTTTTCAAGTGTCAGTAAGAACTCTTTTACGATTCAAGACAATTAATTTATCCCAGAACGAACCTGCATTGTTAAGAAATTAGCTCAAGCAGCACCTAAAAGCTTAGATGTAGTATGAGATAAAATATACTATAGATCTGAAACATTTATAGATAAAATATATGATCATCATAGGAGTATAATAAGTAACTTCACCTTAAGTTTATTCTTAATTTATTTGCATAGGTGCCATTGTTCATAATTTTTTAAAGTATGCTCACATTACCTGTCTGGTAATATGGTAAAGTATGCTCATATACCTATACTTTGGGTTTATTTTCTCAGCAGATTATTCTATTGGAAAATGACTTAAATAGACACTTATTAATACTATATTTTATTTCCTGAGGAAGAAAGGAAATTAATTGTCTAAGTCATTATTCATATGCCTTTATATAGCCTTATAGACTAATTATCAAATGAATCTATCAGAATGACTTCATCACATCTTCAATTTTGAACCGTAAAATATTCTTTTACAGTTTAGGCATAAATACAGGTTATACTACATGGTTAAAACACCATTATGTTTGGCTATAGATCTATAAATACTGCACTTTGTATAACTACCACAATGAGACTTCCTTCATGATGAGTGTGGAAATACTTTACAATGGTAATTTCTCATTTAATCTATAATTAACCAATAAATATGACAGAAGACCATTTTACTTGAATGCCAATAATTAGTGATTTTATATTTATATGATTTAGTAAATGAGACAGATCATCTACTGCTAGTGATAATTTCATTCTAGAAATTTGGCAAATTTAGAAGCTTATAGCTCCTTTAGAGTCACTAAACCCTATAATTTATCACTTTCAGCAATAATCTGGACACCATAATGAAAGAATCTATTGGGAGAAGTAAGCTCACTTTCAAAAGTAATCTGTGACATTAGGTTAATTAATTGAGGAAGAAGATAAGCTTACTTGATTGCCCTTTTCACCTATGCCTCTCAGCTTCATTTCTATTGGAAAAAGAAAGTGTGTACTCACCTTAAGATCATTGAGTCTACATATTACAGCTCTCTCGCTCTCTCTATATATACGTCTATTTTTCATTTCGACCCATTTTCTAGGCAGGGAGTCTGATAAATATATAAATGGTATTGACTTCTGGCTGGCATGGTGGTTTTAAGCCTGTAATCCCAACACTTTGGGAGGCCAAGGCGGGCGGATCACGAGGTAAGGAGTTTGAAACCAGCCTGGCCAGCATGGTGAAATCCGGTCTCTACTAAAAATACAAAAATGAGCTGGCTGAGCATGGTGGCGCACACCTGTCCTCCCAGCTACTCGGAAGGCTGAGGTAGGAGAATCGCTTGACCCCAGGGGGCAGAGGTTGTAGTGAGCAGAGATTGTGCCACTGCACTCCAAAGTGAGCAGGACTCCATCTCAAAAAACAAACAAACAAACAAACAAAAAAACCGTTTGGACTTCTAAAATAAATATGCTCTCCGTGTAGCAGAGATTATTTTATATGTTCAAAATCTTTGCCAAACTAAACATGTTATATGAAGGCAGGAGATCATGTTTCCTTATTGTTTAGCTAGAAATAGGGATATGGTTCAAATATACCCTATGTTATGTATTGCTTTATACTACATGTGTCTTTTCCTTGTGATGTAGTTTACATATACATCTATAACATAGCTCAGTTTTTAGAATTATTCTATTTGCATTTCTATTTTGCAACATCTGTTTGACTTTGCCATCTCTAAACTACAATCTCTTCACTGCAGTAAGCACATATGAGTAGATTCACTATACATGGTTGTGGCAAATTTTAAGTCCACTGTCTTGTACAGAGTTACCTACCAAAAGATGTCAATAATAAGTATAATTACTATACATGCCAATCAATAAATGGAATATTTTCTCTTTTTAAAGCAGGGTTTTTCTCTTGGTGTACGTCATGAGGTATCATGATACATTGCTATTTTATAAATAGATTAACTTACACACATTTTCTGCATATAATTCTACAGTCTCAAAAATGTAGAATACGAAATGGTTAAAAATACTTCTCATAGTTTGAGTAATTGGCCTGTATAATTGTGTGAATCGGTCAATACAAACATTGTTAAAATGAGAGATTTCATGCAGAAATTAGACCTTTCGGAAATGCAGGAGGAGCTGGGAGGTGAAACCCGGGAAAGGGGAATCCGAGGATATGAGTAACAGCCACCGAATCTGCTGGAAGCATTAACAGTGGTGAACAAGTTGGAACTTGTGGGAAAGTCTGAGAAACCCTACATGTCTGCAAGTTAGAACAGAGCCATGAAAGAGGAACTTGCGAAGAGGTCCATAATTGCCACTTTTAAGAAATCTGCTTCCTCTGTGAAAATCAGTGCCTCTGGGGGAACTGTCATTTTTATAGTTCAAGACAGCAGGCTTTGGGCTGTAATTTGTCAGCACTGAGAGCAGTCTAATGCAAACAGAAGGAAATATGTTATAGCTGTCCGTATTTGTCATCAGGTATATGTACCACAACCTACCAAGAGTACTATAATAATTTCTGCTTCCACTCTGCCTTCCAAGTCTTGCTAGATTTCTTTCGTGGCCAAGTCTAACATAGGACAATATGAGCGGGAGTTGGAGGGAGACTCCAAAAAACATATTTGCCAGCCTTATGCTGACAACATGCCTCCATGTTTTATTAAAAAGGGAAAGTCATGTGCCCTTATAATCTGAGCATGGCAATCGGAAAAAATATGAAAATTATTCTGTCCTAAAGTAATATTAAGTACACATGCTTTCCAAAAAGTCTGCATAAAATGCCTCAAAGACTGTTTTCAGGTAAAGCACTAGGTAAAACTGCAGTGCTGTAAAAATATATATACCACTTCTATGCAACACACAACTTCAACAATCAGTCAACCTAGGATATTGGCAGAGGCAAAGCTGCCGTATCAATAAAATTGATGAAAATTATTTTTTTGTTGACACCAAATTAAATTCATCATGGTTAAAAACTACAAACATAAACATATTTTTCTCCTTTTCTTAAAATTTTAACTAGAAATGAGCTTTTAAGCAAAATATTATAGACCACTAGTTTGCGGTAATAATGATCTGAAGGCAGAATAGTACCAGCAATAATTGTATAAATACAATCAACATCATATGAAAAGAGACACTGCTTCTGTTAGAAGATGTATTTATTCAAAATGTAAAAAAAAACTAGGACTACATACAGAGCTGTGTGTTGGTTTCTTACATATATAGATATATTCATATAAAATAGAATATTATATACAGAGAAATTTCCTTTTAAAATATTGATTAACTCATTCTCAATTTTTTTTGGCCATTGATCATACATTTACTCTTCTGGTCTGAGTCACCTTCTTCCCTTTTCAGGATTATTAAAATATATTTTTCTCCTTTCTTTCTGTGCTTTTACCTTTGCCTTCCTATTACAGGCCTATTTTCAGCATATCAGTCAAAGTAATCTTAGAAGCTTAAATCAAATCATGTTATTTCTCTGCTCAAAATTCTACCATGTGCCACATCTCACTCCTAGTTTTTATAATAAAAGACAAATATATAAAATGACAAACTTTGTCTTATACCATCCAACAAATGCTCTCAGATGTATTTTTCTACTGATCTCCCACATAGTGAGCACGAAAGTGGTCTTCTTGAATTTTTTTTAAACATTGCAGGTATGCTCATGACTCAGAGTCTTTGCACTTGCAGTTTTTCCTACTAAAAATTTATCCCAGATATTCACAAGCTGTTCACTCAACTCTTCAGAGCTTTATTCAAATATCACTTTCTTCTCAGTGTGATCTATTCCAGACCCCCTAAGAAAAATGACCATTAAACACTCCAATTGTCCACAGATCTCTGTTACACTCCCCTGGTTTTTCTTTCTCTTTAGCATGTTTCAACATGTGACATACGATGTCATTTACTTTTTTGTGTGCTTATTTTGTGGAGTCTCAACCTAGATCATAAAAATCTCTGAATTCTTGGACTTTCTCTCCTTTTGACTATTATATCACCAACAGTAAGAATAGTGTCTGGGCCACAGCAAATATTTACTGAAGATTTGCTGAATAAAGAAATGAGTATCAACAAAAGGTTGAAAATTTTGGCAAAGTATCATATTATCATCTTAATAGATGTTTAAAATATTTGCACAATAAATATTTCAAATAAAAATAAATAATTATATAAATTTAAAATATTTACACAATAAATGATAGTTTATACACCATCATATTAATAGTGAAATTCAGGTACTCTCAGGAAAAAAAAAAAAGTTTTGCTCACATAGACTCTTTCTACACAAATCTGAAATCAGGTCATAATAATCAGATTTATTACTTCTGAACAGTTACAGAGATAGATACTTCTGTCATTTAAAAATTCACATAAAATATTGTGTTTGGTTTAATAAAATGGTTCCAATATGTTTCTGTTAACCTCTTTATACCAAGACAAATGTGGATAAGCCTTCAGTCTAAATTAAAATGAAAAATTTGAGCAGGAATGTCTCTCTACCAGAAACAGGTACTATCAGGACTAAACTCAGTAGAAATTTTCTATTTGAAGCTTCAAGTTTGAATGTATAGAATGTATAAAAATGATAATAACTTTGACTGCTAATTTAAAAAATAGACAGTAGAGAAAATCATTCAAATTACCTTAATTCAAAATGAAAATATCAAAAAGTAAAATGTACATAAACAGTTTTATTCTCTGGTACAATATATTACTATATAGTTACAGGGAAAACTTACTGGATACTTTATGTCCATTTTTATAGACAAATATTCTATAAGCCAAAAAAAATGCTCTACTTTAGCCACAAACTATAGCTTAAAATGAAATCTAAAATGGTTATTAGAGAAATACATCTACTTCTTTTACAAAAAAAGTAATTGCATTTTAAATTATGATATCAGCAATGAAATTTATTATGTGTTTAAAATGCATGGATACCTTCAAAGATGAAGGTGTATTTATTTGGGAAGGAACTACGTCATCATCTCAAATACTGATATTTAACATAATAATTTAAGATTGCTCTTATGTTACTTTTCTAGATTTTTTCAAAAGTATTTTGTTGAGAAGAGAAAGTTAAACAAATTATTTATTAATTAGCATTTATCATATGTTTTTAACATAAGTTATATGACGTATAGGCATTGTTTATTTTATAAATGGACATAATGGTAAAAAAGGCATGTAAAACCAAAATTACATTCAAAGTTTCTGTTACTTAATGCATACTACATCCATGTAGGAGTGGTTGCAGATATAAAATTACCTGCTTGTATAAATGAAACTGGTTCAAAATAAACGTCTAATACAATTGTAACAAATATGCCACTGTGATGATAGTTTGTGATAGTGGTGGTGGCTATGTACATGAGGGAGTACAAACATATGGAAACTTCATATTTTTTGCTCAGTTTTGCTGAGAACCTGTGCTGTGCTAAAAAGTAAAGTCTATTCAAGGAGGAAAATCAATTATTAATACTACCAGAATAATGACAGAATAATAAAGGACCTAATTTCATGATGAAAGCTGAAATCTTGTATTTATATAAGAAGATTATTTTTGTTTTTCATGTTGAATACTTGTTCTAACTCAAAACAACTGAACTCCATTAATGTTGGTAGATTAACAAAAATGTTTCTATTTGGTATGGCCTTTATACATGGCCTTCATTAATTCTATGAACTTATTTTGTGTGTTCTTGAGCTTGACTTATATAGTATATTACCTAGATGAGTGATTTCACATCTTTCTAATGCTTCAACTACTTGGAGAGTAATTTGACATTTGACATGCTACAGTATGACATGTTATCAGCCATGTATTAGAGAAAAATTAAGTAGTTAAAAGAATAACAACATAGAAAAATAAAGTACATATGTAGTTGTGTTTTCAGGAGTGATAGCAATGGCACAAAAAATTGCCAAGTAGAGAAAGTTTAGATTTAAAAAATTTTAAATAAGCTTAATAGACATCTTGCCAACTGTTTTTTTCTATAATAACATTATAAAGGAAGTAAATCTGATTCACGAAATGTACCCAGATTAAAAACTGCATAAATCTGATAATATTTGTTGACAATACGTGCATATTGGAGATAATGGATTTTTTAAAAAGATGA
Source organism: Macaca mulatta (assembly GCF_049350105.2). Lineage (NCBI taxonomy): Eukaryota > Metazoa > Chordata > Mammalia > Primates > Cercopithecidae > Macaca > Macaca mulatta. The sequence goes on from NC_133422.1 coordinate 35,761,686, forward strand.
CAAGAGTAATCATACATTCAATGGGTTTGAACTGAAACAAAAGATTTGAAGTTTTTATCTATAGTTTTGTTTCAATTTGGTTTCTTATCTAGCCCTATTGTAAGCAGGTATCTCTAAAATGAAGTCAGAATTTGGCATTTTCTAATTTTAGACTTAAAAGAAGATAGTGCATTGTACACAGGCTACTGCTATGAAAATTGTCTTTTTACTTAAAAAATTAATCACAGTACAGTTTATTTGATTGGTTAACTCACTGTCATCGCTGATTGTTTGGCAAATATTTTATTATAAAGAACCTTATCAGATGCATTATGAATGATTTATTCTGCTTTGCCAATGGAATTATGATTTTTAATATGCTGTTATATATGCTTATTTTAAAATATTAAATAGGATTATGATGTTTGGAAATGAAAATTTATACTAAAAGGACTTTGCACTATGTAATGCAAAAAAGTAGGAAGAAAAGAATTTTAATATGGTTGCAAAAGGTTTATTCAAAATTATAAGTTCCAGAATTTCTCACCCTGGGACCGCTAAAGGCTCACAACAATTTACTTTACTTTCCTCTTCTTAATTGTGAACTTCTTCAAGGGCATACTTCATTTATCATTGTATTCCCAGTGCCTAACTCAGTACCTGATAGAGTAATTGTTTAATTAAACACTTACTAAATAAAACTGAATGATCTTAGTTTCTTGGGGATATTATTTTTATTTCAGTAATAAATGTTTATAACTGAAGGCGAATCAGAAATGTTTAGAATTTCTAAACACAAATATTTCACAATTCTAAACAGCAAAACACAGAAAGTGTTGGAAATGAGAAATTATAAATATTAAAAATTATATTGGTTAACTGTATTTATATAGAAAATTATATTAATACAATTTAGAATGCTTTAAAATCATAGAAATGGAAAAGATTTTGGTTGCTCCTTAATATCCTTTGCATATCTGATGTTTTAAATATGCCATACCATTTTCCATAGGTGGAGTTTGAAAATAATTACCAAAAAATAAAAAACAAAAAACAAAAAATACATGTCTTTCTAGATATTATTCTTTCTTGCCTTTTCATTGATTCACAAGCAATTACACTTTTGGGGTAATCTGATTTGTGTGATCATGAGATGAGGCCAATGCTATATTATTTCAATGTAATATACAAAATACATGCACAGAAAGAAATATGCAAACAGTAATTAGAAACTACCATTATTTGAATGCACCTAAAAATATGTGTCATGGATGTCAGTGAATAGCTGACTAGGTTGCTTCAAGGACAAAATTCTTCACACACATACTGAAAAATTCAGTAACATCTGTCAGAATCAACTTTGTCAGAACGCTGAAAAATAGTAAAAACTTTACAGCAACCGAGAGAATGCTGTATCAGGAAAAGGCAACTAAAAATACTAGGAAACTTTGCAAAATTTGTACTTGCTCTTTCACTGCCAGGATCCCTGGCTCAGCATTAATCTTTTTTTTTTTTTTTTTTTTTTTGAGACGGAGTCTCGCTCTGTCGCCCAGGCTGGAGTGCAGTGGCCGGATCTCAGCTCACTGCAAGCTCTGCCTCCCGGGTTCACGCCATTCTCCGTCCTCAGCCTCCCGAGTAACTGGGACTACAGGCGCCCGCCACCTCGCCCGGCTAGTTTTTTGTATTTCTTAATAGAGACGGGGTTTCACCGTGTTAGCCAGGATGGTTTCGATCTCCTGACCTCGTGATCCGCCCGTCTCGGCCTCCCAAAGTGCTGGGATTACAGGCTTGAGCCACCGCGCCCGGCCTCAGCATTAATCTTGAAGATGGCTACTCATGTTTCATTTTGGAGCCCTTATATTATTGGTTCTGGAGAGAACAGAGAAGACCTTCTTATACAAAAATTGTGCTTGTCTATTCTAACCTAAGAACTAACTGAAAAAATGATTCAAGGTGCTACCATTTGCTTCATTTACCCTAGAATCTCTCAGAGTAGAATGGCAGCTTTAAAGAACACATTACTCAAGAACATTGTAAGACTAAAGAGTAACCTATTTTTGTCTAGAATAAAAGCTGACAGTTGAGGTAAATAATAGGTGCAGCAAATATCTAGAAGCCAAAGCTGAGAAGAGTGTTTCATTGGAATATTAGGGTAAATATTCTCATTCATACAGGGGAATTTAGAAATCCATATGCATGCATAGGGTAGAAAACATGCTTAGAAAAGACTTGAGAAAACCCTGTGTATTAACTTCTGGCCTATACTTAGGCTCAGCAAAAGCAGGAAGTGAAGGCTAAGGCAGAGCTGTAAATCGTCAGCTAATTTTAAAGGAGTGCCTCACCACAAGGCCAATCTGCAAACACTTAAAGAATTTTTCCATTTTTCTTTTCTCTTCTTTCTTTATTTGCTTTCTTTTTTTTTTTTCTACTTCTTTTTCCTTTCTTTTATCTTTTTTTTTTTTTTTTTTTTTTTTTTTTTTTAGATTTTGGTTGGATTCCAAACATTCAAAATATTATCTGTCAAGATACTAACTGACCAAAACTTAAAGAATAATGATGTTGAAGACTACACATAACAAAAAATACAGACTTAAGTCAGTAAACAAACAAAAACTACATTCGTAGCAAGAAATAAAAACAAGACAAGTAGGGTGAAGGCAATCTCATTTTTAAAGTTGCCACATTATAATATTCAAATTGTTCAGTTTTCAACTAAAAATAAAAAAAAAATTGAACAAACAAGAAAGTAGAACCCATTCAAATAAAAAATTAACAGAAACTGTTCTTGAGGAAGCATAGACATTAGATTTACTTGACAAAGATCTTAAATCAACTGTGCTAATATGCCAAGTGCTATGGTCACAAATCATAAAGAACTAAAGGAAGTAAGAAGAATGATGTCTTGGTAAGTAGAGAAAAATCAGTAAAGAGATGAAAATTACAAAAAGGAACCAAATGGAAATTCTAGAGTCGTAAAATACAAAAACTAAAATAAAAATTTTACTAGAGGGATTCAACGTCAGATTTGAGTATACAGAAGAAAAATAAGCAAAATTGACAATAGAATAATTGAAATTATCTAGCCAGAGAAGAAGGAAAAGAGCTATAATAATATATAAATTAGAAAAAATAACAAGTTTGGGCAAGAAGATGGGGAAATTGAGATGCTCATACATTGCTGGTGGGAATAAAAATGGTACAGCACTGTGGAATTTTAGGAAGAAAAGCAATTTTATGGTTAGTCTAAGATTTAAACATAGAATTTCCATAGGATCAATATTCCATTCCAAGCATATACTTCCAATAATTGAAAACTGATATTCAAACCAAATTGTGTTCACAAATATTCATAGCAACACTATTCATAATATCTAAAAGTTGGGAAAAACCCAAATGTCATTAATAGATCAATAGGTAAGCAAAATATGCTAAAACCATACAATGGAATTTTATTCAACCATATAAAGGAATGAAGTACTAATACATGTTATGACATAGAAGAGCCACAAAAACATTATGCAAAGTAAAAAAAAAAAAAAAAAAAAAAAAAGCAGACTGAAAATGTCACATCTTGTATAATTCCATTTATATGAAATATCCAGAATAGGTAAGTTCATAGAGACATAAGCCAGCTAATGATGCCAGGTACTGAGAGAAGTTAGGTATAGGAAATTATTACTTAATGAGTGAGGGTTTTTATTTTGAAATGATAATAATATTTTGGAACTTGTTATAGATATAGGTGGTGGTTGCACAACTTTGTTAATACTATTGAATTTTAAATTTCAAAATGCTAATCTTATGCCGTATGAATTTTTCCTCAATTTTTAAACTGCATTTATCATTCTCTTAGAATAATTGAATAATTATTGTTGAACAATTTATATCATAAGAAAATATTCAAATGAAGATTTCACCAGGAGACTTGAAAAAAAAATGTAGATTCTGTTTCTAGCCCTCTCACTGACACATTTGACCTAATATTGGCCAAAGTTTTTAAAGTTTTTTAATGGGAATGCTTGCTCTATTATTTAGCAAAGCTGGGTACTTCTAAAGGCTTAGAGGTAAAAACAATTCTCACAGGTCCATACCTGTCACACTACCATTAAGGTCTTTCCTAGATCCCTGGTACTCACTTGACATCAAAAATCCATCTATATTGCAGTAGAACAGGAGTTGGTTAATCCTCGCTCTTTGGGACTTGGTTAATAAGTGTCTTTTTAGATCACCTCTCTAGGATTTTTTGTACTGAAATTGCACATAGCTATGGCCTACACTGTTGTTAACACCTTTACTCATGCTAATTATCTGCTCTCTGTGGGTTCAAGATACCCAGTAATAACTTCAAGATTGATCCTAGTGAATAATTTATCAAAAGAAATAACTTAGGATGACTTCTAGAGAAGGAGTTCAGAATTTTATTTGTGAAATTCATCGTCACGAGTATTTATAATACATTGAAATAATGATCATTTAAACATGACAAAGGTGTTAAAATAGCACTTGCTCTTGAATATAACACTTTCAAGAATGAAAAACATCTCATTATTTTGAAGTTTGGGACAAAAATCGCAATAAAAAATAAAGTATAGTGTATATAATGCTTCATATTTTAAGTAGGACTGAAAAACTAACATGGCAGGTCTTTATATGGAAAGCAAACAGAAAATTGGGAAGTTACAGGTACCTAAGTATATGTAGAGATATTAGTTGGCAAAGAATATAAAATCAAAGAAGACAATGAAATGGCTTATAAATAGTTTTAAATACTCTGTGTGAATGAGGGACATGGCTACTCTAATATAGAATGGTCATCAATAGGGCACTTGCCACATAACCTGTATCAGATGAGGAGGAAAACCAAGGTGAAATGGCTAAAAACAAATTAAATACAACATAATTCAATTGTAAGAAGAGTCATTTTTTTTGTGATTGGTAAGTCATCAAGTAGGATGATGATAGAATGATGAGATTTGCCCTAAGCTTCTACCTAGAATTGATATGTCCAAATATATCCAAATAGTTGACCATTGTAATTGAAACCGAGATCAGAATGCAAAAATAGGAAGTTTGGAGCTGAGTAGATGTGATTGTGCTCCTAGGATTGATTGTGGGGCTGGTCAAATTATGTAAAAGTTTTGCTTTTCGAGGCCAGGTGCTGTGGCTCATGCCTGTAATTCCGGCATTTTGGGAGGCCGAGGCAGGTAGATCACGAGGTCAGGAGTTCAAGATGGACCAGCCTGGCCAATATGGTGAAACCTTGTCTCTATTAAAAATACAAAAATTAGCCAGGCATGGTGGCATGCACCTGTAGTCCCAGCTACTCAGGAGGTTGAGGCAGAAGAATCACTTGAACCCGGGAGGCAGGGGTTGCAGTGAGCCGAGATCGCACCGCTGCACTCCAGCCTGGGTGACAGAGCGAGACTCCGTCTCAAAAAAATTAAAAAAAAGGGTATTTTAATATGTTATAAGAATGTTTAAATCTATAGGGAGTTAATATAACAGTGTATAATGAAGTATACTTATTTATTTCGGCATATTTCATAGCATTTTTCACTACCTGTTTTAACACTAAGTATTTATTTGTTTATTTACTTGTTTATTTTCTGTTATCCTACTGAAAGCAAGGACTTTGCATGTCTCATTCACTGCTTAGAAATGTGCATGGCCTTTAAGAGCTCATTAAGTATTAGTCAAACTAATGAATAAATGAATACACATTGTCAGATCATAAAGCACTTAGAGAAAATAATCATAAATGGAGGACATTTTCTGTGTGTTTTCTCCTTCATAATGCAATTAAATATGTCTTGAGACTTCACCTAGTCTTGTCTGATTCATTAACCTTGAAGGCTATGCCTTTGCCCATAAGAGCTTAATTTCTCTACTATTAGATATTTGGAGAACTTTTGGCTAGCAGGCTAAACAAAATAGAACGTCCATCTAAGAGTAAGTAACAACTGTTAAAAATCAGAAAAATTTGTGTCATGATTGAAAGGGTTAGTTTAAAATTAAAAATAAAGGTACATAGTTAAAACAAGAAGAAGGATGTAAGAACTATAGAATCTCACCAAAATCAGGGAGGACTAACTATCTTGGGCCGGTACTACTTTTGCATCTATCCAGTAGTCATCAACCTAGCATAGAGATATCAATTAATGAATATCTCTTTTTCTGAAAGTATACTCTTGGTCCAAAACAATATTAAGCAGTAATAAAATATTAACAGTTGTTTAAGCTGTTGAGATTTTTTCCCCAAAACTTCATGATTATTTCTTCAATCTATTCTAGAATACTTAAGAGTGTTTCACATACACTGGAGACAACTGTTTTTAATAGGAGAGATGTTAGCAATGATTTTATTACCTTCCTTGAAAGACAAATAGTAAACCTTAGTAACAGTAAGTCATAATACTTGCATGTAACTAGAGGCAGGCTCAAAGGAAAGGACCCTTTGTTCTCCAGTAACATTAAAATAGTAAGCAAGTAAGGAAGCAATATTGTTCTTTGGTAATAATATGCATAAGCTATGTCCTTGGGAAAACAGATGTATTATTTGCTATTACTTACTTATTGACCACAGTATTTCAATTTTATCTTTTAATTCTTAAAAACAAAACCACTTTTAGTAGGAGGTTCATATTGGAAAATATTAACATAGTATGTCTGATAAGAGGATAGTGGGAAGTAAAATAGGCAAGAGAAAGAGAAACACAGAATTTAAAAGGTTGCAAACAATATCTGAGGAAATAAGTGTCTTCTATGGGGCCAGAGTGCACCAGATAAATATGATTCGTTTGAAAGTGGAATGACAGATCTATAAGTGACTCATTGCTGCTTGACATCTTACTTTTCTTTTTCTCAAAAGTTATTCTAGATATTTGCCTGTTTCTTTAAATCCTTTCTTCTTTATCTTTTATAGATGAACTAGACTTCTCATTTACAAAGTAGAATCCATTAAGTAAGAATTCTCTTATATTTCTCTCTCTCCACACCTCAACGTACAAATAAATTTTGATATACAGCCAATAAGAAATAGAAGTTGCAGCTAAGTGGAAGTGATGAGGTCAAAAATCAGAAACATTAGTGCAAATATATGCCTTTAATTGAAGTGTTAGTTTGAAATTAAAAATAAAGATACATAGTTAAAGCAAAGAGAAGGTTGTCAAGAGTTTTAGAATCTTACCAAAATTGGGGAAGACTTGCTGTCACAGTAGTTATGTACAGGACAAATGCAGAGTTGATCAGTGAAGTGGATATCATTTCTTATATAATATCATCTGGACAGATTACTATAAACAATATTAAATATTTCTTATATCTTCCCATCTCGTTGTCTTTACTGGTTTTAGTTACCAGATTATAAACACTTTAAAAATTCTTGATATTATAAAAATATTTATAACTGATTGATTGTGTTTTAGTTTTACTTTCACTCTTCTCTGCTTCCCTTTGGTTGATTTCATCCCAACTTTTAAATCTTACATGTTTTTGTTAATTCAAAGTTATCACATCCAAAAGTGTAAAAATATATTCATATTAGCTTGAAAGTATGAGTTTTATAAATTCTAGTAACAATAATTACAATTAATCTTTTAGCATATATTTTCAGTTTCTATGCATGCACGCTCAAACATGAAATATGTGTGTTGAAATGCATTTTAGTATTTAATATATAGTGGGCATTTTTTTCTATACCAGTAAAACTTGATGTAACTCATTTTTTTGTCATTATTCCTTTGTTTATATTAGATATTTTAAACAATTTAAAATGAGCCGTGTTGCTAAATGCATAAGTTATTACTAATACAAAGCCCATAGTTATCTTATTTGATCTTATCATCCATCCATCAGGGATAGTCACTTTCCTAAGTGTGTACCATTAATAAAAAACTTCATTGCTTTTATTCTCCTCCTTCTGATGTTTGCCATAGGAATTCAATTTTCTTTGATTCTAAAAATTAATTTGCATATACTAATTCATGGAGAAAACATCAAGAAGAATAAAAGATATCATAATGTGATTTATTACTTTTTCAAATAAAATAGTGTTGTTTCAGGGTCACCTGTGATAAGTTAATGACACATAATGGGCTATACAGGGAAACTTCTAATACATACAAAAAAGGATATTCATGAGACAGTAGAAGAGATAGCACAGGCTCCTAAAAAATACATTGTATCATCTCAATAGAAATCAAGAATGAGGAAGAGACTTGTAAAAATCAAACAGCAAAATAACAGACTGAGCACCAACCGCAACAGTAATCATATCAAATTTGAATAGACTAAATACAAATTAAAAGGAAAAGGTAGCATGGATTTTCTCAAGAAATGCTCAACTGTTTCTTGTTAATAATAGAAGCATTGTAACTATAAACACAGACTACTTGAAAGTACATACACCATGGCCAAATTATGCATTAAAAAGTCAAGAATGGTTTTATTAATGATCAACCAAGTAAACTTCAAGGCAAATAATGTTGCCAGAGACTAAAAATGATAATTTTAATGAAGATAATTTTCTTTATTCATGCAATTGTCCATAGACACTTCAGTTATTCCCATATTTTGTGTATTTTGAATAATGCTGCAATAAATATGGCAGTGCAGATAACTTTATGAAGTGGTGATTTCATTTTTGGGGTGATATACACTCAGAAGAAGGATTACTGCGTATTTTCAGTTTCTTTAGAAACCTCTATACCATTTTCCAGAAAAGTTGTGTCAACCTACATTCCCACCAACAGAGTACTAAAGCTCTATTTTGTCTCTACAGCTTCACCAGCATTTATCTTTTGTCTTTAAAATAATTGCAATAAATTCAAGATATCTATTGCACAACATAGTGACCATAGTTAATATATTGTATTTTGAAAAAAGATTAGATATTATTTGACTTTCTGATAACAGCCATCCTATTGGTTATAAATTGTTATCTCATAGTGGTGTTGATTTGCATTTCCCTGGTGATTACTAATGTTAAACACCTTTCATATACCTACTGGCCATGTTTATGTCTTCTCTGGTATAATAATGTCTAATCTGGTCTTTAATATACTACAAAGTATTATTCAACCCTAAAAAATAAGAATGATTCTATCATTTGCCAAAATATGAATGAGCCTAAAGGACATTATGCTAAGTGAATTAAACCAGACAAAGAAAGAAAAAATATTGCATGATCTCACTTATATGCAAAATCTTTTTGAAAAAAGTCAAAAAAAAACAGAGATAGAGAACAAAATAATGATTACCAAGGGCATGAGTAGGGGAGAAAATGGAGAGATGTAGTTTGGAGGATGCAACATACAAGATGATTGGAATGAATAAGTCTACAGATCTAATATGTCACATTAGGATATTGGTGATAAAGTTGTACTATATTTTAATTTCATGCTAAACAAAATTCTTTAGCAGCTCTTTCCAAAAAAAAAAAAAAAAAACAAAAAAACAAATAGGTAACTATGTCAGTTAATGAATATGTGCATTTGCTTCATTCTGGTAACCTTTTAACTATTCATATATATAGCATAACATCATTTTGTATACCTTAAACATTGTATACCTTAAACATATACAACCAAAAAAAAAAGCTTCAACATGTGAAGTATACATTTTTTTTAACGTGTCCATGGACACTGGTGAAGGTAGTTCATATGCTGGTACATACTTTCAATAATTTATTTCACAGGATTAAATATATTTTTGCCAAAACCGAAAAACTCAATAGGATTAATACACTTACAAAATAATAAACAGTCTCCAGAGAAAATCAATGTCAAATAATTAATTACAAGGAGCCACAGAAAATATTTTGAGCTGAATGACAATGAAATAAATCACATGAAAATGTGTGGTTTGCTGCTAAAGTAGTCTGTAGTGTGAAATTTATAGCTTAAAATTCTTATGTTAGAAGTAGAGATTTAAGATGACCTAGGAAACCCAAATAAAGTAAAAGAAAATTTAAAAATAATGGTAGACTAGGAAATCAGTGAAATACAAAGCAGACAAACAATATATAATATTAGTAAAACAGCATTTGCTTCCCTTAAAATATTTTAAAAATGACAATCAATTAGCAAGTATAATCAAGAAGAAAAGAAAATACACAAACTATCAGTTTAAATAATGAAAGATGGGTACCATCACAGATCTTACAAACAATAAAAGCACGTATTATGAGCAACACTATATCAATAAATTTGCTACTTTTCATGAAACTATCATATTTCCTGAAAAATAGAGCTTATCAAATTTACACTATAAAATTAAATTATGAATAGCCTGAAACAAATATGTCCATAAGGTATGACATAAAGTTGAAGAAGAATATTCTCAAGTCATAGGATTTAATGTGTGTTCTGTTGAGTTTTGGATTTGGTACTATTTATCCTGTGGCAAATTGCTCTCCAGCTGTGAGACTGTGAAATCAAACAAGTTATATGCTGCCAAAAGTGCAGTGGTAGGACACACATAGAATAGACATTTCCATTCTAAAAGGCAGAAATAGAAAAGAAGCAAGGAATAACAGGTCCCTTTCCAATTCTGGGTGAGGGTTGGGCTCCCCAGGCTCCCATCAACTCTATCCTCATGGCTTTGCTGGGAGCAAACCATGCAGAAGTTCTAAGTCTTGGAGGCCTATGCTTGAGTTTCTCCCAGGCTGAAATTGCTTTCCTATTGCTCTATTGGTCTGGGGTCCTAGTGGCAGCCCTATCACCAACCTAGTGGGGCTTTCTGTGGTGGCTTGGTCCCTGTGACAGTACTTTGCCTGGGTTCTAAGGCTCTCTGAAGCACCTTTTGAAATCCAAATGGAGGCAGCCATGCCTGTCCAGGTCTTACATTCTGTGCACCTGCAGAGTTAGCACCATGTGGATGCCACCAAGATTTACTTCTTGTTTCCTCTAGAGTGGCAGCCTGAGGTACATAGTGGACTGTTTGAGCCACAGCTGGGACAGCCAAGGAGTGCTGCTCCAGAACACATAGAGCAGAAACTTAAGGCAGCTGGGACAGCCAGCCCAGAGGTCCCACTGGCACCCAGGTCCTGTCCATTGACACAATTCTACCAACAAGACCTTAGCACTTTGGGCCTGTGATGGGAATGGCAGCCTCAAAGATCTCTGAAATTTCTTAATGATCACTCTTCTATTGTCTTCATGAATATTGTTTGGCTTCTTTCAATTTGTATAATTCTCCTTTTCAAATATTCCTTTGGCCATAACCTTGGTATACTCTCCCCAACATGCCTTTTAAGACTGAGACTTTCCCAAATCTTTAACCTCTACTTCCCCTGCACCCATCCTCCTGTTTCTAAGATAAATTTTATTGTGTATATTTGTAGTTTACAACATGATGTTATGGGGTACATATAGATATTAAAGTGATTACTATAATAAAGCAAATTGACATATTTATTTATGTCATGTAGTTACCTTTTTTGTGACAACAGTAGCTAAAATCTATTTATTTTACAAACATCCCTAACAAAATACATTTTATTAACTAAAGTCCTCATGTTGTTAAATCTTTAGTCTTGTTCATCCTAGATATCTGCTCATTTGTATCTTTTGACCTCTACCTCCTCATTTTCTGCCCCACTTCCCTTGGTAACTATTGCTTTATTCTCTATGTTTACATATTTTTTTTTGTTAGATTCAACATATCAGTATAATTGTGCAATATATATTTTTCTTTGGGTCTGGATTATTTCAAGTAGCAAAATGTCCTCCAACTTCATCCATGTTGTAGCAAACGGCAGAATTGCCTTTTTTAATGGATGATATGCATATACATATGCATACAGTTTATTTATTCATTTGCCCACTGACAGACATTTAGATGTTTCCATATGTTTGCTATTGTGAATAATGCTGCAGTGAATATGAAAGTGCAGATATTCTTATGATATGATGATTTCATATTCATTGAATGTATACCCAGAAGAAAGATTGTTGGGTCATATGGTAAATCCAGATTTAATTTCTTTAGAAACTTCCACACCACTCTACATAATGGCTGTAAAAATCTTCATCCTCACCTACAATGTGCTAGGATCCCCTTTTCTCTACATTCTCACCAACACTTGTTATCTCTTTTTTCTTTTAAAAATAGCTATTCTAATACATATGATGTAATATTACACAGTAGTTTTAATTTTTATTTCCTTCATGATTACTGATGTTAAAGCCTTTTCATATATCTGTTGGCCATTTTTATGTCTTCTTTAGAAAAATGTCTGTTCAGGTTATTGTTTTTCCTGCTACTGAGGTATAAGAGTTCTTACAAATTGTAGATATTACTCTCTTATCAGATATGTGATTTTGAAATATTATTCCAAGTTTCTAGATCGGTTTTTCATTTCGTTGATTGTTTTCTTTTCTGAGCTGAAGCTTTTGAGTTTAATGTAATCATATTCATTTATTTTTACATTTGTGGCTTGAGCTTTTGATATGATTTTCAAAAAAAAAAAATCATCACCAATGCCAATGTCCAAGATATTTTTTCCTTACGTTCTCTTCCAGGAGTTTTATCATTTCTGGTCTTACATTTAGGTCTTTTATTCCTTTTAAGTTGATTTTTGTCCATTGTGTAAAATAAGGTTCTTCAATCTCATTTTTGCATGTGGAAATAGTTTTTTCACCACAATTTATTGAAGAGATAATTTATTTCTCATCATGTCTTCTTGCTGTCCTTGTCAAAAATTAGTTGGCTGTATATGTTTCGACTTAAATCTGGCCTATTGTATTTCATCCATCTATGTTTCTGTTTATATGTCAATACCACACTCTTCTGATTACTCTAGATTTGTAATACATCTTGAAGTCAGATACTGGGATGCTATCCACTTTGTTTATCTTTCTCAGTATTGTTTTCACTATTCAGAATGTTCTATAGTTGATACAAATTTTAGAATTTTTTTTCTATTTTTGTGAAAAAATGCTTTGGGATTTTTCATAGGGATTGCATTGAATTTGCATATTCTTCATGTTGTTTTTTGTAGTCTATTTTAACAAAATTAATTCTTATGATCCATGAACATGAGCTAACTTTTCATTTATTTGTATCTTCTTCATTTTTTTCTTATTTTTCAATTTCTTACATCAATGTTTTATAGTTTTTAGTGTACAAATTTTTCACCTGATAGTTTAAATGTATTTATATGTTTTTATATACTATCATAAATGAATTTTTAAAAATTGCTTTTTTCAGCTAGGTTTGCTTTAATATAGTTTAATATAGATGCTATTAATATTGTGATTTGGGCCGGGCGCGGTGGCTCAAGCCTGTAATCCCAGCACTTTGGGAGGCCGAGACGGGTGGATCACGAGGTCAGGAGATCGAGACCATCCTGGCTAACACGGTGAAACCCCGTCTCTACTAAAAAATACAAAAAACTAGCCGGGCGCGGTGGCGGGCGCCTGTAGTCCCAGCTACTCGGGAGGCTGAGGCAGGAGAATGGCGTGAACCCGGGAGGCGGAGCTTGCAGTGAGCTGAGATCCGGCCACTGCACTCCAGCTTGGGCGACAGAGCGAGACTCCGTCTCAAAAAAAAAAAAAAAAAAAAATAATAATAATAATAATAATAATAATATTGTGATTTGATTATTTTGGATCTTGCAATGTTTTTGGTTTTGCTTATTATTCTAACAGTTCTTTTGTGGAATATTTGATGTTTTTGCATATAACATTATGTCACCTGCACATAGATATAACTTCACTTCTTTCCCAATACAGAGGCTTTTTATTTATTTTTCTTATATGATTGTTCTTGCTAGTACTTACAGTACTATTTAACAAAAGTGGTGAGAGTAGGTATCCTTTCCTTGTACTGAATCTTAGCGGAAAATTTTCAGTTATTCCCTGTAGAATATTATGTGAGTTGTGACATTTTCATAAATGACCTATATTATGCTGAGGAACTTCCCTTCTATGAAGAAAAGATGTTAAACTTTGTCAAATATTTTGTTATTCTGTTAATGTAATTATTACATTGATTGGTTTGCATATGTTAAAACAGATTTGCATGTCAGGAATTTATTCCCCTTGGTCATAATATATAATTTTTGAAGTGTTATTTAATTTTGTGTCCTAATATTTTATTTAGGATATTTACATCAGTGTTCATCAGAGATGTTGGCCTATAGTAGCCTTTTCTTGTAGTATCTTTATCTGGCTTAGGTATTAAGATCATGCTGCCATCATAAAACTTCCTTGGCATTATGTTTTCTAGCTTTGTTTCATGGAAGAATTTAAGAAGCATTGGTACAATCTCTTATTTGAGTGGTTTTAGAATTCAGCAGAGGGGAACATCTGCTACTGGGTTTTTTATTGTTGTTGGAAGGTATTTAACTAATATTTTTATGTTTTTATTGCTTACTGGGCTATTCAAGCTTTCTGTTTTTTCCCGAATCAATACTAGTAGTTTATATTTTTCTAGGAGTTTGCTCACATCTTCCAGTTTATCCAGTTTGGATACACACACACACACACACACACATTTGTGACAGAGTTTCACTCGATTTCTCCCAGTCTGGAGTGCAGTGGCATGATCTCAGCTCACTGCAACCTCCGTCCCCTGGGGTTCAAGTGATTCTCCTGCCTCAGCCTCCAGTGTAGCTGGGATTACAGGCGTCCACCACCATGCGCAGCTAATTTTTGTATTTTTAGTAGAGACAAAGTTTCGCCATGTTGGCCAGGCTGGTCTCAAATTCCTGACCTCAGGTGATCCGCCCACCTTGGCCTCCCAAAATGTTAGGATTACAGGCATGAGCCACCACACCCAGCTGACATATAATTTTTAATAAATAGTCCCTTATACTCATTTTCATGTCTAAGGCACCTGTCATAATGTCTTTACTTTCATTTATAGTTTTATTTATTTAAGTTTTCTTTCTTTATCTTAGTTGGTCTAGCTAGGGTTTTGTCAATTTTGTTTATTTGTTCAAAAAACAAAACTCTTGGTTTTCTTTTACTTTTTATTTTCTAACCATTATTTCATTTATTTCTGTTCTGACCTGTATTATTTTCTTTCTTCTAACTTTGGATTAACCTTGTTCTTTTTCTAGTATCTTGAAGCATAATGTTAGGCTATTTATTTTAGTCTTTCTTTCTTTAATGTAGACATTCATTGCTGTACATTTTCCTCTTAAAATTGCTTTTGCTGCATCCCATAGGTTTTAGTGTGTTGTGTTTCCATTTTCATTTGTCTCAAGATATTTTTAGGTGTAACTTTTCATATTTTCTTTGAATCATTGATTGTCCAATAGCATGTTGTTAAATTTCCACAAATTTGTGAATTTTTCAAGATTTCTCAGGTCATTGATTCACAGATTTATACTGCTGTGGCTAGAAATAATTCTGGATAAAATTTCAGTGTTTTTGAACGTGTTAAGACTTGTTTTGTGGCCTAATTTATGGTCTATCCTAGAGAATGTTTCATGTGCACTATCACAAAGTATATTTTGCTGATACTGGATGAAATGTTCCATATGTATTTTTTAGGTCCATTTGTCTAATGTGTACTTTAATTAATTTCCTTATAAATTTTCTGTCTGGTTGATTTATCCATTTTTGAAAGTGGAATATTGAAATCTCTTGTGCTTGTTGTATTGCTATCTATTCCTTCATGTTCATTAATAATTGCTTTACGGACCTCTTCAAGGAGAACTACAAACCACTGCTCAGTGAAATCAAAGAGGACACAAACAAATGGAAGAACATACCATGCTCATGGATAGGAAGAATCAATATCGTGAAAATGGCCATACTGCCCAAGGTTATTTACAGATTCAATGCCATCCCCATCAAGCTACCAACCAGTTTCTTCACATAATTGGAAAAAACTGCTTTAAAGTTCATATGGAACCAAAAAAGAGCCTGCATTTCCAAGACAATCCTAAGTCAAAAGAACAAAGCTGGAGGCATCACGCTACCTGACTTCAAACTATACTACAAGGCTACAGTAACCAAAACAGCATGGTACTGGTACCAAAACAGAGATATAGACCAATGGAACAGAACAGAGTCCTCAGAAATAATACCACACATCTACAGCCATCTGATCTTTGACAAACCTGAGAGAAACAAGAAATGGGGAAAGGATTCCCTATTTAATAAATGGTGCTGGGAAAATTGGCTAGCCGTAAGTAGAAAGCTGAAACTGGATCCTTTCCTTACTCCTTATATGAAAATTAATTCAAGATGGATTAGAGACTTAAATGTTAGACCTAATACCATAAAAACCCTAGAGGAAAACCTAGGTAGTACCATTCAGGACATAGGCATGGGCAAAGACTTCACGTCTAAAACACCAAAAGCAACGGCAGCAAAAGCCAAAATTGACAAATGGGATCTCATTAAACTAAAGAGCTTCTGCACAGCAAAAGAAACTACCATCAGAGTGAACAGGCAACCTACAGAATGGGAGAAAATGTTTGCAATCTACTCATCTGACAAAGGGCTAATATCCAGAACCTACAAAGAACTCAAAGAAATTTACAAGAAAAAAACAAACAACCCCATCAAAAAGTGGGCAAAGGATATGAACAGACATTTCTCAAAAGAAGACATTCATACAGCCAACAGACACATGAAAAAATGCTCATCATCACTGGCCATCAGAGAAATGCAAATCAAAACCACAATGAGATACCATCTCACACCAGTTAGAATGGCGATCATTCAAAAGTCAGGAAACAACAGGTGCTGGAGAGGATGTGGAGAAATAGGAACACTTTTACACTGTTGGTGGGATTGTAAACTAGTTCAACCATTATGGAAAACAGTATGGCGATTCCTCAAGGATCTAGAACTAGATGTACCATATGACCCAGCCATCCCATTACTGGGTATATACCCAAAGGATTATAAATCATGCTGCTATAAAGACACATGCACACGTATGTTTATTGCAGCACTATTCACAATAGCAAAGACTTGGAATCAACCCAAATGTCTATCAGTGACAGACTGGATTAAGAAAATGTGGCACATATACACCATGGAATACTATGCAGCGATAAAAAAGGATGAGTTTGTGTCCTTTGTAGGGACATGGATGCAGCTGGAAACCATCATTCTTAGCAAACTATCACAAGAACAGAAAACCAAACACCACATGTTCTCACTCATAGGTGGGAACTGAACCATGAGATCAGTTGGACTCGGGAAGGGGAACATCATACACCGGGGCCTATCATGGGGAGGGGGGAGGGGGGAGGGATTGCATTGGGAGTTATACCTGATGTAAATGACGAGTTGATGGGTGCTGACAAGTTGATGGGTGCAGCACAGCAACATGGCACAAGTATACATATATAACAAACCTGCACGTTATGCCCATGTACCCTAGAACTTAAAAGTATAATAATAATAAAAAAAAGAAAATAATAATAATAATAATTGCTTTACATATTTTGGTGCTCTGATTTTGGATGAATATATATTTATAATTGTTATGTTCTCTAGATGGATTAACTCTTTATTATTAAAAAATGACTTTGTTTCTTGTGACAATTTTTGCCTCAAAATCTATTTTACTGATTTAAGTATAGCCACTCTGGATCTCTTTTGGTTAATATATGGATGGAATATTTTCATCTATCCGTCCCCCTTGAACCAACGTGTGTATTTAAAGTTAAAACTGGTCTTTCATAGGCAGCATATAGTTGAATTTTTTTTTTCCCTAATTCATTCAGACACTTTATAATGTTTGACTGGAGAGTTGAATAATTTAAATTCAAGGTTATCGTTGATAGGTAAGGATTTGCCCTTGTCATTTGTTAGTTGTTTTCTGTGAGTTTTGCAGGTCCTTTCTTTCATTCTTCCTCTTTTATTGTCTTCCTTTGTGGTTGGTGATTTTATGTACTGCTATGCTTTGATTCCTTTCTTTTTCTTGTTATAGCATATCTGCTACAGTTTATTTTTGTCTTGCGGTTACCGTGGGGTTTCCATCAAACTTCTTGTTGTTATAATAGACTATTTTAAGCTGGTAATTAGTTTCACTTTAGTTTCATACAAATACTATAAACTTTTATTCACTTCTCACCGTTTATATTTTTGTTGTCACAATTTATATTGTTTTATTTTGTGTATTCCTTACAAACGTTTAGCTTTAGTTATTTTTGACTATTTTGACTTTTAACTTTCATAGAGATTTTGAAGATTCATATATTTTCATAATAATGACAGAATATTCTGAATATTCTTAGAATATTCTAAATTTGGCACTACTATATTTACATTTACCAGTGAGCTTTCTTCATTTATATGGTTTCATGACAGTAATTACTGTCCTTTTCTCTCTAGTCAAAAAAACTCCCTTAACAATTTCTTATAAGGCTAGCGTAATAATGATGAATTCCCTAGCTGTTGTTTATCTGGGAAATACTTTACTTCTTCTTCACTTCTGAAGGATACATTTACAGAACATTTCTTTCTTTCTTTCTTTCTTTCTTTCTTTCTTTCTTTCTTTCTTTCTTTCTTTCTTTTTCTTTCTCTTTCTCTCTTGCTTTCTTTCTCTCTCTCTCCCTCCCTCCCTCCCTCCCTCCCTCCCTCCCTCCCTCCCTCCCTCCCTCCCTTCCTTCCTTCCTTCCTTCCTTCCTTCCTTCCTTCCTTCCTTCCTTCCTCCCTCCCTCCCTTCCTTCCTTCCTCCCTCCCTCCCTCCCTTCCTTCCCTTCATTTTTTCTTCCTTTCATTCTTTCATTTTGCTCTTTGAATATGTCATCCTATTTTTGTATAGCCTTCAAACCTTCTGCTGATAAATCTACTGATAGTCAAATGAGATATTTTTGTACATGATTTGATACTTCTATCTTGCTGCATTAAAATTTCTACCTTTGAATTTTCACATTTAGATTATTATGTGCTTTGGTGAAAATCTGTTTGTGTTAACACTCTGAGGGATCTTTGAACTTCATAGATCTGAATGTCCATATATCTCCCAAGACTTAAGGAATTTCAGGTAATAATTTTTTAACAAAATGTGTCTGTGCCTTTCTCCTTCTAGTTTCCCTCTGTAACTGCCGTATTATAAGTATTTGTTTCCTTAATTGTGTTCCATTATTCCTATAGGTTTTCTTTTTTTTTTTCAGATTTTTTCTTTCTTTCTTTTTGCCTCTGCCTGGGATACTTCAAAAGACAAGTCTTCAAGTTCACAGATTCTTCTGTTTAATCTAGTCTGCTGTTGAAGTTCTCACTTGTATTTTTTATTTCATTCGCAGAATTCTACAACTCCAAGATTTTTTTGGTTATTTTTTTAATTACGTCTATCTCCTTTTTTTTTTTTTTTTTTTTTTGAGACAGAGTCTCGCTCTGTCTCCCAGTCTAGAGTGGAGTGCAGTGGCGCGATCTCCGCTCAGTGCGAGTTCTGCCTCCCGGGTTCACGCCATTTTCCTGCCTCAGCCTCCTGAGTAGCTGGGACTACAGGCGCCCGCCACCACGTCCGGCTAATTTTTTGTATTTTTTAGTAGAGACAGGTTTTCACCGTGTTAGCCAGGATGGTCTCGATCTCCTGACCTCGTGATCCACCCATCTCGGCCTCCCAAAGCGCTGGGATTACAGGCTTGAGCCACCGCACCCGGCACGTCAATCTCTTTATTGAATTTCATATGCAGTCATAAATTATTTTCCTGCCATAGTTAAATTTTCTATCTGTATTGTGTTGTATCTCTCCAAGTTGTCTTAACAGCATTGTTTTAAATTTATTGTCAGGCAATTTTTAAATTTTCATTTCTGGGGTTCAGTTACTAGAGAAGTATCATGTTCCTTTAATATTATTTTTCTTCTTTTCCCCCTACATTAATGTCTGTGCATCTGATGAAACAATCTTATCTTACATATTTATAGAATGGCATTTCTAGGAAAAGAAGTTTCACCTGCAGATGAGTCCAATGGTGTCAGTCCAAGGGTGTTGGTAGGCAGCATGCATTGTCTCAGGTTCCAGGTAGGCACACTAGTATAGTCTACATATAGCTTTTTCAGCTGTACTCAATGTCAGTGATGACTTCAGGTGCCTCAGTGGCCTAGACTGTAGGAGTTTGTGGCAATGGTGTTAGCAGGGTAGTTTAGGTTTCTTAGTGACAAGGACTTTGGATGACCTCTAGTTATTTTTTTCACCATAGAGGGGAGAAGTAGCTGAGGGGATCACTTTTGGTATTGGGTCTGATGTAGCTCACAGGCAGCCGCAGTAACATTGTGTTTCAGGGGACAAGTCATCACAGTAGCTGTTGAGCTAGGGTTCTTTCCTCAGTGCTTTGCTGAACTATTACGGCAGCTATGACATGGGCATAGATTCACTCTCGAAGACATTTGTAGAAGTAGCTCTCCCACAAAGATGAAGACTGTGATTCTCAGGTATTCCCCTATTAGTTCAGGTATAAGGGGGAGGTATGTACCTATAGCTCTCATCCTGGGGGTTTCCCAGCACCTCACCCTCCAAGGGACTAGAGTCCAGGTCCAGCAGAGTGATTGTGGCTGCTTGGGCACCCTAACTACCTTGGTGTCCTATACTCTGGGGAATCTGGGTGCCAGTAGAGTAGGGCAAGGTGCTTTGAGCATCAAATAAAATCCTGGGAGTCAGGGCGTAGCACTGGATGGCTCCGAGGGGAATAATAAAAGTGTTTCATAGGGTCAGGTCCTGGGGAGCAGGACACAGCTATAATTCAAGTTCCAAAGCCAACAGGCATAGTGGCAAATCAGCCACCAGGAGAGGAGATAGATACTATATAGTGGTGATTCTGAACCCTTTGGTGGTGGAACACAGCAGTGGCCCAGGCTTTGTGAGGCTGGGAGCTTTTAGATACAAAAAAACACAGGAGCAACTGAGCACAGATGTAGCTTAGACTTCATGGAGTAGAGAGCAGTGCAATAATGACTCCACTTCCAAGGGACGTAGGGTGCCCTGGCAGCTTGTAATCTGGATGGCCGATCCACCAGCTCCAGAGATGTTGCACACAGTGGCTGTTTGGCCAAGAGGGTGAGGTGGCACAGATTAGCCAAGACTTGGCTTCTTTGGGTGACAGTATGACATGTCAGCTCTGGCACCTGGGAATGCAGTTGCTCTGCTAGGCTGGGGCCTAGTTTCCCCAGAGGACAGAGCACCATATTGTCTACTGTTGACCATGACTACTGTGCTACACCAGGACTGGCTCCAGGTCCTCAGAGGCTGAGGTGCTGGATGTTGCTGCTTCTTCACTGGCCATGGGATCTAAGTCCCTTGAGGCAGGTCACTGGTTTTTACTGTGCCCAAGGTCCAAATCCCTAAAGTCAGAGCACTGAACTTACCTGCTGCACTGAGTGGGTACCCAGGTCCCGCTAGCAACAGGAAATGTGACCTTTTCTCTGGGTGTCTGTTTCAGTGGCTCTGATACAGCACAGCAGCAGCTTGGGCCGTGGGTGGTAGGTCATAGCATGGGCATCTTCTCTGGAGTAGAGCAGCTCTGTGAACTGCAGGCAGCTTCCTAAGCTGCATTCATCCCTCCAACACCACAGTATTTTCTAGTGGCCAAGACTGCAAGTGTCTGCAATTGTGCAACTGTGATAGGGGCCACTGAGGCTCTCTTGAGTACCTTTTATTCTCACAGTAAGCTGTCCCTTCCTGTTCCACGTTGTTCTTTTCTGCGGGATACAATGGTCAAGGGAGATGCTTTCTTCCTTTCTGTATGTGGCCATCCTAAGTTTCTGTGTTCTATAGCATTTCCACAACTCCCAGTTTTCAAGACCTTGTTTCACATTTCAATCTGAGACCTCATACAAATGGACCTCATTGTCTATATTTCTACTTGCATTCTGATCATGACTACTTAAATAATCTCTAAGAGCATTAGGCTTTCCTTACAGCTGTCTTCTTCTGAGCCCTCTCCAGAATTGCTTTTAATGCTGTGTTATACACTATAGCTACTTTTAGGACATTGACATATTTTTAGCCTCTATCCATTACCCAGTTTCAAAGGTGCTTTCACATGTTTAGGTAACTGTTTAGTAAGGCCCCACTTTGTGGTACCAATTTCTAAGTCCATTTGTACAGCTATAACAAAATACTTAAAAATAGGTAATTTATAGACAAGAAAAACATTAGTTTTCACAGTTCTGGAGGCTGTGAAGTCCAAGATCAAAGTGCCAGCAGATTTGGTGTTTGGCAAAAGCCCATTCTTCATAGATGGTGCCATCTTTGTGTCCTCACATGATATAAGTTTCAGAAGGGCAAAAATTAGGCAAGGTAAGTCCTTAATGCCTTTTTAGTTTTTTAATTAGTTAATTTATTTGTTTTTGAGACAGAGACTCTCTCTGTCACACAGACTGGAGTGCAGTGTTATGACCTCAGCTCACTGCAACTTCCACCCCCGGGGTCCAAGTGATGCTTCCACCTCAGCCTCCTGAGTAGCTGAGACCACAGGCATGAACCACCACTCCTGGCTTATTACTTTTGCATTTTTAGTAGAGATGGGGTCTCACCATGTTGCCACCGCTGGTTTCAAACTCCTGAGCTCAAGCGATCCATTTGCTTCAGCCTCCTAAAGTGTTGGGATTACAAGCGTGAGCCACCATGCCCAGCCCTTAAAGCCCTTTTATAAGATCACTAATTCATTTATGAAGTCAAAGCCTTCATGACCTAATAATGTGCTAAAGGTCCTACTTTTTAATACTATCACATTAGTGATTATCAACCTATAAATTTTGGAAAGACACATATATTCAAACTATATCATAAAAGTTGATTGCATCTATATCTTATTGTTGATATCTGGTCTGAGACATGGATAATATCTGGTGTTAGCCAAGTAGAGTTTCATGGAAGTGTGTTTTCATCAGAAAAGATACTGTGAACTTTAGTGGTAAATAAATAAATAACACTTTCAAGAACATACAGGTGGCTCTATATGTCTGGAATACAGAGATTCAGTAAGAGATATTATTAATCTGGTGGTGTTAGCCAAGTGGCAAAATGAACAGTTACAGTTTTACATAAACAATAGCAACAACAAATAGCTATATCACAAGATCATTAGTGACCCAATGAGGACCCTTACACTTATGACTGGAAGACAAGAGGCATATGTTTAAAAAGCCTCTCAGGATGCAATACAGGGAAAAGATGGAAAAGAAGTAAGGCTAGAAATGACAGGATGGTAATGAAAGTCATTACAGTGGAGATGGAGAGAGGCCACAGATTATAAATATATTAATGAGTTGGAATTCACAGGACATGAAGATTTGTTTTAAATTCAGCAAACGCTTATTGAGAGCTTAAAATGTGTCAACAATTGTGCCAAGTGTCCAGGGAAATGCAATGAGGGAGAGGGAGATACGGTCTTATGTCTTATAGAGCTCCCAGTCCATTGAGAAGGACAAATACATAATAGTAAAGAAACAGCTATAAGAGCAGTTTTATATTGCACATCACGGAGGACAATATGACTTGCATTTGTGGTTTATTTAATTGTATATATTAGGAAGGATAATTCCAATGTGCCAATCAAGTTACTGATTGAGTCATAGGATTGATAGTGTCCCATTAACAGACGGGAACCTGACTGCAAGAATCAGCACTGTTAGTAATTATTTTTCTTGAAAAATCAGAGCAATTTCCTGGAGGGTTAAAGCAGAAATATATTTCACTCCCCATTCTTTGCCATTAGTACCTAAAACATTTGCTACTACTTCAGGATGAAATGATCATATGAACTTACCACGTGGAAAGTAGCTGTATGCAGATGACTTTCAGAAAAATTATAAATTACTTTTTTGGACCACCAGCACTCTTCTTTAACAGAATTCACAAACAGAGTTATGCTATTCTAATCATACATTTTGAAAGGTTTCTATCAATACAAACAAAGTTATGGTAAATAACACCATATTAAAAAAAAACTAACTTATTTGCTTACCTATACATATATATAGTTCAAATTCTTTAAAGAATACTGTGAACAATTAAATTGGTCACAGGCTCATATTTTGTGGGTACTTTACTGAGAATTGTTAATATCTGAGTTAGATGTTTTATTCCATGTCCAGGATAAATTCGTTCTCTATGCTTTAAGAAATAGAAATCAAGGATGTTAGAATTCCATGTTTGTTATTTTAAAAACACAGATCCATAATGCCTTCTTGCAGAAATTTTAAATCTTCACAGTGTTTTGCTTTGTCTGATTAAACATGTATCTTTACTTCATTAATTTATACAGAGAATATAAAGTCTACCTTCTCATTAGCTAATGGTTAAGGCACCTGATTATTCTTTTATTTTTTATTATTTTTATATTTTTTGTTCCAGGGTACATGTGCAGGATGTGCAGTTTGTTACACAGGTAAACATGTGCCATGGTGATACACTGCACTTACCAACCCATCACCCAGGTATTAAGCCCAGCATGAATTAGTTATTTTTTTCTGATGCTTTCTTCTCTCCTACCTTCTGACAGACCCCAGTGTGTGTTGTTCCCCTCTCTGTGTCTATGTGTTCACATTGTTCAGCTACCACTTGTAAGTAACAACATGTGATATTTGGTTTTCTGCTCCTGTGGTAGTTTGCAGAGGATAATGGCTTCCAGCTCCATTCATGTCCCTGCAAAGGACATGATCTCATTCTTTTTTATGGCTGCATAGTATTCCATGATGTATATGTACCACATTATCTTTATCCAGTCTATCATTGATGAGCATTGGAGTTGATTCCATGTCTTTGTTACTGTGACTAGTGCTGCAATGAATATACATTTGCATGTATCTTTATAATAGAATGATTTCTATTCCTTAGGGTATATACTCAGTAATGGGATTGCTGGGTCAAATGGTATTTCTGGTTGCAGGTCTTTGAGGGATTGTCACACTGTCTTCCACAATGGTTGAACTAATTTACATTCCCACCAACAATGTAAAAATGTTCCTATTTCTCTGCAGCCTCGTCAGCATCTGTTGTTTCTTGACTTCTTAATAATCATCATTCTGTGGTGTGAGATGGTATCTCATTGTGGTTTTGATTTGCATTTCTCTAATGATCAGTGATGTTGAGCTTTTTTTGTTTGTTTCATATGTTTGTTGGCTGCATTTATGTCTTTTTTGAGAAGTGTCTGCTCCTGTCCTTTGCCCACTTTTCAGTGGGGTTGTTTGGTTTTTTCTCGTACATTTGTTTAAGTTCCTTATAGATTCTGGATATCAGATCTTCATCTAGACTAATAAGAAAAGAGAGAAGAATCAAATGGAGGCAATGACCCTGTCCTTACACCTTATAAAAAATTAACTCAAGATAGATTAAAAACTTAAACATAAGACCTAAAACCATAAACATCCTAGAAGAAAACCTGGGCAATACCATTCAGGACATAGGCACGGGCAAAGACTTCATGACTAAAACATCAAAAGCAATGGCAACAAAAGCCAAAATTGGCAAATGGGACCTAATTAAACTAAAGAGCTTTTGCACAGCAAAATAAACTATCATCAGAATTAACAGGCAACCTACAGAATGGGAGAAAATTTTTGCAATCTGCGCACCTGACAAAGGGCTAATATCAAGAATCTATAAGGCAGAATTGAATAATTGGCATAGTTGAATAATGAGAACACCTGGACACAGGGAGGGGAACATCACACACCAGGTCCTGTCAGGGGATTAGAGGCTGAGCGGGGGGATAGCATTAGGAGAAATACCTAATGTAGATGATCGGTTAATGGGTTCAGTAAACCACTATGGCATGTGTATACCTATGTAACAAACCTGCACTTTCTGCACATTTATCCCAGAACTTAAAGTATAATAATAAAAAAAAGGAGTATCACCACTGACCCCACAGAAATAGAAACAACTATCAGAGACTACTATGAACACCTCTATGCAAGTAAACCAGAAAATCTTGTAGAAATAGATAAATTCCTGAACACATACATCCTCCCAAGACGGAGCCAGAAAAAAGATGAATCTCTGAGTAGGCCAATAACGAAGTCTGAAATCAAGGCAGTAACAAACAGACTATCAACCAAAAAAAGCCCAGGACCAGATGGATTTATGTTGAATTCTACCAGAGGTACAAAGAAAAGCTAGTACTATTTCTTTTGAGACTATTCCAAATAAATGAAAGGATGAACTCCCAGATTCATTTTATGAATCCAGGATCATCCTGATAACAAAACCTGGCCAAGAGACAACAACAAAAAAATCTTCAGGCCAATATCCTAGATGAACATAGATGCAAAAATTCTCAATAAAATACTGGCACACCGAATCTAGCAGCACATCCGAAGACTTATCCACCACAATCACGCCAGCTTCATCTCTGGGATGCAAGGCTGGTTCAACATATGCAAATAAATAAACATAATTCACCACATAAATGGAACTAAAGACAAAAACCACATGATTATCTTAATAGATGCAGAAAAGGCCTTTGATAAAACTCAGTATCCCTTCATGTTAAAAACTCTCAATAAACTAGGTATTGAAGAAACACACCTCAAAGTAACGAGTCATTTATGACAAACCCACAACCAATATCATAATGAATGGGCAAAAGCTGGAAACATTCTCCTTGAAAACCAGCACAAGACAAGGATGCTCTCTCTCACAACTCCTGTTCAACATAGCACTGATTATTCTTTCAAATAGCAATATAGAGGTTAGTTGCAGTCTAGGTTTTTTTGGTTATTCAGTCTCTCAATTGCTATCTCCCAATGCCTTTCAAAAACACTGCTGAGAGAACTAGTATTTGTAGAGGATTATCTGAAACATTGTATTCAAACATTTCCCCGATCCTCTAAAATCTATTGTTAGATTAATCTAAGTCATGTAAAGCAAATAATTGGTCTGATTCCTATTGACTTCTCATTTAATTACTTTGGCTGAACAGTACTCCAAAGCAATGTCTTATGCTTACCTATGCCTATTAAAACATTACAAAAATTTATGTTATAACAGTTGCCATTGTGTTATTTACAATGATGCAAATAAAGATATATTTAATACATAACACATGTCTTGCTCTGTCATAAAAACACTTTTCACTTGTTTTTGCATTATAAATAATGTATTCTTCACCAATTGCTATGTTTTTATATAATTAACTTTCTAAAATTTGAAAACGTCATGTTTATGAATGGAATCACATGCTTAAAATCTTTATATTTGCTTAATTTCTGTTTCGTTAATTGGGATGTAATTAATATATCATTATTTTCATCATTTAAAAATGTACAGTTCTGTGGTTTTTAACCTACTGAAAATCATGAATATATATTTGCAGGAAACTTTTGGAGGGTTAAAGACATTTAAGTGTCACATTTTGCATAATAATTGGATGTATGCACCTATCTCATTTTTGAAGACATATTTTTCCAAGATCTGTTTCTTAACTATTTTTAAATGATATTGGTTTGATTCAGACTATTAATTTTAAAATCATCTTATATGATATTACATGACAGCAAACTTAAGAAAATATTTTCACATTTACAGTGAAAAAAGTTTGGTTTTTTTTAACAATTTAAACTATTCTACAGTGATATCTGATTGTGTTTTGATATTACATTCATCTTTATATGCCTAAACAATATGTCCTTATTCATTTATTTGGTCAGTATTTCAATAAATATTGCTTGTGTAACAAACCACGAATTATGTTATATGATGGAATGCAAAGTTGGAAAGTACACAATTCTCAGATTTTGACACTTTTATATTAGTTAAAACAACACACATGCATATAACACTTGAAGTAAATTTGAATGATACAGTGATAGAAACCTGGAAAAGATTACTACTGGAATAGAGCAACAAAATATTTAGTTATATTCTATATATTTCAGAGGTTAGATACATATCACTTTTTGTTCATTATTTTATCTAAAATGAATGTGTACATAAGCCACATTAACCCACTAGAAATTTATTTCGTTAGATACATTTTATATATTTTAATGATTTACTAAAATATTCTATACTTTTGTATATTGGTAATCTTAATAGAAAAAAATACACATTTTGGCATTTGTTTTTAATATTTTTACTTTAGATTTACAATATTATAGCAAACATAATACAGAGAGTTTCTGTGTACCCCATATCCGGTTGCACTTATTTTTAACATCTTACATTGTTATGTTACACTCGTCACAATTAATTTAAATATTGATAAACTCTTATTAACAAAAGAACATGCATTATTTAGAATCTTTATTTTTCCCTAATGTCTTTTTCTGTTCCAATATTCACTGAGGATTCCACATTACATGTATTATTGATGTTCTCATAGAGTCCTTTTGACTGTGACAGTTTCTCTGACATTCCTTGTTTTTGAAGACTTTGACAGTTTTGAGAAGTATTCTTTTAGGTATTTTGTCTAATGATTCCAAAATGGGATTTATCTATTTTTTTTTTTTTTAATTTGTTCAGACTAGGGTAAGATATTTTGGGGAGACTTTTGGAATCACAGAAGTAAATTGCAATACTTATTAAACCACAACCAGGGCATTCAATATGACTTACAATTCTCGATGTAAACCCTAACCACCTGGCTTAGGTAGTGATTATCAGGGTTCAGCACGGTAAATTTAAAACTGAGAGGAGTCTGTAAGACTAACATCAAAAGGAATCATATATAAGTACTGTATTCTCACAGATAAAGTTTTTCTTTCCCAAGGGGGTAGGGGTTAATAATTCTGAAATTACTATATACATGTAATGGAATTGGAAGACTAAGTGAATGAAACATGTTCAGAATCAAGTTTTCCAATGCTGGAATGAAACGTTACACGTTATTGATTCTTCCTATCCATGAGCATGGTATGTTCTTCCATTTGTTTGTGTCCTCTTTTATTTCACTGAGCAGTGGTTTGTAGTTCTCCTTGAAGAGGTCCTTTACATCCCTTGTAAGTTGGATTCCTAGGTATTTTATTCTCTTTGAAGCAATTGTGAATGGAAGTTCATTCCTGATTTGGCTCTCTGTTTGTCTGTTACTGGTGTATAAGAATGCTTGTGATTTTTGCACATTAATTTTGTATCCTGAGACTTTGCTGAAGTTGCTTATCAGCTTAAGGAGATTTTGGGCTGAGACAATGGGGTTTTCTAAATATACAATCATGTCATCTGCAAACAGGGACAGTTTGACTTCTTCTTTTCCTAACTGAATACCCTTGATTTCTTTCTCTTGCCTAATTGCCCTAGCCAGAACTTCCAACACTATGTTGAAT
This sequence comes from Macaca mulatta, assembly GCF_049350105.2. Taxonomy (NCBI): domain Eukaryota; kingdom Metazoa; phylum Chordata; class Mammalia; order Primates; family Cercopithecidae; genus Macaca; species Macaca mulatta. Next base: position 35,790,845 of record NC_133422.1, read on the forward strand.
GGAGTGGTGAGAGAGGGCATCCCTGTCTTGTGCCACAAGTATACATATGTAACAAACCTGCACGTTATGCACATGTACCCTAGAACTTAAAGTATAATAATAATAAATAAATTTAAAAAAATAGTCAAAATTAAAAAAAAAAAAAAGAATTAGCAGATAGGAGGTCAGGATGATCACGATGGTAACGCTCTCATTCAAAATGGTCACCAGGAACAGCAGCGCCTCATTCAGAGTGATATTAGAGCAAGCAAGACTTAAGAGAGGAGGCAGATCACAGAAGAAGTGGTTTATCACATTAGATCTATAGAAGGGGATCCTCAGAGCTAAGCACAAGTGAATCAGAGAACACACCGTCCCACAGAAGTAGCAGCAAGATGCCAGCTCCACACGCAGCTTCTGAGACATGGTGACCATGTACAGCAAGGGGTTACAGATGGCCACAAAGCAGTCATAGGCCATCACAGCCAGCAGGAAGACCTCAGTGACCACACAAGTGCAAAACAATTAGAATTGCACCATGCACCCCAGGAAGGAGATGGCTTTGTCCTTGCTGAAGATATTAGCCAACATCTTTGGCACAATTATTGAGGAATAGCAGAAATCTACAAAGGACAAATGGCTGAGGAAAAAGTACATGGGGGTGTGGAGCTGAAAGCAGACCTGAATCAGTGCAATCATGCCCAGGTTGGCTAAAAACATGACTCCATAGATGAGAAGGAACAGCAGGAAAAGGCCGCCTCTCAACTCAGGGACATCTGATAGTCCGAGGAGAATGAACTCAGCCAGAGCGGTGCAGTTTTCCTTGCCCATGTCTCCAACTTATATGAGATTGGAGGAAAAAGAAACTTAAAAATTATTCTTCATTATATAGTCTAAATTTTAGTTTTGGCTGTATCCTGTAAAAAGACATCAGAAAAAGTTGGATAGTTAATCTTATCAGCAAAGAATAAAACTTTTTGTGAAATGTTAAAAAAAAAAAAAAAAAAGAAATGTTACACGTAAGTAAAGAGAAGAAGCTACATTGATCTGTGTTGTAAAAGATTAGAATAGGCCAGACACAGTTGCTCACACCTGTCATCCCAGCACTTTGGGAGGTCAAGGCAGGCAGATCACCTCAAGTCAGGAGTTCGAGATTAGCCTGGCCAATATGGTGAAATCACGTCTCTACTAAAAGTACAAAAATTAGCCAGCGATGGTGGCGGGCACCTGTGAATCCAGCTACTCCGAAGGCTGAGGCAGGAGAATCGCTTGTACCTGGGAAGCAGAGGTTGCAGTGAGCCAAGAACCGGCCATTGCATTCCAGCCTGGGGCGGGGCGGGGGGGAAGAAAGATTAGAGTAAGAGAGATCTACATAAATGTATGTTTAGCTTTCTATTGATACAGATATTAACATATAGAACTATAAATAGATATATCTACATGCATGGGTGAGTAAACACATAGTTTTCCTCATTGTGTCAATTGAGAGACCTTAATGCAACATTTTTTTGTAGTTTTGGGCATGCACAGCAACAAGATTTGACTTTCTATACCATTTTCCAATTAAGAAAACCACAGCATTTCTCAGAGTAAATGATTCTATAACTGCAGCAGGAATTATACAAAATAACTGTGAAGGCTTTTGAAGAACCAGAAAGTAGTAAAGAATCCAAAAATCAAAACAAAAGTTCTATTACTGATGGAGGTGTATCAAAGGGATAAAGAAACCAGCTGAATGAGTCCCAATGCCAAATCTTGGCTAGACCTCAAAAATAAAGGAATATTGGATTGTAATCCAAAGTATAATATAAATATCCAGGAGGTTATACTGATAAAAGTAAATAATAAATAATGGGAAAAGAGGCCAATTTCCTATGCAGAATAATTTGAGATACTTTAGATACTTCATCATTAAAATGTAGATTCCACATTATTAAAAGTTGGAACATATCTCCTCACTCTGTAAGTGTAGTGTGTATGTGGTGACTTCCCTCCAAAGAATACAGAATGGAGAATGAGAAACAAAAGAAAAAGAAGTTAATTTACCGTGCTGAACCCTGATAATCACTACCTATGAGTGAGAACATGCGGTGTTTGGTTTTCTGTTCTTGCGATAGTTTGCTGAGAACGATGGTTTCCAGCTGCATCCATGTCCCTACATAAGACACAAATTCATCTTTTCTTATGGCTGCATAGTATTCCATGGTATATATGTGCCATATACCACTTGGGTGATGGGTATACTAAAATCCCAGCGCTCACCACTGTACAATTCATTCACATAAAAAAAACTTGTGCTTCTAGTGCTATTGCAATAAAAAAAAAAATGGTACAGTCATTATGTTTTACCCAATAGATAGTTTTTAATCCATCACCCCCACTACCTTCCCCTATTCTGAGTCTCTATGTCTACTCTGTATGTCTTTGCATACCTATAGCTTAGCTCCCACTTATAAGTGAAAACATGCAGTATTTGGTTTTTCATTTCTGAGTTGCATTACTCAGGATAGTGAGCCCCGTCAAAGTTGCTGCAAAAAACATTATTTAATTTTTTTTTTCATGGCTGCATAGTATTCTATAATACCATGCACAAAGACTGAGAGTTATTGTTTCTCTGGATCCTTATCCACAGTTCATACTTTCAGGATTTTGGATTTTGATTATACTAATAGGTATATGGTAGTACTTCATAGTTGTTTTGATTTGTATTACACTAATGGAAAATGATATTGAGCATCTTTTAATATACTTATTGCCAATCTGTATATCATTTTGGTCACGTATCTGTTCAGACCTTTTGCCCAATTTTTAATCAGATTGTGTGTTTTAATGTTGTTGAGTTTTAAGTGTGCTCTGTGTATTTTGGATAGAAGCCCTCTATCAGATGTGTATTTTGCCAATTTTTTCTTCTAGTCTGCAGTTTGTCTTTTTGATCTCCTAATAGTATGTTTTATAGGATAGAGTTTTTCATTTTAATGAAGCCAAATAATAATTGGTTTCTTCTATGAATAATATTATTGCTGTTCTTTCTTAAAAGGTATTACCAAGCTCAAGGTCATGTATATTTTCTCCTGTGCTTTCTCCTTAATTTTTTTAGTTGTGCATTTTCATTTCAGTCTAAATCTATTTAGAGTTAATTTTTGTCTAAGGTCTAGGGTCTGTATTTAGATTCACTTTTTGGTATGTAGGTTTTTAATTTTTCCAGCCACTATTTATTTGTTCATTGAAATGTCTTCACTCCTTTGTCAAAAAATCGGTTTATTATATTTTTCTTGCTTATTTCTAGACTCCATATTTTAATTCTTTGATCAATGTGTCTGTTCTTTCACCAATACCAATCTTTTTGATTGCTATAGCCTTATAGGGAGACTTTAAACAGATAGTGAGGGTCCTCCAACATTGTGCTTCTTCTTCATTAGTGTTTTGGCTACTCTCTTGCAATGTTGAATAAGAATGGTGAGAGATAACATTGTTGCTTTGTCTAGATTTTTTAAAAATGATTTTAATTTCTGGCGTACTTCTGCAGAATGTGCAGGTTTGTAACATAGGTAAATGTGTACCATGGTGGTTTGCAGCATCTATCATCCCATCCCCTAGGTATTAAGCCCGACATGCTTCAGCTATTTTTTCTGATGCTCTACCCACCCTCCTGCTCTCTCCGATAGGCCCCAATGTGCATTGTTCCCCTCCCTGTATCCGTGTGTTCTCATTCTTCAGCTCCCACTTATAAGTGAGAATATGCTGTGTTTGGTTTTCTGTTCCTGTGTTAGTTTGATAAGGAAAATGGCTTCCAGTTTCATCCATGTTCTTGCAAAACACATGATCTCATTTCTTTTTTCGCTGCATAGTATTCCATGGTATATATGTACCATATTTTTTAGTCTAGTCTATCATTGATGGGCATTTAGGTTAATTTCATGTCTTTGCTATTGTGAATAGTGCTTTAGTGAACGCACATGTGCATGTGTATTTATAATAGGATGATTTCTATTCCTCAGGGTATATACCCAGTAATGGGATTGCTGGGTCAAATGGCATTGCTGGCTCTAAATCTTTGAGGAATAGCCACACTATCTTCCACAATGTTTGAACAAATTTACATTCCCACCAACAATGTAAAAGTGTTCCTATTTCTCCGCAACCATGCCCGCATCTGTTGTTTCTTGACCTCTTAATAATCACCATTCTGACTAACGTGAGATTGTATCTCATTGTGGTTTTGATTTGCATTTCTCTAATGATCAGTGATTTTGAGCATTTTTTTTTTTGTATGTTTGTTGGCCGCATGTATGTCTCCTTTTGAGAAGTGTCGGTTCATGTCCTTTTCCCACTTTTTAATGTAGTTGTTTGTTTTTCTTGTAAATTTGCTTAAACTCCTTATAGATTTGGGATACTAGACCTTTATCAGATGGGTAGACTGAAAATTTTTCTCCCATTCTGTAGGTCGTCTGTTTTCTCTGATGGTAGCTTCTTTTGCTGTGCAGAAGCTCTTTAGTTTAATTAGATCATATTTGTCAATTTTTGCTTTTGTTGCAAATGCTTTTGGTGATTTCATCATAAAATGTTTGCCCATGCCTATGTCCTGAATGGTGTTTCTTAGATTTTCTTCTAGGATTTTTATAGTTTTGAGTTTGACATTTAAGTTTGTAATCCATCTTGAGTTCATTTTTGTATAAGGTGTAAAGAAGTGGTCCAGTTTCAATTTTCTGTATATGGCTAGCCAGTTCTCCCAGCACCATTTATTAAATTGGGAATCATTTCCCCATTGCTTGTTTTTGTCATGTTTGTTGAAGATCAGATGGTTATAGATGTGTATTTTTATTTCTGAGTTATCTATTCTGTTCCATTGATCCATGTACCTGTTTTTGTATCAGTTCCACGCTGTTTTGCTTACCATAACCTTGTAGTATAGTTTAAAGTTTGGTAGCCTGATGACTTCAGACTTGTTCTTTTTGCCTAGGACTGTCCTGGTAATATGAGCTCTTTTTTGGTTCTATATGAATGTCAAGACAGTTTTGTTTGTTTGCTTGTTTGTTTTTTTCTATTCTGTAAAGAATGTCAATGGTAGTTTAATGGGAATAGAACTGAATCTATATATTGCTTTGGATAGTATGGCCATTTTCATGATACTGATTCTTCCTATCCATGAATATGGAATGTTTTTATATTTATTTGTGTCCTTTCTGATTTCCTTGAGCAGTAGTTTGTAGTTCTTCTTGAAGAGATCCTTCCCTTCCCTTGTTAACTGTATTCCTAGATATTTTTTCTCTTTGTGGCAATTGCAAATAGGAGTTCATTCCTGATTTGTGTCTCTGCTTGTCTGTTGGTGTATAGAAATGTTTGTGATTTTTGCACATTAATTTTGTATCTTGAGACTTTGCTGAAGTTGTTTATCAGTGTCAGAAGCTTTTGGGCTGAGTTGATAGTGTTTTCTAGATATAGGATCATCTCATCTGCAAACAAAGACAATTTGACTTTGTCTTTTCCTATTTGAATACACTTTGTTTCTTTCTCTTGCCTGATTGCCCTGGCCAGAACTTCCAATACTATGTTGAATAAGAGTGGTGAGAGAGGGCATGCTTGTCTTGTGTTAGTTTTCAAGAGGAATGCTTCCAGCTTTTGCCCATCCATTATGATATTGGCTGTGGATTTGTCATAAATGACTCTTAATATTTTGAGGTATGTTCCTTCAATACCTATTTTATTGAGAATTTTTAACACAAAGGGATGTTGAATTTTATTGAAGGCCTTTTCAGTGTCTATTGAGATAAACCTGTGGTTTTTGTCTTTAGTTCTGTTTATGTGGTGAATTATGTTTGTTTATTTGCAAATTCTGAACCAGTCTTCCATCCTGGGGATGAAGCCAACTTGATCGTGGTGGATAAGATTTTTGATGTGCTGCTAGATTCAGTTTGATAGTATTTTATTGAGGATTTTTTTGCATCTATGTTCATCAGGAATATTGGTCTGAAGTTTTCTTTTCTTGTTGTATCTAGTGGGAAAGTATAATGCTGCCTGAAGGTATGTTTTTAAATATTCTTTATCAGATTGAAGACATCCCATTTTTTATGTCTAATTTGCTAAGTTTTTATCAGAAATGGGTACTGTATTTTGTCAAATGTTTTTGTCTGCATTAATTATTTACAAGATCATGTAATTTTTCTTTTTTGGTTTTTTGATTTGGTGAATTACAATGAATAATTTTTGAAAGTTGAACTAGTCCTCTATTTCTGGAGTAAATCCAACTTTTTCATGTTGTATAATTATTTTATACATTGTTGGATTTGATTTGCTTATATTTGGCTTAGGGTTTTTGTGTTCCCATCCCCAGACACATTTAGTGTATAGTTTTACTTTGACTTCATTTGGTTTTAGTATTGCTAATTAGAAACAAAAAGTCAATAATTCTTTTGTAGCCTCCTTGTGGAATACATTAGAATTGTTCTATAGAATCAGAAAGAGAGTACTTTGTAGTGAAAATGAACTCCTTTCCAGGGTAAACTTTACTACTTACTATTTGATTTTGCATATTTACCTAACATGTCTAATGGTCATTTTTTAATGGCAATAATAAAATGTACCTTGGTGTGTTCTTATTAGGAATATATTTGCATATGTAGAACATCTATCTAATGTATAGTGTTGAATATACAGTAAATGTTTAATAAACAATCACTAATTTTTTTGCCCTTCATATGACATAGAAGAAATTGGAGGCATGCTAATTACCATACTTTAACTTGAACATTTTAAAATCTTAATAAAACGCTAAACTGGGCATTTAGGGTGTGGTGGAAGATTCTGAGCTCAGTTGAAACTCTCCATAATTACAAAGCCCTAAGACTGCTAATGCTATAGGAAACATTAGAATATATTATATTTTACACATATATACATAAACATATGTTTTAAGTTTCTGATATGTTTCTTAGTTGCAATGAAATTTAAGTTCTTGATTTTTCAAAGCAAATATTAAGACATTTATTAATTACAGATTATTGCCAAAACTTTCCAATCATTTGAGAAACCAGAAAATCTTTGAGGAAATGTACCATAACCCATTATTTTGCCAATGATAATTTCTATAAGGAGATACTCTCTTCAAAAGCAATAATTTTGTAATATGTGGTGAATTTAAAATAAATCAATAAATGTACCTAGAGGTCATTTAAATCTATTTCAGCTATAAGAATTTTAAATATATCAATTTTAAAGGTAAAATATTTTTTAATTTAGAGAAATGTTACATATTATAGTAAATTATAATTAGTTTTATAAATGTTATAGTTCTCCTGAGGAGTATAGAAGTATTACTATTCAGAAACATTGTGTGAAATTTGGATCCATAATCATTTGTTATGTGTAAACAGCTTCTAGTGTTATCTTAAAATCCCTTGCTCTGGGGAAATGTTAAATGGAAAATAGACTAAAAGATATTTTCCAAGATAAATAGTTGTAGACAAAATTGTTATGACAGAAGACTTATGCAGTAAATTTGATTTAGTGTTCTGCAGGGAACTACAGAGAGATTCTTCTTATAAGGTAGCTGAGAACTCTGTGTTGACAGCAGAGCTAGCTATTTATTTACAAAGGCACTAAGAGTTTGGGAAGAAAATGAAAGTTTATTTAATTATAGTAATCACACTTAAAGAATTTGTAACGCTAGATTTAAAACACCAATTTTACAAAAAAGGTAGTGAATTTTTAAATTTTAATTATAAGTTTAATATTCCTTGGGAATATGTAGTTAAATTTTTATCTTTTGAATCATTACAACTAAACACACACACACACACACACACACGTGCATGGGCACACTTTTCATTTATTTATTTATTTCAAACCTTACTCTCTGAGGATAACTTTCTCAACTTTATGCAATGCAAAGTCACATATTTAGATAACTTCTTATATCTAAAACTTATAGCCATTTTTTTCCTATGGGGTAACTAAAGAGTTCAGTCTCAGCACACATTCAGTTTCTGATTTCTCAGCTGAGTCTTCCAGAAACGATATCAATTAGTTACAAACGTCATGGTTATTTTTCAGTGTGGCCATCTGTCCACTCAAAACTTGAATGCGATGAAAAACTTATTTCACACATGCTGGCAAACAGCTGCCAGATGGCAATGAATTGTGATCACCGTGACCCAACCTAAATTTAAACAATAGGAGTAATAATAAAAATTGGCATATTGACACTTATAAATTGTACTTCAGAAGAAAGTGTTGGGATTATAGGCTTCTGACCAAAGTCAGTAGTAGAGCTCTATTCTGAGTTACATAGTTAAACATGTGCTAAGTAACTATAATAATCTTTGTGTTCTCCATTTTCCTATTTTTAATAACTATAAGAATTTAATCTTCTAGAGCTGCAAATTCTTCATTTTTAATATATAATATTTAATAACTTATTGATTTCATATTTTAATATAATTGCCATCTTTGTCCTCAACTCTAGAACACTAAGACTGTAAATAAAAAATAATCAAACAGTTTTTATTTTTTAAACATCTATAAAACAATATACTCTAAACTTTGGAAAAAATAGAATAGATATTATTATTCATTTTGTGCAATAAAGAAAATGGGGTTTGGGAGAAGTTAATGAATTTGTTCTGCAATATTCATTTACTAATATAAGTGCTAGAGCAGGAACATTAACTCAGCCATCACTCTAATCCCAATATACTTTTCAGTAAACCACCTTAAATCTTAACTTAAAAAAAAAAACAGTAATGATAATAATAAGCTGATTTGTTACACTTCATTAGAAATTAACTTTCTTAACTCAATGATGATGATAATAATGGTGACAATAATAATTTTTGCTTATTATGTTATTACTATGTTGAAGGCTATATTTATCACTATTTAATGTAATGTTTAAAACGTACCATGATACAGAGCATTTGTTATTAACATCGACAAATTTTAATAGATCATAAACAGAAAATTAAGTGAAATGTTATCTTCTACTATCAAAGGACTTATACACCTTTGTGTTGAGGCCTCTGTTTTATTTAATCTGGGAATAGATCTCATTGCTTCATTGGTGAGGTCAACCTACAGTAATGTTTGTCTTCTAGTCATTCATACCAACCCTTTTAAAGCTATTCATCAAGGAAATCAATCACTTCAGCAAGCTCACGACTTAAAGTTCAAAAATAAGAGAATACAAGCTTAATGCTTCCTACTTTATGGATTTTATTCAGTTCAGCCATAAATGCACATATAACAGCAGGAAAATGTGCATTTGCAAGTATATAATTTATTTACTGTGAATAAGACTCCTCTCTGGGTGATATAAAAATGTCTTCTATACTAATTTTCTAGAGACTGCAGGTTCATCAAAGCTCTTTTAACAACTAAACCCAAGCCTCTCCTTATTACTTGACACAACTCAAAAGAAACTCCTCTTCCAATGTTAACCAAAAATAATAATTCACCATTGTAATTGTTCATTTGAAGTTACCATAATTTGTGCAAAGAGAAGTGGCGGCATCATATTTCTGTCTCAGTCTCACACTCTGCTTCAGTTTGTGTTATGACAACTCTAATCTTGGCTTATCTCACTCTTCCAGTGACAAGAATATAAATATCCCAGCAGTCATCATCCAGTTCTCAAATTAGTTTTTCCCTGAATGTGTCCCCTGAATTATATCTTGCTCTATTTGCACTACATACTATGATTTTTCAATAAAGTATGTTTGTCTTCTAATCGATACCGGCTCATATCTTATTCACTCCTACATGTTCAATCAGTTGGCGGACTTTCTTGCCAATAGTATGGGTCTAGTTCAGATCAAAAGTATGTTATTGATTGCTTACAATACTCCAGATGCAGAGGGAAAAAAACATAAGTACATTTTTAAAACTCAGAAAATGCTGTGGCTATTAAAGAAGAAATATTGACACATGTTGATACGTTCTCCACTAAGATTGAGGCATAAGTGAGTAAGCAATAATTCAAAAAGAGAGCCTGTAGGCAAGATTTTCAAGGAGAAGTAAAACCTGAAATTAGTCATGAAAAATAAGTAATAATCATAAAAATGAACAAAAAATATTTGATGGGGTCCTAGAAAGAAGAAATGCATAATGAAAGGCATAGAGGTATAAGATAACATGTTGTATGACAGGACTGGCAAGATTTGTGCTGTGGGAATAGATGAGTGCGAAACAATAGTAAAAGGAGATCTTAAGAAAGATAGTTTAATGGATACCTTGATTGCATATTAAAACTTAGGGTATTATGTAAACAATGGGAAGCCAGTGAATAATCTTTAGCAGAGGACATGTAAAGTTTAAAGTTATTATTTTAAACTTTCTGATTGCTAGTTGAAATGATTTATTCAAGGAAGGAAAAACTGAGTGAGGTAAGTCATTGAAAGCTTGGAGGGAGAGTGTGGAATACATTTTTAAAACATTCAAAAGATCTATTTTAAATATAAATCTGTTTGCCTTTGCTTTTATTAAAAAGTGGTATCCTTTTACAGTCTGTAAACAATGGTTTTTAATGCTACATCCCTTCAATATTCTTTACTTCTTTTGTGTCGTCTTGAATTTGACTTTTTATGCCTTAATTTTATCTGCTCTTAGGCCTGTTATCTTTAAAATTTAAGATCTTTTGTTGTTTTTTGAAATCACCTATCTCAAAATGGCTGGGGACTAGGTTAGTTGCTTCTCCCCACTTTTGAAATAACCCAAACACTGAGAAATAGAAAAAAAAAAAAAAAAAAGCAAACTACGACTGTGTATAATTAACAGGAAATTGCAATTCTGAAGGACAATCATATGAGGACAGACTTTCTAGTTATATTAGATAAGAAATCCAGGATAGTAACAGTAGAAGACATCTATGATTACTGATCTCACATAAAGCAGGGAGATCAAATTATACAAAATGGTGGTAAATTCTGGAAAGAAACAACAGATAAGCAGACAAAAAAATCTATCTATCTGCCTACCTATCTAATATATCTATCTAGGAGAGAGAGAGAAAGGAGAGAAAGAAAGAAAAAAAGAGGGAGAGAGAAGAAGAGAGAGTGAGAGAGAGGTTTTTTCAGAAATAAAAGATAACTTGAGTGGGGCAGAAAACTTATGAAGTTGAGCATCTTTTTCTGTGCTTAGTTGCAATCCAAGTATCTATTTTGGTGAAGTGTCTGTTAAAATTCTTTTACATGTTTTTCACAGATTTATAGCTAAGCAATTCATTTCATGTTATTTTAAAAATAATTTTAAAAATAACTTATGGTTATTTGCTAGAGTTTGTACATATGTGTCTATATATATATGTGTATATACATATATGCATATATATATATTAGTTACCTGATTCTAATAATCTCTCTAAACTCATTGATTATACATTTAAGCATTTTATGACTTTTTGTTCTACCTAAACAATGGTACTTTGTGCTAGAAAAAAAAAGAGGCTTTTTTTTCTTTTTTAAACTAAATGCATTTAATTCCTGTTTTTACTGGTTGCCTGTAAATCGTAAATTTCTTTTTCTTGCCTTAGCGCACTAACTGCCTGCTAGAACTTCCAGTAAAATGTTGAATAGAGGGGATAAATACAAATATCTTTTGTCTTTTTTCTGATCTTAGAGGGAGATTTTCAGTCTTTCACCATTAAGGATTTCACACTTGTGCACACTTAAAAAGACTATATATTCAGCTCTTGGTAGTAAAGTGTTCTATAAATGTCTTTTAGGTCAAATTGGTTAATAGTGTTCAATTCTTCTATAGACTTGATCATTTCTTGTTTATTTTTTCTGTTAATTTTTAAGAGAAGAAAAATATACAATCTATTGTAGATTAGACTTGTCTGTTTCTCTTGAACGTCTATTACTTTTTGCCTTGTATTATTTTATATCTCTGCTATTAGATGTCTAAACATTTAGAATTACTATGTACTTTTAATGTTTTAACATTTTATCATTAAGAGATAGCTTTTTTATTCCTCGTAATTTTCATTGTTGTGAAATTTAATCCAATATTTGTGTAATTTGTATTTATTTTGTTTAGTATTAGCAGGGCATACGTATTAATTATTTATTCCTTTACTCTGATTCTATGTGTGTATTTTAATTTCAGGGTTTTTTATACATAGTACATTAAAAGACCTTGCTATTTTTTTTCAATCTGAAAATATTTGCTCTTTAATTGGGGGGTTTAGACCATTTATATTTAATGTGACTATTGACATGGTTATATGTAATACTAACTTTGGGCTATTTATATTTAGTTTGTTCCATCTCTTGTTTTCTTTTCTTTTGCTATATCTTTATTGATTAATTATTTCTTATGATTTTTTAACCTTCTTTTGGCATATTTTCTAAAAGTGTATTTCTCTAGAGTTGTGATTGCTTTAGGGGTTATGCTACACTTCTTTAATATATCACCGTCTCTCTTCAAGGAATATTGTGGCATGCCACACTGCGTACAGTATAAATACCCTAGGATAGCATACCTTTATTTCTCTCCATCTACCCTTCCTGCAAATATAAGCTTATATGTAAATTTAAAACCTACTGAATATTATTATTTTTCTCAAATTTTCAAATAAAATAAATAAAAGTTTTTAATGTTTTTTTTTAAATAGATTTAAATAGTAAGAAAAAAAGATTGCATGTTAATCTCTGTAGTTACCATGTCGAGTACTCTTTATTTCCACCGGTAGCATTTTCTTTCAGCCTGAAAAACTTTAAGGGTCTTTGAAAGGTGGATCTGCTGGTTGTTGGGCTGCCAGGTTGTCAGTGTGATCAGTCAGGACAATGAGACAAACTGAAAGTAACAAGCCTTTATATATTCATTGCAACAGTCTAAATAAGAAGCAAAAGAGAAGAGGGCTGGCTCCCAAGTGTTCCTTTTATCCCTAAGATTGGTACCAGACAAGAATCCTATGCATGCAACCCAAGTGAAAGGAATTATTTTGTTATTGGAGAGCCCCAAACAAAAGGTTCCCAGCTCTACTTGGACCTGTCGGTCCAGAAGGAGTCAGGGGAAGGGAGAAGTGCTTGGAGTGGAAAAGTACTGAATCAAGGTAGTGAAAAATTCATTATCCAAGGCTCTTCCCATAAGGCGGTCTTGGCAGAGCTGCCTAAAAAGTACCTCAGCAGAGGTCCCCGATAAGGAATCTTTTGAGTGGAGATGTGCTATGTGTGCGTGGCTGCCTCAGGTGACCTGAGTACATAACTGCAACTTCCTTTAGAAACGGCGATGCATTCACTATACACCATGTCTTGTGAGTAAAGGAGCTTTCTCACAATTAGCCTACCAGATAAAACCTTATAATTGCCTATAGCGAACTGGAAAGATCACACAGAGGATTTTGTTGTGAAGCCATATTCTTTACCTGAGATAAAATCAGCCTTCACATGTTTGAAGAATTCTTGATTTCATCTTCTTTTTTAAAGATATTTCATTAGATAGAGAATTTTAGGTTTACTATTTTCTCAGTACTGTTAAGTGTTTCACTTACTTTTTACTTTTCTCACTTGCATATTTTTCCATGAGAAAAAATGCTGTTATCTTTATGTTTGTTTCTCTGTGTGTTAATATATACATGCTCTCCAGCTGCTTTTAAAACTTTATCTTCATCAATGATTTTAAAATATTTGATTATGAATTACTTTGGTGTATTTTTATTCATATTTTTTGTGCTTGAGTTTCACTGACTTCCTTAGTTCTTAGGGTTTAAGATTTTTTATGAATTTGGAAAAAGTTCAGAATTATTTCTTTAATATTTTTGTTTTTACTTCTCTCTTCTTTCATTTGGGGATACAAATAAATGTATATCAGATCACCTGAAGATGTACCACAGGTTATTAAGAATCTGTTCTTCTTTGTTTTAATTTGCGTACTTCCTATTATAGTGTCTTTTCATTAACCTTTTCTTCTACAGTGCCTAATCAATTGTTAATATTCCATATAGGTTTTTATCTTACATATAGTTTTAATTTCTAGAATACAATATGGTTATTTGTATAGCTTCCAGGTCATTACTTAATTTTTATAATATGGAATACGGTTATAATAATTGCAACCCAGTTCTGGTTATTTTTCTCCTTAATTATGGTTTATATTTTTCTACTTCTTTATATACTAACAATTTTTTATTAAATGAAAGATATTATGGATTTTTACCTTATTGGATATTGACGGGTGACCCCATTCCCCCCAACTCCCGCTGCATACATAATGAAGAACTGACGCCTCAAATTGTCAGTAGTGTTGAGGTTTAGCAACCCTGTCTCAGGCTAAACACTTTTTAGGTACTGCCATCCAAATCATAAAAGGGACCTGAAGAAATGACACTGCTTCCAAGGAAATTAACTATGTCCCAGAACAGAGTATAGGGATTGCCATATTTCTCTTTTTTCATTAAAGTAATATAGCAAAATCTTCAACAAGGAAAAAAGTTGACTTTATTCTTTTACTTTTGTTTTTTAGCAAATTATGACAACTTAAAGCATGTTTTAAAATATAATCTATGTAATTTATATGATTACTTCTATAAAAATAAGAAATCAAAATAAATTACTTATTTTATTGGTAATATATTAGGTAGTGTCTCTGAAAAGCTTTTCTGTTACTGAGAAGTTCAGTGAATATCTCATATTGAACTTAAACCTGAGTTATTTTTCTTTACAGAAAGACATTTCCAAATTTGCTGACATCTTTAGTGGTAATAACTCACTGTCAGTAGATGCTGTCTAGCAGATTTCTTTTTAAATAACAAACAATTTGTACTTTTAAGCTAACTGAGACAGTAAAAAGAGTTGAGCTGCTTTTAAAAGATAAACATTGTTGTAGGGATAGAACATTTTGAAATTATTGTTTTTCAAAACTTCTTATTTTCAGAATTAAACTTTTTTTTATATTGCATCAATGTGTCTGTGTGATTATCTTCTCTAGTTCTGAACACAATTAAAACCAACTATTGAAATAAATTTAACTTAAAATTAGGTTTTTATTTACTGTGTAACAAGGAGTTAAATTCCAATTTTTAGATATAATAATGCATCACATTATGTTACCATAATAAAAATGTAATAATTTTTACAGTAAATAAATATAAAATAATGATTTTATAATACTGTCTTCATGTTTTTCTTTAAGTACCACTTTATGAGTGCATTTTATTTTATTTTATTTTATTTTATTTTATTTTATTTTATTTTTTGAGACAGAGTCTCACTCTGTTGCCCAGACTGGAGTTCAGTGGTGCAATCTTGGTTCACTGAAACCTCCACCTCCCAGGTTCAATCAATTCTCCTGCTTCAGCCTTCCAAGTAGCTGAGATTACAGGAGTGTATCACCATGCCCAGCTAATTTTTGTATTTTCAGTAGAGATGGGGTTTCGCCATGTTGGCCAGGCTGGTCTCAAACTCCTGACCTCAGATGATCCTCCTGCCTTGGCCTCCAAAAGTTCTGGAATTACAGATGTGAGCCGCCGTGCCTGGCCTTATGAGTGCATTTTAGAATGCACATGCATTATTACTACAGATGTACATGTGAGTTTTATATATATATATATATAGTGTATATATATATATTCATGCATAAAGTTATATGAATGGCAACTCACTCATGTCTCTACCCATAAGGATGTGAGAAAAAATAATGTAGATACTGCTTTATGAAAGCTATCTCTGTTGGTTTCCTAAAAGAGGTAGAATTTCTCCTTTGAGAACTACCAGTTTCTGGTTCTCACAGTTATCATAAATGCAATAGGCTTTTTTTAGTTGCCTACAATTTTCAGAAGTACTATTTCATTTTTATAAAATTTATAAAAAATTTCCATTTAAAAATAATTAAGTCATATTTGTTTTATACTTCTAGTCTTTCTCTATAACTCTTTTGGTATTCATGTAAGTTTATGTAGTTTTGATAGAAATATTTAATTTGGAGAGGGCTATGTCTAGTAATAAGCCTGCAAAACACTCAATAACTGTATTACCTGAAAAACAAGCTTATTAATTTTTAAAATTATTAACATCAATTATTATCATTACAAAATTATACAGTTAGGTATTACTAAATAGTGTTGATTTTCAATATACCCATTCATATCCACTATTTTATTTTTCTGTATAAAGCAACTGACACACATTTTGAAGAGTTTTTTTCTAATATGTATTAGGAAATAAAGCCAAAACAGCAGATTTTAAACTTTTCTAATATTTCAAGAGAATATGAGTATATACTTGAATCATTTTAATGTTTGCAGTTTTACTGTTTCTTTAATTTTGCTTTATGGATTATTTCTATTACCATAAAGTTAGCACAGTTCTGTAATGGCATTATCAGAGCCCTCATATGTGGAAGAGAAGCCTATTATATTTTCAGTAACAAAATGTATTAGAATGAACTCACCTGCTCTTTATGAACTTTATAAATTAGAAACATAAAAACAAAAGCAACTGTTTCCAGAAAGATTCTAAGACATATATCAATATGGGACCTGCTAATTCTACTGTAAGCAATGACCTACTCCCAAGAAATTCACACCTTACTAGAAACAAGGCATGCTTTCTCCAATCAAAGTTAAACAAAACTTAGCTTATTATTTATATAAAATCAAACATGCATGGATCAAAACATGTGCCTGAAATATAAACACATTACAAAAAATGTTATAAAAACAATGTTCCCTCTATTTTACTGTCTATTGACCATTTTTAGATATCCTTGCATAAAATGTTAATGGCAGACAAAATTTTAATCTTATCGTTTTAAATTTAATTGTTTAATTTTATCTGTTTAATATTTCTCTCTTTCATAGCTAAAAAACTCTCTTAAAGAGATTAAGCCATTCCTTAGGGAAATAATACCACACAATTAGGTGGGGGGAAAAAACCCTCTTACTCAATTGTCATGTCTTAATTAATCTGTCTTTTAACCACTTCATCATACACTTTCACAAACAAAACAATATATTGCAAATCTAAGACATCGTTGGAATCACACAAATCACATCAAAGTGTTGGTCATCCAAACCAAATCATTGGAAATAATTTCTCAGGATTTCCCTTAATTCTCTCTTGTTTTAACTTTAATATTGTGATGCTAGCCATGAAATAATTTAATTTGCTATCTTATTTTATTAATATTAAGTCATATAGGGCTAAATAAATTACGGATTGACACTGGATTGTAGGGAAAAGGACAGTTTCAACTAACCTACCTTGGAGCGTATTTGGTAACAGATGAGGACTTGGAGACAAGCACAATCAAACAAAGAAAAGAAAAAGTTTGAAACCTGAAAAAAGAGAATGTGGGAGGAAGTCCAAATTAACATAATTTCTTCCACCAGATATCATGATTGAGACTAAGAATGAATATGAGGACAAACCATGTGGACGAAGGAATCTAGTTAGTAGATTTACTCAAAATGTAGTAATTGTTCCTAACCTCCACGGTTACACTAGTATCGTCTTTCTTTATGTGTCTCTAAGTATACATTGCATATGTGTACCTATGGTATAACTTCTCTGCATTGGGTTGCATTTAAATAAAAGCATAAGTGCATAATTTACATAGCTGCTTTCTCAAATTTAAGATTTTTTTTTAAGTGGCAAGGAAAATCTTTAGATACATTGATGCATATGATTATCTAATGTTAATCAGGAGAACAGAGAAAAATGTGAAATGGTAACATATGTTTATTCTTCAGCCAATAGGTTATCTTTGTTTTCTTCCTGTCTCCGTGGCTTCTCCTGAAGCAGTTTTTACTCAATAATCCTGTGTGTCAGCATATAGTTGGAAAATCTGTCAGTTAATATTAAGACTGTGATGATATGATATTTTAATGTGCTTTTGTATTATTAATCTCTCTTTTCTAAAATTTTGAATCCTTTTTGTATCTTTATGTTGTGATGCCATAAGACCCAGTCATCTTCTCTCTGAAGACTCACTTCCCAGGTCTATTGACTCAATGCAATAACTTTAAATCCTATATAGACAAAGATGAGTCTTCTCATACTTACATCTGTTGAGCAAGTGACATTTATTATCTTTCACCAGGCATAGAAACCCCAATCCTTTTTCCACTGAATCTTGGTATTGGAGTTGCCAAGAAAAACACTGTGCAGTCAAGCACTGGATGGAGCATCATTCTACCCACAAAGAGAAGACACTGGGCAAAATCATCTCCAAATGTGGGCAAAAATCTATCGCCAGCAAGTCCCTCATGGCAACCATTTTAGGCCAATTGGCCTGCAGGCCCTCTTCTTGTGTTGCTGTAGAAGGATCCATCCCCTCCTCACAGGAAGACAGGTATAGCAGAGGGAGTGTCCGGGTGCCATACACCACACGTTTAAGCAGAACAAAGGAGTATACAATGAGTCTGAAACAAGAAAAAATGTCTCCCCACAAGGTAGTAAGTACAGTATAGGCTTGGAGGACACTTTATCTCTTGGTAAGAAAGTGTTACATGCCAAAGGACAATTCTTTTATGGCCCATTGGGGGTCAAAATACTACATGCATAAGACTGTCTTTCTCAACAGCAGCAGCTCTATTCCTGACTTCTCAAGATGGCAAGACTGACATGGTCTTAATATAGTCAAAACCTAATTATCACTCACCCTCCAAATGAGGTTCTGTGTGTCAGCATATAGTCGGAAAATCTGTCAGTTAATATTAAGACTGTGATAATGTATTTTAATGTGCTTTTGTATTATTAATCTCTCTTTTCTAAAATTTTGAATTTGTTGTTGTTGTTGTTGTTTTGTTTGTTTGTTTGTTTGAGATGGAGTCTCTCTTTGTTGCCCAGGCTGGAGTGCAGTGGCCGGATCTCAGCTCACTGCAAGCTCCGCCTCCCGGGTTTACGCCATTCTTCTGCCTCAGCCTCCCGAGTAGCTGGGACTACAGGCGCCCACCACCTCGCCCGGCTGGTTTTTTTAGTAGAGACGGGGTTTCACCGTGTTAGCCAGGATGGTCTCGATCTCCTGACCTCGTGATCCACCCGTCTCGGCCTCCCAAAGTGCTGGGATTACAGGCTTGAGCCACCGCGCCCGGCCGTGAATGTGGTTATTAGTAAAGTAAGAAAATGGCCCATGAGGCAGAGTTAACTTATTTTAGCAGTTTTATATACCCTTTTGTCACTGTGGACTTAATGTTATAGACAGCACAAATATCAATTTTGTTGATATTTTTCCCCCCACAGTCTACATAAGGTTCAGGACCAGGTTTTTGTTTTGTTTTGTTTTGTTTTGTTTTGTTTTAGTTCCCGTTACAGCATAGTTTACCATTTCAGTGCAACTGTACTTTTGAAATGGAAGGCATATTAAGCTTTACCTTATAATTCTGAAAGCAGACATTTCGCAGATTTATACCATGAGCTTCTTTTCCAAAATAGCATTCTGTAGTCCTGTCTAAGGGGATAAATTTGTCATTTGGTAGACATTAATTTCCCCTTGACAGTTATTCTATGGACATTACAGGTGGTTAGAGTTGAAAGAAGAGGAACACATAAATATAAGAATTGTTTTCAACTGGGGACATTTTTTTTCTCCCAGATAACATTTAGCAATGCTGAGAAATCCTTTTGATTGTGAAACACGAGAGAGTGCTACTGGCATGTAACGGGTTAGTGAACATGGATGCTGCTGAACATCTTGTAAGGCACAGCATAGCATCACACAGCATGAAGTTATCTGGTCCCAAATGTCAGTGGTGCCAAGGCTAAGAAACCCTTGACCAAAAATATTGATAACATTTCTTACAATTAATTTACTTTACATAATTGATTGATCTGATGATGTATTATAATACAATGATAAATTTGAAAGAAAAGCAGATAAAGGCAGAATACGTAATATTAGACAGTGTGTTACTACTAATAATGAGTACACTTGGATTTTATTTTTGCTTAAAAGGATACATAATAATAATAGCAATTATTTTGAAAGCTATTTTATAGTTATTTTATTTCTATTTTCCATTTATATATCTGGAAATTCCCTAAAATATTTTCTCAAATAGATCCTTATACTGGAGATAATTTATTATTTTGATGCTTATATAAATGATTTAAACAATATACCTAGAAGATACACACTAGCATTAATAAAATCTTCCAGGTGAAAGAGAGTTACATTACATTTCCAAAGTAAGGTAGTTTATGGGTGAATTTGATTCCAGTCAATCTGACTGCACAAACTCTTTGCTTTACTATCATTTCCATAGATTACAAACTGCCTTGGACCCACATAGTGATTGAGAAAACGGGAAACGTTATGTACAATTTGGGATATCTGATTTTCTTGGGAAAAGAGAAGATCTGGCTATACCAGGACAATGTTTGTACACAGACAAAAGTAATGGGCATTAGATTTGCTGCTAGCTCTTTAGGTGGAGTGCTGTGCTCTTTAGTTCTTCGCAGTCATCATCATTCTTTATTGCATTTACTCTGGCTCATTTTACTCTTTTATGTAATCTATCTGGCCCCTGTAGTATTTTGGTATTTTGATGCCCACTGTAGTGCCAATAAACTTTTAGAATTCACTATATACCTCTTCAGTGAGTTGTCAGTGATGTTGTCAGTCTGTGTATTGGGAACATTGATTTTAAAACCTATAAAATGCTTGAAAATTCTCATTTTGATACATTGATATATTATCAATTTTATTTTAGGTGTTCTTCTATATTATTCCTAATTATTCACCACCAGGCTGATGAATGTTCCAAATGAAGTTGGATGAAGGTCATAGTTTTAGAAAAAGAAACTTAAATAATCACAACACTATAATACCACTACTATTTTTAAGCAGTTAGAAAATTAGGTGTTGGTGTAACAGTAGAGTAGAAGATTGTGTGTAGGCAACATGCAGCAGAATCAGAAAGCTTGAACTATTGCAGTAAAAGCCATAAAATAATATTTGGGAGTCACATCAGGAACTTCTTGTGTATAAAGATAAGTGTTGCCTATTTTACCATTAGGAGTTGTTTGAAGCTAAAGTTTAATCTCTGACCAGAGCCTATACTGAAACCAGGAACGAGTCTATCCTTCTGATTTACTCTTTAACTAACTAAATCTTAGTTTCTTCATGTTGACTTTACATGGTTGTTCAGAGAATTAATTCACCCAATATAAATGAAAGCACTTTAAAAGCTATGAAGATTTATGTAAATATGTGATGCATAATTGTATTTCCAAGCTAATGTTTTATTAAACACAAATTTTATTTATATAAAAATGCATATATTCATACATTATGCTTTTAATTTTATTAATATTTTTTCTCTAGCCTACTTTAAGAATACAGAATATAATATGTATACAATATAATACATATACAAAATATGTGTTGATCAACTGTCTATTATTATACACTGAAAAATTTAAAAGAAAACAAGAGATAAAGGCAAAATATGTAATTTTAGATACTATATTACTACTAATAATGAGTAACTGTAATCAGCCTAGCTTATCAGTAAGGCTCACAGTCACCAACTGACTTTTAGGAGGCACATTTCGGGATAGTCAAAAGTTATACATGGATTTTTTACTGTGTGGGGGTCAACCTTATATGTTTACGTATATGGATAAAGAATTTGTTGAATAAGGGTAAAATAATAAATGAAAATAATGAATCAATATCTCTGTAGTTAATCTGTTTTATTTAAATTTCATTTGAAAACTTGGTGGTGCCATTTTCATTAAGATTTTTAAATTATGTCATTCTTTGTATACAGATGATTTAGTACACCTCCACAAGGCAAGGGAAGAAACAGATAAACACAAAACCAATTCAATAAATGCAAAAGAATTGAAGACTACCATATGATGTGAATTCATTCTATATTAAGAATACTAATGTTTTTAAGGGGCAGTACTACATTAAAATTATTGTCCACATGTCTACAATGGTCCTGGAATCTTAAATTCAAAAGTCTCAATTCAGTCCAATACTTTATGATTTTCTGTCTTTCAATTTTTCTCTATTTGCTTATGTAAGTGTGTGTGTGTGTTCTCTCTATATGTGTATTTTCTATATGTAAATAAAATTATTTATACAAATAGATATTTACTATGGTGTCTGAGATTTGGTCTTTGATTCAGATTATCCAGTAGGGATGGAGGTGAATATTAGAATATATTGATGGGGAAAGGTTGATCATGGTTGATGATTACTGAAGCTCATTGAAGCTGTAATGGGAGTAGTTTCTTCTCTCTCTGCTTTTATATGTTTGCATTTTTTGTTAGAGGATATTAAATCAAGTCAATATATATTAATACTAAAAAAAGTATATTTACATTTCCTGATATTATTTTTTTCTTGCTATAATCAAATGCCTGGATAAAATTTGCATACATTATACTTCAGGCTCTGCTATTTCTTTTCTTATTTATCCCAGTACATGGTCATTCATTTGTCCCCAGATATTTGTGGAGGACTGAAGAAAGATAGTAAAGACATATTTAATTTTCTACATTTTTCAGTGTAGATTCACCCATAAGACTTCAGATCTTTGATGGAGGAAAATGAGGAAAGGCGTTAGAACAGAAGTCAGTTTATAAGTGAGTTTATACCACATCTATTTCTTTTCTTTTTCTTTTTTTTTTTTTTTTTTTTTTTTTGAGGCCTAGTCTCGCTGTGTTGCCCAGGCTGGAGTGCAGTGGCGCTATCTGGGCTCACTGCAAGCTCCGCCTCCCGGGTTCACCCCATTCTCCTGCCTCAGCCTCCCGAGTAGCTGGGACTACAGGTGCCCACTACCGTGCCTGGCTAATTTTTTGTATTTTTAGTAGAGACGGAGTTTCACCGTGTTAGCCAGGATGATCTTGATCTCCTGACCTTGTGATCCCCCCACCTCGGCCTCCCAAAGTGCTGAGATTACAGGCGTGAGCCACTGCGCCCGGCTTACCACATCTATTTCTAACCTTGTCTGTACAGAGTCCTTTTAAAGGTAGCAGCATAAGAGGAATTAGATTAGATGAGTTTGGGACAAGTACAAGAGTCAATGGAACAGTGACAGGGGGCAAGCTTGAAAAGCACCGATTTTATTAGAGGAAAATTAACATTAAACAAGAAAAAGAAAACTGGCACTTGAACATTAATTGGGAGTATAATGTAAAACATTACCTTTTTAAAGTAATATATGCAGTCTCAGACTTAGTAAATCGAAATATATTAGTTTTTTAGAACTACTTTGTGATCTCTTTTGTTTATTCCTTCTTCAATTTAGTAACAGAAAGTAAACCCTGTGCTATACTTTAATAAAAGTAAACAAAGCTTAAAGACTGTAGTTGGAAGGTGTATCAAGTTAAAAGATTAAAGCATAGGTTATTTTTACTTACTAATTATAAACCTCCATTTATAATTTACATGCTCCTTTAAATTTTGAGTTTTTTAATCATAATACCATAGTTATGGTATTCTTCTTTATAGAGAATTGTTTTTAACAGAAATATATGTATTACTTTTTATAGAGAAGGAGATATATATGCATATCTTGTAACAAACTGGAAATAACAGGCTAATAAATAAAGGGAAGAGAGAGAGAATATGTGTGTTACTGGTTTACTAAGAGATTTCTTTCTTTTTTTTTTTTTTTTTGAGACGGAGTCTCGCTCTGTCGCCGGGGCTGGAGCGCAGTGGCCGGATCTCAGCTCACTGCAAGCTCCGCCTCCCGGGTTTACGCCATTCTCCTGCCTCAGCCTCCTGTGTAGCTGGGACTACAGGCGCCCGCCACCTCGCCCGGCTAGTTTTTTGTATTTTTTTAGTAGAGACGGGGTTTCACCGTGTTCGCCAGGATGGTCTCGATCTCCTGACCTCGTGATCCGCCCGTCTCGGCCTCCCAAAGTGCTGGGATTACAGGCTTGAGCCACCGCGCCCGGCCGAGATTTCTTAAATATTATCTCAATGACTTGGCACTCTCTGGGCTAAGAACTTTATTCCAATTATTATGATCACACAGCTTTGGAAATGCTGAGAAGCTGCTTATTCTTCGTGAACACATGCGGTTTTCTTTTTACTATCCAGGTCACATTATGATGTCCTTCATATAGCATATAGTATATTAAGAAAATCTGGAAACACATAACTCTTTATAGCCAGAGTTGCCATGTGACTCCATGTTCTTCAAATAAAAAATTAACTCCATATTCAAACACTACTATATGTAATAACAAAAAATTAAATAAAAAGACATATATGACAAACAAGAAAATTAGAAAAAAAAAAAAAAAAGGCCTGGATTCATACAAGTCAGTGATTTTATCACAGATCTTCCAACTTTTGCTTGATAAAATGGGAGATTAAAAAAAATTAATCTATAAAATGGTACTTTATATGTTTAATACATTTTAATTGATTATTTACTTTACTTGATTGCTTCCTATTTTTTCTGGATGCTGTTCAAAGGCAATAAAACAAAGTCTTATCACAGTGCAGCTTCCATCTAGTAGAAGACAGACAGTGGACAGATAAACACATAAAAACTAAGTATGAGACTAGACAGTTATTAAGTGCTGCAAAGTCCATGAAAACATATGACAGAGAGATGGAGAGTGGAAATTATCATAGGTAAATAAACTCTAAATCCAAAATATATAAATCTTGCATTATTACACGGTTCAGCTTAGTATATAACATTGGATGTTCAGATAAGGCCTTCTCATGTAGTGAAAACTGAGCAGATAAAAAACTGAGAGACTAAGTTCTTTAGGAGAGCATTTCTCATAGAAGAAGTAAGTGTCAAGTCCTGGAGTCCAGAGCAATCATGTTGTTTTGAGAAGAAGCAAAGTGTGGGTTGAAGTGAGGAAGAGGAGATGTGAAAAATTATGTCAAAGGAATTACAAGGAGGCTGTAGATCTCTGTAAGAATTTGGAGCCGGATGTGGTGTCTCACACCGCAAATCCCAACACTTTGGGAGGCAGAGACAGGCTGATCACCTGAGGTAAGGAGTTCGAGAACAGCCTGGCCAACATGGTGAAACCCAATTTCTACAAACGTACAAAAAAAAAAAAAAAGCCCGGCGTGACGGCGGATGCCTGTAATCGCAGCTACTCGGGAGGCTGAGGCGGAAGAACCACTTGAACCCGGGAGGCAGAGGTTGCAGTTGAGCCGAGATGGCGCCATTGCACTCCTGCTTGGGGCTAGAGAGCGAGATTCTGTCTCAAAAAAAAAAAAAAAAAAAAAAAAAGAATTTGGATTATGATTTTAATAATGATGTAAAGCCTTTGAAAACTTTTAAGTGAAGACATGAGATAACTAAATATTCTAAAATAATAGCTATAATTTTTATGTACAGAATAGACTGGATAATGTAGAAAATGTAAGATATATAGAGAATTTAGACTCTAGGATGTGTCTAGAATGAAGATAATGTAGAGTGGAAACACAAAGTCAAGTTGTTGGGGTAATTTAGTGGTCCAGGTAAGAGAGAGATGATGATAGCTTGGACCAAGGTAATATTGTCAGGGGAGATAAAAACTGAAGGCCAACAGGATGCATATTGCGGGTAGACCAGACAGGATTTATCTTCGAATAGAACGTAAAGAATGAGAGAAAGTGATGAATTAAAGATTACTACAAGTAGTCTTTACAGTTACAAGGTTCGAGTAACAGAATTAATGGAGGTAATATTTATTGCATTTAGATGTAATTATAGAGATTAATAATAGAAAAATGCATTAAGATATGTCATCACAGTCTTAATATTAACTAATATTAACTCACAGATTTTCCAGATTTTTCTATTATATGTGGTAATTTACTTGTTTAGCAAATACTAAAATAGCTATATATTTTCAAGTTTTTCCCAACACTATGATTTTCATAGGTGTTTCATCTCTGATGCATTAGATGTGACTAATGGAGCAAATACATAATCAACAATACTTTCCACACCAAGAGCATTTGAAGTTCATATACTATTTCTATAACCAAAAAGCAAATAGAGTTTATTGACTGACAGGTTTCATTTAGAATGACAAAATATTGAAAAGAGCTTAGTCACTGCACATGCTGAATATCTGGTATTAGATTTTTAGGCACAAAGAATACCTCATTGACATATAAAATATAGTAATGAAAATAAAAAGTCCTTTGGAAGATAGGTAGCTGTGGATAGTATCTACAGAGGTAAAAATTTACTAAATTGATTACTTGTATTAGTGGTTTTCAGAAACTGATTTCAATAAAACAGATAAAAATATACTCTGGGCCGGGTGCAGTGACTCAAGCCTGTAATCCCAGCACTTTGGGAGGCCGAGGCAGGCAGATCATGAGGTCAGGAAATCGAGACCATCCTGGCTAACATGGTGAAACCCCATTTCTACTAAAAATACAAAGAAAAAAAAAATACCTGGGCATGGTGGCGGGCACCTGTAGTCCCAGCTCTTTGGGAGGCTGAGGTAGGAGAATGGCGTGAACCTGGGAGGCAGAGCTTGCAGTGAGGCGAGATCGCGCCACTGCACTCCAGCCTGAGCAACAGAGCGAGACTCTGTCTCAAAAAAGAAATAAAAACAAAGAAAAAAAAATAGAGCTACCCTGGAGGAAGCATGACAGGGTGAGTTCGCCAAGCTCTGTTTTGTTATAGTCTGTTACATCGTATGACACTTAAGAAACTTTTAAGATATCTCTCAACTATCACAATATGAAGCTTGAATGCATCCTTTGCCCACTTTTTAATAGGGTTGTTTGTTTTTTGCATTTTATTTTTTTAAGTTTCTTAGGTTCTAGATATTTGACCTTTGTTGGATGCATAGTTTGCAAATATTTTCTCCCTTTCTGTTGGTTGTCTGCTTACTCTATTAATGGTTTCTTTTGCTCTACAGAAGCTCTTTAGTTTATTAGAAACCATTTGTCACTTTTTGTTTTTGTTGCTATTGCTTTTGGCATCTTCATCATTAATTTTTTTGCTAGGTACTATGTTCAGAATATTTTCTGGATTATCTTCCAGGGCTTTTATAGTTTTAAGTTTTACATGTAAATCTTTATTCCATATTGAGTTGATCTATGTAAATAACATAAGGGTCCAGTTTCAATCTGCATATGGCTAGCCAATTATCCCAATACCATTTATTAAATAGGCACTCCTTTTTCCATTGCTCATTTTTGTCAACTATTAGTTGGTTGTAGATGTGCTTCACTATTTCTGGGCTCTATATTCTGTTTTATCGGTCTATGTGTCTGTTTTTGTAACAGTACCATGCTGTTTGGTTACTGTTACCTTTTGTAGTATATTTTGAAGTCAGGTAATGTGATGCCTCCAGATTGATTCTTTCTGCTATGAATTGTCTGGGCTATTTGGGCTTTATTTATTTATTTATTTATTTTGATTCTATATAAATTTTGAAATAGTTTTTTTTCGAATTTTGTGAAGAATGTAATTAGTAATTTGATAGCAATGGCATTGAGTCTATTAATTGCTTTGGGCAGTATGACCATTTAACAGTATTGATCTTTCCTGTCCATGAGCATGGAATGTTCTTCCATTTGGTTGTGTCATTTCTAATTTCTTTGAGCAATGTTTTGTAATTCTTGTGTTTGAGATCTTTCACCTCCCTGGGTAGCTGTATTCCTAGACATTTTATTCTTTTCATGGTTATTGTGAATTGGATTGTGTTCTTGATTTGACCCTCATGTTGGATACTGTTGGTGTATAAGAATGCTATTAATTTTTGTGCATTGATTTTGTTTCCTGAAACTTTGCTGAAAGTGTTTATCAGCTCAAGGAGCTTTGGGGCGAGACTATGAAGTTTTCTAGATATAGAATCAGATCATCTACAAACAGATATGGTTTGATGTCCTCTTTTCCTATTTGAGTACCTTTTTATTTATTTATTTATTTTCCTTTGCCTGATTGCTCTGGTCAGGACTTCTAGTACTGTGTTTAATGGGAGTTGTGTGAGAGAGCATCCTTTTCTTATTCCGATGTTCAAGGGGGAGGCTTCCAGCTTTTGATCATTTAGCATGATATTGGTCATGGGTTTGTAATAGATAGCTCTTAATATTTTGAAGTTAGTTCCTCCAATGCCTAGTTTGTTGAGGGTTTTTAGCATGTAGGGATATTGAATTTTATGGAAAGTCTTTTCTGCATGTATTGAAATAATCACGTGTTTTGTCTTTAGTTCTATTTATGTGATGAATCACGTTTATTGATTTGCAAGGTTTGAAAAAACCTTATATCCCAGGGATGAAGCCTACTTGATCATGGTGGGGGATGGGTTAGCTTTTTGATGTGCTGCTAGATTTGACTTGCTAGTGTTTTATTGAGGATTTGCATCTATGTTCATCAAGGATATTGGCCTAAAGTTTTCTTTTTTGTTGTATCTCTACCAGGTTTTGTTATCAGGATGACGCTGACTTCATAGAATGAGTCAAGGAGGAGTCCCTCCTCCTTAATATTTTGGAATAGTTTAAGTAGGAATAGTATCAGCTCTTCTTTTTACATCTGGTAGAATTCTTCTATGGTAGAATTAGAATTCAAATGTGTCTGGTCCTGGGTTTTCTCTGGTTGGTAGGCTCTTTAGTATTGATTCAATTTTGGAACTCATCACTGTCCTATTCAGGAATTCAATTTCTTCCTGGTTCAGTCTTGAGAGGTTGTATATGTCCAGGAATTTATGCATTTCTTCTAGATTTTCTAATTTGTGTGCAGAGGTGTTCATACTGTTCTCTAAGGTTTTTGTTTTGTTTTGTTTGTTTTTAATTTCTGTGTGGTCAGTGGTAATGTTCTTTTGTTATTTCTGATTGTGTTTATTTGGGATGTCTCTACTTTTTCTCTTTAGTAGTCTAGCTGGTGTTCTATCTGTCAAAAAACATATGAAAAAATTCTTGACATCACTAATCACTAGAGAAATGCAAATCAAAATCAGAGTGAGATACCATCTCATACCAGTCAGAATGGCTATTATCAAAAAGTCAAAAATAACAAATGCTGGCAAGATCATGGAGAAAATGGAGCACATAACACTTATAATGCTGGTGAAAAGGCAAACTAGATCAGCTATTGTGGAAAGCAGTTTGGCAATTTCTCAAAGAACTCAAAACAGAATTACTGTTTGACCCAACAATTTCATTATAGGGCATATATCTAAAGGAATATAAATCATTCTACCATAAAGACACATGCACTCATATGTTCATCACAGCACTATTCTCAGCAGGAAAATCAGAACCAAACCAAAATGCCCATCAGTGGTAGACTGGATAAAGAAAATGTGGTAAATTTACAATACGGAATACTTTGCAGCCGTAAAAACAACACAATCATGTATTTTGCAGCAACGTGGATGCAGCTGGAGGCCATTATCCTAAGCGAACTAACACAGGCAAAGAAAATCAAATACCACATGTTGTCACTTATAAACAGGAGCAAAACACTGAGTACATATAAACAAAGGAGGGGAACAACAGACACGAGGCCTACTTGAGGGTAGAAGAAAGGAGGAGGGTGAGGATTGAAAAAATACCTATCAATTACTATGCTTATTACATAAGTGAGGAAATATTCTGTAAACTAAACCCCCATGATAAACAATTCATCTGTAACAACACACACACCGAAAGCTAGCAAGACAGTATCATGTTAATTTAAAAAAACAAAAATTATTTTCATTAAATTAAGAGAAAGACAAATTCACCACAATTCTTTGACGTTGTCTTTAGAGCACAAGACAGTGCATTTAAAGAAAAAAAATACATATAACATGTGAATGAAGAAAAACAAAATGATTGTAGCTATAACGTGGTATATGGTAATAGGGAATTACTATGGTGAAGTTATTGGAAATGAGTGGCATTTAGTCAGAATATAAATGTTATTAAGTAGCTAACCAGTACTCCTCCCATGGTGTGTGTAAATTTTACGAAAAACATTTTCTCACTATTAATAAAATAAAAGATGTTGTTCAAATGTGCAGCCTGATTTTCACAGTCAGGTAACTTGCAGATATCTTTACACCTTACTTCTCATGCTGTGAGACCCGTTGAGTCTCTGTAGGTGAAACTGCAGAAAGGAAGCATGTGCTGAACACATTCCTTCATGATCCTGATGATGTTCCCTGAAGACATTGTGTGCTGGCGTCTGATAATAAATAATTCTTACAAAGAAAACAAAAGGCATAATGAAGGCAAAAGAGAAGCAACCTTGCCAGCAATTCAACTTCTAGAGTTTAAAGGAGAAAACAACATAATATTAAAGACACTTTTAAATTAACCTTAACACATCTGTGCATATTTAAAAGAAGACATAAGAAAAATTGTGTTTACATTTAAACACTATTTTATGTTCAATTATAGAAGACAGTATCTTAATACATACAAGGATGAACAGCGGTTTTGTAGTGGATGTTGTTTTCTGAATTTCTCAAAGTTACTAAGACATCTTTGCAAGGGCAATAACAATGAAACAAATAATAAAAGGACTGCAGCATAAATTACCCTAGTAACTATGCTAAATAATCAGAATAATAAGCAAAAGGAAAAAGGAGCAAAACATCTGTAAAGCCTGTTCAAAGAGGATCATGGTAGGTGGAAAAAAATATTCATTTTCAAAATAACTTTCATGGCGTGATATATTAGGAGATAAGAAAATAAAATAACCTTTTTATGTCTATCCTTCCTTGAAAACGTCACATTTATATGATGAGGGATGATACTTAAAAACAAATATAATTTTACATACATACATTTTCTCAATTTCATCCTTTTTTGTACTTATTCATATTTGAATACATATAGTTTCATATTCAGTACAAGCAATTGTGCACTATCTTATACTAGACAGGCTGAAATCTTGTAGGAGACTTTTCATGAAACTATGAAATGGTTTATGAAAATGTCTTTGATCAAATTATTTTAATACTATTTCTTTAGAAACTTCATTAACTACAGCTCTGGACAAAAATTAATACTTTCTTTTTTACTTTTTTGGAATATTATTACATATATATCAAACATATAATTTCAGTGCTGGAACCAAATCTTTTAAAGAAGAAGATGCTATTGTTTAGGAAAACTAAACATTTGATAAAATTGGGGGGATGGTAAAAGTTGAGATCCTAATGCCAAAAACAAGTAACCTGCTCTTTCAAAGACACTATTTTTTTTTTTCCCTCTTAGAAAGGAAGGAGAAACAAGTAAAGAAAAATAAGAAGAAAAGGAAAACATTTTACCTCCCCTCTGCTTTTGATGTGGGACAAATAGAAACATCTTTACACATTCTCATGCCTCAAATACTTTTTTCTAACTATGGTGATTAATAACTTTATTACATGGCTCTGCTGTTTCTCTGTAAGTTAACATACTGACCTTAGCACTAAGAACCCAAGACTAAGTACATACACATACATACACACATACATATACACATATACATATATACATGTGTATATATACTTATATAGTTTTTCATGAATATGTCATATAAATAGAAAATTGTATATGACTATGTAAAACTATGTTTTTATAGTATCTTCCATTTCTATTTTCTTGAATGTTTTTTAAATCATAAATGACTTGTTGGATATTTTCAAAGTATTATTGGCCTTTATGGAAATAATCATGACTTTCCCCTTAGATTTATGATATGTATGGCATTGATAGTTTTCTTAACATGGAAATAATTTTTATTTACAGAATAAATTTTACCCATTTCAGAAGAATGGACTTGCTAAATTTGTGTGAAATTTTGTTTTCTGACTTTCTTTAATAATTATCTGGATTTTACTTTCCTGTTTATATTTGTGATATTGAAACGTTTTACAGGATTCCTAGTTTAATGGCACTTTTTCCATCCTAGTGAAGTCCAAGCACTTCCATGATTTAAATGTTTTGTTTTGGTAGTAGGATTGGGGTTGTCTCTTTTTTCTTACAGAACTCCAAATTTTTCCTCTTTACTTTTCTCCTTTATCATTCTTTGCCAAAAAAAAAAAAAAACAAAAAACAAAAAAAAACAAAAAAAAACAATTTCTTTTTTTATTGTGCTTTGTTTTATGCTTTTCTTCTCCTCCAGGAGCTATATGTTTGAAAGACTTAGATACCCTTATGAGTACCCCCTTTTCGTCTTCCTAGCAGTTTTTCTGGATTTACCTCTACCTGCCACAGATCATCTGAAGGAGGTGCACCTGAGCAGCATTGAAGGTGGAGCTAGGTGATGGGTTTGTTGCCTTTTCCCTTCTTACACAGTTATTTTGTAGTTCTGACTTTGTTGATCATAAAGTATTATCGAAGGTATGTTTTTGCACAGAGATTCAGTTGTTGCAAAGTTATTGCCTGTCATTGTTTTAGGCTACCTGATAATCTCATAGCATCATCATGTAACAGGCCACATTTACATGTTTATGTAACACAAGCTCCAACAAGCAGTGATTTTAAATTATTTTGTTCACCGATCTATCCCTGGCACCTAGAAGAACTCCTAAGTATGTTTATTTAAAGGAGATGAGAAATATGTGTTTTGGTCTATTCAGTACAGTTTTTCATTTGGAGACCCATCCCTCCGGTTAGAAATGTCCAAACCCAGCCCTTTCCTGCGGGAGGGATGGGGACGTTGTCTGCATTATATGGCCACAAAAGAAAAAGGTAGGAAAAAAAATACCCTTACCTGTAAAACGATTTATAGATAATAAAAAAGAAAGTTTTCTCTTGCTTTTAGATCAGAATTTATAACAAAATAGTCTTGGGACTGGTCAAGAGTGACTCTCCTACCGTTCACACCTCTGCTCACCATGAGAGGGGCCTGTATGCGCTGGAGTGGAAAACAGGAAAGCTAAAGCAAACATAGATGTCATAAGAAAGAAAGAGAAAGGGCCGGGCGCGGTGGCTCAAGCCTGTAATCCCAGCACTTTGGGAGGCCGAGACGGGCGGATCACTAGGTCAGGAGATCGAGACCATCCTGGCGAACACGGTGAAACTCCGTCTCTACTAAAAAATACAAAAAAAAAACTAGCCGGGCGAGGCGGCGGGCGCCTGTAGTCCCAGCTACTCGGGAGGCTGAGGCAGGAGAATGGCGTAAACCCGGGGGGCGGAGCTTGCAGTGAGCTGAGATCCGGCCACTGCACTCCAGCCCGGGCGACAGAGCCAGACTCCGTCTCAAAAAAAAAAAAAAAAAAAAAAAAAAAAAAGAAAGAAAAATATAAGGCCATAGAGAGAAAAAACTAGATATTATTGAACTAGCAATTCCTGACACATGCTCAAATAGAGTGTTCAGTTCAAATTAGTTATCACAAATGTTTCAATTACTTAACATGATCATTTAAATTGTCCTTATGAAACAAATTTCAGTGTAAAATTACTGCCAAAATTTCAAGAGTTCCAATTTTAATACTTCAGTTCACTACTTGTTTTTTTTTTTTTTTGACAATATTAGGCACAAACTTCATGAAATCATATTTCAAATGACTTTTTTATTTACCAAAATTGTAATTTGCTCTTTTTTTTTTTTTTTTTTTTTTTTGATATGGAGTTTCACTCTTGTTGCCCAGGCTAGAGTGCAGTGGTGTGATCTCGGCTCACTCACTGGAACCTCAGCCTTCTGGGTTCAAGTGATTTTCTTGCCTCAGCCTCCCGAGTAGCTGGGATTGCAGGTGACCACCACCACGCCCAGCTAATGTTTTGTATTTTTAGTAGAGAGAAGTTTTCCCATGTTGGGCAGGCTGGTCTGGAACTCTTGACCTCAGGGGATCCACCCACCTCGGCCTCCCAAAGTGCTGGAATTATGGGCATGAGCCACCGCTGCTGGCCTCTAATTTGTTCATATAAATGTATATCTAATCTTGTTTTTTCAAATTTTAATTTTCTTCTTTTGATTTTTTTTGCTTTTAAAATAAAAATTGTGACTTCATATTTTCATTTTGAATATCCCATCACTTATTTACATACTTAAATATATAATAAATTTTAATCTTAGTCTCATTAGTGATTCATTCCTACCTTTCTCCATATTAGTTTTGTTGTTTTGTCTTGGTTTTGCTATGCTTTATATTTTTACTTGCAAGCTTAATTTGACAGAGAGTTTCTGTCTCTGTTTCATCTCTGGCTCTATCTTATTTCTTTTTTTGTTCTTTTTCCATTTTCAATATATATTTTAGGTTCAGGAAGCTCATGTGCAGGTTTTTTACATGGTTAAATTGCAAGTTGCTGGGGTTTGGTGTACAAATGATATTTTTCATCAGGCAGTGAGCATAGTACCTAAAAGGTAGTTTTTTGACCCTCATTCTCCTCCCATCCTCCACCCTCCAGTAAGCCCTGGTGTCTATTTTTCCTCTCTGTGTGTCTATGCCTCTACTTTGTGTCTATGTTTGTGTGCATAGAGGTGTTTATAACTGTCTGAGAAATTTTGTATTTCGGTGAGGTCTGTGGTAATGTCTTTTTGTAATTTATGATTTATGATTGTGTTTATTGGAATCTTCTCTCTATCTTTTTTTGGTTTTTTTTTTGAGACAGAGTCTCACTCTGTCACCCAAAATAGGGTGCAGATCTCAGCTCACTGCAACCCCCATCTCCCAGGTTCAAGTGAATCTCGTGCGTCAGCCTTCTGAGCAGCTGGGATTACAGGCATGTGCTACCACACCCGGCAAATTTTTGCATTTTTTGTAGAGATAGGGTTTCACTGTGTTGGTCAGCCTAGTCTCAAACTCCTGACCCCAGGTGATCCACTCCGCTTGGCCTCCCAAAGTGCTGGAATTACAGTCGTAAGCCAATATGCCTGGCCTCTCTCTTTTTAAATTCATCTAGCTTGCAGTCATTAATCTTATTTATTCTTTCAAAAAAACCAATCTTTTTTTCATTGTTTTTTTGTATAGATTTTTGCATCTCCGTTTTATTCAGCTCAGCTCTGATTTTGGTTATTTTTTTTTTTTTCTTCTAGCTTCAGGGTTAGTTTGCTCTTGTTTTTCTAGTTCCTCTGAGTTTGATATTTGGTTGTTTATTTGAGCTCTTTCTAACTTCTTGATGTGGCATTTTGCACTGTAAACTTTGTTCTTAACACTGCATTAGTCCTGTCTCAGAGATTCTGGTATGTTGTATCTTTGTTTTCATTAGTTTCAAAGAATTTTTTGATTTCTGACTTAATTTCATTCTTTTTCCAAGCGTCATTTAGGAGGAGGTTAATTCTATATTATTGTATTTTTTTGAGAAATCTTATTTATATTGATCTCACCTCTTATTTCACTGTGGCTGAAGAATGTGGTTGTTATGATTTTTTTTTAATTTGTTGAGAATTGCTTTATGGTTGAGTGTATAGTTGACCTTAGAATATGTGCCAAGTACAAATGAAAAAAATGTATGTTCCGTTGCTGTTCAGTGGGGCATTTTGTGGATGCTTATTAGAGTCTTTTGGCCATATGTTGAGTTTAGTATCTTTAATACCTTTGAGTTTAATATCTTTATTAGCTTCTTGCCCAGATAATCCACCTAACACTGTTAATGGGTTGTTGAAGTCTACCTCTATTATTGTGTAATTATTTAGGTTTCCTCATAGGTCTCTAAGAACATGTTTTATGAATCTGGGTGTTCCAATGTTAGGTTCATATATATATATAGGATAGTTAAGTATGCTTATTAAATTATTTATTATGCAATGCCCTTCTTTATCGCCTTTGATCATTGTTGGTTTAAATTCTGTTTGTTGGAAATAAAAATAACCCCTTTTTTGTTGTCTGCTTGATAGATCTTTCTCTATTCCTTTACTTCGAGTCTATGTGTGTCATAGAGTGTTGGATTGGTCTCTTGAAGACAGCACAGAGTTAGGTTTTGCTTCTTTATCCAACTCACCACTCTGTATCTTTTTAGTGGGACTTTTGCTCATTATTCAAGGCTAATATTGGTATATACAGATTTGTTCCCATCATCATTTTGTTAGCTGGTTGTTAGGTAGACTTGATTATATAGTTCCTTTATCATGTCAGTGGGCTATGTACTTAAGTGTATCTCTGTGGTGGCAGGTCTTTCATTTGCATGTTTAGCATTCCCTTAGGGACCTCTTGTAAGGCAGATATGGTGGTAATGATTCCCCTTAGCATTTGCTTGTCTAAGAAATGTTTTATTATCCTTCACTTATGAAGCTTAGTTTGGCTGGATATAAAATTTTTGTTTGGTATTATTTTTCTTTAAGAACACTGAATATAGACCCCATAATTGTTTCTGACTTGTAAGGTTTCTGCTGAAGAGTGTGTTGTTAGCCTGCTGGAGTTCCCTTTGTTGATGACCTGTATTTTCTCTCTAGCTGCCTTTAAGATTTTTTCTTTCCCACTGACTTTGTTGAATCTGATAACCATGTGTCTTGGGGATGATCATCTTGTATAGAATAAGACAGTGTTTCACTGAATTTTTTGAATTTGTGTGTCACTCTCTCTAGGGCGGTTGGGGAAATTTTCATGAAAAATGTCCTCAAATATGTTTTCACGTTGCTTGCTCTCTCTCCATCTCTTTCAAGAATGACAATGAGTGGTAGGTTTGGTCTCTTTGTCCCGTATTTCACAGGAGTTTTGTTCATTTTTAGAATTCTTTTTTAAAATTTTTGTCTACCTCCATTGGTTTGAAGGAGCAGTGTTTGTGTCCTGAGATTCTTTTCTCAGCTTAGTCTCTTCTGTTATTAATGCTTCCAGTTGCATTCTGAAATTCTTGTAAATTTTTATTTCCTGAAGTTCGATTTGGTTCTTTTTAAAGTGGCTATGTCATCTTTCAACTCTTGACAATTTTACTGTTTTCCTTGGACTGAATTTTAACCTTCTCCTGTATCTTGATGAACTTTATTGCCATTCAGATTCTGAATTCTATGGCTGGCATTTCAGCCATTTCTTTCTAGTTAAGAACCATTGCTTAGGAGCTAGCGTGATTGTTTTGAGGTAAGAAGACTTCTGGCTTTTAGAATTGCTAGAGTTCTTGAGCTGGTTCTTTCTGACCTGTGTGGACTAATGTTTCCTTAATTTTTGTAGTTGCTCCTTTTTGAATGGGACCTTTTCCTTTTATATTCTTTGATGCACTTGAGGGTTGGCTTCAGTATAAGTTGGGTTTGCTCAACTGGCTTTATTTCTGGATGCTTTCAGGGGGGAAGGCTCATGTCAACACTCCCATACTGTGTGCTCTAATCATAGAGGTCTGGGACTAGGCCCACAACTTTGGTCTCTAGCCCCTCATAGTCAAGCACCTGCCATACTGGAGGGGTCAACATGTTCCCATCCACTGGCAACAACATTCTGATAGATGTTGCTGGCAAATTGCTCTCGCAGGGCAGTAAGCAGGCCCCATACATGTGTGTGCCAGTGAGACAGCAACATGCCTTCGTGCATGTGTGTGCTTGTGGGGTGCCAGGGGGAGGCTGCAGGCAAGTGCATACTGGTGGCTGAAGGCTGTGGGTAAGAGCACACTGGTGAAGGTCTGTCTGCAAAAGTGCTCCAAGGAGTAGGCAGGGTCTGCTGGAGAAAACGCTATGGTTGTGGCCACTGGCAAACACTTCAACTGGGCAGCTGAGGCTGTGTTGCAATCAGGTATGAACAAGCAGAAACCCTGGGAGAGGATGGCAGACAGGGAAAAACTTAGATCAAACTGGCCTCATGCCATGAGGAAAACAGCTCTGCTATGTCCAGGTCCAGCAACTAAAAAAGTCCAAAGCTGCCTAGAAGAGTATGGTGAGACTTGGGGAATGATCCCCTATCACGATGTTCCACTGCAGTCATTCCAGAGTCAAACCTTCTGGGCTACACAGAGGCTGAAATTTTATCTCTGCTGTCTCTTTGGGCTGTTCTGCCTGAAAGCTCAGATGTCCGGTCTGGTTGTGGGGGTTTCCTGCAGCTAGGATCCCAAAGGCCCAAGGTGAGAGTTGGCCACTCCATGCCTATTGCTCTCATTCCTTCCCTAGAAGCCCCTTGGGGCCAGGAATAAGTCCTGGTCCTTAATAATCCTGTGCAGAATTTCCAGCTTCTTCCATATACAGCCCGGAGTCTATGTCCTTCCTCTGTTTACTCTCAATGCCTTCTTTCCAAAGATCTTCTTCAGAGTGTACTAGTCTTCTATCTTTTTGGTGAGAGAAGCTCTTCCTGGCTGCATCTATTTGGTCATCTTGGACTTCATGAGTGCCTATATGTCTATTTCTGTGCCCATCTCTTCCTCTCTCCAATTCTTTATACATTTATGTCTTTGTACATACCCTGGCCTGTCTAGGAAAATTGCCATTGCTTCCTATCCATTGCCAGATCCCTTAGGCAGACTTTATAATCATGTTTATAAGTTACTTCATTGCAGGCACAGTGGTGATATTGTACATTCAGCACATGGAGATTATATAGCTTGGCTTGGATACTGGAGTTCTGGTTGTGTTTCTTTCTGATTTGTTTCAGTCCATAGCTTTTGATAAAGCCTTAATTCAAATCAGTCTCTTGTTAGCCTTTTGTTTTTAGCAGTCTTCCATATAAGAAGAAATTTACTACCTCCTTTCTTTTTCTGATCTTAAGTGAACACTCTCATTCCCTTTATCCTTAGAGGAGTTATATTGTCTGGTACCATTGCCTATTCATCAACTAGAGATCAGCCCCTCTCAACATTTTGTAATTTTATCTATTTGTCTATTTCATATATATATATATATGAAAATTTTGTATTAAGCTCAACTATGTATTTCTGGCTCCTTTTTATATTTTTTTCTGTCATTGCTATGTGTTAGGAGAAGTGAAAGTTTTTTGGTGTTAATTCTTTAAACAGGTTAATGAAAGCTAAACTTATTTTACCTAACAAGTTGTCAAAAATTAACAGTAATGGCAATGTATAGAGTTGGTGTGGATATAATAACACAAATATTATAACATAGTCTAGATAGTATTTCAAAACAGAAAAGAGTCTAGCAACCTTGTTAATGCAAATACTTTCCTAGCTTGGTTTTCCTTACAAAGTCTGTTTCACTTGTTTAATTCAACCCAATAGGATTTTCAGAACTCACAGGTGAAGGCAGGCAAGTAAATACACCTGGAGAGAAAGAAAGAACCATATGACAGCTGTTGAAGACAGATTTTGGCCATCTGTTGCAGAATGACTTCAACTTTGGAAGGAACATGGATGTTTAAGACTATGAATTATGCAAGAATACCATAGCAATAATTTATCAACAGATAAGGAGTTAAATGAGCATAGATGAAACAAAGTTTATTTTTATTGAAGACAATTACTTTTAAACAAATGATTAGTATTACCATAACCAAATTGGATACTTCCTTGTGCCAGAGTAATGTATACCAAACAGTCAAGCAATTCATGTTGAATTATGACAAAACGTTTCAAGGAGAAAATTAAAATTGAGTATTTAAGGCAA
Organism: Macaca mulatta; assembly: GCF_049350105.2. Classification (NCBI taxonomy): domain Eukaryota; kingdom Metazoa; phylum Chordata; class Mammalia; order Primates; family Cercopithecidae; genus Macaca; species Macaca mulatta. The sequence goes on from NC_133422.1 coordinate 35,830,086, forward strand.
ATGTAAGTTAAAGAAAAAGACATCCCTTTGGAAGAAAATGGAGCTTTAGATATACCCTGACTATTGCTGAATGCATAAACCATTGAAAGGCTACCAGAAAATCAAAAGAAAGCAGGTCCCTATTATACAGAAGAACATATTTCTGCAAAATCTCATTCAATTTTAGGTGAGAATTTTAGTTTTCAATATGTTTTTAAACTAAAGTAGACAATTACTTCTGAAGTTGATTTTAGGGTGTTTCCCATGTCTAAAATTGTTTCTGTTTTCCATTCTTGTTTATTAAAAAGTGTTTCAATATTTGGTGACTTGAATATGTTGATATACAATGAATGTTCAGTGAATTTTTCCAGACTGTTGATGTGACACTTAAGTGTAAAGAGTTATGTTTGACTTATATACCTGCTTGCTGATAAAGCATTTTAGTAGCATAATAAAACTCAAGAGATCAGGCCAAGAGAAAGAGCTTGACGACTTGGCTGTATTGCCTAATTTCTGTGAGTCTTCCACATTTCTCTCTGTCTATGTGAGTACAGGTACACTCTGACTTTTTTGTAAGCAGTATTTTAACACATGCTTGTATAGTGAACAGTATTTGAAGATTGACATAGTGTTTCTCATCAGAGAAAAAAATCAGGTTTATCTATTGTTTAGGAAAATGACAGATAATCTCTCTCTCCAAATCAAAGGCATACTTGCTACTTGCTGCCTATTATAAAAGAGAGGGTTTCATGTGCTCAGGTTCCCTCTCCTATAATGTACCCCATGGTTGGTGTGGGCACAACTGTTTCCTATTCATATTGCCAAAATATCTTGGCAAAAAGGCCATTACTGGTTACTGATACTGCTATCAGTTATAAATGACTTCACGGCAAGAGTCTTTTGCATTTTGTTAGCATCCATTAAACTGTGGCAGGCTAATTTTATAGTGCTTAGGAGCTAAAGTTAATTTTAATTTCAAAATTTGGTATCATTGGAAGATGTGGTAAAAAGAAAATAAATACTTATAATTTTACTGGATTTCTGTGATCAGGCTAACTTATAATAGAATAAAATTACCTGAAAGGGAACATTTGCTTAATTGCCAATAAAACCCACCCTTATAATCAGGTAGAGAATAAAAAAATATTCTCCTATTCAAGGGCTAACTTTCAGTTGACAATTGGAAAGTTTTACACATATGTCAGCTATTGGTAAAAGAGATATTTGATAGCATACCATAAAATCTTGCATATGGTAAGCCTTTTTTTCTGACCAAGGTTTCCACAACTTGCTATTGCAAGTATTTCTTAATTTAAAAACCATATTCTTGAATGCAAAATATACTCCATCAATACGTACAGAAAAAGCAATAGAAAGAAAGCAAAAAATGGAAAGCTAGATGTAGATCTACTTCTAGATCTGTATTTCTATCTATCTGTCATATCCTTTATAAAGTAATAAGGGATTTGGGCAACCTTTAAGAAAAAGCAAGTAAAGTCATTCTTCTGATAATTTGGTATAGCTCTCTTTGTTCACTATTGTTATTTCCAAATAATACAATGTATAAATGGATTTTATATAATCCAACCCTAGAGATTAATATATATGGGAGTAAATCCAATGACACAGACATTTTAAATTGCTTTGTGGATTCTTCTTTAAAATAATCATCTTTGGTATGATTATTGTTTAGAATTTCAGTAGTTCTGATTTAATTAAATAAAAGATAAATAGGAAAACTAAGCAAGTGTAACAAATAAAAAATGGTTCTAAAAAGAATTATTCCTAAAATAAAGCATTCAATAATATTTCACAAATGGTAAGGAAGAAAAGTCAAACTGCAGGTAAAGATAGAAGGAACTCTATGTATTTTAAAGACTCCGGAGTTCTCTAATAGTTACATTAGACAAAATCTGTCTGTGCAGTTGTTACCAAGGCAGTGAACCAAGTTTTTGGTGCTCTCTGCTCTGCCATAACCTCTGAAAACTTTCAACCCAGGCAACATTCTTTATTAAAAGATGACTGGCAAGAATTCTGAAGTTTATATGCATAAAGGATCATTTCTAGTAAAAGACAGAAAACACTCTGTTATTCAGCATCCTGCTCCCTATAATTCAATATTTGGCTTTAGTACCCATGCTTAACTCATGCACCTGGTAGCGAAACTTCCAAAAAGAGACACTAACGTGACCAAAAAGAAATTTAAGATTGGGAGGAAGAGGAAACTAAGGAAGAGTAAATGTTGAAGAAAGAAACAAAACTTATTATCTATTATGATGACATTAGGAGTTGAAGGTAAGCTAAAAACGCCTTCTTATTCTGTAAGTTGTTATTGAAGACTTAAGGATAATACTGAATATATATAAAGCCACTTACCTAAACTACATGAAACAACTTGTGTAATGATACAAATTGGTAGAGAGATTTACTTGAAATGTCTTAGAAAAAAAAAAAAAAAGGATGTATAAACTATATACATAACTTTCAATACAGGAACCATTGTCCATTTGTAAAATATTATCCAATGCATATGAGATTCTGACCAAACAAGTTAAAAATAGATTATGGAATTAAGAAAGGCAAAGATAAAGAGAGGAAGAAAAAGTCATGAAAGATGAGCCTGATTAAAATGTGAATGGAGAAGAACAGTGGCAGATGAGAGTGACAGAGGGCAGTGAGTGGCCTACCCTAGGTAGAGACAATAAAGAAACAAAATAAATCTGAGCACAGTTTAGTTATTTTTTGAATCATTATTAGCACTATGTGCTGGCAACTATGAACGATATCTCCTTTTTTTGAGCCACTGAAGTGGAAAATACCTGCAATATTTTCCATTTTTTCATTGTCTTTTACCTATACCACTCAGGTGTCCAATCTGGGAGTGTATGGAGCCCAAAGATGAAGAACTGGGCAACTTTGTTAAACTGCTAAGGCCGAAATATTTTAATCAGTCAGGGATATAATAGCTATCTCAGCATTTCCAGAGACATTTGAAACCCCTGAAATCTCATGTATTCTACTCTTACAAAAAGTCGATGAATATATGAAGAGCTTAAGAATATCACTGAATGCATCTCATTTCTATAAACTATTGAATAAAAATAAATACGCCAGCTGTTGCAGCCATCCTTGTTTTTCAGGAAAGGTTTAGTATTATCTGTTGGAAAGACAATAATCTAAAATGTGAACAAAGAAGAAATCCTAATCTTCTTTGTATTTCATTGATAATTTATGAGTTTGAGAGATGTTAGCAATTTACCAATTTTAATTGTGTCACAGAACTCACTTATGAAAAACGTTTGTGACACGGAATTGCCCATTTCCTTGGAGAAAATTCACTCAGTTATACCATGCCTTCTCTCACAAGATAAATTTAAAATGTTTCTTAGTTTGCATGTTTGGAAATTATAATCCATAATTCCTAGAAGTATACATTTTAAATGTTCTTACCACAAAAAAAATAAGTATGAGAGGTGATGGATATGCTTATTAGCTTAATCTTATCATTACACAGTTCAACATATATCAATAAATCACACTGTACCCCATCAAATATATACAATTAATATTTGTCAATATATAAGAAAAGAAATGTTCAGTGCTGGTACTTTTTCTCTTGACACCTGCCTAGAGGCTCTCTCAGTTCCTAGAAGCACGTGCATATTTAAAAATCTTTAATTTTTATTTCTCTATTTGCTTATCGTGCACTTGGCATTCTGCTATTCAGTAGAGTACAGGGCATTGTGAATGGTACAATTTTTTTTTTAGTGAGCAGGTTAATTCCTATCTGGAATAGGCATTTTTCCAAGGAAGGCTTTTATCCTAGAAAAAAACTAAAAAGCTGTTTTAGCCTAAGGCACAGTGCAGCTTCCTGACCTGGAATTTCTTTATTTTATGAGATCTGCCTACCAAATCATGTCTTCCTCTTTCCTTCTTATGTCTCTCCCAGAAAGTGACCTGACAGAGGCTTATATTCATATATATATTTTTTCAATCCTGTGCCCTTACAGTCCTAGTAAGAACTTGCATATACTATAAGAAGTGGTACTATCCAAAAGTATGCCTTTTGATGCTTCTGAAATTTTCATGTTTTCATGCCTGGACATGAAAATAAACCTTTCTCGTATATCTTCTACCACAGCAAAGGAACAAGACTTTAGTTTTTTCTTTCTCCTTTTTTTTCCGCTTCATTTTCAAGTTTCTAGCTGGGTCACAATTCTAAGGTTCACTATATTTCAGGTTTTCTTGTTCTCTACTTCCCAATCGTATTTTTATTTTTTCCTGATTTTATCCCTCATGTTTTATCTTTTTGTTTGAGCTCAAATATTTATTTTTTATATCTACCAAGGCATTAAATTTTCAAAGTAAGAGAAGACACATTTTTCTTTCTTTTCTTGACATTGAGTCCCCTTATTCCAACCTTCATCCGCCCTAAAAGGGACATTAACTCTGTACTAAAAGGTACTTTTTAAGGTGGTTTTGTACTGCTAATAAACAATTCTTATCATTCACGTGTGTCTCAGAATAAATTTTTATTTATTCCCTAAATTTATCTACAGTAATTAACCTCAATCTCAGCAATGACCCAACTTCTTTTCTCTGTAACTGCTGCGTCTCTGTATCATCTGCTTATCACCATCAGCCTCTTGAATAATGGTTTTCGTTATCAAGTATCACAGATAAGTGAAAGCATCATTAAATACAATGTAATTAAGTCACTAACAGGGCTTCATGTTCACAAGGTGGATTTTTTTTCTGCCTTCTGCACAGACTTTGGAAATTTTTGCTTTAAACCCTCTCAATTCTTGACCAGGCCCAGAAGCTCATGCCTATAGTCCCAGCACTTTGAGGGGCCAAGGTGGATGGATCACCTGAAGTCAGGAGTTCAAGACCAACCAGACCAACATGGTGAAACCCCATCTCTACTAAAAATACAAAAATTAGCTGGGTGTGGTGACACGCACCTGTAATCCCAGCTACTCAGGAGGCTGAGGCAGGAGAATCGCTTGAACCCGGGAGGTGGAGGGTTGCAGTGAGCTGAGGTCATGCCATAGCACTCCAGCCAGGGCGACAGAGCAAGACTCTGTCTCAAAAAAAAAAAAAATTCCTCCCAATTCTCTCCCTCTCCTCAAAGCAAGATCAATTTTATGAAGATAGTCATTAGGAGCCGAGAAATACATATGTTTTTCTTATGTTTCCTCTCCTTGATCATCTAGTTTTCTAGTTATCCTGGGAACGAGCTTGAGTCATCCAGATATCAGTGGTAAATATGTATCCTTAGTCATTCAAGTATTTGCTTCCTCAGCCATTAGTGTTTCGGTGCCTTAATAAACAAACCAGATTCTAGTAGGCAGTGTTGTATCAACTAAACCATAATTTTGCTGGCATGTGTCTGTCAGCTAAAATTTTGGAAAGATAATATTATCATTGTTTGTTTTAACCATGTGGAAGAGCAAAATAAATTTGAATAATCAATACAAAAATATTGAGCAATGTTGCAAATGAATTCTAAACTCTCAGCTACACTTATAAATGCTTCAAAAATACTAATTTGATTAAGGTTTTCTGAAATATTCTTTCTAACAGACCCATATCCTGGCATTTATTTTTGAATAATACTGTTATCATTAAAGCATAACTATCACCTTTTGAAAAGACTTTGATAAGTTAAAATTGAGTAGAAAATGTTTAAAGAATCGTGACAGCAAAGACTTCTCAAACATTGGAATTCCACCTTTTTAAACTTCCTATCATTACTTTTCTTTATTTCCATGCCTTAATTTCATCATCTGTTATTACTGGTTTTCCTCATGCTTGCGTCTGCTAGCTAACCACTGTTATTTCAGACTCTGAAGTTGCCTCTGCTGGTAAACACACACACACATACATACATAAACAAAAAAACAAACAGACAAATATTGTTGTCTATAAAAGCCATGCATAAGCCTGGATTAGAAATCCCTACTCTGTGTTTCCATTATACATCGCACATAGATGGATTTTAGCACTCATTGGACTTAATGATTTTGATTTCTTCAATTAGTGTTTTCTTCCCAAGATATGGTAAACCTCTTGACTAGTCTTGTATTGGTCCATTCTCATGTTGCTATAAAGAGCTACCTGAAACTGGTTAATTAATAAGGAGAGAGATTTAATTGGCTCCTGGTTCCACAGGATGCAAAGAAAGCATGGCTGAGGCAGCTTCAGAAAACATACAGTCATGGCAGAAGGCGAAGGGGAAGCAGGCATATCCTACATGGCTAGAAATGAAGAAACAGAGAGAAGGGGGAAGTTCTACACACTTTCAACTAACCAGATCTCATGAGAACTCACTCACTATAATGAGAACCACATGGGGGAAATCTGCCCCCATAATTTAATCACCTCCTGCCTGGCCACTCCTCCAAGATTGGGAACCACAATTTAACATGAAATTTGGTTAAGGACACAAATCCAAACTATATCATTCTGTTCTTGGCCCCTCCCAATCTCATGTCTTTCTCACATTTGAAATACAATCATGCATTCCAAACAGTCTCCAAAGTATTAACTCATTCCAGTATTAACTCAAAAGTCCAAATCCAAGGTCTCGTAAGAGACAAGGCAAGTCCCTTCTGATTATGAGCCTGTAAAATAAAAAAACAAGTTAGTTACTTCCAATATACAATGAGGGTACAGGCAATGAATAAATGCTCATAATTCAAAAGGGAGAAATTGGCCAAAACAAAGGGATCCTAGGCCCCATGCAACTCCAAAACCCAGCAGGGCAGTCATTAAATCTTAAAGCTCCAAAATAATCTCTTTTGACTCCATGTCTCATATCCAAGCCACACTATGCAAAGGGTGAACTCTCAAGGTCTTGGGTAACTCTACCCTGTGGCTCCTCAGGGTGCATCCTGGCTGCTTTCACAGACTTGCATTAAGTGCCTGCTGCTTTTCCAGATTCACAGTGAAAGCTGTAGGTGGATCTACCATTCTGGGGTCTGGAGCATGGTGGCCCTCCTCTCACAGCTCCACTAGCAATGCCCTAGTGGGGACTCAGTGTGGAGGCTCCAACACCACATTATCCCTTTGCACTGAGCTAATCGAGGTTCTCCATGAGGGCTCTGGCACTGCAGCAGATGTATGCCTGGACATCTAGATGTTTTCATTCATCCTCTGAAATCTAGGCAGAGGCTTCCAAGCCTCAACTCTTGCCCTTGGTGCACTTACAGGCTTAACACCACGTGAAAGCAGCCAAGGCTTACAGCTTGCACCCTCTGGAGCAACAGCCTGAGACTTATCTGGGGATCTTTTAGTCATGGCTATAGTAGGAGCAGCTGGGATGCTGGGAATAGTGTCTTGGGTTTACAGAGGACAGCAGGACACTGGGCCTGGTCCATGAAACCATTTTTCGCTCCTCGGCCTCCAGGCCTGTGATGATGGGAGAGACTACTGTGAAGATCTCTCAACTGCCTTCAAGGAATTTTCCCCATTGTCTTGGCTGTTAAACTTTGGATCCTAATTATTTATGCAAATATATGCAGCCAGTTTGAATTCCTCATCATAAAATGGATTTTCTTTTTTTACCACATGGCCAAGTTGTAAATTTTTCAAACTTTTATGCTCTGCTTTGCATTTACACATAAGTTTCAGTTTCAGATCATCTCTTTGTTCACACACATAAACTTATGATGTTAGAAGCAGCCAGATTACATCTTGAATGCTTTGCTGCTTAGAACTTTCTTCTGCCAGATACCCTAAATAATCTCTCTCAAGTTCAAAGTTACACAGATCTCTAAAGCTGGTGCACAATGCCTCTAACCTCTTTGTTAATGTCTAACAAAAGTGACATTTGCTCTAGTCCCTGGTAAGTTCCTCATCACCATCTGAGAACACCTCAGTCTGGGCCTCACTGTCTATATCACTACCAGCATTTTGGTCAGAACCATTCAACAAGTCTCTAGGAAGTTCCAAACTTTTCCTGATCTTCATGTCTTCCTCTGAGCACTTAAAACTCTTCTAACCTCTGTCGATTACACAGTTTCAAAGCTGCTTCCATATTTTCAGGTATCTTTATAGCAATGCCCCACTTCCCAGTACCGATTTTCTGTATTAGTCTGTTTTTGCATTACTATAAAAAACTACCTGAAACTGGGTAATTTATGAAGAAAAGAGATTTAACTGGCTCACAGTTCTGCAGGCTATATAGGAAGCATGGCTGGGGATGCCTCAGGATACTTACAACTATGGCAGAAGGTAAGGGAAGCAAGCATGCCTACTTGGCTGGAGCATGAGGAAGAGAGAGAAGAGGGAAATGTTTTCAAAAAGCAGATCTCATGAGAACTCACTCACTATGACAGGAACAGCAAGGAGGAAATCTACCCCCGTGATTCAGTCACGTGTCACCAGGCCACTCCTCCAACACTGGGGATCACAATTTGACATGAGATTTGGGTAGGGAAACATACCTACACCATATAAAGTCTCCTTTCTGCCTCTATATTCCTAAAACCTAACTATCTCCTAGGTTGTAAGAGTTTAAAGAATGTGGGTTGAATGAATGCACAAATAGATTTAGACATTTTTAGATTTATTGAGGTATAATTGACAAAAAAGTACACATTTGAAGTATACAAGGTAACAATCTCACATACGTATACATTGTGAAATGATTACCATAATAAAGTTAACATACCCATCGCCTCACATATGTTTTCTTAAAAATGAGAATATCTATGGTCTACTCTCCTAGGATATTTAAAGTGTAGTTATGCCTTATTTAGTGAGGAGGATAAATTCTGAGAAATGAATGCATCTTTAGGCAATTTTATGGCTAATGGACCACCACAGCATTTACTTACACAAACCTTGATGGAATAGCTTACTATACACCTACACTATATGGCAGAGCCTATTGCTCCTAGACTACAAACCTGTATAGGATGTGATTGTACTGAGTACTGTAGGCAATTGTAACAAAATGGTATTTGTGTTTCTAAACACCTAAACAGATAAGGTTTAGTAAAAATATCTCATAAAATGTAAAAATAAATAAATAAATAAATAAAGATTTAAAAAGTATATAATAGTGTATTTGCAATGAATGGAACTTGTCAGACTGGAAGTTACTCTGGGTGAGTCAGTGAGTGAATGTGAGGGTCTAGAACATTACTGTACAATACTGTAGACCTTATGAAGACTGGAAACCTAGGCTACACTATATTTGATTTTTTTTAAAGTTCTTTAGTTATTTCTTCAATAGTAAATAAACCTTAGCTTACTATAACATTTTTACTATTGTTAACTTTTTAACTCTTTTGTAATAACTCTTAGCTTAAAGTACACACACTTTGTACACATGCAAAAAGTATTTTCTTTCTTTTTATACTAATTATATTTTTTGCTATTTTTAAACCTTTTTTTCTTTTACTTTCTAAGCATTTTGTTAAAAACTATGATACACACACATTAGACTAGGCCTACACAGGGTCAGCCTCAGCAATATCACTGTCTTCTACATCCACATATTGTACCACTGGTAGGTCGATAGGGGCAGTAATGCATGTGGAGCTGTCATCTCCAACGAAAACAATGCTTTCTTCTTGAATGTCTCCTGAAGGGCCTGCCTGAGGCTCTTCTTGAGAAGCTATCACTCTTTTATGAAATATGTCCATGGTTATTTGTTTGGTTTATTTCTTTTCTTCATTATATGTCTGCTTGTAAGCAGATAATATACTATGAATACCTCTGCATATCAATAAAAACCTTGCAGAGTTGTGGTTTATGTATTTAAATATTTTTAAAGAGCTTGCTGAGATCTGCAAAACTTCTGCTGAACCTTCACTGTGAATTTAACTGAGGGATTTTTCTTTTCCTTTTCTTGCAGTTTTCTTTTCTCTTGCCTCTTGTTCAACTCTATAATTTTATTCCAGTTCCAACAACTCCACATTAGTCAATTTCTCATGAACCACCTGTAGGAGCTCCTCAATGTCATTTTTATTCACACTCAGGTAAGAATTGTTCACTTTCTCAATCACAGCCTTGACTTCTGCAAGGACCTTATCCTTGGAAAATCCTTTGAAGTCATAGGTGAACCTCTTCAGTGTCTTCTTCCAACTGCCACTCATACACTTCTTTGTGACATCACCTCAGGCCCAAGAAAAGTTCTTAATGCAGTCATAGATGTTATAAACCTTCCAGAATTGCATCAAGGTCTTCTCAGTGTCTTCCTCAGTTGCAGCAATAGCCTGAGTAAAGCTTATTCTACACTAGTAGGAATTAAAACTGCTATAACTGTGATTCCATTGGTTGTATCAAAGAAGTGGAGTTTGGAGAGAGAAACATCACTTTAATATTAGGATGATAATTACCAATACAAGGAGGATATGCAGAAACATAAATAAGCAAAAATTCAAAGCTATATTATTCTGTAAATGGCACTTCTCCATTTTGCTGGCATAGAAATTTAGGAGGGCATCTTGAAAAATGAGCTGGGTCATTCTTGACTGTTTATTGCTCCTGTAGTACACTGGCAGTATGTGCGTATTGATATGCTTGAAGGGCATGGGGTTCTCACTGTGACAGCTCGCAAAAGGTTTCAATTTGTATTCTGCAACATTGCTCCCAAGCAAGACTGTTATCCTGTCCTTAAGAGACTGGAAACCTGGCATTGACTTGGCGTCCTTATGGATAAAGGTTCTTTTGTTTCCAGAATAGAAATGTTACATCCATGTTGAAGATTTGCTCTGGCAAGTAATTTCCCTACCCCATCAGATTATCTTGAGTTTTAAAAAATTCTTCAGCTGCCTTCACATTAGCACTTGCAGGATTACCACTCGCTTTCACTTTATCCAAAGAATCACAGTTATTGAATCATTTATACCACCCAGAGCTAGCAGTAAACTCAACTTTACAGTGGAGTACAGCCTTTACTTTGCTCACTGCAAACAAACGTTTTGCTTTTGCCCTGATTGTCATGATGCTGAGAGAGACGTGTTTATGTGTCTGGTTTTCAATCTGGGTCATTAGAAGTTTCTCTATGTCTGAGATAAGCCTTTATTAAATTTTGTGTCTCCTTACCTTCAATAAAGCAGTTCCTTTAACATCTTTCATCACTTGATTCTTGTTCTTCAAAATTGTTGCTACGGTGGACTAGTACATGTCTGACTGGTGAATAATAACCATCACTGATTTTCCATTTTTATAGTCCTTAATCACTTTTAATTTTGTTTCCAGGTTAATCACTTGAGTTGGCCTCGTACTGGCAACATTAGCAGAGGATTTTGTATGATTAGGGGCCATGATGAACAAAACAACACTAGATTAAATTAAGCAAGAGAAAATGATGCAGCCAAGAGACTTGGTAAATATGACGCGTATGAGCCTGCTGTCAACATAACAGAGCATACTATTTTACAGTAAACTTTTCCTTTTATAAGCAGAGGCAATATATTCTAAAATAATGATAATTAAAAGCATAGAATAGTAAATACGTAAAGCAGTAACATAGCCATTTATTATCATTATGAAGTATTATGCATGTAAATAATTATATGTGCTATACCTTTATACAACTGGCAATGCAGTAGGTTTGTTAACACTAACATTACCACAAACATATGAGTTATGCCTTGCTTTGTGATGTTACGATAGTTTCTACTTCATTAGGCAACAGGAATTTTCCAAGTGCACTATAATCTTTTTTTTAAATTATTTTTATTTTCTTTCCAACTTTTATTTTTGGTTCAAGGGGTACATGTGCAGGTTTGTTACATGGGTAAGTTTCATGGGAGTTTGGGGTACCGTTAATTTTGTCACCCAGGTAATCAGCATAATACTCCATAAGTAGTTTTTCAATCTTCATTCTCCTCCCCCATTCCACCCCAAAGTATGCTCACTGTTCGTTGTTTTCTTCTTTGTATTCAGATGTACTCAATGTTTAGCTCCTACTTATAAGTGAGAACCTGCAGTAATTGTTTTTTGTTTCCTATGTTAATTTGCTTAGGATAATGGCCTCCGGCGCCATCCATGTTGCTGCCAAAAACATGATTTTGTTCTTTTTTATGGCTTTGTAGTTTATGGGGTCACTATACGCAATTTGTCGTTGACTGAAATGTCCTTATGTGGTGCATGGTTGTATGTAATACACTATCATTAACTATAATCGCCCTGCTTTACATTGGACCCTCAGAACATATTCATCTTATAACTTACATTTTATATTTTTTGATAAACAACATCTCCCTATTCCTACCAAACCCAGCCACTGGCAACCACCATTATACTCTTCATTTTGACTCTTTTAAAGATACCACATTGTGATGGTTGATGTTGACTGTCAACTTGATTGGACTGAAGGATGCAAAGTATTGTTCCCAGCGTGTCTGTGAGGATATTGCCAAAGGAAGGATTAACTTTTGAGTCAGTGAACTGGGAGATGCAGACCTGCCCTTAATCTGAGTGGGAATCATCTAATTAGCCCCCAGCACAGCAAGGATGAAAACAGGCAGAGGAACATGGAACGACTAGACTGGCTGAGTCTTCTATGTTTCTTCAGTGTTGGATGCTTCCTGCTGTCGAACATCAGACTTGGAAGTTCTTCAGCTTTTGGACTCTTGGTCTTACACCAGTGATTCGCCAGGGGCTCTCAGGCCTTCAGCCATAGACTGAAGGCTGCACTGTTGGCTTTCCTACTTTTGAGGTTTTGATACTTGCACTGGCTTCCTGATTCCTCAGCTTGCAGACAGCCTACTTGGGACTTCACCTTGGGATCATGTGAGTCAATACTCCTAATATATTCCCCTTCATATATTCATCTATCCAATTATTTCTGTCCCCTTTGAGAACCCTGACTAATACACACATATAAATGACACTATATAGTATTGATCCTTCTCTGACTGGCTTATTTCATTTAACATAATGCCCTTCATTTTCACGCATATCATCACAAATGCCAGGCTTTTCTTTTTTTTCTATGAATAAATATTATTTGTGTGTGTGTGTGTGTGTGCGCGTAAAATCTCACAACTTCTTTATCCTTTTCATCTGACAACAGACACTTAGGTTGTTTCCATATATTGGCTATTGTGAATAGTGCTGCAATGAACATGACCCTGCAGATCTCTCATGGTGGTACTGATTTCATTTGCTTCAGATATATACTCAGAAATCAGAATCCTGGATCATATGGATCGTATGATCATTCCACTTTTAATTTTTTGATGAGCATTCGTACTGCTTTCCATAATGGCTGTCCCAATTTACGTTACCACCACAGTGATAACGGTTTCCTTTTCTATACATCCTTACCAACATGTGTTATCACTTATGTTTTTAATAGTCATTCTAACAGGTGTTTGGGATATCTAATGGCAGTTTTGATTTGCATTTCCCTGATAATTGCATGTATCTGTTGGTCATTGGTGTAAAATATCTATTCAGGTCCTTTGTACATTTTAAAATCAGTCTTTTTTTTTTTTTTTTTTTTTTTTTTTTGCTATGGATCTGTATGAGTTACTCATATATTTTAGATGTTTACCTCTCATCAGATATATGGTTTGCAAATATTTTTCCTGTCTAATAGGTTGCCTTTATCATTTTGTTATTGTTCTGTTTGATGTGCATAAGCTTTTTAGTTTTGTTTATTCCTATTTGCTTATTTTTGCTTTTGTGGGATGTACATTTGATATTAAAACAAAAAAAAATTGCCAAAACAAATGTCAAGGAGCGTTTCCCCTGTTTTGTGTTTGTTTTTAATTATTTCAGGTCTTATGAATGTTCTTTAATAAATTTTGAGTCAATTTTTGTAAGCTGAATAAGTCATGCTTTCAATTTCACCTTTTGGCATGTGGATAGCCAGTTTTCCCTTTCCCAACACCATTTATTGAAGAAATTATCCTTTCTTTATTGTATGTTTCTAGCACCATTTATCTATTTTTTTAATTTTGCATTTAAATTTTAAAAGAGCAACACTAAAACAATTATAACAAGAATAATTATAAAATCCCTACTGTACTTTTAGAGGTCTGTTGTTCCAGAAACCGTATTACTGGTAATCAATACTTCCCTTTTATTTGTGGTCAAATTAATTTTATAAATATTAATTATCATTTACTATGTTTTGTTTTACATAGCTAAACTTAGCAAAATCAAGCTATTAAGCCACAGTAGTGAAAATATTTAACAGCAGAAGGGGGTGAGGTAAAAATGTTAGTCCTGAAGAATGGGCAGAGTGTTTGAATTCAAATAGTTTTGCTTCTTACAAAAGTAACAACCCATTAAGAGAGGGTGTCCCTTAATGTGAGAAACAGGCATCTATAAAACTTCCAACTGTCCTGTAATGTATATATTTAACATCATGTGTATGCTATTGACTTGTGTGACTGATCTTTTCAGGACAACTTTATATATTTTAGCACTTGACTATACTCACTGGAAATATGTTTAGCCATGTTTCTTGTTGTTCTAGCTTAAACCTATTTTACGCAGGATAAAATTAAAATATTTAAAATATAATCCTCTTACTATTCGTAATTAAATTAAAGCTTAGGTGATTAAATTCAAAACAATTTAGAAAATAAGAAATATTTAAGGAAACAAAATTATGGCAAAAGGTTAATTGTGTTCTTCAGTCCACAGCCATATCTCATCTTCAGACCTTCTGTTTGTTTACTTGCTGCTGAGTTTGTTTATTTTAGATCTATAATCAACTCCTCTTATTTTTTAGGCAACCCCTTTGACGTTTTGTATATGTTACTTTTCATTTAAATGTGTTCTTACACGTTTATAATTTCATTTGTTTAAGTTAATAGTATTGTGACACATTTTATTCTGATTTCTGCCATTTTTTTAAACAAAAATTATGTTCTGTTTTTAAGCACATCAATAGCTTTGTTTACTTATTTAAGAAATCTTCACCAGATTGCTCTTCAAAACAATTGCGCCATCTCATATAGGAGTTAAGAAGAAATCACTTTGGCAGATAGTAAGGGTATGAGAGTCCTCGGTAAGGCTTTTCCTTTAAATGAAAAGCAGCCCCAAATCATTTTCTTTTTTTTGTTTTCTTTTTCTTGTTTGTTTTCTTTTTTCTTTTTTTTTTTTTTGAGACCGAGTCTCGCTCAGTCACCCAGGCTGGAGTGCACTGAAGCAATCTCAGCTCACTGCAACCTCTGCCTCCCGGATTCAAGCGATTCTCCTGCCTCGGCCTCCTGAGTAGCTGAGACTGCAGGTGTCAGACTCCGAAATCACGCCCAGCTAACTTTTTTTTTGTATTTTTTAGGAGAGACGGGGTTTCATCATGTTAGTCAGGCTGGTCTCGAGCTCCTGACCTCAAATGATCTGCCTGTCTCGGCCTCTCAAAGTGATGAGATTATAGGCGTGAGCCACAGCGCCCAGTGCCCCAAATCATTTTCTGACAAAGAGCAGCCTGTAAAGTCGAGCTGCAGACATAGACAAGCAAGCTGGGAGCTTGCACGGGTGAATGTGGGCAGGAACTAGGGACTAGACATGTTCTAGATGGCAGCTCCATGTTCCTTCTCTTTGTCAGCCAGGTATACAATAAAGAACAGACAAGATGGCTCAGATTAACTGGAAAGGCATTTGCATAAGATTAGGGTGGGGAAACCAGCCTTCCCCGCCCTTGCTATGTAAATGTCATATGTGATTGAACCAATCTGTGAGCCCTATGTAAATCAGACATCGCCTCCTCAAACTGGACTATAAAATCTGGTGCATCTCCCCAAGAGCTGGTATCTTCCACTCAGGGGCCCCTCTCTCTCTGAAGAGAGAGAGCTGTTTCTCTTTCCTTTCTCTTCTGCCTATTAAACCTCCACTCCTCCTAAATTCCTTGTGTCCGTTTCCTAAATTTTCCTTGGGTAAGATGACGAACCCCAGGGTATATACCCTAGACAATGTAGCTGCTTTGCATCTACACTGCCATCAGCAGTGCAAAGGGTCTTATGTACCTATATCTCTACTTACATTTGGCTTTATCCAACTTTGTGAATTTTCCCATCTCTTTAGGAGTAACGTGATTGCACTGTTGCCTTAAGTTGCATTGACTAACTCTGAATATCTTGAAACATTTCATGATTCTCCCCTCTGTGACTTGCTTCCTTATACAATTTGTTCATTGTGGTATAGAGTTGCTATATGTTTCTTGATTATTTGCAGGAATCGTCTGACTATTCTTGATAGTAATCACTTTTCATTTTTTGATATAACAAATAACTTCTAATATTCTTTCAGTTGTCTTTTAATTTTTGATCAAAAAATTAAATGTGAAAAGTAAATTTTTGGAATTAATAGGATAAAATTTAAGTAAATATCTTTATGACCTTGGGACTGAACGGTAAGTAATGTGCTTCAAAATCAAAAAGCCAAACACAGGTATTTGATAATTTCCTTAAAATAAGAATTTCAGATCACAAATATCCATCATAGATAAAACCGAGAGACAATTTTTTAAATACTTTATTTTGTTTCTTTTAAAATGCCAACCACCAAGCTATTACTAACATTAATTCACATCAGTTCTCAAGCTCATCTTTATTCTGATTAATTTGACCCGGAGTTGTTTCTACACACTTCACTGGGCCTAGTCCTTTTTTATCCCATGCTTTGGTCACTCCTCATGTGTTCCATCAAAATAAAGCACTTTAATATCTGCCTCTGCTGTAAGGAACCTTTCTTGTCTGCTCTTTGCCAATGTCTGATCTAATCACATTTGTTCTATTTGAATTGTAATCAAATTTAATTCTGGCACAGTGAAAAGCAGAGTGGTACATTGGAATAAAGGAAAAATTATTAAGGCATACAAAATGAAAAAAAAAACAGAGAAAGTCATAGTTGCATAAACTAGAAAGATGTTAGCAACAGTTAATATAAACAGAAACTGAAACTCCTGTATGCTACTAATAATGCACAAACATTTACTTGCAACTAAATGCATCAGCCATAGGTACACAATTAGCAGAGTTTATACTGCAGAGTTCAGAAATTCCATGAGACATTTAGTCCTACTCCTGTTATTACCTCCTGAAAAGTATTTATTCTGTGTGTGGTTTACAAAGCAAAGTATTTAATCATTTCATAACCCTAAAATACAAATGTAAGAAGGAAATCATCTGTTTAACCCCGTCACTTGAAAATAATAAATATGAAAGACCAGTTATCTCAATTACTCATGTCCTAGGAAAAAACTGCTTTCCTTTTTTATTATGGGAAAAAGTAGACACAATAATTAGTTTTAAGCATGTTTAAATATCAGCAAAAAAATTTTTCAGCTGGGTGAGGTGGCTCCTGCTTGTAATCCTCACCATTTTGGGAGGCCAAGGCAGGCAGATCACCTGAGGTCAGGAGTTCGAGACCAGCCTGACCAATCCCATCTGTACTAAATATACAAAAAATATTAGCTGAGTATGGTGGCGGGTGCCTCTAATCCCAGTTACTCAGGAGGCTGAGGCAAGAGAATTGCTTTAACCTGGGAGGCGGAGGTTGTGGTGAGCCGAGAGTGCGCCATTGGCACTCCAGCCTCGGCGACAAGAACGAAACTCCATCTCAAAAAAAAGAAAATAACAATTGTTCTCAGCGACCATGCTTCTGCATGAGAACCAATTATTGGGAGTTCTTTATTTCTGAAGTCAGTCAATCAGGAATGGACTTGCCCCAGTGAACCAGGCCAGTGTCACCCATTGAACCAGGATTCCATAGCAGCAACAACCCATGCTTTCTCTACTACTTGATACCTTCATTTCGATCTATCCAAAAACTCCTACATCAGATCAGTTATATTCTATGTTCAGAAATTATGATTATGTATGATTAGCATAATTATCTATTGTTTAAATTGGCAATGGATTCCATTTTAGAGTGTTTCATTTTTTCTTTTTTTTTTTTGTATTCAATTAATGAGTGCTGGTCCCATCCTTTTATGGCATTTGAAAGCATTGTAAGTAATTTACAGAATATTATAAAGTACAGCTGGAGCCAGAAACAAGAGAAAATGGCTTTACTTTTTAGCAGGTTAATATTTGGAAATACTTACTTACATATAAGGACATATTCAAGCTAAGTTGTTGATAGAAATATCACCCAAAATATTGAAGTAAATGGATTATGCGTACAGTTTCTGATATAATATGAATATATAATACATTATGAAATGGTCATGTATTAACGTTTGAATTTTAAAATATTAAATAATAAATTTTGGTAAATTAGATTAACTAATACTCAATGTCTCACAGAAAATATATTTTAATACGTCAAAAATATCCCCAAACAATTATTTTTCACTCTCACTTTTATAAACTAAACAATTATATTCAGGATATATTAGCGCATTTATCCAACATATGATCCATCATTGTCCTTTTATATCTGTCTGTGCGTATATCTCATCTTTGGCCAACCTTCCTAGAATCCCAATTTCATACATTTCTTGGCCATGTTTTTTTTCAAGGCACAATAACAAGTCCTGTGATTCTCACCTACAACAAAAGTATCACCTTAAAGCTTATCAAGCAATCTTTGATACCCTTTGATAGTCTAAGTCTTTTCTGATTAGATTCTTTTGAATGGGCTCTACCTACTTAAATATCTTACCTGTCCCCCTTCAGTATTTTTCTGAATTTTCCGTATCTTGCTTTGAGTATTTCTTTATAATTTTCTGAATCCTAGTCCCCTATAGATTGACTGTATGGATTCATTCCAGTTAGATCTCAGACCATGAGCCTCTTCCTCTGTTTGGTTTCTTAGCCCTCCCATTAGTTTTGAGTCTAGCAATATCTGAGGGAGCATCCCTTCATTTGTTGTTTTCTTTAAAATAATGATATTTGAGATAATGGCTTTTAATATCTCATTTTCCCCTTCGTATCTTAATAACATCTCCTCCAAGATATAACTTATGTTTGAAAGAAAGCATACAATCATTTCCTCTAGCTTAATTAGTCTTTTAAAAATTTTGCCTTTGTTCTGTAATTGTACATGTTATCGACTTATTCTGTCCTCCTTAGGTTCCCGGAAAACCTGGTTCCTGGAAACAGAATCTTTTAAACAGACTTTAAATTTAAAAAAAAATTTAAAAAAGGTAGAAAATATGTGCAGCCTGTCTAAGCCTGGAACAAATAAAGTCAGAATGTAACAGACGTAGAAGCTCTGTAATTTCTATGGTATTTACTTGCATTTTAAAAGCAAATATTGTTAAACAAAACAGTAGAGGCAGAAAACCAATTGTTTTGCCATTTTACACTCAAATGTACTGTGTACAAAACATTTTATTTCCCCTGTGGTTAAATTGTTGCCACTTGCAGAGAAAGTGATTGTTTTAAGGGTCCCAGGAAGCCCAGTGCAACTTGTGTATGCTGGTTACTCACACATGCTTTAGGAATGACAAACCCAGCTTTCTGTGTTTAAGTCTGGGTCACGCAAACCTGGTGAAAGGCATGTCCATAAAGTGCAATCTCAAACTAAGATCAAAATATCCTTGACCTAAGTCTTAGACCTCAGCTACACGGCAGCAGACTGCTCCATTAAAACAGCTTCAGTCACAATAACATGCTACCAAACCTTCCTGCCTTGATAAAAGATTACTGTTGTTCCCAAATTCCACTGTTAGTCTCTTCATATCCCCACCCTCAATAATGATGCTTCATTTTATCCAATAAAAATATTCCTTTTACTTCTTGCTTTGAACAATTGCTATAGTTAGAGCATACAATTTTAGCAGGTGAAGACAAAAATGGCTATTACCAAAAAAAAAAAAAAAAAAAGTAGGATAAAGAATATGACTTTAAGCTAAGGGGCTTGTTAATATGGTGCCCAGAATGAAGTATTTTACCTCTTGAGGCCAGAATTTGGTATGCAAACTTGTGACTTCCTCATATGACCCTGTTCCTGTCAAATTTGAATAAGAAGACTGGAATGTAAACTTCTGTGGTCAACAATTCCTTAAGCAAGAAAGGGGAAAGAAGAAATGGGCTGAGGAGTATGCCTTTTCTCAGACTCTCGTAATATATTAATTAATCTTTCTTCTTCTCTATGTAGGAGTAAACGAAGGTGCTAAGAGAGGGTAGAATATTGACCCTAATAGTAGCCTTTCCCCCAGCGAAACAAAAACCACCACCAACAATCTCTTGTGTGAGGTTTGTGCATCCAGGTACACATCATTTCCTTCCAAAGATGACTGAGCTTGGTATTTCTCTTGTATCTACCTTGTTTGTCAACATAGAATCTTACTCTATTACCCTTAATGTTGTGTCACTCCATTTGCATTGCTACAAAGGAATATCTAAGGCTGGGTAATTTATAAAGAAAATATGTTTATTTGGTGCACAGTTCTGCAGGCTGTATAAGCACAATACCAAAACATCAATTTAGCTTCTGTGGAGGTCTCCAGAAGCTTTTACTCACGGTGGAATGTGAAGGGGGAGCAGGCACCTCACATGGTGAAAGAGGGAGCAAGAGAGAAAGAAGGAGAGAGATTGCTTTAAGTAACCAGAGAGATTCTTTTTAATAACTAGATCTCACATGAAATGACCAGTGAGGGCACTAAGCTATTCATGAGGGATATGCTCTCATGATCCCAAACACCTCCTGCCAACCTCCATCTCCCACACTGAATATTACATTTCAACATGAATTGTGGAGGGGACAAACATTCAAAACATATCAGATGTTATATCAGTGAAAACACATTTTATTTAGAATTACTTTGAGACATTAAAATACCACCTGTGCTAT
This sequence comes from Macaca mulatta, assembly GCF_049350105.2. Classification (NCBI taxonomy): domain Eukaryota; kingdom Metazoa; phylum Chordata; class Mammalia; order Primates; family Cercopithecidae; genus Macaca; species Macaca mulatta. The sequence continues at coordinate 35,850,789 of NC_133422.1, forward strand.
TTTTTGTTTGTTTCAAAAAGCATTGACATGCTCAGCAGCAATCCTTTATTTACTGTAAGCTCCACATATGTTGTATATGTCCCCTGTAGAGAATTTCTGTAGATTGGTGATTGCAAGCTAAATCTGTGTTTGGGATTGTGCTATGCTGTTTTATTGTCATAAGTTAAAATTTTGAAAGACTAGAAAAGTGACAATAGAAATAAGATGAGGTAAATGTACTTCAAATATTTATTCCATGATTTCTAAAACACACAAGGGAAAGCTAACATGGAGAATGGCTTTGTTTCAATTATTTCAAGGAACAGTCTTCTTGTCACTTGTTATGTGGGAACAAGCTACTTTATTTTTCCAAGTTCATAATAATTATATAAGGGAAGTGAAAAAGGTAAGAATATTAATGCAGAGAGAACTAGTGAAACGTGATAGCAGAGGTAAAAATGTTTTAGATAAAACAGAATACATATAATAAGAAAAAGGAAAACAAAATTAGGTGAAGTGAGAAAGAGGAATATATTTAAAAGAAAGAAGCCACTGTAAAAAATCTTAGGGAGAAAAAGTCAAGAGTGAAATCCATTTTCAATAGTACTATTTTATTATTTAAAAAAGCAATTTGATGTTTCTATGACTACAGTGGCAGAACTAATTGGAAAAAATGTTATCATAACTCAATAGAATAGAGTTTATGAAAACTTTTCAGATTTTGAATATGGCAAAATGGAAATAAATAATAATTGGGCTGCTGATTATAAAAAACAACAAGCAATGAAGACTAAGTACAATAAAGCAAACAATAAAATGACAGCAACATATTTTTAAATAAACAAAACAAAAGATAAAAACTCCTTATCATTGTAACTAAAACTGTAGGCTTCATGATATCATATCCTGCAAATAACTGCCTGCCCAAAGAACTACTCTCTCAGTCATGATTCGTCTGTAGTTAAATATTATATCTATATTGAGATACTTACCTAAATGTTTTCTCTCTAAAGAAATGTTTTTACTTACATATTTTTAAAAAATCTTATTTACATGGACATTACATATTTATTCAATTAATCTTTTAAAAAGATAAAAAGTAATTTCCTTACAAAACTCCGTTTATATTGAAGTTGAGTAATATTTTTGACTGCCTTTTCATTTAAGACCCTGTTTATTTTTTCATGCTGCCCTGACTTATCAGTCTTCTCATTTCAAAATCAATTTACTTTTACTCTCTGAATGTGTTCATTTTTCTGGCCACAGACCCTTATACATTTAGTTTATTCTTCTAGAAATATGATATACTCAAGTCTAACTCTTACTCATCCTTTGGATCTGAGCTTAGAGATTATTTCCTCTTAGAGACTTTCATTCTCTTCTGTGATTCAGCATCTTGTTCTTCTGCATAACACTCATTTCCGTTATTCTTCACCAATCTCTGTCTTTCCTGCTAATCCACACAATAAAGATAACTAACATCTCTCTCTCATTTTCCATGTTTCATCGTCTCTGTAAGAGATTGGTGAATTGTATTTTCTAAATACATTATATGTAAAACAAATGTTCTTTTAATGGTTATAATTACTAGCATACTTTAACATTCTGCTTTTTAATAAATATATGTAATATGTCTTGTTTTATTAAAATATTTAGTTTTTATTTTATTCTGACCAGTATTGTAGGGAAATGACATGTCGTGCCTTAAGTATTCTCTTCTAATAAAACGATGAAATATGATATTTATCCACTTATATCCATTGGTTATTAAACATTTATTATGTCTTATGTGTCAGGCTTAAGGGAGCACTCTCCAGTAACTATTTTCAATGCTACTGAAAACAAAAGAGGATTGGATAATAATTAATTGAAGAACAGGCTATTATAATTATAATTAGCTATGTTAATAACTAAAGATTGAAAGACAAACCTCTTTTATGCTTCAATAATTATTATAGTTCACCTTGAAAAGTAGATTTCGGTGTCTACATATTCCACTTGCTGAAATATATTTGTAATACAATGTTATTGAGGTGTTATTGACATACAAATGCTATACATATTTAATGTATACTACTTGATAAGTTTGGAGATAAATATATATCTTTGAAATCATCATCACAGACTATGTCATAAATATATGAAACATCTTCAAAAGTTTTCTCCAATCTCCTTCTTTATTATTATTATTAGTGATAAGAACAAAACATAAGGCCTACCCTCTTACCAAAGTTTTAAGTATACAATACAATATTATCAACTGTAGGTGCTATGCTGTACAGTAAATTCCTAGGACTTACGCATCTTATATAACCATACCTTTGAACCCTGACTAATACCTCCCTCAGCCTCTGGCAACTACCATTCAACTCTTTGCTTCCATGAGTTTGTCTACTTTAGATTAATAACATAAGTGATGTCATGTAGCATTTGTCCTTCTGTGTCTGTTAAAACTATTTTTACTTGTTTTAAATTACATTTAGTATATATTTAGCTTAACTAAATATTCGTTAAAATAATTTTTTAAATATTCAGATTTACATTGCTTTATACTACATTAAATTTTTATTCTGGGCCGGGCGCGGTGGCTCAAGCCTGTAATCCCAGCACTTTGGGAGGCCGAGACGGGCGGATCACGAGGTCGGGAGATCGAGACCATCCTAGTTAACACGGTGAAACCCCGTCTCTACTAAAAAATACAAAAAACTAGCCGGGCGAGGTGGCGGGCGCCTGTAGTCCCAGCTACTCAGGAGGCTGAGGCAGGAGAATGGCGTGAACCCGGGAGGCGGAGCTTGCAGTGAGCTGAGATCCGGCCACTGCACTCCAGCCTGGGTGACAGAGCGAGACTCCGTCTCAAAAAAAAAAAAAAATAATAAAATAAAATAAAATAAAATAAAATAAAATAATTTTTTATTCTGTTAGTAACAATAAAACTGTTGGTACATAACATTATGAATTGAACAAATGTTATTAATAAGACAAAAAATCAATAAGCAAGTGTATTTTTGAGACTAGAAATATAACATGTTTCCCAAATTATGATTTACTACAGCATGCAACTAAAATTGTATTAGGTAACAATGTAAGAAAGTAAATAAAAAATGAATGTTCGTTAGAAAATAATTATGATAACAGTCTTGTAATAATAGGACCTTAATATATTGAATATCAAATTTTCCAAAAACATTATTAAAGCACATGTATATTAAAGTTCAAAAATACTTTACAAAAATTCATATATATTGATGTACAGTCACTTTCTAACTCAGTTAATCTTCCAAAATTGTCTTTCATATATGTGTTTCTCTTTTTAATGTATTATTGTCAGCCTAATATTTGTGAACTATATACACACCATTTTAATTTTTTAAATGTTTTTCAAGAAATTATCTTCAATTCCAATAAAATATGGTGCTGTTGATATTTTTTAATTTAGTGTCATAAAATGAATTCCTAAATATTAAATAGTATCAAAGCAAAAGCACTAATTAAAATATTGAAAGCAAAAATATTAATATGACAACTTATATTTAAAAGTCTGCATTTATCTGTAGCAACTGTTTTGGGATATTTACTATTTCTTTTTTCTCATTTTCTTTCTCATTCTAAATTATATTTTAAGGTCACTTTAAACAGTTAATTGCTTCTCAGAATACTTTTAAATACACAGCAAAAAAAAACTTCTCTAGAAAAAGTAGTTAATGTTATATTACATTAAAATGTATATGAATTCTATATTAAATGTTTTTAAATTGGATGTGGAGAAATATGAACAATTCATCAAGTGGTACAAGTGAAAAAGTAAGATTCGGAATAAAATTAGTTGAAGAAAGGTAAGGTGATGCATACACCAATGTTTTTATAAAGCTGCGTTACTCCAGACTTTATTAGGAATTGTAAGTAAACACTAAAACAACAAAAAGCGCTCACATATCTTTACTTTTACAACTAAGAATGCCATTGTATTAGTCTGTTTACACACTACTATAAAGACAGTATAGGAGACTGAATAATTTATAAAGGAAAAAGGCTTAATTGACTCACAGTTTCACATGGCTGGGGAGACCTCAGGAAACTTATAATCCTGGTGGAAAGGGAAGCAGGCATATCTTACATGATGGCAAGTGAGAGAGAGAGAATAAAAAGCCCAGGGGAAACTGCCATTTAGGAAGCTATCAGTTCTCATGAGAATTCCCTCACTATCAGGAGAACACCATGACGGAAACTGCCCCCATGATCCAATCACCTACCAGGTCTCTCCCTCAACACCTAGGGATTCCAATTCAAGATGCAATTTCACTGGGGACACAAAGCCTAACCACATCAGCCATTTTAATTGAAAGAGATCATTAAATATTTGTTTATGTAAACAGATTATAGAGTTATGCATTCCTTGTGTACTTTCTGAAGATTATGTTGGTAAGTACATATTGATGTGCACACAAACAGGGTCTGGTAGAAAATTTCATGTTAGGGTTACAGGAATGTACCAAATATATATAAAAGACATAAACACATATAGGTAAAAACAAAACAAAACTACTTGATCCATACATTTCTCTCTGTTTCCAATTTATTTGGATATTACTCTTGTGAAAGTTCCTTCTATTTAAACTCTTTGGTCCTATTTTGGCATTGCCTGTTTCCATCTTTGTCTGCCAGTCCATCAGTTTTACAACATGATCATGGGTTATGTTTCTGTCATGCGGATTCAATGATACACAGTCCAGTTCTCTAGTGTTGATTCCCTTCAAGTAGTTAACCTTAGACTGTATCTTATAAACTTCTCTGAAGTCAAGGACCTGCATTCCAAGTGCCTCCAAATTTCCGAAGTGTAACCCCCAAAAGTAAAAGTAAAATAACAAACTGATATCCGTTGGCCTTATTCAAGTCTCTATGCATTGCTAAAAAAAAAAAGGAAATACATGAGTGTACATGAGTATCTAAAATAACAAAACATCAAATATTATCTAGCGGATCTGTTATGTGACTCAAAAAAACTAAAATAATATAGTTAGAATACAGGATTCAGCAGCTGTCAGATGTTGATTCTATTCCTTATTTCAGCCCCTCACTGCCTTGGTGACTGTGCAAGGCATCCTAAGCCTCAATCCTTATTTTGGTAATGAATTTAATTGAGCATGGAAAGAGCTCAGCTTGGTGCCTGTCACATGCTTTTCCATGCATTTTTTAGACACATACAAATGGATAGCTTTCAAACTATAAGAGTAAACTGAACATTTGCCTCTCAACATATATATAAGTGTGTGTGTGTGTGTATATATCCTCATTTTTGAGATATTGCATAGAGATAGCACATAAAATATAACAAAAATAGTATTTATTCTACAAGAGAAACACAAAAACAAATGTCAAATTATATAAACTTTAAAGAGAAAGCAATACTGTAAATGAAGTGGTTGTTTTCTTCCTCGTATAGATTTTTGAGTTAAAACTGGAAACCCAGTGTCCTATGATCTTGTTGAAAGTCTAAAGGAATTATCAAAAACAAAAGCAAAACACAACAATTCAGAAAAGATAACAACATCCTGCAGACAGGCAGGAAAGAAGGGAACAAAACAAGAGATAGCTTCTGATCTAGTTGATCAAGAAAAATATTTTGTTTATCTTTATATAACAGACATGGTAATGTGCAACTTGGATCTGTGTAGCATCTCAGATATCTTGGGAACGTTCATTGTAACTTCGATGAGCAGGCAGCACACTCCCCTTATCTTGACTAAATTTTTACCTTGTGGATAGGCCTCTAGCCCTCATTTTCTTACACAATTTCCTTTAAAAAACTTGCAATTGTAAATTTGTTCTCTGCTCTTTTTTGTTGTAAATCTTCCCCCAAAGTCTTGCCAGTTTTACAATCCAGGAATGTCTTTCTCTAGGAACCATCCTTTGGAAACATAATTACCAAAAAAGATAGTGATTTTTTTTTTTCCTTTATCTCTCTGTGTGTGTGTGTGTGTGTGTGTGTGTGTGTTAGGGGGGTGTGGAGCCTACTTTTGAACAGTGTCAATTAGTCAATTAACAAACACAAATGGTCTAATAACATTGAAAAGCTTTTCTCCTGACGTTCTCAAGTGCTTTTCTAGCAGTTTACCACAGGGCTGGAAAAATCTCCACCATTTTTTCTGGGATTCAGTTCAGAATCCCATATGAATCATATATGAAAGATTCTCTCCCCTACTGTAGTTGCCTGGATAAAATGTCTTATGCTTTTTAAACAAATGTTCAGTTAAATTTATCTTTGATAGTACTTTATTTTATGCTATTTTTACCTATAAAACACCTTTAAAATCCTTTTAACATCAGGTTGAGTGGTTAGGATACAGTTTTCATACAGGATATGTAGCAGGCCTAGATAAAACGCCATAAAGAAAAGCTTCGTGGATTGCTTTACGTCTTGTTTTAATTTTGGATTTGTTTTCTTTTTTTTCTTTTCTTTTTTTTTTTAATTTTCAAAATGTATTTTTTGTTCCCTGATTTAATATCACCCAGAGAGAAAAAGGAAAAATCTGACATTAAAATATGCTTTGGTAGAAAGTGGAATGGAGGAAAGTGTTAGTGTTCCATGGTGTGTATGTATTACATTATCTGGATCCACTCTGTCATTGATGGACAGTTAGGCTGATTTCATGTCATTGATATTGTGAATAGCGCTGCAGTGAACATATGTGTTCATGTGTCTTTATGGTAGAATAATTTGTATTCCGTTGGGTACATATCCAGTAATGGCTCAGTTGAATGGCATTTTTGTCTTTAGGCCTTTGAGGAATCACCACATTGTCTTCCACAATGGTTGAACTAATTTACACCCCCACCAACAGTATATGAGCATTCCTTTTTCTCCACAACCTTGCCAGCATCTGATATTTTTTGACTTTCTAAGAGAAGCCATTCTGACTGGTGTGAGATGGTATCTCATTGTGATTTTGATTTGCATTTCTCTAATGACCAGTAATGTTGAGCTTTTTTAAAGTATGATTTTTGACCACATGTATGTCTTCTTTTGAAAAGTGTCTGTGTTCTTTGCCCACTTCTTAAATGAAGTTTTGTTTTGTTTTTTTTTTTATTTCTTTAAACTTCTTATAAATGTTGGACATTAGACCTTTGTTGGATGCATAGTTTGCAAAAATTTTCTCCCATTCTGTAGATTGCGTGTTTACTCTGTTGATAGTTTCCTTCATCCATAAAAAGGAATGAGATCATGTCCTTTGCAAGAACATGGATGGTACTGGAGACCATTATTCTTAGCAAACTAACACAGGAACAGAAAACAGAATATGACATGTTCTCACTCATAAGCGGGAGCTAAATTTTGAAAATATGTAGACAAAAAAAGGGGAACGAAACCTATTGTAGGGTGGAGGGTGGGAAGAGGGAGAGGATCAGGAAAAATAACTAATGGGTACTAGGCTTAATACTTGGGTGACAAAATAATGTGTACAACAAATCCCCATGACACAAATTTATCTATGTAACAAACCTGCACATGTACCCCTGAACTTAAAACCAAAAGTTAAATAAATAAATAAAGATCTAAGCAAGATGTGCTAGAAAATCTGGTTGTACTTATATTCTTCTTTTATATCTAAAGCAATCTTAATTAGTAATGTAGAGCTGAAATTCAGGAAAAGGGTATTAGACATTATCTTGCAGATTGAGAAAAGTGGTAACTTCATGCTACTCCTTTTTAGTTTTACCATTCTCTTACACTGACTTCTGAAAACCACCGATCTAGAGTACTGTATAGTTCTCCTACACTATAATTTTATCTTTTAAAAAATAGGATACAAATGAAGTCATAGACTATGAAATCATTTGAAACTGGCCTATTTTATTCATCATAATCCTCTGATATACATCCAGCTGGGTACACATATAAGTCATTTATCCATCGTTTTTGTTGGTTAATACCTCATTGCATGGATGTAACACAGTTTCTTTATCCTTTCACCCACTGAGGGTCTTTTGACTTGTGTCCAGTTTTGGCAATTATAAATAGTCCAATTTAAACAATTATAATAGCTATGTGCACCCAAGTTTTTATTCCCATAGGAAAAACACCCAATAATGAGATTGGTGGATCATTTTGAAAGTTCACTTTTCACGTTATAAAAAACTACCACACTGTTTTCCATTTTTCTTTCCCAGGGGCCAGTGCACAAGAGTTTCATTTGCTTCACATAATAAACCAGAGTTTAATTTTTTTATTCCCAAAATAGCATTTGCCTTGTAAAATATGTGAATTCCATCATTTATATATAAATACACCCTTTATAACTAATAATTTTATTTCATTAAAGCATGTAGATATGATAAAGAGGAAGAGTTCTTATTGCTCTGAACATTAAGAAATGCTAAAGTTGGCTTATTTGTGATTAAAACATTGAATAAAATTCCAGTTTATATTAGAAAAGCATAATCATTTTTCAAAATGAAAAAATATAGTTGTTTTTGTAGTCAACGTTGAGTACATAAATCTACCCCCTATGATGTCAGATACAGATAACTTAGTTCAGTTTATAAATAGTGGCTTAGAGAGTGAAAATGGCTTACCTAGTGTAAGAGTTCTTATTGTTTGTTTGAAAATACTTAAACCAAGACTCTTAAGATTCAGGTAGACTCCTTTTATTCAGTATACTACACAGCAATATCTTCCCATTTCTTTTTCAATTGTCATACACATCAGTTTGTCATTAGTGTTTTTGTCGGTTTACTTATTTTTTAATATTGACTTTGATTTCTTTCTTTCATCTTTGTAGGTGAACAATAATAAGAATAAGAATCAAATAAGTAGTGTTCAATATGCTAGCTAATATTCAGGCCATCGCAGGCATTTATAATGTTAAAATAACAGGAAGCATCTAAAATAAAGGAAGAGATTGAAGCAGAATAGGAGATCAGAGGCCATGGACAGAAATGAATAAAATATAAAAACTAAAATAAAGGAAAAATATAAATTTTAAGTGTTGGAAAAACTAGCTCAAAATTTCTGACATAGATGTAATTTAAGTCTGGAAGCAGGAAAAAGAAAGTGTGGATGAAGCAATATTTGAAGATTAATGTCCAACATTTTCCCATAACATAGGAATGATATAACATAAAGATTAAAGATGTGGAAGAAACTCTGTAGAAAGTAGAAAAGTTCCTCTTCAAAGCTCATCTTGGTTTAAAAATAATAGACACTAGAAATAATAGCTTCTTACTCTAAAGCCTCCTATCAACTATTAGTTCCTACACTTTAGCACAGTTAGTTGCTTTGGCTTACTCAGGCATGTCTGGACAGGCCTAGGCAAGTCTTAGCTCATAGCTTATGCCCTTTCCTTATTTTGGAAATGTTACTGCTTCCTTAAACCTTTTGTAAGTAACTTCCTCTCCATCTTTGTTCTTCCTTGCACTTACCTATTTAGGAAAGCTTTAGATTATTAGTAAATCGGGTGTCAGTTTAAGATTGTGAGGTCCAGCTCCAGTCAATGGATGCAGGACACAGCAGTAAGGACAACCCAAATGTGTAAGGAATAAATATGTGTGCTTTTCCTTTACTGAGGTGTGCTCTCACCATTGTTCTATCTGTGATTGAGTACCCTTTCTGCAGAAAGTAAAGATTGCCGTGCTGAGAGATCTTTTGTCTCCATGCTGATTTTTCTTCGTGGCACTGATTATGTATTTCTAACAATTTTGGTATTTCTAACAAACTCCAAACACTAAACAAATTAAAACCAACACACACACACACACACACGGACACACATAAGCTCATCCTGCTAAAATGGGAGGAAACTACCAATGAAATTTTAACAGCTTCCACAAGGAGGAAAGACATATTACTCTCACAGGATGAACACTAAATATAAAAACTAAATTCTCAACAAAAATCATAGAAGCCAAAAAAAGAAATATTTTTTTAAAAAAATAATGAAGAAATATAGCCACAATAGTAAAATTAATACCAAGTAAAATAACTTTTAACGACAATTTCAAATTTAAGATAGTTTTACATACACACTTATACAAAAACCTATGTAACTTTGTCACCAGCAAGCCTTGTCTTAGTGTAGGCAAGAGTATACAAATATCAGCAATAAATGCATTATGAAAATAATAAAGGTGGAAAAATTAATTATTTAATCCACTGATTAAAGAGATAAAAGGGACATCAGGTATTTTAATTAGACCTAAGAAAAGTCAATAGAAGGAAGTAATAAGGTAAGAGTAAAGTTCAAAGAAATAGAAAACATACACACAATAGAATATACTCTCTTCGTTTGTTAGAAAGAATAATTTCTTGGCCGGGCGCGTTGGCTCATGTCCATAATCCCAGCACTTTGGGAGGCTGAGGCAGTCGGATCACAAGGTCAAGAGATCAAGACCATCCTGGAAAACAAGGTGAAACACTGTCTCTACTAAAAATATAAAAATTAGCTGGGTGTAGGGGTGGGTGCCTGTAGTCCCAGCTACTCAGGAGGCTGAAGCAGGAGAATAGCTTGAACCTGGGAGGCGGAGGTTGCAGTGATCCGAGATCATGCCACTGCACTTCAGTTTGGCAACAGACTGAGACTCCATCTCAAAAATAAAGAAAAAAGAATTGCTTGAAATCTACTAAAAAAGATTTAAAAAGAAAATAAATATCAAACTATTAGTATCATACATTTATAAAAAGGACATAAGCACTGATTTTGTAGAATTTGTGACTTTACATTAACATATTTGACAATTAAAATTAAATGGAATAAACTTCTCAAAACATAACATTTACCAAATCTAATAAAAGAATAAACAAAAAGTTTCTAAAAATATATATGAGAACAGAAATTGTATTATTCATTAATACTCATTTCACAGGAAAACCCCAGGCTCGCCTTTCATTGACTTCATCAAGGAATTATTCTAGATATTTAATCTTCTATATAATCTTAACTCAATATAGGCAGTTATTCAAAGATTAAAAAAAGAGAAATTTACTGTCCAACATTTTTGCAGCTAACATAAATTTGATCCTATGATATTACTATCTAATTTCCTGTTAGTGCATTGAAAGAGAGAAATTGGCAGGACTAGTTTTGGATTATGGAGTCTAGATTCAAATTCTTGTGTGTCACTTACTGGTTGTGACTAAGAGCAAGCTATTTTGCTTTTGAAAAATAGGTCTCTAAATACTTATCTGATGACTAGTAAGATTTCATATATTTGTATACCTATATCTAAGTATTTGATACTTATCTGATGACTAATATTTACATTAATACTTCTCCAGTGACTAATACTTATATTAATATTTGCATTAATCTAATACCTATCAGATGGCTATGAATATACATATATAAGTATATGACATTTTATTAGTCATCTGATAAGTATTTGAAGATATATATATGTTTATATATGTATATTTGTGTATGTATGTGTGGATATATAAAGAGAAAGAGAAGAAGAAATATTCATACAGTACTTGGCATGTACTAGGTGCTGTCTGTACAACAGAATTATTAATAATAATGTTTTTAGTAAGTAAATTTATTGAATAACTATTATTATTACCATTATCATTTTGTCAAATACACTTACATCTTGACTCAAGAAAAATGTTTCTTTTAGTTGCCCTCAAAAAATCACTTCTATGCTCTTTACATGTTTCATAACAGTCATAAGATGTGTGAATATGTTTTTTTGATAAATCTTTAAATATTTTATTTAGAGAGCCACTCTAAGTGCTCTGCATTCTATATGCTAATATGAAATATTTAATTATATCCTTTTATTGATGTTTAATAATATATATTTCAAAATTTGGGAGGTATTCTACCCTTTAAATAATAAATTATTTCACCTTTCAAAATTTATGAAATTTTGAATATTACATGTTCTTGATTGTCATCATTCTCCATCTCTCTGGGAGGCTCAGTGCTATTAATGATTGCCCTATATGGAAAGAAAATGGTAAGTAGTGGGTTTTTCTGACCCTGGGATCCATCGATTTATGGAGCATGGCTCCTTGGACATTGTCACATAAGCTATGGAACTATCTGAGGAACTCCTCTGAGTATAAAACAGAGATATATCATGACCCAAGCAGCTCTACTTGTGTAAGCTCAGTGAGCATTTGCACTTCTTGGAGTCTTGGATGTGAATCTGGGCCAGAGTGCTTTCCATTTTGGCTGCAAGGAACCCATGGAACAACTTTGGAAGTCTGTAACTTGTCTTGCCTGGCTTCTCCAGTGTCTCCTTCACTTATATGGTAGAGCTTCCTAATAAGTAAAACTTTCAAATCCTATGAGTTCATAGTGACCAGCTGCTTCTGTGTTGTCTCAGATAAGCGTTGTAAGCAACATCGTCTTTCAGATCCACAGATCATGTTGACAAAAGCCCGTTTTTGGCAGACAAATGAGGGAATACAAAGGAATATGATGAGTACTTGATTCCAGAGGGATTGCCTACTCATCATCCATACGATGTGGCAAAAGGCTTGACCCTGATTATATATGATACGTCTCATGAAAGGAACTTGGAAGAAATACATCTACACCTGGCAGAGACGTCTAAGTGGACAAAATGCAAGACAGAAAGTACATAAGAAAATGGCTTTTGTTAACAGTCCTGTTAAAGGTAGACCTCTAAAACTAAAGGCTGGGGCAACTCAAGAAAAATACTCCTCCAGAAGCCTTCTTAAGTTTCTTGACTACATGGGCAGATGTTACATTAACTCATTAAGTCACTTACTTAAAAAACATTGACTACTCAAACAACTATACAGGTAGGTAGAAGCCATGGCTGGTTGATTACAGAATGCAGAGGATATCCTATTAAAGAGTGAAGACCTTTTATAGAGAAATGAGTAGTTGAAGCCTGGTGAATCATGATTGTCTTCTAGCTTTAGGAAGAATCTACCTGAAACCATATTGCTAATTCCATATATTGCTTAGTGGCAAGGATTATTTGGTTATTTGGTTTGATGATGAGTCCCCATGTGGCTTCAATCTTTTATAAGAAGAAACTTCAGTGTGTCCCTAGCCTGCTACAGTGCATGAAGGAGAGGGAAGATCCACTCTAAAAATGGAAACTGATCCATCTGCTCATTGCCTCAAAAATGTATATAATTCTTTGGAAATTGCAGGAATGAGAGGGCACAAACAGACCTAGACTGGCTTTATAATGACTAATGGATTACAGCTAATTTAATGTTACTGATGCAAATGATGCTACAGTTTATTAACATCAAGGTTACCAGAAATACCTCTTGCAAGGAATTTACATTATCTCTAGCTGCACCCATTCATTTTTATGTCTTCCCTCCTACACTCAACTATATCAATTGAGATAAAAGACTTCTCATGGTGACTTACACATGATAGGCCCTTAGAAGAGTTGATAAAATAAATGAGAAGAGGAACATAAATACACCATAGGTTTTTTTTCTTTTAATTGCCTAATATCTGTTTGTTATAAATCTAACACAAACTCATTTCGGCTTTTTTTTTCCTAGTCTTTATATTTCAGCAGCCAACTTGTCTTCTAGATCTATTTTAGAAATGAAATATTTTGAAATGTGAGTTGCAAGGGTCTTCTCATTCTGTGTTCCTAAGTTGTACAGGATGGGAGTGATCATGCTTATGTTGCTAGTATTTAATAAAATATGACATTCATGGAGTTTTCAATTCTATTTCCCTAGAGATGTTCTAGGAAATTTTCGTTGCCAAAAATATATATCAATCACAGTAAAATGGAGATTCTCAAAGCCAGCAAATTTGGTTATAAATTAGCAAGTCAGAAAATGATTAAAGTATGGTTTGTTATTGTCCATGGAAATGGTGACTCCAATTTTTTTAATTTTAAAAATTCTTTGGGCATTTCCTTCTGCAGTACCATTATCATAATTAAGAAACTAAAGTTAAAGAAGAGTTTATTTTATTATCAACATTCCTCATAACCAATGCATGATTGTTACTGCAAGAAGTAATTTTCCTCTATTAATATCTCAGTCACTGGATTAAGTTTTTCTTTTAGGATTCATAGGGGATTTATGAATGGCATATTTTAATATTAAATTAGTTGAAATGTTTCATTAAAAACAAACTAATCATGAAATTGAGAATGTTTTTCACACAAGGCCGATTATTAATGCTCAGTTTCATATTTTTTAATAGACTGTAGAATAAACTATGTGTACTTCACTAAGTGTATTGAATAAATTAAAATTGAAATATGTACATTCATATTGATACACGTATCTACACATACATACAATTTAACATTTTTATGTTTATAAGCTTTTTTTTCACTGACTGCTCTTAATATCAGCTTCTGTCTGACTTCTTATACCACCTCACTCTAAAACCAGGCAGGCCATGCATTTTGTCAATTTGCTTTCTGAACATAGAATTAGAAAAAAGAAAGTTATATCATTAAATTTTTATGACAGAGACCAATATATCACGTTATAAAAATTTGCACAGTAATGGATGGTATATTGGCCTACTCCATGTACAAAGCTTGCGTGGATGTTAACAATTTTTACCTTTGTAAGTCCCATTTTGAAATTACTTATTGGTTGACAAATAACACATAACCTTGTCCTTATTATTTTTTTTTTTTTTTGCTCTTTGTGATACATTATTAAGATAGATAAAGACGACTTAATATGACTGTAATCAATTCTGGCTGCACAAGAATCCAATTTTAGCTTGATGCTTTCTCTGTTTTATTTCCTCACATGCTAATGTTTTCTCTGTTTTATTTCATCATATGCTAATTATATAATTCAATTTTCAGAAAATTAATCATTCTTAATTATACAGTCTTTGCAGTAAGTACTTATATGATTTTATATTCCAAATATCATATTACGTTTCCATCCATCTTTTAAGATATTTTACTTACACCATCTGTATTAGTCTGCTGTCACACTGCTACTAAAGACATACCCAAAACTGGATCATTTATAAAGGAGGTTTAATGGACTCACACTTCCACATGCCTGGGGAGGCCTCACAATCATGGTGGAAGGCGAATGAGGAGCAAAGTCATGTCTTACATGGTGGCAGGCAAGATAGCTTGTGCAGGGGAATTTTCACTTCTGAAACCATCAGATTTTGTGAGGCTTGTTTACTACCATGAGAACAGTATGTGGTAAACTGCTCTCATGATTCAATTATCTCCACCTGTCCCTATCCTTGACACATGGGGATTATTACAATTTAAGGTGAGATTTGGGTAGGGACACAGCCCAACCATATTACCATCTTCTGCCTAAGCTTCATGTTCAATAATAGTAGGATTTAATTCACATTTATGTATCCTATTCTGAACTTTGTTAAATCCAGAAATTAAAAGTAGATCCGTGTGAAGGTACTAATAAGGGCTATGAGACATAATATCAAGGAAAGTCAAGAAAAGAGGGCAAGACTTGCATTTAAACAGATAATACAATATATTTACCAGAAAACAAGTTATTCTGTTGCAATAAAATAGAGTTGAAATTAGAATATGCATTTTCGGTTCATAGGTAATACAGAAAACTTTGCATTTTTTAATTGTGAGGGCTTTAATTAATCTTTATAATATCTATTAAAACAATTACATTCCTCCATATTCCTCCTCAAAATATACAAAATAAAAGGTAAGAAAATATGTAAATAATATATGCTAACTGAAAATGTGCCTACTTAGGAGTCTAAAAGTCTAGATTTAAAAAATCCATGTGGTCAATTCTTTTGAGCATTTTACATAAATATTTAATTCTCAGTTTATGATGTCTAAAAGATCATAACTATATCTACCCCAAAGTTTGTCATAAATATATATATAGTCATGGCTTGATTTCTCTTATTTTAAGTGAAAACAGCACCAAAAATGGAGTAGTTTTTTTTTAATATATGTATTTTATATTTTTTAAACTTACTTGAAAAATATAGTTAGCACACTGGATTGAAATAATTTGTGATAAATGAAAATATTTTATTTAAAAAAAAATTTGTATCTTGTCTGAAACTATATTTAATCAGGTTCTGACCTTTTACCAAACCTGATACTCAAGAAATTTGTGAACCATACTACTCTGCGAAGATATTCTTTACTGAAGATATTTCCTCATCTTTCAGTAACTATAAACTCAGAGCAAAACAGACCAGTGTGAAATAAGTGTCTAAAATGTCCTGCTGTGAAGTCAGAAAAAGACATTATCATGGAAAAGAAAAATTCTAGATATTAAAATATGTACTTTTAAACTGTTTATCTATTTCTTTTTAATCAAGGTATCTTATTTTTCTGGAATATTCGTGCTTTCTGTAAACTTACCAGAGGATGATACGGGGGAAAATATCTCAATCTATTAAAGCCAAAATAAATGAATTTCTGATAAGCCCTAGAAATTGGGCCATGAATTGTGAATGACTTCATTCCCTTCCTCTTATTTCTAAGTGAAAGACTCTAATTAAGCTGAAGTGGACACTGAGAATAGACAAACTGCCTGTTGATAGGTGATGAGCCTAGAGTAATATCTAATACTTACATGATGAGTAAACAAAACCAAGGGAATTATGAAATGTTTTCCAGTACCAATGAAATAATTCCCATAAAGAATCAAAAGGGAAGCCTGCAGGTGTGATGGGATATAAGGTACAGACACAGCATTCAGAAATTTTCACTGTGAAATAGTTGGAATAAGAAAGCTTGCATGTATAAAATAATAGTGCATCATATAAAAAGATGAATGGCTAAAAGTGTGTACTTATATAAAAATAAACGACTTCACTTCTTTAGGAGATGGAAAGACAGAAAACCAAAAGAACTTCAGTAGAGATAAAACACAATGCTGGCAGTCAAGTATTCACTTGATATGGTGGCTATTCTAATTAGCAATGTTTTAGTCAGAGTCCTCAAGAAAAACAAAATTAATAGGAGATTAATTATATATTATATACCTATATCTATAAAATAGTGTAGATTATATACTTAAATAATTATGTATTACAAATATAAAAATGTTAATATAATCATATATGTGTGATAGATTATATATTGGATTATGTGATTATGAAAGCTATAATATTTATATATTATATATTGGATATATGTGACATATAATTGGATTATGTGATTATGAAAGCTAAGAAATCCCAAGATCTGAAGATCTTCAGCTGGCCAACTGGAGACCCAGAAGGGTTAATGGTGTAGTTCCAATCTAAGTCCAAAAGCCTGCTAACTAGAACTGTTAGTCTAAGTTCAAATAGTATTCTGAGTCTGACGTCAAAAGAAGAATAATGTCCCACTTTGTAAACAGTACAACAGAGAGGGAGAATTCTTCTTTACGAAACATTTTTGTTCTATTTAGGACTTCAGTAGATTGGATGAAGCCCACCCACATTAAACATGGCAATCTGCTTTACTCAGTCTACCAATTCAAATATTAATTTCATACAAAAACACCCTTTCTGACATAGGTAGACTGTTTGATGAAATATATAGGTACTTATATTATTAGTTCATTCTCACACTGTGATATGGTTTGGCTATGTCTCCAACAAAATTTCATCTTGAATTCCCATGTGGGAAGCACCTGGTGGGAGGTAATTGAATCATGGGGGCAGGTCTTTTCTGTGCTGTTCTCATAATAGTGAATAAGTGAATAAGTCTTATCTGATGGTTTGAAAAAGGGGTTTCCCTGCACAAGGGCTCTTCTCTTGTCTGCCACCATGTGAGACATGCCTTTCACCTTCCACCATGATTGTGAGGCCTCCCCAGCTATGTGGAACTGTAAGTCCAATAAACCTCTTTCTTTTATAAATTGTGCAGTCTTGGGTATATCTTTATCAGCAGTGTGAAAATGGACCAATATAGTAAGTTGGTAGCAGCAGAGTGGGACACTGCTGAAAAGATACCCGAAAATTTGGAAGCAACTTTGAAACTGGGTAACAGGCAGAGGTTGGAACAGCTTGGAGGGCTCAGAAGAAGACAAGAAAATGTGAGAAAGTTTGGAACTTCCTAGAGACTTGTCAAATGGCTTTGCCCAAAATGCTGACAGTGATATGGACAATAAAGTCCAGGCTGAGGTGGTCTCAGATAGAAATGAGGAACTTGGGAAATGGAGCAAAGGTGACTCTTGTTATGTTTTAACAAAGAGACTGGCAGCATTTTTTTCCTGCCCTAGAAATTTTTGAAACTTTGAACTTGAGAGAGATGATTTTAGGGTACGTGACAGAAGAAATCTCTAAGCGGCAAAGCATTCAAGATGTAACTTGGGTGTTGTTAAAGGCATTCAGTATTATAAGGGAAGCAGAGCATAAAAGTTTGAAAAATTTGCAGCCTAATAATGTCATAAAAAAGAAAATCCCATTTTCTGAGGAGAAATTCAAGCTGGCTACAGAAATTTGCATAAGTAACAAGGAGCCAAATGTTAATCCCTAAAACCATGGGGAAAATATCTCCTTGTGGCCGTATGTCAGAGGTCTTCAAGGTAGCCTCTCCCATCAGAGGCCTCCCATCTCAGGCCCAGAGGCGCAGGCAGGAATGGTTTGTGCAGCTTAGTGACTTGCTGCCCTGTTTTCCACTGCTCCAGCCATGGCTGAAAGAGGTCAATGTAGAGCTCAGGCCATGGCGTCAGAGGGGGCAAGACCCAAGGCTTGGCAGCTTCCACTAGATGTTGAGCCTGCGAGTGTACAGAAGTCAAAAATTGAGGTTTGGGAACCTCCACCTAGATTTCACAGGATATACAGAAATGCCTGGATGCCCAGGAAGATGTTTGCTGCAGGGGCAGGGCCCTCATGGAGAACCTCTGCTGGGGCAGTGCAGAAACAAAAAGTGGGGTGAGAGCTCCCACACAGAGTCCCTACTGGGACACCATCTAGTGGAGCTGTGAGAAGAGGCCAACTGTCCACCAGATCCAAGAATGGTAGATCCACTGACAGGTTGCACCATGTGCCCAGAAAAACCACAGACACTCAGGGCCAGCCTGTGAAGGCAGCCAGGAGGGAGGCTGTACTTTCCAAAGCCACAAAGGCGGAGTTGCCCAAGACCATGGGAATTCACCTCTTGCATCAGTGCGACTGGATGTGAGACATGGAGTCAAAGGAGATCATTTTGAAACTTTGAGATTCAACTGCCCCACTGGATTTTGGACTTGCAAACGGCCTATAACCCCTTTGCTTTGGCCAATTTCTCCCATTTGGAATGACTGTATTTACCCAATGCGTTTACTCTCATTATATCTAGGAAGTAAGAAACTTACTTTTGATTTTATAGGCTCAGAAGTGGAAGGAACTTGATTTGTTTCAGATGCGACTTTGGACTGTGGACTTGTGACTTAATGCTGAAATGAGTTAAGGCTTTGGGGGAAATGAGTTAAGGCATTGGGAAGGCATAATTCATTTTGAAATGTGAGAACATGAGATTTGGGAGGGACCTGGGGGAATGATTTGGTTTGGCTGTGTCCCGCACCCAAATCTCCTCTTGAATTCCCATGTGTTATGGGAGGGACCCAGTGAGAAGTAACTGAATCATGGGGGCCTGTCTTTCCTATGCTGTTCTCATGATAGTGAAGAAGTTTCATGAGGTATGATGGTTTCAGAAAGGGGAGTTTCCTGGCACACGTTCTCTTCTCTTGTCTGCCACCATTTGAGACGTGCCTTTCCCATTCCACCATGATTGTGAGGCCTCCCCAGCCATGTGGAACTGTAAGTTCAATAAACCCTTTTTTTTAAAATTTTTTTTTGGTAAATTGCCCAGTCTCAGGCATATCTTTATCAGCAGTGTGAAAATGGACTAATACACACTGCTATAAACAACTACATGAGACTGGGTAATTTATGAAGACAAAGGTTTAATTGACTCACAATTCCACAGGCTGTACAGGAAGCTGACTGAAGAAGTCTTCAGGAATCTTACAATCATGGTGAAAGGGCAAAGGGGAAGCAAGCACCTTCTTCGCATTGTGCTTGGTGCAGTGGGAGAGAGAGAGAGAAAAGTGGGGAGTGCTATACATTTTTAAACAGCCAGACCTCAAGAGAACTCACTCACTATTATGAGAACAACAAGAGGAAGTCTGCCACCATGATCCAATCACCTCCCATCAGATCAACCCCAACATTGGAGATTACAATTCAACATGAGATTTGGATGGGGACACAGAGCCAAAACGTATTATTCTGTCCTGGCTCCTCCCAAATTACATGACATTCTCACATTTCAAAACCAAGTATGCCTTCCCAACAGTTTCCAAAGTCTTAACACTTTCCAACATTATCTCAAAAGTTCAAGTCCAAAGTCTCATCTGAGACAAGGCAAGTCCCTTCTGCCCATGAACCTGTAAAATCAAAAAAGTTAGTTACTTTTAACTGCAGGTACAGGCATTGGGTAAATAGACCTGTTCCTCAAGGCAGAAAGAAGCCAAAATAAAGGGGCTATAGGCTCTGTGCAAGCCCAACACCCAGCAGGACAGTCATTAAATCTTAAAGCTCCAAAATAATCTTCTTTGACTCTATATTACATCCAAGCCACACTGATATTAGGAGGGAAGGTTCCTAAAAACTTGGGTAGCTCCACCCCCATGGGTCTGCAGGATACAGTCCCTGTACCTGCTTTCACAGTCTGACTTTGAGTGTCTGTGGCTTTTCCAGGTGCATGGTGCAAACTGTCAGTGGATTCTAGTGTCTGGAGGACAGTGGACCTCTTCAACAGCTCCACTAGGCATTGCCCCAATGGGGACTCTGTATAGGGAGTCTAACCCCACAGTTTTCCTTTGCATTGCCCTAGCAGAGGTCCTCCATGAGGACTCTGCCCCACAGCAGAATTCTGCCTGGATATCCAGGAGTTTCCATACATCCTCTGAAATCTACACAAAGATTCTCAAACCTAAACTCTTGCCTTCTGCACGCCTGCAGGCCCAACAGCACATGGAGGCCACCAAGGGTTGGAGCTTGCACCTCCTGAAGACATAGTGCAAGCTGTACCTTGACCCCTTTTAGCCATGTCTGGAGCTGAAGCAGCTGGGACATGAGTCACCATTTTCTGAGGCTCAGCAGAGAAATAGGGCCCTAGGTCTGGCTGACAAAACCATTTTTCCCTCCTAGGCCTCTGGCTCTGTGATGGGAATGGGTGTCATGAAGGTCTCTGAAATGTCTCAGAGGTATTTTCTCCATTGTGTTGGCTATTAACATTCAGCTTCTCTGTACTTATGTAAATTTCTTCAGCCTTGAATTCCTCCATAGAAAATTGAGTTTTTCTTTTCTACCACATGGTCATGCTTTTACAAATTGGAAAATTTTGCAAATTTTCCAAACTTTTATTCTCTGTTTTCTTTTAAATATAAGCTCCAATTTCAGACCATGTCTTTGCAGACACACATGAGCAAGGGCACAATGCCACCAGTCTTTTTGCCCTTATTCTCTGCTATATCAACAGCAAGAGTGACCTTTACTGTTGTTCTCCATAAGTTCATCATCACTCTCTGAGCACACCTCAGCCTGGGCTTCACTTTTTCAAATCACTATCAGTATTTTGGTCACAACCATTTAATAAGTCTCTCAGAAGTTCCAAACTTTCCCTCATCTTCCTGTTTTCTTCTGAGCCCTCCAATGCCTTCAACTTCTCTCTGTTACCCAGTTCCAAAGCTACTGCTACATTTTCAGGTATCTTTATAGCAAAGCCATACCTCTCTGGTACCAACTTTCTCTATTATTCGATTCTTACACTACTGTAAAGAACTACTTGAGAGTGAATAATTTATGAAGAAAAGAGGTTTAATTGACTCAGTTCCACAGGTTGTATGGGAAGCATGGCTGGGAGGCCTCAGGAAATTTACAATCATGGCAGAAGGCAAAGAGGAAACAAGCACATTCTACATGGCTGCAGCAGAAGAGAGTGAAGGGGGAATTGTCATACACTTTTAAACAACCAGATCTCATGAGAAGTCACTCACTATCACAAGAACAGCAAGGCAGAAATCTGACCCCATGATCCAATCACCTCCTACTGTATCCCTCCCCAACACTGGGGATTACAATTGACATGAGATTTGGGTGGGGACACACAGCCAAAGCATATCAGTACCTCATGGCCCAGTCAAATTTACAAATAAAATTAACCGTAACAAGTGATACAACTGATTAGTATGAAACAGTTATGAAGAGCATAATAGAAGACAAAGGATATTAAAAATGAGAAAAAAATATAGCAATAGAGTGATAAAACTTTTTTCATACATACAAAAATGTTTATTAAGAGTGTACTGTGCCTCAGCTCATAGCTGGACACTGGAAAGTAAGAGAGAACATATTGATGTGGCCCTATTCCCATAGTGCTTAAATATGAAAATCATTAAATGTATATATGACATAAAACTTGCCTGAGATTTAATAGAAACAGATTTTATTCTGCAGGTTTTTAGGAACAAGTTAATGAATGAGGATGAGTTATAGAAATTCACCCCTTTGAAGATAAAATGTATAACATTACCTATATAAGCAGAAAATTAGTTAATCCCACCCCAAAAGAAGTCTTATGACTACAAAAATGGTTACCCCTCCCCGAAACTATACCCTTACTAAATGTTATTTATTTCCACTGTGATGAAAAATTAACAGGTATCTAAATTAGCAAAAATACACTAGACTTTTAAACTTTCTGAAGAAAGAAATCTAAATGTCACTTTTGACTTATGAAATACAAATACAAGTATAAAGCTTATATTTCAAAATGTACAGAAAAAACTTTTGCAAATACAGAAAATGTTAAATAAGTTATTAAATTATTTTATTATTGATTTGCTAAATTAATAATAATTGGATGGTTAGCTATATGTATTCACATATTAGTATCCAATATTAATTGTATGTTTTCCTATAAAACAGAGTTTTTACATAGTAAAGAACAACCAACTATCCTTTTACTGTTGATATAGCAGAGAATAAGAGTGACAAAATCTGTAATTACATTTAACTTTCATTTCAGTGTTGAGGAAAATAAATTAAAAAGTAAACTCGTAAACAAAAACACATACTTCAGACTGGATAGACAAAGAAAGTCTCTAAGAGAATGGCATTTTGCTGATACCTAAATTGCAAGGAGATTTGGTCATGGGAAAGGTTGAAGGAAGAGTAGTATACCAGGACGAGAAAAGAAATGAATTTCACATGCATGAAAAATAGTGTCAGGGAACCGACAATATGAGGGTAGCATTGAGGAAGCTAGAAAGTAGAAGATTGCAAGCAGAAGAAAGTATATTGATTTTTAAAAAACATTGTAGTGTATTTTGTTTAATTCACTGTGTCAAAATATCATTTAAACAAGTAATAATTATAAAAAAGTATTTATTGTTTATTTATGTATTTAGTTTTGATTAAAAAGTACACATTATACACATTTATAGAGTACAACATGATGTCTGGATGGATGCAAATCACTGTGGAATAATCAAATCATGCCATTCAGCATATGCATTATCTCAGATACTTTATGTTTACCTTATTATCATATACTCTCTCAGTAATTTTCAAATATACAATATATTGCTATTAACTGTAGTTTCTATGATTTGCAGTAGATCTCTTGAACTAATTTATGCTATGTAACTAAAATGTTGTGTCCTTTGACTAACATTTCTGCAATTCTCCTTTTCCCTTAGCCTCCAGTAACCACCATTTTATTCTGTTTCTGAGTTTAAATTCACTTTTCACACTCCACATATGAGTGAATCGTAATTGTCTTTCTGTGCCAGATTTATTTTAATATGAAAATATCAATTCATTTCATGTGCAAAGGAAAGACTCTAAAAGATTTTAAGCAGGTGGTAGACATAATTTATTTCTTTACATTTGAGTCTGGAATTTAGAAGGTAATACTGGACTTAAGAATGTCGGAAAAACGATTCTGATTTTGTTTTTGTTTTTCCAAAGTAAAACATCTGATAAATAATGGTGCCATAAATAAATGAAGATATTAATAATAATTTTGATGTTCATATTTTTCAATGATAAATATATCACACCATAATATCACATTTATGTAATATGCGGTGGCTAGACTAATGAATGGATAAATAGACGATAGACAGTAATATGTAATACATATTCAAAATCTACAACAGGGCTTGGCAAACTTTTGCTGTAAAGGATTGTAGCAAATATTTTAGATCTTCAGGCCATATGATCTCTTCTGCAACTAATTAACATGTCTTTGTAACATGAAAACAGGTACTGGAAATACATAAATGAATGGATGTGCCTATAGTCCAATAAAAATTTATAACAAGCAATAAGCCATATTTGCCCATAGTTTTCCAGTTTCTACTCTAGAATATAGAACATACCATTTATAATCTGCAATATAATTTGATAAATAAGAATATGATAGTTTATTATATGTATTTAATACAATACATCTTTATAAAATGTAATGCTTTATGACATTTAATGTTTGTGTTACATCATATGCTAATTTATTATACATCATGTGACATTATACGACATATTTGTATAATAGCATGATGTGTAACATATAAACTGTATATAATACATATATCGTAAAGATGATCTACGACATAGAATATACAGTATATAAAATTCATCGTAGTGTGCATGACAGATAATTATATCATTTTTATGAAGTCCCAATGTATTATTCTTATACCAGAACAAGAATATTTTTTGTTTGTTTTAGGCTTCAGTAAAGCCTAAAACAAAAAAGTAATTAAATAATTATGCCTAGAATTCAACAAAGTCATTACTTTTGTTATTTGCTTAAAGTGAACATTGTTATGTTCTTCCTAAAATTATTTGGGGAACTTTCTATACTTGCTTACATAAGTAACTTTGTATACTTACTTATATAAGTAAACAAGTTAATAAACTAAGTTAACAACAAGCAATCTGTTGAAAATGGGATTATGTGTCAGTTACATGTTTGTTTATTTGTTTGGCAATGTAATGGTTTTTAATTCAGTAATAGTTGTTTCCAGTCTAGATAGGGGCTTGCACTCCCAGGTCTACACAAATCTATCCATTTCCTGTGTGTTTCTTCTTAGAAGCTAAATTATTAGTTATCACTGCTTCTAAATTTGTTATCAGGGCTATGTTACATTTGTGGTTCCTGATGGCATAGGATATTGAGACCTGCTGCCATAAAGCAAACACTTCACTTCTGAGGCCATTCCTTAAACGATTATGCATCATGTATGAAACTCCCTCCTCATTTTTTAACCTGCTGCCCTCTGCTGTTTACAGTTTTTCATGTTGGAAAACCTTTTCTTTGAACATTTGTGTCACAGTAGAGGGTAATAGGGATGAGTTCACAATTCCGTATCTGACCAGCTCAAAATATATTTCTTCTTTCATTTCAGTTGCAAATATTCCTGTTGCTTTTCTTTTCTGTGCTTATCATGAGAAAGATGTGTTTTAGTTTTGTTTTCATTATTGCAGCCTCTGCACTCTTGATTTATGTATAGATAATTGGTGGACTGAATTACATCAAACCTCTCTTGGCACTATCTGTTCTGGTTAAACGTAGAGCATGCAATGAGTAATCAAGACAGTATTCTAAATTCAATCTTTCTATCATTCTTTTAGTAGAAAACTTCTCCAGGAAAAAGCAAACATTCAGTGCTGTTGCCAGACTTTGATTTTTCTGTATTCTCAAGTATGTTTTAAAGAGAGAAAGTAGTTTTCTATTTGGAACTGAAAAAAAAAAAATGCCATAATGTTACTATCAGCAAAGATTATCTGTTTACCTGTCTGTCTCTTCTACTCTTCCCTGAACTCTTTGACATATAGTATTTGAATCTCTGAAGTCTAAAACAGTTAAAGACATACAATAGCCATTCAGTAAATATTTACTGAATGAGCCTTCCCTCTGAGGGTTGCATCTGCTCTGAATTGACTTTATGTCTGTCTTCACAATGCTTTGTTAGTCTATGAAAGCAGTAAATATCTTAGATCTTTCGGATCAGTATCCCTAAGGTAATGCTTGATTTCACTTTATAAACATATGTGAAAGATAAAGGGTACACAAGAAAACAGAGAAGGGAAGGGATAATCAATGACTCCTTTCATACAGAGGAGCTTGCCTTTCACTTGTCAGAGTGTTGCAGTAAAAAAGTCAAAGTTACCAAGGTTTTTTTTTTTTTTTTCCTATGGAACATTCTACATGTGTAATTGTATTTTAAAATATTCATGAACTGATGGTAAAATGCTAACATATAAAAGATCCAGGAAAACAGAAAATGAAATTATTTCAGAAAAAAATTAAACTAATATATTTCCTCTGTTACTGCCCAAGACAAAAGAAATACATTTGGAAGCTGTAAATAAATAAATGTATTTAATTCTTCTTGGAAAACTGAGAATAACTTAAGTATTTAACCAGCAGCCAGAACTGGAAAATTCACATTACAGTAAGGATGCTATATACACATGGTGCATATTACATCTATTATGCAATTTAACCTGCTGCTTTCAAAAATGTAAAACAATCATTCCACATTTTAAAATAAATTGTTGTAAAAAACTCTGGCAACAATTTTTACTTTGGGAATTTTCTTCTGAAAATTCATTGTTAGGCTTAAAGTTGAGAAAACAATTTCTTGGGGAAAATATTAAATTAAATAAAATAATTATCTTAATTCAAATATCACTACAGACTTTAGTTAAATGAAAAAATGTTCTTCCTTAAAATCATTTAATATTAATATATTTCAGAGAAAATAATCATATATTGCAGAATTCAGAGATTTTATTTCTCAGTAGTGATAATTGTTGGCCTTAAAAAAATAAAAAGTATTCATCCCTGGGATGCAAGGATGGTTCAACATATGCAAATCAATAAACATAATCCAGCATATAAACAGAACCAAAGACAAAAACCACATGATTATCTCAATATATGCAGAAAAGGCCCTTTGACAAAATTCAACAGCCCTTCATGCTAAAAACTCTCAATAAATTCGGTATTGATGGAACGTATCTCAAAATAATAAGAGCTATTTATGACAAACCCACAGCCAATATCATACTGAATGGGCAAAAACTGGAAAAATTCCCTTTGAAAACTGGCACAAGACAGGGATGCCCTTTCTCACCACTCCTATTCAACATAGTGTTGGAAATACTGGCTAGGGCAATCAGGCAAGAGAAAGAAATAAAGTGTATTCAGTTAGGAAAAGAAGAAGTCAAATTGTCCCTCTTTGCAGATGACATGATTGTATATTTAGAAAACCCCATTGTCTCAGCCCAAAATCTCCTAACCTGATAAGAAACTTCAGCAAAGTCTCAGGATACAAAATTAATGTGCATGAATCACAAGCATTCTTATACACCAGTAACAGACAAACAGAGAGCCAAATCACGAATGAACTTCCATTCACAATTACTTCAAAGAGAATAAAATACCTAAGAATCCAACTTACAAGGGATGTAAAGGACCTCTTCAAGGAGAACTACAAACCACTGCTCAGTGAAATAAAAGAGGACACAAACAAATGGAAGAACATACCATGCTCATGGGTAGGAAGAATCAATATCGTGAAAATGGCCATACTGCCCAAGGTTAATTATAGATTCAATGCCATCCCCATCAAGCTACCAACCAGTTTCTTCACAGAATTGGAAAAAACTGCTTTAAAGTTCATATGGAACCAAAAAAGAGCCCGCATCTCCAAGACAATCCTAAGTCAAAAGAACAAAGCTGAACTAGTTTACAATCCCACCAACAGTGTAAAAGTGTTCCTATTTCTCCACATCCTCTCCAGCACCTGTTGTTTCCTGACTTTTTAATGATTGCCATTCTAACTGGTGTGAGATGGTATCTCATTGTGGTTTTGATTTGCATTTCTCTGATGGCCAGTGATGATGAGCATTTTTTCATGTGTCTGTTGGCTGTATGAATGAACCATTATGGAAAACAGTATGGCGATTCCTCAAGGATCTAGAACTAGATGTACCATATGACCCAGCCATCCCATTACTGGGTATATACCCAAAGGATTATAAATTATGCTGCTATAAAGACACATGCACACGTATGTTTATTGCAGCACTATTCACAATAGCAAAGACTTGGAATCAACCCAAATGTCCATCAGTGACAGATTGGATTAAGAAAATGTGGCACATATACACCATGGAATACTATGCAGCCATAAAAAAGGATGAGTTTGAGTCCTTTGTAGGGACTTGGATGCAGCTGGAATCCATCATTCTTAGCAAACTATCACAAGAACAGAAAACCAAACACCGCATGTTCTCACTCACAGGTGGGAACTGAACAATGAGATCACTCGGACTCAGGAAGGGGAACATCACACACCGGGGCCTATCATGGGGAGGGGGGAGGGGGGAGGGATTGCATTGGGAGTTATACCTGATGTAAATGACGAGTTGATGGGTGCAGCACAGCAACATGGCACAAGTATACATATGTAACAAACCTGCACGTTATGCACATGTACCCTACAACTTAAAGTATAATAATAATAAATAAATTAAAAAAAAAAAAAAAAAAAAAAAAAAAAAAAAAAAAAAAGAACAAAGCTGGAGGCATCATGGTACCTGACTTCAAACTATACTACAAGGCTACAGTAACCAAAACAGCATGGTACTGGTACCAAAACAGAGATATAGACCAATGGAACAGAACAGAGTCCTCAGAAATAATACCACACATCTACAACCATCTGATCTTTGACAAACCTGAGAGAAACAAGAAATGGGGAAAGGATTCCCTATTTAATAAATGGTGCTGGGAAAATTGGCTAGCCATAAGTAGAAAGCTGAAACTGGATCCTTTCCTTACTCCTTATATGAAAATTAATTCAAGATGGATTAGAGACTTAAATGTTAGACCTAATACCATAAAAACCCTAGAGGAAAACCTAGGTAGTACCATTCAGGACATAGGCATGGGCAAAGACTTCATGTCTAAAACACCAAAAGCAACGGCAACAAAAGCCAAAATTGACAAATGGGATCTAATTAAACTAAAGAGCTTCTGCACAGCAAAAGAAACTACCATCAGAGTGAACAGCAACCTACAGAATGGGAGAAAATTTTTGCAATCTACTCATCTGACAAAGGGCTAATATCCAGAACCTACAAAGAACACAAACAAATTTACAAGAAAAAACCAAACAATCTCATCAAAAAGTGGGCAAAGGATATGAACGGACATTTCTCAAAAGAAGACATGCATACAGCCAACAGACACATGAAAAAATACTCATAATCACTGGCCATCAGAGAAATGCAAATAAAAACCACAATGAGATACCATCTCACACCAGTTAGAATGGCAATCATTAAAAAGTCAGGAAACAACAGGTGCTGGAGAGGATGTGGAGAAATAGGAACACTTTTACACTGTTGGTGGCATTGTAAACTAGTTCAACCATTATGGAAAACACGATGGAGATTCCTCAAGGATCTAGAGCTAGAAGTACCATATGACCCAGCCATCCCATTACTGGGTATATACCCAAAGGATTGTAAATCATGCTGCTCTAAAGACACATGCACATGTACGTTTATTGCGGCACTATTCACAATAGCAAAGACTTGGAATCAACCCAAATGTCCATCAGTGACAGACTGGATTAAGAAAATGTGGCACATATACACCATGGAATACTATGCAGCCATAAAAAAGGATGAGTTTGTGTCCTTTGTAGGGACATGGATGCAGCTGGAAACCATCATTCTCAGCAAACTATCACAAGAACAGAAAACCAAACACCACATGTTCTCACTTATAGGTGAGAACTGAACAATGAGATCAGTTGGACTTGGGAAGGAGAACATCACACACTGGGGACTATCATGGGGAGGGGGAGGGGGGAGGGATTGCATTAGGAGTTATACCTGATGTAAATGACGAGTTGCTGGGCGCTGACGAGTTGATGGGTGCAGCACACCAACATAGCACAAGTACACATATGTAACAAACCTGCACGTTATGCACATGTACCCTAGAACCTAAAGTATAATAATAATAAATAAATAAATGAATAAATAAAATAAAAAGTATACCCGAGCCGTATATTTGTCAAATAACAGTGCTATAAGTACCAATGTCATAAAATATTATTATTCAACACATTTATATCTCTGGGTGTATACATAAACACATATAATATTTAAATGTATAGTAATAACTGGTAATAATATTGTGGTACTCAATGTTAAAATCCTGAGATCTTAACGAAACTTGCAACTCTTTCAAATTTATTATGAGACCAGTTAAACTATTTGGAATCTAGCTTCATTTGCTATTCAATTATTAACTTCATGAAATCTGTTATATTTAGTTTCAGATGTAATATCAAGGTAAAAATGCTAAAATATTTAAAATTACTTTGAGAAATCTCAAATGACATTTGTTTATATGCATTTTTATAAAGCTCTTCAGATTAGTTATTTTACAAATCTCTTCATTTACTATTCTCTACACACATCATAGAAGTTGGCAAGTACAATTTACTGTATTTTTCCAGACATGTTCTTATTTCAGATTCAGATTCCACTACACCTGTTCATTACTCTATGACAAGAATGAAAATCCTTCATCTCATGGAAAATATGTTAGTATACTGATGAAACTTTCACTCCCTATTTGCATCTTCATTTTGTCTGATATGGTCTGTCCAGGACCCTACTTAGCAATTTAGTAATCTGAACATAAACATATGTCTCTTTAAATGTTTGGCCAGAAACTGGTGTTTCATCATCTTAGGCATTATGCCATTATGTTGCATTATATAATATAATGGCCTTATGCTCTGACAAGAATTTCCAACTGCCTGTTGAAAATCTTAACAGATGTATCTTTCATATGTGCATATTACAAGTAAAATACTTGATTCAAGACTGGGTAGTTAGGATATTGAAAAATTGACTATTTCAATCTTTGTGCAGGTGCAGGTATGTTTCTTCATCTTAGCAGACAACGTTAAATGTTCCAGCAAAATAAAACACATAAACGAATTTGGCACAAAGTGGGAGGCTTGCTTTCTTTACTGAACCATTTTATGGAGAGACTCTTTTCCTGGGCAAAGAGATATGACATTTGGGGTTATGTTTCAGAAGCCATACTATCAAAACAATTTATAGGTTGTAAATAGGCTATTTGGATAAAATAATTACCTTCAATTCAGTTTTTTTTTTTTAAGCAGATTTGAACTGCTATTGTAGAACCACAGTATAAATGAATTTTTAGGTGAACCAAAATCTTGTGTTGATACTTTAACTTTTAACTAGTGTGCAATTTTATAAAATGATATTAAACACTTATTAGGAAGTGTTCAGGTTTTATAAATGCATTTTTTAATGTGTAGAAACAGCTTGAACCACTTTGTAAGAAAAGTGTTTTGAGCTCACTCTTTTCTTCTTGAGATGATCTCAAAGACTAACAACAAATTTCTATTCTGAGTTTATAGTGCGAGACCTGTCTTCAGTTGTGGCTTGCTGTTTCTCAAGAAGAAAATGAAACTATGAGCGCTCAGTTACCAAATATTCAATGTTTGAGAAGTAGCATTGTGTAAAAAGACAATAATAATTAAAAAGACCTTCCTTAGATTTTAAACTTGAGAAATTATTTGCTTGTATTTGACATTATTACATTTTCTTCTTATAAATCTTTCTCATAAAAAGTTATATTTTCAATGACACACTATGTTCTAGAGTTAAATGTTCTCTACTGTAATCTCTCTGGGTTTCCTTGGCTTCTTTTGCTGTAACTCTGTTAATTTCAGTCAACTCCTAATGCATTTGGGTTTGACTATTACGACGTATTTTATTTATATATTTTGTGAAATATAAGATGCCATCAATTAAAAAATACGTTATTGATTTAGCAACCCTTAAGAACTCAAACACAGTTAAATACCTGTCACACAATACTTCCTTAGAATTTTTATTTTTTATTAATTATAAAACTTTGAAAAATACTTATTTAGTATAGATTTTAAAATAATATATCATCATTTTAAAATGTTGAAGTAGATTCAAATGTAGACACGTTACAATAAAGCATAAAAAAATTTTTGAACAATTTGCGTGAAAGTTGCCAACATCTTGTTCTATTACCCCAGAATACTTCAGTGTGTGTTTCTTACAAATATGTCTCATACATAATCACTATATAGCCAAAAAAATTCATGAAATTCACATTGATACATCATTCTATTCTAATACCAAGATCACATGCAAACTCTGCAAATTGTCCCAATAATGTCCTGTAGAACATGAACTAGTTCTACATCATTTTTTATTCAGTTGTCATATATACTTAGTTTGGAACTCTTCCAGTCTTCCCTTAGTATTTTATGAATTGACAGTGTTAAAAACTACAGAACAATATTTTTTCTAGGACTTTCAATAATGGTGGTGTGTCTGATGTTTCCACATAAAATTAGATGCAAGCATTGCATCTCTGACAATAATCTCACAGACTTAATGCTATCGTCTTCTCATTGCAGACTATCAGGTAGCACATGTTTTTTATCTGTTCCATTGCTAACAATGTTCATTTGGATCACATAGTTAAGATTTTGTCTGCCAAATATTTTGACTATGAAATTACATTTTTTTGTTTGCTATTAATAATTATTGGGTCTGCATACTTTGAAATTATAAAAATACCATTCTATATCAAAATATTCATTGATTTACTTGTCATGATAAACTGGTGCAATCATAGTTTACTCTTCTATTTAATACTTTATAATCTGTTTTTATGAATATTTAAACTAATGATCACATTTTCTTAGATTGGCTAGTGACAACTACTAGCCGGCTTCTGTGTCCCTTTGATATGGCCACATTTTATTTTCTTTTTCTTGTTTCATTTATTTATATATAGTTCTGATGATGAAAATCCATATATACAATAAAATCCACCCATTGTAAGTATACAGGTCTATAAATTTTAGTAAGTACATGTGGTTGCTCACTCATCATCAGAGTCCAGGCTTAGAATACTTTACTTACCCTAAAACGTCAGTCCTTCACCTTGTGCAATCTATCACTACAATCCATCACTACATCTGAAGCCCAAGGTAATCTCTATTCTATTTTCTGTCTCCATAGTTGTATCTTTTCTAGAAATTTTATATAAATGGAATCATCTAAAATGTAGCCGTTTGTGTCAGTTTTCTTTCAATTAACCAGAAAGTAACTCTCTTGATACTCATTTGTTTTGGGATGTATCTATAGTCTGTTCCTTTTAATTTATGAAACGTATTCCAAAGCATGAATATACCATATCAAACTTATTAATTGGTAGTTGATAAACCCTTATAATATTTTCAATATTATAAATAATTCTAGCCTGGTTTTCATGTACAAGTATTTTTTTACGGGAATATGTTATTTTACTTCATTTTTAGCAGTAAATGGAAGAGATAATTAGCATGGTAATGAGAGGATCCATTCTGGTAACTATTTTCTTAATAAATAAAAGATTTCTCTGTATTGGAAAAGGCAAGACAGAATAATCAAATTTAAATATTAACAGAAAAATTACTGGATAAAAACACTGTCTTTAATATTTGTGTAAGAAATCATTTTAGACAAAATACAATTATAGTCCCACCAGCTAGGTTAAGTTGAATCAACGAGTAAGTGATTTAATAAACAAATTAACATACATTGAAAATGTCCTTCAAAGCAATGCATAGACAATAACATAAAGAAAAGATAGATATATATTAATTTTTTCAAGGCATTCATTAAAAATTTCTAGCTCTAGGAATAAATCAATAAAGAAAAATATTGTATATTTCTTAATATAATTTTTATAAACATAAAATATACAGCATGTGAACCCATGTTCTTTAAATTTATATTTAAAATAAAAATATTATAACTGATTATACTTATAAAATCATGTTTTCTTTTATACTTAATGTATATTTCATTAAATATTACTCATTTATGCATAAACTTATGTGTTTGAATGTAATTAGTTTGTTTCAATAACACCTGTTTGATATGATTATTGAGCAACTTTTATAAAATATTATATAAAGACATAATTATTTCCAAAGAATCAGAAGTACTACAATTACATGTGATTAATTGAGCTATACAAAATAGAAAGTGAAAAGCATTTAAAATATTAGAAAAAAGTATTTTCCATAAACGAAGCTCTAATTCACAGAACTGTCAGCATTGCCTCATTTTACTCACACAGAATATAGTACTATCACAGTAATTTTTAAAAATATATATTTTCTTTATGACAGACATGATTTAGTAACTAAATGTAATTTAGCCTTAAAAATATGACTAGTTTTTGGGAGGCCGAGGCGGGTGGATCACCTGAGATCAGTAGCTCAAGAGCAGCCTGGTCAACATGGTGAACTCCTGTCTCTACTAAAAATGCAAAAATTAGCAGGGCGCGGTGTCCGGTGCCTGTAATCCCAGCTTCTTGGGAGGCGGAGCCTGGAGAATAGCTTGACCCTAGGAGGCGGAGGCTGTAGTGAGCTGAGATGGCACCACTGCACTCCAGCCTGGGCCACAAGATCAGAACTCCGTCAAAACAAATATATATATATATATATATATATATATCTCACTAGTTACATATCTTGTCAAATCAATGAGAATACCAATAAGTTATTCTATAACACAGTTTCTTTCACAGAAACATGAGACAGAGAGAAAAGGAAGGAAGGAAGGGAAGGTGGAAACTTTCTCAGAATGTACTAAGATAAATTTCCCAGTAAAGCCATTAGGTCATAATGTTTAGGAAAGAAACTGCAAATAGGAAACTTAATTGAAGGGAAAAAAGAGAAACAAAACAGCTTATTTCTCACGCATCGTATGTTCTAATGCTTAAGACCATTTTGAAATATCTCATAAGTTTTAGTACCTAAACTAAGAAACTATAATCCATGCTTTACGTAGAATAAAATATAAACACTAATAAGAAAAACTAAGACTAACTTGTTTAGATTAATATTTCGTGCTAATAAATCTTATCTTCTCTTAAGGCATTAATATATCATTTATATCTAAAGTTGGAGATGAAGTTTTTTTGTTGATTGTAAAGGGTAAATTTTGAAAAAAATCATTATTCAATAAATTTTATAAATGAACATCTGGCTACATTCCAAGTTCTCTTCATTATCTAGAACTGCAGGTACTAAATATTGGAAAAAGGCTAATTAAGTGCACTATTTCTCACCAACATGTCAAAAAGGGAACCTCAGTTTTTCACTGTGGAAAATGTAGATGTCAATATTTAACTAAACAATTATTATGGAAACCATAAATAAGAAGTATATAACATAGATTATATATTCAGTTAATAACAATATTTTAATAATTATAATTATTATATTATTATTACTATTCATGTTGTCAATATTGCAGATAATTCTTATTTGTTGAATGACCCCCAAATCTCTTTAGAGCAATGTGATATACAGATAAGCCTCCACTTTACATAGATTATCAATAATAATCTATATATGGTTTAGGAGTCCATGGAGAGGGGAGAAGAAGTCTGACAAACGTTTGGTGAAGTCGATTTATCAAGTATATGATTGATCTGATTGGTCAATATCTAACTGAACATCTATCTGAATATCTATCAGAATATCTAACTGAACATATCTAACAACTTAATTAGTAAACATACTACATAAATACTAGGTGTTCATTTTATAATGATATATGGTATCAAGAATAACATTTCTTACAATGTAATTTGCAAATCAACTACCAGAACATAATCAAGAAAGTTTTAAGCATAAGGAAAAAGAATCTGCATTTTAAATACCCTGTGAGGTAACTATTACACTTTAGCTTGTGAAAACCTTTGCCTATTATTTTAAATATTGTAATAATTTAATATCTTAATATATATTAAAACAATTAAGCTGAAATTATGATGTTTTAGCTATCACTTCTTTAAAAGTTATGTAATACACATAAGATGAGAGAATGAGAGAGAGGCTCATGAAAACGATGGCAATAATTCTAATGTTCTACATCATTTAATTCTTGTCTTATTTAATAAAGAGTTTTAAAGAGAATTAATTACACATAATTTTATGGTTTATTTTTATTTCACTCCCCATTTTAAATATTTCGATTAATTTAAAACTCACATTATTTTTAACTGATTCCACCAAAGACTTTTTTTTCCCAAATAGGTGGCTAACTAATCATACAAAACTATATTAATGTAAGATTACTCTTTTTGAAGTATATCACAGCCACCAGAAACACAAAAATTCCACCTTGACACTCAGATCCCAAAACAGATTATGAGCAATAACCCAGTTGTCCTTCCCATAATCCATACTTCAAGACCATAGTTTTCATACCGAAATATCATGAATTCTGTTATCATAAATTCATTTCGCGTGTTTCCAACTGTTATGAATGGAATCATACAGTATGTACTTTCTTTACTTGGCTTATTTCGTTCAATGTGAAGGATTAATCTATGTTTTTGAAGTAGTAGTTGCTAATTTTCTTTCATTTATACATTTTCCATTTTAGGAATATGCTACGATTTACAAATGATTCTTCTGTTGGTGGAAATCTGAGATACTGATATGGTTGTACAATTGCAATATAACTATTAACATTTTTCTATGCAACTTCTGATACATATGTGCATTGGTATCTCAGGCATGTATGTAGGAATGAAGTTAATAGTTATAGTTTATGCATATGTTATGCATATGTTTATGCATAGTTCATCTTTAATATGACAATCTTCTAAATAGAATGTACAACTTTACAATCTGATGTTATATTTCATATTACATGCATGATTCTATTTATGTTATATTTCACTGGAAATATTAGCTCCACTGTTCCATATTCTAGTCCACATTTGGTAGTGTTAAATGTATTTTCAATTTTGGTCAAAAATTTTAAATTCAGTCATAATACATACATTCTGGTATGAATGTAGTAGAATCTTTAGTAACTTAGCTGTTTATTATTTTGATAAAATTTTAATTAAAATAAAAGTTGAATAATTATTTATATGTTTCCTGGGGGAGCTTTTGAACAACCTCTTCTTGAAATGTCCAAGTAAGTCATTTGTGTATTATTTCCTATTTTGTCTCTTTTAATTATTTATTTGTTTAAGTTATTTTTCTTAAAATGTTTGCTTAGTTATCATATGTATTCAGGACATCCTTTCTTACATTACATGTACATTTTCACTGTGTTACTGGTATGTTTTGTTTAACAAAAGTTTGTAATTTTAATTTACTTCAATTTATCTTTTTTTCATATGAATATTGTGTTTATGGTGCGTTTAATAGTAGTTGACAACTGAAAGTTCAGTAAAATAGTTTCCTTTGTCATGTTCTATCTTTGATTGTTTTTGTCATCAATATTGAGGTCTACGTCCCACCTGGAAATAATTTTTGTTCCTATTGAAAAGTACAAAACACATTTTTTTTTCAATAGATATTCAAAGCTAAACATAATCCATCCTTGCTGCTCCTACCATCCATGACTGACACCAAGGATCCATATATGTGAGAATCTTTTAGAATCTATTTTGCTTCATTAGTCCATTATTCAATTCCTTGGCAAATCTCACTCCTAATTTTCATTGCTTCATTTTTCTAAAAATCCTTTAGGGCTTTTATTTTAGATTCACGAAGTATATATGCAGGTTTGTTGCATGGATATATTGCATAATACTGTGATTTGAGGTATGATTGACCACGTCACCCAGGAAGTGAGCAGAGTTGCCAATGGGTAGTTATTCAATCCTCAGTCATCCTTCTACCCTCCACCCTCAAGTGGGCCCTGATGTCTGTTGTTTCCTTCTTTGTGTCCATGTGTACTCAATGTTTAGCGCCCACTTATAAATTAGAACACCTAGTGTTTGGTTTTCTGTTTCTGCATTACTTTGCTTAGGATAATGGCCTCGAGCTGAATACATGTTGCTGTGAATGACATGATTTCCTTTTTAATGGCTGCATAGTATTCTACGGTGTATGTGAACAACATTTTTTAAATCCAATCCACTGCTGATGGGCATCTGTGTTGGTTCCATGTCATTGCTATCATGAATAGTGCTGCAATGGGCATACCAGAGCATGTGCCTTTTTGGTAGAATAATTTATTTTTCCTTAGGGTATACACTCAGGAATAAAATTCCTGGGTTGAATAGTAGTTTAACTCACGTCTTTGAGAAATCTCCAAACTGCTTTAATTTACATTTTCATCAACAGGGTAGAATTGTTTCCTTTCCTCCACAACGCCTTCAACATCTGTTTTTTGTTGTTGTTGTTGTTGCTGTTTATTCTGTTTTGTTTTGATTTTTTGACTTAAAAAGCCATTCTGGCTGGTGTGAGATAGTATCTCATTGTTGTTTTGATTTCTTTTCTTTTCTTTCTTTTTTTTTTTTTTTGAGACAAAGTCTCGCTCTTGTCCCCCAGGCTGGAGGGCAATGGCGCAATCTCCAATCTCAGCTCACTGCAACCTCCACCTCCCAGGTTCAAGCGATTCTCCTGCCTCAGCCTCCCAAGAAGCTGGATTACAGGCACCTGCCACCACGCCCAGCTAATTTTTGCATTTTTAGTAGAGATGGGGTTTCACCATGTTGGCCAGGCTGGCCTCGAACTCCTGACCTCAGGTGATCCACTCACCTGGGTCTGTTGTTTTGATTTCTATTTCTCTGATGTTAGTGATGTGGCGCTTTTTTCCCATGTTTGTTGGCTGCTTATATGTCTTCTTTGAGAAGTGTCTGTTCATGTCCTGTACCCACTTTTTAATGGAGTTCTTTTTTCGTGTTGATTTGTTTAAATTCCTTATAGATCCTAGATATTAGATCTTTGTCAGATCCATTTGCAAATATTTTCTCCCATTCTTGGATTGTCTGTTTAGTCTGTTGAGACATATATATATGTGTGTGTGTGTGTGTGTGTGTGTGTGTGTGTATATATATATATATATTTTTTTTTTTTTTCTGTGCAGAAAGTCTTTTATTTAGTTAGGTCCCACTTGTCAATTTTTACTTTGGTTGCAATTGACTTTAAGGAATAAGCAATAAATTCTTTGCCCAAGACCGATGTTGAGAAGGGTTTATACAAATATAGGTATATGCAGACTAATTCCTCATCTTTGCCCCCAAGATTATTTGTAATTTTATCACAGAAATTTTATTTTATTTTACTTTATTTTTTAATTTAATTTTTAATTGAGAAATAATAACTGTATGTGTTTATCATGCATACCATGTTTTCAAATATGTATACATTGTATGGCTGATTGAAATAATAAACATATGCATTACTTCACATACTGATGTTTTTTTGAGGTGAGAACACTTAAAATCTACTCCATCAATGATTTTCAAGTGTGCCATATGTTGTTATTAAATAGTTACCATGTTGTTCGACTGATCTCTTGAACTTATTCTCCTAACTGAAATTTTGTGTCTTTCAACCAACATTTCCCCGACTTGCACCCTCACCACCACATACCATTTTACTCTACTTCCATAAACTCTAATTTTTTAGATTGCACATATGATATGCTTTGGATACTTGCCCTCTCCAGATCTCTTCTTGAAATGTAATCCCCAGTGTTGGAGGTGGGTGGGAAAGGGTGGGAGGTACTTGGGTCATGGGGATGGATCCCTCATTAGTGGTTAGCTGCCCTTCCTGTGGTAATGAGCGCCTTCTTGCTGTAAGTTCACATAATAGTTGATTGTTTTAAATAGTGTGGCACTTCTTCTCCTCTCCTTTGCTCCCACTTTCACCATGTTGGACATGTTGGTTTCCTGTCACCTTCTTCCATGAGTAACAGATCCCTGATGTTCTCACCAGAAGCCAAACAGATGTCAACATCATGTTTCTTATACAGTCTGCTAAACCATGAGCCAAATAAACTACTTATTTCCTTTATATATTATCTAGCCTTACGTATTTTTTATAGCTGTGCAAGAACAGCCTACCACCACATATAAATGACATAATTCAATATTTGTCTTTCTGTGTCTATCTTACATAACATGATGTCTTCCAGTTTCATACATATTGTCACAAATAATAGGATTTCCCCTTTAAAAGACTATATATATAGTATTCCGTATTTATATATGCTAAATTTTCTTTTTCTATATATCTGTTGACAGATATTTACGTTGACTTTTTATATTGGGTATTGTGAATAATGTTGAAATATACATGGGACTGCAGATAATTTTTTGATATGCTGATTTTATTTCCATTGGATTTTATACCCTAGAGTGGGATTGTTGGATCATATAGTAGTTCTATTTTTAATTTTTTGAAGTACTTCCAAATTGTTTTCCATAATGACTGAACTAATTT
This sequence comes from Macaca mulatta, assembly GCF_049350105.2. NCBI lineage: Eukaryota > Metazoa > Chordata > Mammalia > Primates > Cercopithecidae > Macaca > Macaca mulatta. The sequence continues at coordinate 35,891,074 of NC_133422.1, forward strand.
ATATTCCAATAAACAGTGTACAAGGATTTCCTTTTACACACATCCTTGCCAATATTTGTTATTTTTTGTCTTTTGTATAATGCACTTTCTTTTTAAAATAATTTTAACTTTGATTTTAGATTCAGGGGGTACATGTGCAGGCATCCAACACTTTTTACACTATGTTTTCCCATCCTTATCTCCACCATACAGAAGTCCTTGGTGTCTATTGTTGCCATCTTTATGTCCATGAATAGGCAATGTTTTACTCCCACTTATAAGTGAGAACATGCAGCATTTGGTTTTCTGTTTCTGCATTAATTCGCATAGAATAACAGCCTTCAGCTGGATCCATATTGCTGCAAAGCTCATAATCTCATTATTTTTTATGGCTGTGTAGTATTCCATGGTGTATATGTATCAAATTTTCTTTATCTAATCCACCGTAATGGTCATCTAGGTTGATTCCATGTCTTTGCTATTGGCGAGTAGTGCTACAATTAACATGCAAGTGCATGTTCCTCTTTGGAGCATGTTTATCTATTTTTAGATATATAGTCAGTAATAGGATTACTGAGTCGAATTGTACTTCTGCTTTAAGTTCTTTGAGAAATCTCCAAATTGCTTTCCACAGTGGCTGAACTAATTTACATTGCCACCAATAGTGTATAAGCATTCTCTTTTCTTCAATACCTTGCTAGCATCTGTGTTTTTGTTTTTGACTTTTTAATGTTAGCCATTCTGACAGGTGTGAAATGATATCTCATTGTGGTTTTGATTTATGTTTTTCTAGTATTTAGTAATGTGGAACGAGATTTTTCTTGTATGTTGTCATTGAGAAGTGTCTGTTCACATATTTTGCCCATTTTAATGGGATTGTTTGTTTTCTACTTGTTGAATTGACTTCCTTATAAGTTCTAGATATCAGAACTTTGTCTAATGCATAGTTTGCAAATCTTTCTTCCTATTCTGTATATTGTCTGTTTACTCTATTAATAGTTTATTTTGCTGGACAGAAGAGTTTTAGTTTTATTAGGTCGCACTTGTCAATTTTCGTGTTTGTTGCAATTGCTTTTGAAGAAATAGAAATACTTTCCTAAGGCTGTTATCTAGAACGGTGTCTCCTATGTTTTCTTCTAGGATTCTAATAGTTTGCGATCTCACACTTAAATATTTAGTCCATGTTGGGCTAATTTTTATATAAGCTGGAATATAGGGGTCCAGTTTCATTCTGCATATGACTAGCCCGCCAGTCATGTATCATTTATTGAATAAGAAATGCTTTCCCATTGCTTATTTTTGTCAACTTTTTCAAAGATCAGATGGCTGTAGGTGTGCGACTATAATTCTGGGTTCTCTATTCTGTTTCATTTGACTATGTGTCAGTTTTTGTGCCAGTATTATGCTGTTTTGGTTACTGTAACCTTATTGTGTAGTTTAAATGTGTCCATTTTAATGTTTTTGATTCTTCCAGTTCATGAGTATGGAATGATTTTTCATTTATTTGTATCACTTAATATTTATTTTAGCAGTTTTTTGTAGTTATCCTTGTAGTGATATGTTATCTCTTTGGTTAGATATATACTTAAATATTTTATTTTTTGTGCCTATTATAAATGTAATTGTGATCTTAATTTGGCTCTCAGCTTGAACATAATTGGTGTATAAAAATACTACTCATTAAGTTATGTAGTTTAATCAGTAGCATTTCTATTCACGATAGCAAAGACATGAAATCAACCTACATGCCCATCAATAAGAGACTGGATAAAGAAAATGTAGTACATATACACCATGGAATATTACACAGCCACAAAAAGAAATGAGATCATGTCCTTTAGGGGGACATGGATGGAGCTGGAAGCCATCATTCTCAGCAAACTAACATAGGAACAGAAAACCAAACATCACACGTTCTCACTTATAAGGGAGAGGTGAATAATGAGAACACATGGACACATGGCAGGGAACAACACACACTGGGGCCTGTTGCGGGGTTGGGAGAGAGAAAGCATCAGGAAGAATAACTAATGGATGCTGGGCTTAATCCCTAGGTGATGGGATGGTCTGTGTAGCAAACCACTACGACACGTTTACCTATGTAACAAGCCTGCACATTCTGCACAAGTACCCCTACATTTAAAATAAAAGTGGAAAAAAAATGCTATTGATGTTTGTACATTAATTTTTTATCCCAAAACTTTACAAAAGTCATTAATCTGTTCCAGGAGCTTTTTAACAAAGTCTTTAGGGTTTTCATCAGTGACAAAAAATAGGTTGACTTCTTTTCATATTGGATGCACTTTGTTGCTTTCTCTTTCCTGATTGCTCTGAGTAGAATTTCCAGTGCTATGTTGAATAAGACTGGAGATAATAAGCATTTTTGTCATGTTCTAGTTCTGAGGGCAAATGCTTCCAGCTTTTGCCTATTCAGTATAATGTTGGCTATGGGTTTCTCATAAATGGCTCTTTAATAAAAAGTTATACAAGATTTATGAAAATATTACCCTATACTCCAACTGATTTAAATTAGATATATTTGTTTGTAAGGTTTAATTAAAATTTGCTTTCACATAGAAATTTTAAAATCAAATTGCCATCCTTCTCTCTCTCTGTCTCATACATACACACACCAATACACACACACACACACGTTCAGAAGTGTTAAGTGGAAATATATTGAATTGTGTTACTATCACTCTTTGAGTATTACTTAACTCTTAGATAGGAGATACTCCAGAATCATCTTGTACTCTCCATGCCCCAGACCATAAATCCAATGAGACTTGGTACCCTTTTGTAGAAAATGTTATTTAAAATCCACAACATAAACACTAGATTTGCTCAGAGCTATTGGAGCATTATTGTTTGTTTCACAACATATGGAACAGATATCTAAAATAGGAATACATATACACACATGCACACGAACATGCTAAAATCTGTCTTCATCAACTTACCTATTTTATCATCTATTATCTATCTATCTATCTATCTATCTATCTATCTATCTATCTATCATCTATCTACTAATCTATCTTAGATGAGATTAGACTTATCCCTCCAAACACTATTAAATGCCACATGGTTTACTTTAAACTTCTTTTTTTTTTTTTTTTTTTAATCAGTGATCTCTTCTGCAACATTGAGAAATCTAGCTCAATGTTGCAGAAGAGATCACTAATAAAATATAGATACATACTTCTCAAATATGTACTTATATCTTTTTCAATTTTCTTGTATATAAACATTCAGTGAACAGTTCAAGGGATCTCTGACTGGCAATGTCCCACCCATGACAATATTATCCAAAAATTTTGTTCCTCTGTCCCAGCAGCACTCAGCTACAGATTTCATACACATAAAAGCTTCTACTGGTCTCATGCCAGTCAGATTAAGAAACTCCCTCTAGCCTCAATGGTGCCCCACGGTAAGGTTGTTCCTGATTCTCCTGGTGACAGCAAAAAGATTAAAGAGGTTCAATATTCACTTACTGAGAGATGACCACCAACCTTGCAATCTTATGTAAGATGGACTTTTGGTTACTATTTTGTCCAGGAATGTTGCACTGAAATTTTAGAGAGAGAGACTAGCATGCACTTTTTTTCTTTAAAAAAGTTGGTTTCAAGTTTATTCTGCTTTTATTAAAGTTAGTCATGGAGTATTCTTCTTAAGTTATTCCCTGAAAAAAAAAAAAAAAGTGTGTGTGTGTGTGTGTGTGCGTGTGTGTGTGCGTGTGTGTGTGTGTGTGTGTGTGTGTGTTCTGAATGTGATTAACAGAGTAGTTGAAGGAACCAGCGAACAGGTGAGTTTGATAAGACTATCAAAAATAGAGAAAGAGAGAGAAATGCAGCATTCACATCTATCTATCTGAAATGGTATCAGTTTAACTCTGTGCCATAGAGTGGCCATGTTTTGTTGAATGAATTTAAATAATCTTATTTTTGTGATTATTTATTCTAATTGTTCCCAGATTTAGTTAAAAGGTATGGCAGATTTAAATGCATTAAATAATTTCAATTATTTTTTGTGTGTATACTTTGAGTACACAGCTAATATTTTAAAATTATTTTGGAAGAAAAAATCTATAATATAGAAAATTAACTAGTGAAAATGGAACAACTTGCTGATTCATTGTGCTCTAACAAACTCCCTTTTAATGGGATCTAAGTAATAAATACAACATACAAAATTTTGTTTACATACTTAACTATGGATATAAAAGAAAGAATATAAGTACATTATATTGTCCACATAACATACATTTTAATATTAACAAATCTTGCTATTTTAGATATTGAGATTATTAGTTACTAGGATAAAAATAAGTAATAAATATTACACAAATTCAAAAATTATTGCATTTTCAAAAATACAAATAATCTTCTCAGTATAGCATAGTGTATCAGATGTGTAAAAATATCTATTTTTAGGAATGCGTATCTATTAAATTTCAGTGCTGATGACAATTTTATTAATTTTGATACATATATGTTAAGATGAAATTACTGACATATATATTCACATAGTAAAATTTTGGCTGCTGGTTTCTCAAACTGAAAAAGAGAAAAAGTGATTTTCCTTTTTTTTTAAGTCAAATATCATTTAAGGTTTAGATTGAGATAGTCACTAAACTTGTCAGAGTAGCAAAAATACACTAATGTTTGGAAGCTTCTATTCAAGTTTTATTGTTTCTTAGATTGTTTTTACTTAATTTAATATATGGGCAATACAAGCTCAGTTAAAAATGATAGCAATAGAAACTCACAACAAGAAGCACAGAATTTATGATATTAATAATTTAATGGAGATATAATTTCCTCAGAAACATTAGTTTTAAAGAGGAAGACAATAAAGAAAATTAATTTCTCATCTATAACAAATATTTCTTTTGTGCTGCAAATCAGAATATTTGAAATTCAATCTAATAATATTTCTGTTTTTTTCAATAAAGCACATAACCAAATAACAGAATTAGAATAGTGTTATGAAGTGACAAATGTTTGTGAGCAGATTAGAACTGCAATTCTTTTTCAGGCTGCTTTTTATTTATTAATTTTTTTAAAAAGACAAATGTTCCTGCTTTGAAAGAAAAATAACTTTAATGATGTTTTGTAATAAGGTTTTTTGAAAACATATGACACAGCCTAATTATTTTGGGGAGTACGAATATTTTAACAATTTATATATCAGTACCGCCATGTTGCTGTTTCATTAAGTAGACTGTTAATACGCTAGATACGACCTCTTTATTTTTATTTTAATGGGATGCTATTTATAACTGGATTTAGGTGTCTGGAAATCATATAAGTATTTCCAAAAGGTTGTAAAAAATAAAATTATTGCATAAATAATACAATAAAGCATTCATTTCAAATCATTATTTTATAGCAAACACTAAAATGGTTCAATGTGAATATATGCACCAAAACCCTCAATTTTCTAACTATGCTTTTATCCAAGCGAAAACTAAGCTTTAGAAAAATATTTAAATTTGTTTCTCTTTTCTTTCTTTTTTCTGTGTGTCTTTCTTTTGTTTTCGTGTTTTAAGATACAAGATTAATTCAAGTATAATCCGAAATGAAAAAGGAGACATTACAACTGATACCACAGAAATACAAAACATAATTGGAGACTACTATGAATATCTCTAGGCTCACAAACTAGGAAACCTGCAGGAAATGGATAAATTTCTAGAAGTATACAACCTCCCAGAATGGACCAGGAAGAACTAGAGGTGCTGAACAGATCAATAATGAGTAGTGAAATTGAATTAATTAACTAAAAACCTCCCGACCAAAAACAAAAACACAAAAAGCCCAGTACCAGATGGATTTACAACAAAATTCTACCAGTTGTACAAGGAACTAATACCAATTTTTTGAAACTGTTCAAAAAAAATTGAGGAGAGAATCCTCCCTAACTCACTCCATGAAGCCATTTTCTCACACATATAATGTGCATCTATTATATACTTTTGTGTTATGGCAATACAAATTAAAATAGTTATGATAAGAACATTTAGTACACCTTTCTCAAACACTACCATATTTCATAATTGAATCTTCTGTTGCTCCCATCATCCAGAGATGAATCAAATGCAGATGGAACAAAAACAAAATTGGTTTTAAGAGATAAGGAATGCTCATGGTTAATTAGAACATTGGTAAAAGTGCTCTTTTGTCTAGTGCCTTTGCAATAAAAGAACCAAAAAAAAAAAAAAAAAAAAAAAAGACTTTGACAGGCACTAAGTCTTCTTTCCTTCAGGTTATTAAAATATACCATTGTTTAGAAAATGCCTGAATTAAACCATTCACCAGGTTGATCTTTGCTTATACAGTTTTTCAAAAGTTTTCAAGTGATTTTGTAGAAAAAGTTTAGGTTGTGAGTATAGAGATTTAACTGGGATGAGGGTATGAATATTTGCTCAACATTCATATAAACGTATTTCGTACAGTAGAAATACATTAAATAATTCATTTCTCAATAAGAAAGAAATAATTGGTTAAAAATTTAAGCTAATTGTCAAGGGTGCATTGACATTCTGTGTTTATATCATAATGATAAATTGACATATTTATCAATATTTTTAAAGCTTTCATTCTTACAGAAGGAAGAAAACACTAATTTAATTGTTCCTGTATTCATTTATTCTTGAAAGAATTCATTTAACTAAAAAAATATTTGTTGGGAGTCAACACCAGGCACTACAAGAAATATGGTGGTTAAGACTTCTGTTCTTCCCATTTGTGAACTTTGCATCCTAATGGGTTACAAAGACAATAAATCAGAACCTTAAGCTGGGAGCATCAGAGAACATACCTGTAAACATTACAGTCCATTTTTGAATGAAATTCCCTTGAAAAACTGAAACGGCAATTGCAAGGAAAAAAAAATTAAGACTTTAGAAGAATGAAATGTGCATCCATAATCAGTGTGGCAAAGGCATATGTATACACACCAGTGGATTTTAGTTAAATCTATCACTGTCAGCAGAAATGTGGTTTAGGGCAGTAAAACATGTTACTAATGCATAAAATATTTAAGAATTTTCGTTAGAATTTCAAGTGTTATAGGTGGAATAAGTCTAATATCACTTTCATAGATAAAAGTAGAACTAGATATAGAACTAATTTAATTATCAAAGTAAACATTAATTGAAGAATGAAAAACATAGGAAACTTGAATGAGTCCAATTTGCCTACTATCACCAAAACAAATTCCTTTACCTGAATGAAAAAAAAAATCTAAGCACATCTATTTCTCTTGTTTATTTTTCTTCTGGGACACCTCACAAACTACAATAATTACTATTTCTTGTGAACCCTGAGATTCAAAACAGTAGGATATCAATAAAAAAAACTGGCTGTTACAAAAATTTCAGTTTTTTTTTTATTTCACCCTTTATATAATTCAAGGAGTCCAACTGTGCAAATCAACTGAAAAAGAAGAAATGAAAAGCTGTCTGTATATCTATCCATTTGTTAACTTAGGAGTTGATTTAAAATCCTACTACTCATCTTGCTCTGTTTCTCTTTTTTGTTTAGCTTTAAACATAAATAGCCCATTTTCACCAGTTTGTTTTACTGCTATTGAGTTGCTTAAGTTCCTTATAGATTTTGGATATTAACCCCTTATCAGATATGCTATTTGCAAATATTTTTCCCACTTGAGTTGTCTCTTCACTTTCTTATTTTTTTTTCTTTTGCTGTACAGAAGTTTTTTTAGTTTGATGCAATCCTACTGTCTATTTTTGATTTTGTTTTCTGTGCTTTTGGGATTCTTTCCAAAAAATCATTTCCCATACCAGTGTTATGGAGCTTTTCCACTTTGTTTGTTTTTTTAATATGATTTTTTAAAAAATTTGTATGCATTTAGAAGTACAAACATAGTTGCCTTACATGGATATATTGGATAGAGGTGAAGTTTAGGCTTTTATTGTCACTATTACCCAAATAGCCTACCTTGTATCTAATAGGTAATTTTTTATCCCTTGTCCCCCTCCCATGACCACACATCATTCTATTCTGTATGTTCTTATATAAACATTGTTTAACTCCCACTTATAAGTGAGAATGTGTGGTTTTTCACTTTCTGTTTCTGAGTCTTTACACTAAAGATAATGGCGTCCAGTTCCATCCATGTTGCCAAAAAACATATAGTTGAATTCTTTTTACACCTGAGTAATATTCCGTGGTTAATATATACCACACTTTTAATCCACTCATCCATTTTTGGACATTTAGGTGGATTCCATAACTCTGCTTTTGTGAATAGTGCTGCAATAAATATATAGGGCAGGTGTCTTTAGGATTAAATGATTTATTTTCCTTTAGTAAGGTACCCAGTAGTGGGATTGCTGGATCAAAGTGCAATTCTATTTTCAGTTCTTTGAAAATTCTGCTTGTTTTCCATAGAGTTTGTGCTAATTCACATTCCCATCAATAGTGTATAATCATTCCCTTTTTCCTCTTCTAAGTGCTATTTTCATTTTATATATTGGAAGCTATTCATAAATAGGTTCCATTCTGTGATTTGTTTTTATTAATTCTAATTTTACTTTATATTGTTTTATAAGTTTTTGGTTTTAAAGTAAAAATATAAGTACATCATTCAAATTTCAGACTTTTATAAGGCATATAAAAATTCATTCATAATATCATTCTTACTGACTTTTCTGTTAGCATCTTCTGCTTCTTAGATTGTAATTTAAATTCAAGCTACAATATACTGTGAGTAGTGATGTAATTTGGATGTGTGCCCTCTCCAAATCTCATGTTGAAATGTGATCTCCAGTGTTGGAGGTGGGCCTAATGGGAGATGTTTGGGTCATGGAGAGGATCCCTTATGGATGGCTTGATACCATGTTGATGGTAATGAGTGAGTTCTTTCTTTAGTAGTTTACGTAAGAGTCATTTGTTTCAGAGTCTGACGCCACTTTCTCCTGTTCTTGCTCCCTCTCTTGCCACGTGACATGCTAACTTCCTTCACCTTCCACCATGATTGTAAGCTTCCTGAGTCCTTCACTAGAAGCATATGTGAACACTAATACTTGTAGACAGCCTGCAGAACCATGAGCTTTTCATTATAAATTACCCATCTTCAGGTATTCCTTTATAGCCAATATATGCAAATGGGCTAACACAGTGATTTCTTCAGTTTATTATAATACATGAGGGTTCTTTACACATAAGCAAACAGTTCTGTCTGTGTAAAATATATTTTCATCTTGCCCACTGCTGGTTTTCAATTATTTATTCTTTCACATATCCATTGATTCTAGCAGTTTTTGAGCCTTACTCTGTGTTGAACGCTCTTCTACATACTGGAGATAACAACAGTTTTAAAAAGCAAGATTTCCTCGTTAAATTTACAATCTTCCTTTCAAGACTTTTTATCTAAGAATCTATTTCATGAGTCTTTCCTACTCCTCCAACCATGTTGCTCTCACAACACTGCCCAATGTTAACATGAATGTAGGTTTACATTGTGTTTACATTAGAGTCATCTTAATATACTGAAGGTGTCATGAGGACAGGAGACATGTTTGAATTATAGATGAGTGTATAGCATATTATCAGTAGTTAATACTTATTGGTTTAATAAATAATGTGTTTACTTATAATTTATGTTAACAAGTCCTTATATACTGATAATTAAGCATTACTTTTTTTTTTTTTTTCGTGAGATGGAGTCTTGCTCTCTTGCCCAAGCGAGAATGCAATGGTGTGATCTCGGCTCACTGCAACCTCTGCCTCCTGGGTTTAAGTAATTCTTCTATCTCAGCCTCCCAATTAGCTGGGATTACAGGTGTGTGCCACCACACCTGGCTAATTTTTTGTATTTTTAATAGAGATAGGGTTCTCCATGTTAGGCAGGCTGGTCTCGAACTCCTGACCTTGTGATCCGCCCACCCCGGCCTCCCAAAGTGCTGGGATTACAGGTGTGAGCCACCGCGCACAGTCACATCACAATATTTTTAAATGCTATATAGCCTTAGTGATATTCTAACTTTTAATTTTGTGAATTAGAAATATTGACAGCCAGATTGTATCTCTGATTTTCTTTCATGTTCATAGAAAGTGTGAGTGGTTTTTTTTAGACAAAGTCTCACTCTGTTTCCCAGGCTGGAGTGCAATGGCATGATCTCGGCTCACTGAAACCTCCGCCTCCAGGGTTCAAGCAATTCTCATGCCTCAGCCTCCTGAGTAGCTGGGATTACAGGCACACAGCACCATGCCCAGCTAATTTTCTTTCTATTTTCAGTAGAGACAGGGTTTTACCATGTTGGCCAGGCTGGTCTTGAATCCCTGACCTCAAGTGACGCACCCCACTAGGCCTCCCAAAGTGCTGGGATTACAGGTGTAAGCCACAGCACCCGGCCAAGAGTGTTCTGCAGTTTTCGAAAAGCAGCAAATATAACTACCTAGGAAATAGGTTAGATTTTAGAGCAAAGCAATATTTTTAAAATATGAGATTCTTTAGCGTTAGAAACATTTTGTTATTATTATTTTTAAGAAGAACTTTAACAGTTACCTCTCATCAATAGTGTGGCATCTAGTATTTTGGGGAGAATACATTATAATGTCCTTAAGATCATGGTTAGTATTTTCTTATCTTGTTTTCAATATATATTTTCCTGAATATAGAGCTTATCTCTCTAATTAATTTTAAATAGCTAGGTGGTCTTTTCCATTTACCTCATATGCAATAATATGCAATAATATTACCTCTAGGTTGATAATGCACTATTGATTGACTTAAAATAAGTTAATTTTTAAAATGATGGTATACATCCAAATGAAACAAACTTAAAAAAAATCTTAGAAGCAATTGCACTGAAATATAAGTATTCCAAACACATAAATTAAAAATAGAAAACAGGCTATAATACGTAGGAAAGTATAATATAGTATATAATGCTATAGCATGATCTTATTTATATACAAATAGATTTTACTACATAAATCTTTATTTCTTGAATATGCTTCTATACATAGTTTTAACTCTCAGTTTTGCTTATAGCATTTTCAAAATTTTATACAATCAATATTAATAAATGTAAAATTGTCAAGAAATGCCAATCTTTAAAATCTTAAGTTTTATTTTAGTGTGTAATTGTAAAACTAATTATATGTTGCCAAATAAATATATCATGGGGATTGAATATTAGATAAGATAGATGGATTTGCTCCATTCTGCATTTTTGTTTTGCTGTCATTGGTAGAACTTCCATTACATGTCCTGCATCAGCATTTTCCCTATATCTTCTCTTTTAATATTTATTATTTTTCAATTCCCCTTTCATGTCAGAAAGATTCCCAATACTCTTCATTCTTAATGTATTAAGCATGACTGGCATTTAAACAAACAATTTAACTTCATTTGTTTAACAAAAATCTATGTCGGTCTATTATGTGTCAGTGTCTACATGGTGTACCAATAACAGCTCAATCAGTCTTCGTAACAGGTAGATCAGGTAGTTACTTCTTTTTTTTGTTCATTGTGTAGGTGGGCTAATTGAGGGCTGGAGAGATTAAGTAACTTTCCCAATAACTCACAGTCAGCACGGATAGAGCTCAGATTTGAAGTGAGGCTCCAAAGTCTAGGCTCTTACCTTATATATGTTTCCTCAGTTTTAAGTAGGGTATTTGATTCGCAGTTCCATCCCTAAATTGTTAAATTCAATTATCCCTTCAATGTGTAATAGAGTATAAATTAAAAATATGATTTTAAACTTAAATGTAATACTATTTTTTGGAAACAGTTTATCTGTGTCTGTATGGGATTGCAAAGACAAGGAGGCCATAGATAGCATTATTAACTGTACGTTAATACGAACCAAAGTTGTCATACAAACTTATTAATATGACAATGTTAACATAATATTTGTTATAAAATATAATCAGTGAAAAATTTGGGGAGTAGCTGATTTCAGAAATTATATATTTCCTTAGTGATTGTTGCAAAAAATATCTTGGGAAATAATCATCTAAGAATACCCATGCGAGGGTGGGACTAACGTTCATTAGAAGAGTGGTTGACACTTTCATGAGAGTCACTCGTAAGATCACTACCCTGTTAAAACGTGCTGTTTTATTTTTAAGAATGCAACTCAATTGCATTCATTGTTATTTCTCATAAAATGTGTTGAAGATACGTCAATAAAATAAAACATCTGACAATGATGATACACACTATTTTTCTGACTTTTTTTGAAATGCAATTTTTGGTAACATTTTAGCTTGAGTTAGTAAATAGAAATTATTGTTTTCATCTTCTGGAAGCAATGACGACTGAAACTATTATATTGTGCAGTATCCCAAGACGTCATTTATTCATTTTAGTTATTTTTACCAAAATTCACACATCCATGAAGTAAGGCAGTTATTTCGTTATGCCTCTTTCCATCCAAGTATATTGCCTATTAATTCTAGTATCAGTAGTGTGTGAGTAGCCGTTGTGAATGAGTATGTCTAAGTTAGGATAATTTTCTTTCAAAATAAAAAGAATTTCAGTATTCTTAAAACCACAATATTAGAAATTTATCAAAATATCCAGACTAACTAAATATATGTACCTACTATAGAAATTCTTAGTCTCATACACATGGGCCTATAGATTTAAGTTAAAGACAACTGACTTGTTTTTGTAAGAAGTAAAATTTACAATTCAGGAGTCAGTTGAGATTGCAAATGGACAGTGTTTTTTGCAAAAGATGCATAATTAAAATGAGAAATAGCTTTGGTCTAAAATAAATATAGTTTTAGTTATATATTAATATTTATTCACTAGAAATGAAAAAATCCATTATATTATGTTTTGTTTCCTTGCGTATATTTCAATTCAAAAAGTAGAGAAAAAGGATAAAACGAGTATATTAGAATTGATTCACATTCATCCCTGCTTTTAAAATAAAAGAGATCCTCTATTAATAAAACATCTTACTGTTTTTATAATAAATTTTAGGATAAATCAACATTATTCTTACATGAACACTAAAAGACATAAAATAAATGAGTAGCTAAAATTTCAATGCTATTCTTGTAAAAATACATGAAAGACTGAAACTGTAAGCATCCTTATTTAGTTGCAATAAATATTGAAGTGTTTGTGGTTTCTACACCTTACTTAGAGCTTGTCAAATATATTTTTAATTCTTCTAAATTAATTATACGTTTATTTGGGTACAAAAACTATTATAGCACAACTGAGTACTTTGGCAACCATTTACAGGAAAGGATATTTTTTTCTGTATTTTCGATTTTTATGTATATTAGACTAGATTGTACTCACAAGGATTTTCTCTTGTAAATTTTAAGGATGAAGATACCATCTTACATTGATACCAATAAAAAATTTATCATAAATATCATACATTTTAAAATCTGTCTTGGCCGGGCGCGGTGGCTCAAGCCTGTAATCCCAGCACTTTGGGAGGCCGAGGCGGGTGGATCACGAGGTCAGGAGATCGAGACTATCCTGGCTAACATGGTGAAACCCCGTCTCTACTAAAAATACAAAAAAAAAAAAAACTAGCCGGGCATGGTGGCGGGCGCCTGTAGTCTCAGCTACTTGGGAGGCTGAGGCGGGAGAATGGCGTGAACCCGGGAGGCGGAGCTTGCAGTGAGCCGAGATCACGCCACTGCACTCCAGCCTGGGAGACACAGCGAGACTCCGTCTCAAAAAAAAAAAAAAAAAAATCTGTCTTATCTCTTAGGTAAAGTTCAAATAGAAAACTATCCCATTATATAGATAAATGATTGATAGTTAGATAAGAGATTTTAATTTAAAATACTCATTGAGTATAAACTGATTTTGGAGGACAAAGAATGTATCACATCCAGAATATGTTGTATGTTGTTCTATATATTATATTTATAGATGACTAAATGCATGTGTAGAATACAGAAATTGAATTCTGAAATCAATACAAGCAATTATAAATTAATGTAACTCCTTCAGAAAGTGAAATTTCACAATATAATTACTGTATTTGTTTGACTGAATTAATAAAAAATTGTAAAACTACTTTCATAATGAAGTGATTTTTTTTTGCCTTTCTTACTCTGTATATTTCTAATGAAAAATGTGAAAACGTACCTCAATAAACACCAGAACAATCACAGAATATTACATATTTATTATTAAGATAATGTTTATAAATTTTAAATAATTAAACCTGTTTGCTTTCAAGTCAGAACAATTTATCTAAAATAAGTGAACAAATGTTACAATATGTGTTTTTAAGTAGTATAATTTGAAAGAAAGCTTTATACATAAGTCAAAGTTTTACTTTTAATTTTTATGTCATAAACTGTGCTTTTATTCATAATCTGTGTAAGTTTTATTGAATTAGTCAAAGAATCATTTAGATATAAATGTAGTAACATTCCATTTAAATAAAAAAAAAAACTCTCTGACATCCAGAATGCCCTACAACATTCACAGTTTGCATCTGCAGAGGTGGTTTGCATGCAGGCTTAAAAGTATTTCTAGAGATACTTTACTATACAACTATATATCTTGAATCTACCGGTACAACTGCATCAATTTTTAAGAGAAGCTTAACAAAATAAACATCAAAGATAGATTTTTTGGCTTTAAGTAGAATGAACTTATTTTCCCAATCCCATGCAAACTTTCACAAAGAAAATACAAGTTACCATTTAGAAAAATATATTTGGTATTTGTTGTTTTTCAATAAATTTATCGTGATTAAGTTTGATAAATATGATACTACAATCAGCTCCCCTTTAGAATATCCTGTTTATTTTTTTCTCAGCTAGAAGCTACTGTTTCTAAAAGTTAAAAACAACAAGAGCAAAGTTTCTTGACTGGACTCTTGCAATATGGCACAGATTTTGGTAACTGTTATAAATTTATATACCCCACTTAAAAAAAAAGCAAAAACATAAAAATATAAGATTACAATGTATTTATGTTTAAATGCACTGACAATAATAGAGATATAATGCATGAATTTGAAATTCTGGGGCAATAATTGTGCTCTGGGTAGGAAATCTTTCCATTTCTCCTGGGTCATGTGAGCAAACACTGACCCTTTTCTGCTTTTAATTCAATTGCCAAATGCCTTGCTTTTTACTGTGGTAAAATTCTAAGGCATTCATTTCATAGTGCAGAGAGACAACTTTTTTTTTTTTGCATAAAATTGCTATATTTGGTTAAGTGTGTAGCCAAGCTACCACACAATTTCCTTTTTAAAAAACATAGCTGTGCTTTAACATTTGTAAGACTGTGATAACCATTAATATAGTCTTTTAAATGTATATCCACAGAAACAGTTATTTTTATTATATTCATGAAGCCTGAATATTCTTGTATATGCAAGTATTCTTTAAAACCAGGAGCTACATACTCCACAAATAGATATATGGAGATCAGATAAGTTATTTTTTCCCTAGGTTTCATCTCATATTCTTGCAAAAATTTTGTGGTAATAGGTTACATAAATAAAATTTAGGTACCAAACTAAAACCGGCTTCTTACAACTTTCCTGACAATTTTCCAATCAACAACAATTGATTTAAAGTAGAAGAAATGAATAGAGGCACAGAAATTCAAAACAAAACTCTTCTTTCAAAAATGGTAATTATGATAGTGCCTATATCATAGAGTTGTCCTCATACATACAAAGCCCTTAGAATTATATTTGGCTTACATTAACACTTTGTCATCATCCAATATCACATTTTACGTCAAATGCTTAGAGGAAATTAAATAAATGATGGTAGGTATACCAGATAGTTATCTAAAACTTTGGTCGATTTAAACTGTAATTGCTTTTGAATCTGAAATATTTCCCATCTGACTCTGGGTTGGCTTAAGTCCTATATCGTGGCTAACATCATTGATTACTCATTAACTTGCTCAATAATTCTTTTGCCATTGATTTCTTAGTAACCCACATCAATCTATACAGGAACTGACCTTATCGAATCTGACCATTTTATATTTGAGCTAAGTCACAGCTCAAGTGACTTGATTATTTCTATATTATATAATCAAACAATGTCTTTATTCACCTGACATTTTTTTAGACTCAATAAAGTCTAACAATTCGGCTTAGGCAGTACAGTCAAGATCTGTCATTATCTGTAAGTTGGCATATGAAGTGAACATCACTGAAGAAGCTCTTTGGAGATCATTCGCCTAATAAATTCTGTTACGTTTGTGAATACAGCTCTCCCCCTTCCCTAGACTGGGACTCTACCAAAAAACCGTAATGAAACTGAGAAAATGTTCATTAAGTTATTATATTATGAACAGTATATGTTCATAGAGTTTTGTGTGAAATGAACTCAAAATTTTTAAAATCCTGTGATGAATATTTGAACTTCCATCATTTTCATTGCAGTTTAAAAACATACTACATGAAACAGGAAATTTTTCTGTAACTGTAATTCACTTAAATAAAAACATAATAATATAAACCTCACCTGTAGAATGGGTAAGGATAACTGACAAAACAAAATTGCAAGTTCTGTTTTAACACTTCCTCTGTTCTTATCGCCATCTCTTCATACACCCTGACACATTTCCTTTGAATATATACAGATATATAAAAACATATATATATAAATTTGTATTTATATACATTATTTTCAACTTAAAGGCACAATTTGCATTAAAAGTAAAATTTCTCTAGCATGCCTTTAAATAGAATTGCTTATATATATATGTGTGTGTATGTATATGTCTATATGTGTGTATATATATGTGTGTGTGTATATATATACACACATATATATGTATGTATGTATGTATATATGTATGTATATATATACACACACATATATTTTTTCTGGTCTCTGCACTGTAGAAATAAACAATCTAGTGTACTGGTTATATATATATGTTTTCTGGATCCAGGGCTTCATATTAACCACATACTTACTAGTTATATAAACTTGGGTAACTTGGTTTATATAAACTTGGGTAACTTAATATATATAAACTTGGGTAACTTAATTTTTCTATAATTAATTTTCCACACACATAAGCTGAAAATAAGAAAAATAAGAAAGTGGAGGGGGAGAAGGAGGTGGAGAAGAAAAGGAAGAACACTGGGTTAATTTAAGGAATAAATAAATTAAAAATCTTAGAATACTAATGACATGGAGAAGTATTTTTTTTTTTTTTTAATTTCACAGTGGGAATAAAAGTTTTAACAGAATTCAACAGGAGCAATAAAATATCTTCACTCCTGGCTTCTCAATGTCACGCTAGACTAATTTTTAGTGTTTGTTTAAATAATCAATTCAAGATTCTGATTTATGTTTTTAATGTGGCAGTTAACATAATGAGTCTTATCAAAGGATTGCCATGACAAAACAACACTTCCCAAAAGTACTTCCCAAATGTTATTTGAGCATAATATTTTACAAGGAAAAAAATAGGAAAAGATGGTAAATAATGTGCTTATTTTTCAAAAAATATCTACATTATAGTTTGCCACTAAATTGTAAGACATTTGGTTCCAACTAACTAAATTCAGTTCCATATTTCATTTCTAAAGATAAATTTATAAATAACCACTAACTAGTTTTTGCTTCTTAATTTCTACACTACATAAGTTTAAATGCATACTTTTCCTGTATTTATATCAGTGATTTTTAGATTTTGAGCATTTTCAATAACATTTAATTGATATATTAGATAGCCATGACATAGCTATCTATCTCTGCTGTATATTAAAATTTACCCATTAACATTTAAAACTTACATGAATGAACTCGTTCTGAAAATTAAATAACTATCTACGTTACATCATACTTACTAGGAAAATTGGCTTGGTTCATTGCATATTTAAAAACAGTTATTCCAGAAAGACATATTAACTTATTTTTAGGAAATGGTAATCATCATTGTATATAGAGCTATTTGATTTATTATGACAACGTGAAATCATTTTAGTATTTTATGTGCAGAAGGTGGAACTAATCATACCTCTCAGTTCCCAGCACATGAGTATCATTAGTTGTTTTGAGCTGTGTCTCTTTAATCATATGTGTGTGTGTGTGTGTGTGTCCATGCATATCTTCCCTTTTAATTCCATATAATATTCACATTCTATTCCCTTCATAGGTAACCATATTAATATTTTTAACAAATTATTTATTTGAATGTCTTCTTTATTTTTATATGCATATATTTTAATTTTAATTAAATGATACCTATGTTAATGTAGCATCATAAGAAACAGAAGAAGATGAAGTCCAAAAAGTAATGATTGGTTTACTGAAACAAACTCTCCTGAAATGTGAAGTAAAATAACCACTAAATTTTTTTTTTTTTTTTTTTTGAGACGGAGTCTCGCTCTGTCGCCCAAGCTGGAGTGCAGTGGCCGGATCTCAGCTCACTGCAAGCTCCGCCTCCCGGGTTTACGCCATTCTCCTGCCTCAGCCTCCCGAGTAGCTGGGACTACAGGCGCCCGCCACCTCACCCGGCTAGTTTTTTGTATTTTTTAGTAGAGACGGGGTTTCACCGTGTTAGCCAGGATGGTCTCGATCTCCTGACCTCGTGATCCGCCCGTCTCGGCCTCCCAAAGTGCTGGGATTACAGGCTTGAGCCACCGCGCCCGGCCATAACCACTAAATTTTATATGTTGGAGTTAGCAACATATCAATAACCTTTACAATTGCAGGCAAGTTGAAATTGTAAGGCTACATCATAGACACCAGGTAAAAAGATGAACAGAAAGCTACTTTAAACCACTACTTCTGAATATCCACAGGACAGAAAATTTTGATGATTTTGTTTTCATTGGAGTGTTGTTGGATGGTTGGTTAATTTTTTTAATGAAAATAAAATGAACAAACATAAAAATATTTGTGGCAAAAAAATTCATTTGAGCAGGAAAAATGTGCAAACAAAGAAGAGTGGAATGAAGATAAGAAGAGAGTTCAAAGTATACTCTTCCTGAGAAACCTGGTAGGAATCAGATTAAAAACACAGGTGGAGAATTCAGCTATTATTACATGATCTAACTAAGAAATGGTAGTTTGTTTTTTTGTTTGTTTCTTTGGGGGGTGGGGTGTTGATGTTGTTTGTTTGTTTTTATTTTTATTTGTTTTATTTATTTATTTATTTATTTTTTTTGAGACAGAGTCTTGCTCTGTAGCCAGGCTGGAGTGCAGTGGAGTGAGCTCAGCTCACTGCACCCTCCGCCTCCCAGGTTCAATTGATTCTCCTGCCTCAGCGTCCAGAGTAGCTGGGATTACAGGCGCACGCTACCAAGCCAAGCTAATTTATGTATTTTTAGTAGAGATGGAGTTTCATCATATTGGCCAGGATGGTCTCGATCTCTTGACCTTGTGATCTGGCAGCCTCAGCCTCCCAAAGTGCTGGGATTACAGGAGAAATGATAGTTATAAGAAGCAAGTAGTTTTAAGCAAACTAGATGGAAATTTGAGAGTTCGTATCATATGACTACAGTTCCTTTTTTAAATTTCAGAGAAAGGGGCTTATATGGATCAGGTGTGAAGAAAGAGGAACGGGTTTAAATGTTCTATGGTGAGAAAGAGAGATTGAGACGACTTAATAAATAAAGATTTCCTGGGAGATCTGAGCTCACTCGCAGGCAATAAATTTATAGTGATTATAACACTGACAGTTTGCGTTGTTTACACTACTGTAATAATAATATCTATTTGTGTATATATATATGTGGATGACAACATTTGCATCTATTGGTTGTAGGATTTGCCAATTAGGTGTAACTTAAGGGATCTTGGCATATCTTTTTTTTTTTTCATTATTATACCTTATGTTCTAGGGTACATGTGCACAAAGTGCAGGTTTGTTACATATGTATACATGTGCTATGTTGTTGTGCTGCACCCATTAACTTGTCATTTACATTAGGTATATCCCCTAATGCAATCTCTCCCCCGCCACCCACCCTACAATAGGTCCCGGTGTGTGATGTTCCCCTTCCTGTGTCCAGGTGTTCTCATTGTTCAGTTCCCACCTATGAGTGAGAACATGCGGTGCCTGGTTTTCTGTTCTTGCGAGTTTGCTGAGAATGATGGTTTCCAGCTGCATCCATGTGCCTACAAAGGACATGAACTCATCCTTTTTTATGGCTGCATAGCATTCCAAGGTGTATATGTGCCACATTTTGTTAATCCAGTCTGTCATTGATGCACATTTGGGTTGGTTCCAAATCTTTGCTATTGTGAATAGTGCCGCAATAAACATACATGTGCATATGTCTTTATAGCAGCATGTTTATAATCCTTTTGGTATATACCCAGTAATGGGATGGCTGGGTCAAACGGTATTTACAACTCTAGATCCTTGTGGAATCACCACACCATCTTCCACAATGGTTGAACGAGTTTACAGTCCCATCAACAGTGTAAAAGCGTTCCTATTTCTCCACATCCCCTCCAGCACCTGTTGTTTCCTGACTTTTTAATGATCGCCATTTTAACTGGTGTGGGATAGTATCTCATTGTGGCTTTGATTTGCATTTCTCTGATGGCTGGTGATGATGAGCATTTTTTCATGTGTCTGTTGGCTGCATAAATGTCTTCTTTTGAGAAGTGTCTGTTCATATCCCTTGCCCACTTTTTGATATATTTTTTTTTCTTGTAAATTTGTTTGAGTTCTTTGTAGGTTCTGGATATTAGCCCTTTGTCAGAGGAGTAGATTGCAAAAGTTTTCTCTCCTTCTGTAGGTTGCCTGTTCACTCTGATGGTAGTTTCTTTTGCAGTGCAGAAGCTCTTTAGTTTAATTGATACTATTTGTCAATTTTGGCTTTTGCTGCTGTTGCTTTTGGTGTTTTAGACATGAAGTCCTTGCCTATGAAAATTGGCACAAGACAGGGATGCCTTCTCTCACCACTCTTATTCAACATAGTGTTGGAAGTTCTGGCCGGGGCAATCAGGCAAGGGAAAGAAATAAAGAGTATTCAGTTAGGAAAAGAGGAAGTCAAATTGTCCCTGTTTTCAGGTGACATGATTGTATATTTAGAAAATCCCATCATCTCAGCCCAAAATCTCCTTAAGCTGATAAGCAACTTCAGCAAAGTCTCAAGATACAAAATCCATGTGCAAAAATCACAAGCATTCTTATACACCAATAACAGACAATCGGAGAGCCAAATCATGAGTGAACTCCCATTCACAATTGCTTCAAAGAGAATAAAATACCTAGGAATCCAACTTATAAGGGATGTGAAGGACCTCTTCAAGAACTACAAACCACTGCTCAATGAAATAAAACAGGACAGAAAGAAATGGAAGAACATTCCATGTTCATAGATACGAAGAATCAATATCATGAAAATGGCCATACTGCCTAAGATAATTTATAGATTCAATGCCACCCCCATCAAGCTACCAATGACTTTCTTCACAGAATAGGGAAAAAAATTTTAAAGTTCATATGGAACCATAAAAAGAGCCTGCATTGCCAAGACGATCCTAAGTCAAAAGAACAAACTTGGAGGCATCATGCTACCTGACTTCAAACTATACTACAAGGCTACAGTAACCAAAACAGCATGGTACTGATACCAAAACAGATATATAGACCAATGGAACAGAACAGAGCCCTCAGAAATAATACCACACATCTACAACCATCTGATCTTTGACTAACATGACAAAAACAAGAAATAGGGAAAGGATTCCCTATTTAATAAATGGTGCTGGGAAAACTGGCTAGCCATAAGTAGAAAGCTGAAACTGGTTCCCTTCCTTACAACTTATACGAAAATTAATTCAAGATGGATTAGAGACTTAAATGTTAGACCTAAAACCATAAAAACCCTAGAAGAAAACCTAGGCAATACGGTTCAGGACATAGGCATATCTTAATTAAGAGGAAATGATACAATGTATCACGGAGTAAAGAATTTGTGAAGGAAAAGGAATAAAAAAGAAGATACATTAATAGGAAGAAATATCAAGGAAAATATGTAATTGGAGTATTTGAATAAGCCTTAAAATGACTGCTTGAAAAATAATTTAGAATGGAAAATTATTTATTGTAATACATAAGGTAAAACATGTGACTGTAGACTAGTAAAGCCATGTAAAACACGGGATTTGGAGGAAGTAAACAAGCTGAGTAACTAGGGGGTGGGATATGTTGCCCATAAAAATCATTAAGTCACTTGGAATCTTGGCAGCATTTGAATTGGTTAGGAAAATCACATGCAAGAGAGAAAATGTTCAGGAATAAGGGACATTTTCTCAGAGGGTAGTGGATTACACATAATTGCAAGAAGAGGGATGTATTAGTGTTCTCTAGAGGGACAGAACTAATAGGATTATCTCTATCTATCTATCTATCTATCTATCTATCTATCTATCTATGTATCTACCTATCTATCTATCTATAAAGGGGAGTTTATTAAGTACTAACACATGATCACAAGGTCCCACAATAGGCTGTCTGCAGGCTGAGGAGCAAGGAGAGCCTGTCTGAGTCCTTTAACTGAAGAACTTGGAGTCTGATGTTCGAGGGCATTCAGCATGGAAGAAAGATGTAGACTGGGAAGCTAGGGCAGTCTGGTCTTTTCACATTTTTCTGCCAGCTTTATGTTCTAGCCTTGCTGGCAGTTGATTAGATGGTGCCTACCCAGATTAAAGGTGGGTCTGCCTTTCCCAGTCCACTGACTCAAATGTTAATCTCCTTTGGCAGTAGCCTCACAGACACATCCAGGATCAATACTTTGGATCCTTCATCCAATCACATCGACACTCAATATTAACCATCACAAGAGGGACACGATAGATAGGAAGAGACTTAAAGAAACAGCAAGAGTGTAGAAGAATAATAAAGAAATTACTTTGGAGAGCAAGTGAGATTACATAATCCCATTTCCTTACACTGAGATAGATGCTATTTATAAAAAGATATCTTCAATGAATTCAATATTATTAGTTGATATAACAATTTTAGTTAAGACCAGGCAAGGTGGTTCACACCTGAAATCTCAGAACTTACAGAGGTGGAGGCAGGAGCATAACTTGAGCCCAGGAGTTGGACACCTGCCTGGATAACACATAAAGACCCCATTCCCTACAAAAAGAAATACAATAGACAATAATCCTCCCCCAAAATTTAGTAAAGTACAAAATATGATTAAAGAATATTCAAAGAAGCATTCTGGGATAATGGGTTTGAATAAATCAGATATTTGTTAAAGCAAGTGTTGCTCAAC
The DNA here is from genome assembly GCF_049350105.2 of Macaca mulatta. Lineage (NCBI taxonomy): Eukaryota > Metazoa > Chordata > Mammalia > Primates > Cercopithecidae > Macaca > Macaca mulatta. The sequence continues at coordinate 35,914,253 of NC_133422.1, forward strand.
TCCCAGAAGTAAGAGGAAAGATTATTATACAGGAAGGGAGTGATAGTATGTGTCAGGGATAGGAACTACAGAGAGAAGATAGAGAATCCTCCAGGAGGTGGAGAGATGATCCAAGTGGCTTATATTTTATTGATAATCAAGAAAAATGTGAGTCTAAGAGAAGACAGACAGACTTAAATTTGAAGGACAACTGAAGAAGGCTGATCAGAAATGCAAAGAGACTAAAGATGGACCTAGATTTATTTTATTTATTTCGGTAGACTTTTTATATAATTTGAAGAGACACAAAAATGTAATGCTCATAGAAGGATGAAAATATGAAAATAGAGATAATTTGTTTTATAAAACTAGAATAAACTTGTTAACAGAAATTGATGAGCATATTTAAAATTCTAAAACAATTTGCCATAAATACATTAGATGTCCAAATCCAAAATAAAACACCAGCAAACAGAATGAAACAACATATTAAAAGTATAACATGTTATTATGAACTAGATACTTCCCAGAACTCTGCAGATTGATTAACATTAGAAAATATGTTTACATATGTACACACATACACACACTCCGTATCAGCAAATAAGAAAACCATCTTGATAATCCCAATAGATATTAAAAAGTTCCTTGATTACATTCAGTATACATTAATCATAAACTGTGAGTTATGGGAATTTAATGATAAAGAATATGAATTATAAAATGATTCAGCATGGTCTGGATGTGCTAGTTTATGCCTGTAATCCCAGAACTTTGCGAGACCGAGGCAGGCAAATCATTTGACGTCAGGAGTTCAAGACCAATGTGGCTGACATGGTGAAACCCAGATTCTACTGAAAATATATACATTAGCTGGGCATGGTGGCACACACCTGTAATCCCAGCTACTCTGAAAGCTGAGGTAGTAGAATCTCTTGAACCCGAAGGCTGAGTTTGCAAGATTGTGTCACTGCACTCCAACCTGGGTGACAGAGATACTCAGTCTCAAAAAAAAAAAAAAAAAAAAAAAGGAAAAGGAAAAAGAGTCAGCATAATGCAGACTTCAAGGCCCTTGGGTTGGCTTTTACCTACATCCTAGTGTCATCTCAGATACCCTTTTCACTGCATATTTTATTCTGCCTCAGGACCACCACTTGTGTTGATCTCTGTTCCTCTAATATTGGCTTTCCTCTTGATCTAATCTAACACTTTTGGTTCCCAGAAAAAAGAGCTATGGCCACCACATTAATAAAACTCTTTAGTTATTTGCTATTATGTCACCAAATCCATCTTCTAAAACTATTACACTTCTATATAATTTCCCTATTTCCTTTTAAGCTAGTTTAATAAACTACACAGAGATAGAAGTTGTTAGGTCTTGCTATGGTTTGAATATCCTCCATAACTCATGCTGAGATCCACTTGTAGTTCAGAAATATGACTGTTGTCTTTTCATGCTCATATGAGATCTGGCTCCCTAAATCCTTGCTATGATATCAGTACATTACCTGTCTGATGTGAAAAAGAAAAGTCAAAATGAAATAAAACTCGGACACCACAGAGATTTCCCACCAGTAAGAAGGCTCTCACCAGATCCAGCCCCTCATTCTTAGAATTCTCAGTCTCCAAAACTGTAAGAAATGAATTCCTTTTTAAATAAATTACCCAGTTTCCAGGATTGTTTTAATAAGCAACAGAAAATGGATGAAGACTGATCTGTCTCCTGATGTAGATAATGGAGCCAAAACGTTATACTCGTTACTCAATTAGAGGATGTTCACAGGGTAAATATTCAAGGGAGGCAGGGCTGAATTCTACATCAGAAGATAGTATCTCAGAAGAATAGATGTTAATTTTTATTGTCCCCCAGGAACTATAATGTACACAGGCTCTGATGCAGGCTTGACCAGTCAGACTTTGCTACCAAGGATTCTAAATCTAGAGACAGTGCCAACAAAAAGAGTGTCGGCAAGGCTAGCCATAGACTCTATTGTCAAGCAGCCTTGTGACAGTGACAATGACAATGGCAGTTCCATTGCAGCAGTGTCCTGAGTTGACAGTTCCTGTGATGCGTTATTGCCTAAGGTTTTAAATACCAAGAATCTTAAGGTTCATCTCATTGTTAAGCTTGGATCATCAGCTTTACTGAAGATTCTCTGAGCCATACAATTTACTTCCTTGAGTGCTATTGATGAAAAGCTCTTTTATTGTAAAATATAGTACAGAGAAATATTAAAACATATGATCAACTTAATAAATTGTTATGTGTTCAACTAGTAACTACCACTTTTATCAATAGTCTTTCCAGATATTATTGAACCTCTCAACGTGCCTGATCTCAATCAAAACCTCACAGCCCTGCTGTGACCATTGTCCATATTTAATGGTAATCATGCTCGCTTTATTTTACAGCTTAATAACTCAAGAAGTTTTCTTAAATACTAGGCTTGATTTTAACTTTTTGGGAGCATGGTTATAGACTTTAAGTTTTTGTTATTACAGGTCCCATCCATAAATTATTATTTTCCTGCAATCTTATATTGCACAATATAACTGGGCCATTTTACTTGCAAAGTATTTAAGATTCTATAATTTTCACATATTCCCAAGGAATATTTTAACATCTCTGCCCTCTGTATTTTCTATCAATTGATTGTTTAATATAGGGGATTTATAGAGTCAATACATAAATATGTAGCTAATCCTTTTTTTTTTTTTTTTTTTTTTTTTTTTGAGACGGAGTCTCGCTCTGTCGCTCAAGCTGGAGTGCAGTGGCCGGATCTCAGCTCACTGTGCAAGCTCCGCCGCCCGAGTTTACGCCATTCTCCTGCCTCAGCCTCCCGAGTAGCTGGGACTACAGGCGCCCGCCACCTCGCCCGGCTAGTTTTTTGTATTTTTTAGTAGAGACGGGGTTTCACCGTGTTATCCAGGATGGTCTCGATCTCCTGACCTCGTGATCCGCCCTTCTCGGCCTCCCAAAGTGCTGGGATTACAGGCTTGAGCCACCGCGCCCGGCCGCTAATCCTTAAATAAATGTATATCTAGCTACATAAATATATCAATCTATATAAATATACAAATAGATATAGGGATTTTATATATAAAAACTTATCTATCTATACATGAATCTGTACTAGTTTTATATAGATAAATATAAATCTTTTCTTCAACTTTTGGCAAGACTCTTCATTACATTCCTCAAACAAGAGGCGTATTGTGTCTGGTTGCCACTTTTGGTGATGTTGTCTACTGGTTGTGCTTATTGCCTAGATATATTAATTAATTAGCGACATTTTTATATATAATTTCTCCTTTTTTATTAGCAAAATAGTTTATATGAGTGAAATTTTTTTTTATCTGATGTTTTCTGTCTCAGAGAAGTTTGCACAGGACTAATAGGCTAAAAGATTGATTTTTTTGCTCTTTTTAATTTATTTTAACAAGTGACTTCTTTCTTTATGACCCTCCAGATTTGGCTAATTTGTTGAAAAGTTTCGATTAAGTTTATTTTTTAGTATTTGAACTCACAGTTACACAAAATATTTTTGAAGTATTTTCATCCATTGTTGTTTTTATTGAGGTAGAAATGTTCCTATCTCTCCAATGGGTGGCTCCTATGTCTTCTGAGTTCTTTTGACATGTCCTGTTGCAGTCCCTGATAGTTGCTAAAATGTTTCAGACACTTCCTACACATTTTCCATCCCAGCTCGGGAATGAGACATTTCTAGTTCTGGTTTGTGTATATGTGGCAGGGGCAGGGGTGTGAGGAAGGGTATTTCAAGACCAGAATTTGGGCAATATGAATGTGCATTATTAACTGGGTCTGCTGTTATTTCTACATCTTTCCAGTTGACAGAGTTAGAGTGAATAAGTGGACTGTAGTGTGGATGGATGGCTAGATTAGTAGAAAGTCAGATAAGACCGGGTGCGGTGGCTCACGCCTGTAATCCCAGTACTTTGGGAGGCCGGGGCGGGAGGATCACGAGGTTAGCAGATCCAGACCATCCTTGCTAATACGGTGAAACCCCGTCTCTATTAAAAACACAAAACAATTAGCCGGACTTGGTGGCAGACGCCTGTAGTCCCAGCTACTTTGGAGGCTGCCTGAACCCTGGAGGTGGAGTTCGCAGTGAGCCGTGATCGCGCCACTGCACTCCAGACTGGGCGACAGAGCGAGACTAAGTCTCAAAAAAAAAAAAAAAAAAAAAAGAATAGCATGGCCTCCATGAATTCATAGCGTTATGTCTGATTTAAATTCTTTAAATTCAAAACTAAGATGTATACATTATCTCTGCTAAATTTTTGTCTTCTTTTTTCCACATTAAATGCATATGTTTTGAAGAATATCAGAAGTGGTAGAATTGGACTATTTATTATGTAATATGTTTTATATGTATATACAAATAAAAGGCAGTATTTATACTGATGTTGATGTTTATGCTGATTGTTGTGGTTGTCTGCAATTCATGGCCTAGTTAATACATAAGAAAGAGATCATGGAGATAGCAATTTCTTAGCTCTCGAAGTATTATAACAGTTAGTGGCTTCTATATTTGGAGTAAATTTGGCTGGATATAATACCTTTATCTTACTTTTCCTTTGTATTATAACAGTTTGTGGCTTTTATATTTGAGAGTAAATTTGGCTAGATATAATACCATTATCTTACTTTTCCTTTGCTTACTTTTCTTTATGGGAATATCACTTACATGTTCATTTAGTTCTGGAATTAAACATGCTGTTGAGTTTGATGATAACCTCATTTTGTTTTCCTTACAAATAACTTCGTGTTTTTGTTGGAGTGCCAAAGAGATTTTTCTATTTTTTTAAAATCTGACTTTCTAAAGAAGCAAATTTTATTTACTTATTTTTTCTATTACTCCAATAAATAATTTCTTCTATTTTTATTTTTTTGTTCTTATTTATATTTGCATATAATATTTACTTGACTATAATCAATATAGTCACAATTTTGTTTTCATCTTATTCCTTTGACATAATTTTCACACATTTTCTCTCTTGTGGCTACATATTTTCCATTATAATTTTAACATCTGCATAATAATCCATTAAGGTGTTATTTGATATACCATAATTCCACTTCTCTATGTTAAATATTTATATCTATTTCCTTTTCTTCATATTATAGGTTAAGTCATTCAGTGTTTTTAAAATTAGTAAATTGAGAAAAATTCAATCATTTGGCCTATCCTTCCTATAAAAACTGTTCAGAAGTATAAAACATATTAGAGAAAATTTTTATTTGTATACTTATTTCAACTTATTTCAGCATGTTTACTGGAATTGAGACCTAGTTTTCTTCTAATCTACAGCTCTAACAGCATAATCCATAAAGCAGAATTCCATGACTAAGACATGCCTTTTGCCGTTTTCCTTTGAGTTCTAATTCAAAGAGATAAGCTGTTTGGTCTGTTTTATTGACTTTCAAGTGTACCATCATAGTCAAAACATTCTTCTTCAGAGAAGCAAAGACCAATTCTAAAACGGAATCTACAGTGAAATCATATCTATTTATCTACATATATCTGAACCTTTGACATTATCTTCCATTAGAAATTGCACCGACTGATCATCAAAAGGAAGAAGAAACAGATTTTTGAAAATACATTAATGGTTCTTGAAAATGTTCTAATCAGCAAAGGCATCAGTACTGGGAAGAAGTCTAAGAAGGTAACTATTAGTTTTCTATTTATGCATAATAAATTAGCCTAGAATAACAGCTTAAAACATACATCTCACAATCTCTTAGTGGAGTGGTTCTGACTCAGGGACTCTAATGAGGTTGTAATTAGGATGTCAACTAAGGCTGCAGATACATGAAGGCTGCACCCAGGACTGGAGGATGAGCTTCCACAATAGCTCATGCATATGACTGTTCGGTGGAGGCCTCAGTTCTTCATCACATAGTACTCTCATGACACAGCAGCTGGCTTCCCTGAGTAAGTAATCCAGACTTAGACTCCTAAGTTGTACTCTCATGCTTTTGATTTTTCTTTTTTGTCTACTCCTTAGAACCAAGTCACTGAGACTCCACCCCTTTAAAGGAGGAGAACCAAAGAATTTGAGGCCATATTTTAAAGCCATCATAGTAACTGCTAAACCATCAGAGAATAATGGGCAAAATACAGAGATTTTATAGCCACACAGAACATCTCGAATTCTGGCTTTGCTGATTATTACCAATTGAACATTGAGCAGATCCATTGGTGCAATATCCTTGGCATCTTTTTTATTGTTAAGCTAAAGATTATTTACTATCTGCCTGCCTCACTGGATTATTATGAGACTCGAAGAAGATCATGTAAAATGGTGGTTTTGAAAAACAAATATTTATTAATCTTGAATTAAACATGTACTTGTGTAAGTTTTTAGCTCATTGAGGCTAAAATGTATCTATGGCTGAAAAACATAAAATCATTAAACGAGTAAATAGACATATCGAATGACTATGCAATCAATGACAAAATCACTGTAGCATAGACTTTTTCTAGGTAATAAGGCAGGAATGTTCTGTATCTATTTCCTGCTTTTTCACGTATAATAATATGTAATTTCTGAACAACACATTTGGAAATGTGTTATAAAATGTTATAAAAAGTTATAAAATGGCTTTCATAACTTCCATACTTGAAGATAGTTTCCACTCATATTAAAAACAAACAAAAAGCTACATACATTTTAGGTTTCAAAGATAAATCTTATTTCAGAATGGTTTTTTAATTTTCATCATTATAAGTGGAAAATATAAATGTCATTACTAAAAATGCCTATAACTGTAATAAATAAAAATTATTTGACCTCAACACATAAAAACATTTTTGTTTTTATATCTATTTTACATAAGAAAACTTAATCGTTGGATTGACATAAGTGGTTCAGTTATTGTACATCATGTATAAGCCAGTGCATGAAACTTAAATTTACTCTCAATTAAGAAATATATACCTAATATTGTTAAGATAAATAACTTTTTCATTGGAAAATTTGAGTACTTATAATTAAGTTTTCTGTGATTGAGTAGAATTAGAGAAGAGAAATTTCAAATAAAAAATAAATTAGGGACATTTCCTCTCAAGGGTGTAGAGAACAAGAAAGGGCATTTATCCTGTGTTTAATTCAATAACTATAACAAAAAATAGCTTTATAATCCTCTGTGGTGGACTGTTATTTTTTTCATCTATTTTTTATTGCATTGTTTACTTATTATTTAATTTTGTGAATTATTTATGTTTACATCACAAGTACACAAACTATCATGCATAAGCCAAATCCAGCACACCACCTGTTTCTGTATCTAAAGTTTAATCGGAAACAGCTAAGCTCACTCATGTTTATGTTGTCTAAAGCTGCCTTCATGCTGCAATAACAGAACTGAGGAGACTCCACAAAGACTGTAAGATCTGCAAACTAAAACATTTGCTATTTGGCTATTTAAGGTTTATCTACCCTTGCTCTACATGCAAGCCTTTTTTCCAAATTATAATATGCAAATGGAATCTCTCAGTCTGTTGATGCTTTTTTTTTTCATTCTATTCATAGTATCTTTTCATAAGGAGAATTTGAAATTTTGATTAAATCCAATTTATCCTTACTTTATTTTATAAATTATGCTTTTGGTATCTTATATAAGAAAGCTTTGTCTAACTTCAAAGCAAAAATACTTAATTTTGCCCCGAAATTTAATACATTTAGTTTCTACATATAGGTCTACAAGATCAAACTTCAAAATTTTTTGCAGGTAAGTATCAAATTGTCCAGCAACATTTCTTTAAAAGTCTGTTATTTATCCCCTGAATTGCTTTTAAATTTTTGTCAAAAATCAGTGGTTTTATATCTGTAGTTTGTCTATTTTGACACATTGATCAGCGTATCTTTCTTTATGTGTAGACCATACTGTCCTGATAAATGTATTTTTTTTATTATACTTTATGTTCTAGGGTACAATTAAAAATTTTTTTTATAATAAGCCTTCAAATAAATTAGAACAGGTCATCAAACATTGTTGTTTTTCTCAAAAAGCTGTTTTGGCTCTCCTAAATACTTTCCATTTCGATATGAAATGGAAAAAATAAGAGCATTATTCAAATCTCTTCCTAATTTGTTTAATTTATTAATACTTTGAAATAACTACTAGGGAGGCTGAGGCAGGAGAATTGCTTGAACCCAGAAGGTGGAGGTTGCAGTGAGTCGAGATCGCACCACTGCACTCCAGCCTGGTGACAGAGTGAGACTCCGTCTCAAAAAAAAAAAAAAAAATTGATGAAAGATTACAGAAAGTTTTTGTACACTCTTCACAAAGATTCTCCGACTGCTTACACTGTACCCAACATGGTCCATTTATAAATGTTTAAAAACATTAACATTGGTAAAATACTATTAACTATTAACTTCAACTGTTTTTTTCATTAATAATAGTTTCACTTTTAGTAATTTATTTATTAATTAGTATTCAGATGGTAAATTATATTGATTGATTTTAAGCTCCAAGTACAGTGATAGCTCCTAGGCAAACAAAGATGATTAAGACATTCCTATCTTCAAGAATGTCACAGTCTATTAGATGACCAAAAATATAAATTAATAATGCAGTAATTACATGACATTTCAAGTTAGCAGCCCAAAAGACACAAAGAATTAAAATTGCATTTGTCATTAGACAAAGGAAGACAAAAACATTCCATTACTACACTGCATTAAAAAACACTCTTCTTGAACAATGAAAGGCTCAGATTTTGCTGAGCCTGTATTTTCTTATGTATTCTTCTGTTTTTCTTTTCATTTTTGAAGCAACATGAGTCTATTGCAATGTGGCAATAGACTATATTTAGAAACTTCCAATTTCTTCTGTCTTTATTATCTTCTTGAGGCACATACACATCATTTTACTGTAGTACTTGCTACTATGGTTTAGAGACATTTTCAGTCCTATTTGTCAAAATATCACCCAAATCCAATAAGTAATGTATAACTGATGATTGATTATGCAAGCATTTCCTTTAAGAAATTAATACTGGGCCAGGCGAGGCGGCTCTCGCCTGTAATCCCAGCATTTTAGGAGGCCGAGGTGGATGGATCACTTGAGGTCAGGAGTTTGAGACCAGCCTGGTCAAAATGGTGAAACTCCCATCTCTACTAAAAACACAAAAAAATTAACTTGGCGTTGTGGTGGGCACCTGCAAACCTAGCTACTTGGGAGGTTGATGCAGGAGAATAGCTTGAACCCAGGAGGCGGAGGTTGCAGTGAGCTGAGATCGTGGCATTGCACTCTAGCCTGGGCAACAGAGCATCTCAAAAAAAAAAAAAAAAATTAATACTGCCTATGTAATGAAATATTACTGGATAAATAACAGCATAATGTAATAAAATTGCATCAATTAGTGTACAGATTACATAGGTAACACTGATAAAATTTATTATACTAGCTATTGTTGAGGTCATTACAGCAAATAGATGTATTACCACTTTTGTGCCTAGGCCAAATTACGATAAACGTTTAGAACATAGAAATTTAAAACTGAAAAGATACGTAGAGGTCATCCTTTAATCATTCTTACACATTTACAATCTTGAAATTCTATTCTATTTCAGATTCTGGGAATATAGATTAAGTAACTAAATAAAATATTTTTAATTAAATTTGAATATAATAAATTTCAAATGACTGGCTCCATGTAGAGATTTAGAGAGTAAACTCACCTATTCACACACACACACACAAAGTGATATCTTAATTAATTTTATATTATTTAAGTAGACCTAAGCATTTACAAAACAATATTAGGTCAGTGCAAAAATAATTGCATATGCATTAAGTTACTTATATTAGATTTAGGGAATATTTCTTTAAGAAGTTTAAATATAGCTGTCAAAGGATCTAGTGGTAAAATTTACTAGTGGTAAAATTACTTTGGCTTGGAAAACTAAGGATGAGCAAAATCTACATTAATTAAGTAGAATAAATGCTCTGTTATTTGTCAAACTGTTTTAATCAATTGTCAAGTCTTATGTTAAACACAGCATTACATTTGAGAATTTGGCCCAAGCAAATGTTAATAGTTGTATCATACAATCATTGTCCATATGTTCTTTAGATATTTGTAGACCATATGAGAATGAATCTGGCTTTATCAAAAGTTTAGTTTGTAAAACTCAATTCTTTTCACGAATATGAATAAAATTTTTATTTTGAGAGTCAATAATTTTGTTGAATTAGTATTGTATGGAATTCTTATAATTTGATGTTGCCTTGGAATCCATTTTTGAATGTGAGTCTAACTTTCTCCTACCAGAAGAGGGGTCAGTCACCATTGTCAGAGTTTCCACTTCTCCACTGCCTCAGTTTCTTAATGAGATCCATCCATATATCTGCCTTATACAACTGCCTGCTGGTGGCCACCTCTCTAAAGGATAAATATATTCTATTTTGTTTAACCTCATACCTAGTATAGACTATGCAGATTGTCCTCGTGAGCCTCTTACAATCACCGCATGTCTTCATGGAGCTCCTGCTTGCTTGCTTTAAATCCACCAACTACTGGATTTTAAAAACTTGTGTGTGGATTTCAGACTCAACCACACACAATGACAAATAATTATCTGGCAGGTCTCATAGGAAAAACTGCCCTCCCCTCACTATACTTGGTGCACAGCCCATACATTATAGTCCTTAAGGGGAGTTGCAATCAATGACTCAGGTCCCTCTGGCTGGCCATGCACTCACACATGTCTGCGTTCCTAGTGTGGTGCATTTCATTTGGAGATTCTTTATCTGAATCCTTAGATAGCTTTGCTGAGATCACCTTTTTGGAGAGAAGGAGAGGCAACCTTCTAGACACTTTACTCTGGCACAGTTCTCAGCATTTTCCCATTTCTCGCTTCCCCGCCTTGCCCTCTGTGTTCTTTTTCCATTACTTGCTCCTGGTTTCCATAAAAGTGCAGGAGATTTTGCTTGGGGCTCCCTGGCCATATAACAACCTCCATTTCTGTGCTGAACTGGCTGACCTTTCACCAGTGTGGAATGGAAGATGGAAGATAGGGGGAGTAGTGGAGGGAAGAGTCATGGGATGAAATCAGCACTTTCTCTAATTTTAGTCTCTTGCTTAGTAATCCTAGTAAGTGATTAATCCTAGTAAGTGATTAAGGCCTAGACTGTTACTTTAACTTTTGTTTTGTTGTTTTAACAATTTAGGAGAAAGAACTGAGCTGCCAGAAGCCAGAGCAGACAACTAAAGCAATGAAACGGTGTACAATATATGATGAGTTAGTAGTAAATACAAATTAAAAAGCATGGTAAAATGTAAAAGCATGGTAAAATTAAAAAGCGTAGTAAAGTAACTGCCAATTATGGAGCTGGTCTTTTTCTGAACTTAGTAAGGAAAGACTCTTCTAAGGACATAATATCAGAAATTCATATGTTATATACCAATGTGTTTATTTGTTAACTTTCTGTCTCTACACTTTGAATGTGGAGAGGGATTTTGCCTTGTTCCATGTTTATCCTCAGTGTCCAAAGGAGTGTCAGGCATTACATGTTTCCTCTGTAAATCTTTATTCACTCTATTAATAAATACTGTTTTCTATATAGAGTAAAGTTTGACTTCTATCAGATTTACTATGAAGGAGAATGTATGCAGTTCAACATGATGGAATTGTTTAACGTGTATCTGTAGCATTATGTAAGAGCCATGTAGCAAAATATATTCATTGTGATATATTGATAAGTGTTAAGTATCCAACACTGCAAGTGAGATAGACCAAACTAATGGGAGAACAATTTACTCAATGTTTGCTCCTCAGATTCTCCAAAATAGTTAATATATCTCCGTGATACTTAATAGTAAGTTATTTGCACAACACATTATATTTATTCCAGACTAATTACTATGGTCTATCCTTTCGTACATTTTATATTCCTATGATTCTCTTAAAGTGGTCTTTAGCTCTTTTTGACAGGATAAAAAATCTATGGTATATTTGACTTTTAAATATGTGAAGGTTGACAATGTGGCATATTTTAAATAATAGAATATGTGCATAATTATGGATTATATTAAAGTTGAAACCATTTTAATAGTGGTGCTATGTATCATGGGAATAACAGACAAAAATAATTACATCCACAATAAACAAATTCAAGAAACTGACTTTCTGGTGGTTATGCGTCTGTGTGTTCACTTAGGAAAATGTTAGTCATTGAGAGGTCAGAGGGTTTGGAGCGAGCGCAGAAGAAACCAAAAGAAATCTTTCACCATTAGCAATTCTAAGACCTTTGTAAAAGTCTTCCTATACTGATAACTATCCCATATTCTCATAGAGGGCTGGACTCAAGGACATAATAGGGCCATTAAATTTCATTACTCTTGCCTTTTCTCAGTTGTTTCTAAATTCTAAGAGCCCACAGATTTTAGAGAAAATGGTTTTCTATTGGTTAAAAAAATAAAATTATAGAAACCATATGCTTCATCCACACACATTCCAGGTTCTTTGTTCATCTACTTTTTTTCTATCCATTTAATCTTCGTTTTCTGAGACAACAACAGCAGTGAGGTTTCATTTGTTATTTGGTTAAATCTCAAATCTTCTGCAACATGAGTTTAATGACATTAATTTCAGCTTCAGTTAACAAGTTTCCTTTCCTGAAGGCTTGTCTCTAACCTCTTACATTTTCTTCATTTATTTAATCTAGTTGTCAACTCAAGATATTTGTTGATAAATTGTTATTTTCCGACTCTATAAGACTGTAATACTTTATGATTGAATAGATTCTCTAAAATAGCACCTTCTTTAATCTTATGCTTAAAAATTCCAATTGCCAAGATTTTTTAGGCGTAAAATCCTGATGTTTGGGCTTCTTTCAGCTGCTAAACTAATTTAAAAATTTTATCAACATGTTCACAGCCCTTCAATTTTGTGCAATATATTTCTTGAAACTTAAGTAATTGGATAAATGATGACTCCCTTTATTACATTTGTTTGACTCTTCTGAAAGCTGCTTTAAACTATAGCATGGCTATCTGTATTATTTTATTATTTGATTTATTGTTCTGAAGCATTCTCTGGCCACTTGCCTACATAGACATGGTAGAAATAATATGGAAAAGGGTGTAAGAATGTATAGATTTGGAAAGTGTAAAAATATGTTGTCCATATAGTACTCAAAATGCATTAATCAATTTTATTTGATCATACAGCTTCTGAGTGATTTTGATATGTCACCTTTGAAAGAAATGTATACTATCACATTCAATTCATAATTCTAATTTATTACATATATTATATATAATTTACAAGATATATGCATATCTATTCTAAAATATATTAGGAATAGCATGTAAACAACTAAAAAGATATAATTTAAAATGTACAGCTTGATGAGTTTTAATGGTATTGCACATTCACTAAATGTAGCACCATCATCAAGTTACAGATGATTATTTTTCTTCTAAAAATGCTTTGTGCCCATCACAATCCATTCTTTCTTCTATCCCTGACTCCAGGCAAACATTGATCTACTACGTGGTAGTATAGTTTTGTTTGAATTTTATAGAACTAGAATGACATAGAAGGTACTATTTTGTGTCTTGACATCTTTCATTTAGAATAAAGCTTTTGAGATACATCCAGTTTGTTGCATGGATCAGTAGTTTGTTAGGTTTTATTGCCTCAAAGATTTCCATTTTATAGATATATCACAGTATGTTTCTCCATTTATACATATTTGGGCATATCAGTTATGTCCAGTTTTGACCATTTTGAATAAAGTTGCTATGTATATTTGTGCATAAGTTTTTTTGTAGAGATAAGTCTTGTTTCCCTAGGATGCAAAAGATCATTGTTTATAATATATATATTTTTCCATTCATCTACTTTAAATATTTATTTATATTTAGTGTGTCTTTCATAGATTGAACAGGGTTGAAACTTGCTTTTTTATTCAATCTTCTAATATCCAACTTTTATTTAGAATATGAGACCATTGACCTTCCCCCCAACCCACCCACCATCCTCTTTACTCTTTTTTTTTTTTCCTGTTTCTTTTTTTCTACCTTCTTTTGGATTATTTTAATATATTTGGAATTATATGTGAACATATAGATTGCTTTTTAGCTATACTAATTTTTGTAATATTAATAGTTGCTCTTTTCCAACAGCACTTTAAAGGTATTAATCCACAGTATTTGGGCCACCTTTGTTTCTGAAAAAATGTCTACACTCATTCAGTTAATTTTACCCCTGTATGTGATGTGTTACTTTACTCAAGCTGATCTGAAAATTTTTACTTCATTATTTGGCTTTCAGCAATTTGGTTATAATGTACCTAACCTTGGGTGTCTTATATATATGCTGTTTGGTGAATCATAGCTTCTTGAATCTGTAAACTTATTTATTTGAAAAATTTAAAAACTAGTTTTACTTCTGTGAATTTTTTTTTGTCACATACTCTCCTCACCTCCTTAGCTCCATTTTTTTCTGCCAGTTACATCTTTCAAAATTGTCCAACATGTCATCGAAGTGCTATCCAATATTGTATTTTCTGTCTTCTGTAGATTAGATTATTACCATTCATCTCTCCTCAGGGTCTTTTACCTGTTACCATTCTTTTCTGCCATTCTGATTTTTAACTTTTAATTCTAAAATTGTTTTTTAATTAAATTCTCACTAAGATGATATTTATTTATTTTATTAAAATGTACTACTCCTTTTTTTTTTTTGAGATGGAGTCTCACTCTGTTTCCCAGGCTCGAGTGCAGTGGCCCGATCTCGGCTTAGTGCAAGCTCTGCCTCCTGGGTTCACACCATTCTCCTGCCTCAGCCTCCTGAGTAGCTGGGACTACAGGTGCCCGCCACCATGCCTGGCTAATTTTTTGTATTTTTATTAGAGACAGGGTTTCACCGTGTAAGCCAGGATGGTCTTGATCTCCTGACCTCGTAATCTGCCCACCTGGGCCTCCCAAAGTGCTGGTGTGAGCCACTGTGACCAGCCTAAAATGTACTACTCTTTACCCGAGGACATTTGCAATAGTGAATTTCAAATTATTGTCTATAATTTCAAACATTCATGTCATTTTGAGATAAACATCTGTTGATCTTTTTTTTTGCTACAGATAATTGGATCACATTTCATGGGTGTTGCTATGCTAAGGTTTGGATAATATCCTGGATAATTAAAATATCATTTGTTATTTCATTAGATTGTTCTGAAGATTATTTATTAGTTTAAGCAGGCAATTAACTTGATTGTTCTCAAACTGCAAAGAGCCGTGGTCATACTGTGCAGTGACCCAGATCACAATTCAGTTCTTTAAGTCTGCTGTATTTTACTTCCATTTGCATTGTGTTTGTATGTTTTAGGCATTAGCAAGAGGCTGCGCCCTTTAAAAAGGTTTCGGAGTGCTTTTTCTCTGGCTTTTTCGGCTCCTCACTCTCTAGAAGTCCTCATTTCTGCAGCCTCATTCTCCTGTTCCTCCAGTGAAGGGGTTGGACTTTCTATCAGAATTTTAGCTGCCCGTGACCAGCTGCTACCACCACGGCAGCCATCCACAGTCAAAAGCTACAAAAACAAAGAACTCACTTTGTGTCAGTCACTTGCTCCAAGGTTTAACAACCCTCAACCATCTGCCTGCTCTTGTCCACTGTCCAGAACCCAAAGAAAGTTCAGTTTCATATACTGGTCCACAGTTATCAGTTATGTAGTTTGGGGAGAATCAGTGAAGATTTCGGTGGAGACACAGCCAAACCATATCAGCAAACTCATAATTGAGTTTCCATGCATATATGTGTTTAATAATACTTACATTTAAACTGTATATCTTTCAGAAATAAGTTGACAATTTTATTGGACTTTTACACTGTTTCACTTTTAATGTAAGCCTCTTTGAATACAAGGAAACAAAACATCAGATAAAATTTAAGAACATTTATTAAATACCGCAATCTACCTCATAGATAGCCTAAAATATAAAATAAATTGACATATATGTCTACTAATATAAAAAGTCAAAAACCAAGGCTCTTCTGATCACATCTTGGGCTTATTTCATTTCCTGACTCAAATAGGCTCCATCCACATCCTCCAGGCCCTTCCTCTTTTCTGCAGATAGGCTTTCTCTGCTTTATTATTTTGCCTTAAGTCAAGTTTAGAACTGTTGCCTTGTGGATTCATGCATTACTGGTGTACTAACCCAGACATATGTGGTTTTCAACACAAGACTTTACCACCATTTCACTGATGTAATTTCTCAGGCTCACGGCTATTTAATAGTGGGAGATTATTTTCTATTTCTAACATGGTCTAGGTTTCTACTTCTACTGATCTTATTATTTGTTGTGCAGAGAGTGAATGAGGTAGTAACTTAGACTTATTTTTCCAGATTTTATGAATGGAGCTGGTGTTTTAACAATGATTACATAAGAGTTGGGATATATATCACATTTGTTATGCATATTAACATAGCTTTAGTTATTATACTAATACTTCTAAAAGGTATATAGATATTATTGTATAGAGGAGAGAATTGAAGCTTACAATTTAATACAAATACATCAACTTTTTATATCTAGTAAATGCTAGAGTTGGAGTGCATACATATTTTGTACTCTGAAGAGAAAAATAAAAGTATGATCAATAAGTATACTCATTGGGTATGATATTTTGTGAGGTAATATGCATTCTCAATTAATCTGAAATCTCCATTTTACCAATTCTACTAACTTACCTAGTGCAAGTCATAATCATGTCTTCCTTGAATAATAATCTCCTCACTATTCTCACTAAATCCACTCCTAGTCTATAGCAACTAGTTTTCAGACAGAGCCAGAATAATCTTCCAAATTTATGATGCCTACGCTGTGTTTAAATACTGTTTTTTCTTTGCACTCAGATTAAATTATAAAAATCTTCCTGTGGCCTGAAGAACCCTGAATTATATGACAAGTGCTGAACTTGCCAGCCTCAACTGTGTTTTTCATCCCTTGCTTAATCCACTCTCTGTCACACAGACATTACTTAACATTATTCAAACACACCAAGCTCCTCTCTGCTCAGGGACTATTTTTAACTTTTCATACTTTGAAAGTGATTTCTCTAACTCTTCTCAGAAATCAGATTAATGGTTCACTATGGATCACCCTGGATCCAACCTCATTCTCCATTTGTACAACCACATGACTCTGGGCCTATTTCTATTACAGTACTTACTGCACCCAAGCTGAATCAAATCCCTATCTTCTGTTTAATGACTGTGTGTTTCATAGACTAGCCTCCATTTGTGCTTTCCGATTACTCTGATCTCTCTGCATATGGTATCACGGCTATTATATCACAAGTGCTAACTCTTTTAGCATAATATTCTTCACAAACTCAAAAATTGGTTGACTACCTATTGTTTATGAGGAATTATTTCACAATATATTACAGTAAATATAAAGGCAAACATTTCACCTCTTATACTGCATACATTTGGGTTCAGGAATTAGACAAGAAATAAGTGAAATATTGTTTGTTTCAAGTGGTAATATATACATGAGGAATAATAAAGTGTTGAAAATGTTAAAATTTGAAGTACAGATATCACAAAGGTTATAAAAAGTTGGCACATGAAGAAAAATATCAAGAAGCTAATAGAACAAGCCATGCCAAAAAAAAAAAGAAAGAAAAAGAAAATAAAAGAAAAAAAAAAAAAAAGAAGAAGCCACAGAGTTCTAAGGAAATATCATTCCAATGTGACATTACAAACCCTTTTACAGCCCTGAAGCAAGAACTTGCTTGCCATATTGCAGTTACAACAAGGACGCAGTGTTAGTAGAGTGGAAAGAGCAGGAGGAGAATTATCAAACAGAGATAAAGAGACAGAAAACTAGAGAAAATGATTTATGGACATAAAATACATTGAAAAAACTTTCTACATTATCATAAGTGAAAGTGAGTGGAAGGCCACTGGATTCATTTGAAAAGAGGAGTTTCATGATCAGAATTACGTTTTAAGAGAATCATCTGTGCCACTAGGAATTAGTCGGTAGTAAGGAGACAAAAGTAAATAGAAAAATAATATTTAGGGCTGTTATTATAATCCAAGTAAGAGACATGAGTTTCTTAGACCATGGTAGTATAAGTGGAGTATAGATATTGTCAAATGCTGATGTATTTTTAAATTAAACCAAAAAGATTTACTGACTCCTGAAGGGTGTGGAAGGTCAGAATTTGTATTGTTGAATATTGGATTAATATGTATTTTAACTTATGAACAGATCTGATATTTGATACTATGCTGTGATGTATAAAATTATTTATGTAACACAAATGCCCAGTGATTTGGAAAACCAAATACACATTTGAAGACAATTAGGAAGTCTTGCTCAAAATTATTCCGAGTAGCTGTTTAAATGATGAGAAAAGTAGTGGAAACAGAATATAGAGGGAATGTCTTCAAATTTTTATTTTCTTCCTGTACAAACTGGAGTAAAATGAGGACTGGGGGTGGAAAGAACAAGCTAATATGTAATACAATTATCCTTAACATCAGGAGTTTACTTTCTACAGAAAGAAATATGGCTGAAAACATATTCATAAAGTAGATGCAAGATCATATTAATAGATCAGCACTCATTACAATGTAATAAATCACAAAATTTGAGTTTAAAATCAAGACAGCCTTAACATGTGACTGCCTCTCCATAAAATTTTGTTTTACATGAGTCAATAATTCGGATTATAAAAGTTTTTCCTCTCTGAATTGTAGCATATTAAACCCAGCTCACTATAAACATTTATTACAAATATTTTTCCCAATAACAAGTTTGGTAGTTTTTATATCCTTCAAGTTTTACAAAATATATATTTGGTGAGAGAAACTTGACTTATCACCCTCAAGACCATGTTTCAATATGTCTTCTTAACTAGTAATCATCAAGTATTTTAAAACAAATATGCTATCCAACATATATGCACATAATTGTGTGAAGCAGGATAAATTGTGTGCTGCTTCATTAAATTATTATAAAAAGTAAAAGTGTATTTTTAAATAACTGAACATATTTTCCAATGAGTATATGTTTTTCAATTATAATAATGTTAAATATGAAATATACACTGCTACAGCTACAATTTTCTTTATTAAGTTGTAAAAGGGCGTGCATCTTACCTTAGTATTCTCTTTAGTGCAGTATATAAATGTTAATTTAAAATACCTTATTCTTTAACATTATTTTTTATTTACTTTTTAACTTTTTTTTTTTAATTTGAGATGGAGTCTTGCTATGTTGCCCAGGCTGGAGTGCAGTGGCACGATCATAGCTCACTGCAACGTCCGCCTCCTGGGTTCAAGCAATTCTCCTCTTGAGTAGCTGGGATTACAGGCACCCACCACCATCCTTGGCTGATTTTTTTGTAACTTTTAGTAGAGATGAAGTTTCACTGTATTAGCCAGGATGGTCTCAATCTCCTGACCACTTGATCAGCCCACCTTGGCCTCCCAATTAACTTTGTTTTTTTTTCAGAGACAGAGTATCACTTTGTCACCAGGCTGGAGTGCAGAAGTTAGATCATAGTTCACTATAGGCTTAACCTTTCCAGTTTAAAGGATCCCTCTGTCCCAGACACCAGAGTAGAAAAGCATTGTACTGGCCGGGCAGGGTGGCTCATGCCTGTAATCCCAGTACATTGGGAGGCCAAGGAGGGCGAATCACAAGGTCAGGAGTTCAAGACCAGCCTGGCTAATGTGGTGAAATCCCATCTCTACTAAAAATACAAAAATTCCAAGTCTTTGCTATTGTGAATAGTGCCACAATAAACATACATGTGCATGTGTCTTTATAGCAGCATAATTTATAATCCTTTGGGTATATACCCAGTAATGGGATGGCTGGGTCATATGGTACATCTAGTTCTAGATCCTTGAGGAATCGCCATACTGTTTTCCATAATGGTTGAACTAGTTTACAATGCCACCAACAGTGTAAAAGCGTTCCTATTTCTCCACATCCTCTCCAGCACCTGTTGTTTCCTGACTTTTTAATGATCGCCATTCTAACTGGTGTGAGATGGTATCTCATTGTGGTTTTGATTTGCATTTCTCTGATGGCCAGTGATGATGAGCATTTTTTCATGTGTCTGTTGGCTGTATGAATGTCTTCTTTTGAGAAATGTCTGTTCATATCCTTTGCCCACTTTTTGATGGGGTTGTTTGTTTTTTTCTTGTAAATTTGTTGGAGTTCTTTGTAGGTTCTGGATATTAGCCCTTTGTCAGATGAGTAGATTGCAAAAATTTTCTCCCATTCTGTAGGTTGCCTGTTCACTCTGATGGTAGTTTCTTTTGCTGTGCAGAAGCTCTTTAGTTTAATTAGATCCCATTTGTCAATTTTGGCTTTTGCTGCTGTTGCTTTTGGTGTTTTAGACATGAAGTCTTTGCCCATGCCTATGTCCTGAATGGTACTACCTAGGTTTTCCTCTAGGATTTTTATGGTATTAGGTCTAACATTTAAGTCTCTAATCCATCTTGAATTAATTTTCGCATAAGGAGTAAGGAAAGGATCCAGTTTCAGCTTTCTACTTATGGCTAGCCAATTTTCCCAGCACCATTTATTAAATAGGGAATCCTTTCCCCATTTCTTGTTTCTCTCAGGTTTGTCAAAGATCAGATGGCTGTAGATGTGTGGTATTATTTCTGAGGACTCTGTTCTGTTCCATTGGTCTATATCTCTGTTTTGGTACCAGTACCATGCTGTTTTGGTTACTGTAGCCTTGTAGTAGTTTGAAGTTGGAATCAACCCAAATGTCCATCAGTAACAGATTGGATTAAGAAAATGTGGCACATATACACCATGGAATACTATACAGCCATAAAAAAGGATGAGCTTGTGTCCTTTGTAGGGACATGGATGCAGCTGGAAACCATCATTCTTAGCAAACTATCACAAGAACAGAAAACCAAACACCCCATGTTCTCACTCATAGGTGGGAACTGAACAATGAGATCACTTGGACTCAGGAAGGGGAACATCACACACTGGGGCCTATCATGGGGAGGGGGGAGGGGGGAGGGGGGAGGGATTGCATTGGGAGTTATACCTGATGTAAATGACGAGTTGATGGGTACAGCACACCAACAAGGCACAAGTATACATATGTAACAAACCTGCACGTTATGCACATGTACCCTACAACTTAAAGTATAATAATAATAAATAAATTAAAAAAAAAATACAGGCCGGGCGCGGTGGCTCAAGCCTGTAATCCCAGCACTTTGGGAGGCCGAGACGGGTGGATCACGAAGTCAGGAGATCGAGACCATCCTGGCTAACATGGTGAAACCCCGTCTCTACTAAAAAATACAAAAAACTAGCCGGGCGAGGTGGCGGGCGCCTGTAGTCCCAGCTACTCCGGAGGCTGAGGCAGGAGAATGGCGGGAACCCGGGAGGCGGAGCTTGCAGTGAGCGGAGATCTGGTCACTGCGCTCCAGCCTGGGCGACAGAGCAAGACTCCGTCTCAAAACAAACAAACAAACAAAATACAAAAATTAGCTGGATGTGGTGGCGTGTGCATGTAGGCCCAGCTACTCGGGAGGCTGAGGCAGAAGAATCGCTTGAACTCGGGAGCCGAGACTGCACCACTGCACTCCAGCCTAGTGACAGAGCGATACTCTTGTCTCAAAACAAGAAAAAAAAAAGAAAAAAAAAAAAAAACAGGAAAGAAAGAGAGAGGAAGGAAAGGAAAGGGAAGGGAAGGGAAGAAAGAGAAAGAAAGAAAGAAAACCATTGTATTAATAAAGACTCACAAAGGCAATTTAGAGGACAAAATCGTAACCCAATATATATTATTAAAAGACAAGGATTGAGCGGATAAAAATATAGGAAGTAAACAAGATTTCCAAAAGAAAGTGAAAATTGAGCTAAGTTAAGAACATTTTAGATTAAGTGGTATTTTAAAAATTTAAAAATGTTTAAAAAAACATCAGTAGAAGATACAGTTTACAGAACGTTTTATTCGCTACACTGTGTGTTTTAACCTTAAAAATTACACATTTTATAGATTAATCTGTGGAATGATAACATATATTTTGTTCTATAAAATTATGATATACTTTACCCTCAAATGTTTGACATATCTATATAGCACAAATAAATATATTTCCAAATTTTTAAACAGTTTTTGTTTGTATTAATTTACTTGCAATCTAGGATCTACTGATATGAGAATAGATATGATATTATGGATAGTGGGAAGATCTAAAGAGAGATAATATGGCCAACACTTTCCCTGTTATTATTAGATTGAACCCAATGAAAGCTACACACAGCACCACTAATACTTTGCATTTGTGTGTCTTCTAATTTTGTTTCAAAATGTTCATATACTCACTTCTACCTAAGCTAATAAGTACAAGCTATGATTTTTTGATTTTTTTCTCATCTCAAATAGAAAAATAAAATTATCTGAAACACCTTTTATTTTTTTTTTTCGGTAGCAAGTGAATGATTATAACATAAGACTCTTATTATAACGGATGATAGAAGAACAGGAAAGAAAGTTTGAATGATATTCCATAAATTGATCACTTGCATTGAGCAATAGGTTCTGTAAACCGTGTTACCAAATGATCTAACTCAGGAGGGAGTTGTGGGAACTCCAGATTTTCAGCTGATTGGTCATACTTATGAAAGGCCAAGACTTGTGAATGGCATCTGAAGTGGGGGCAGTCTTGTGGGACTCAACTTTTGACACGTGGGATCTGAGGCAAACTCCAGGTAGTGTAAAAATTGAATTGATGTGTTTTTTTAGGGGGAAGGTAAGCATGGGTGAGATCCCTACACATTTGGCATCAGAAGTGTTCTGTATTAGAATGTAGAGAAATTGTTTTCCCATAATTAGTGGTAGAATCAGAATTTACTAGAATAGCCCTTGTTCCAAGAAACAGAAAGATTAAAAGGACAGGAGATAAGGAAATTTTGATTCCTAGATGGCCATATGATTACACATGGTATGAAGCATCAGCTATGCTGCAATCAAATACTACATACAAAGGTTACTAATGGAATTTAAAGATGAATTCAACTGCTGAGAAGTCGTTTCATTGGTTGTAAAAGGAAATGCAAGCTAATAAGAAAAAAGTAAAATATGCAATTCATTTTTATTGTTTTCTGCAATGGCTCAGCTAAAATTAAAAGAGAGTGTTGGGTCAGACTTTGATGCTAGAACGAGCTCAGATTTCAGTGAATCTGAGCTTCAGCAACTAGTTTCAAAGTCAACTCCAATGGGACACATTATGCTGGGACTGCAGTAAGTACCTCTAAAACCTCTGGTCCTCAAGAAGATAGAAAACATGGGAGGAGGGCAAAACAAAGAAACAATTTAAACTAGTGGGTCTGGTGTGAAGGAGTTGTTTCATTTTGTAGATTGGTATAATCAGCTTCCTGGAAAACCTTTACTAATGGATTATGAAAATAAGTAACTTATAGAAGTGTCTTTGGTTTTGCATGCTGCTGAGTGAAAGATCATGTTTGAGTTGACACAGGACCTATAAATCACTATGGAACAAGCACAGATGTTTATACAGAATCCAGACATGAAGTTAATTATTCCTAAAAGAATAGTCAGCCCAGTGGATTGGAGTGAGAACATGCTCTGCAGAAACTGGTCCCATCAACTGCCCAACAGCTGACGAGTATGGGCACATGGTGCCAGACTGGTGGTCACCTCTGCTTGCGGCCCTAGTGCAGGATCCACTAGGCAAAACCAG
Source organism: Macaca mulatta (assembly GCF_049350105.2). NCBI lineage: Eukaryota > Metazoa > Chordata > Mammalia > Primates > Cercopithecidae > Macaca > Macaca mulatta. The sequence continues at coordinate 35,937,985 of NC_133422.1, forward strand.
TTGGTTGGGGACTTGGAGAACTTTTATGTCTAGCTGGAGGATTGTAAATGCACCAATCAGTGCTCTGTGTCTTGCTCAAGTTTTGTAAACACACCAATCAGCACTCTGTGTCTAGCTCAAGGTTTATAAATGCACCAATCAGTGCTCTGTGTCTACTTCAAGGTTGGTAAACGCACCAATCAGCACCCTATCAAAACGGACCAATCAGCTCTCTGTAAAATGGACCAACCAGCAGGATGTGGGTGGGGTCAGATAAGGGAATGAAAGCAGCCTGCCTGAGCCAGCAGTGGCAATCTGCTTGGGTCCCCTTCCACACTGTGGAAGCTTTGTTATTTCACTCTTTACAATAAATCTTGCTGCTGCTCACTCTTTGGGTCCATGTCACCTTTATGAGCTGTAACACTCACCACCAAGGTCTGCAGCTTCACTCCTGAAGTCAGGGACACCACAAACCCACTAGAAGAAAGCAACTGTGGGGCCGGGTGCGGTGGCTCACGCCTTTAATCCCAGCACTTTGGGAGGCCAAGGCCGGGGAGGATCATGAGGTCAGGAGATCTAGACCATCCTGGCTAACACAGTGAAACCCATCTCCACTAAAAAATACAAAAAAATTAGCCAGGTGCGGTGGCGGGTGCCTGTAGTCCCAGCTACTCGGGAGGCTGAGGCAGGAGAATGGCGTGAACCCGGGAGCCGGAGCCTGCAGTGAGCGGAGATCACGCCACTGCACTCCAGCCTGGGTGACACAGCGAGACTGTCTCAAAAATAAATAAATAAATAAATAAAAATAAAATAAAAAAAAGAAAGAAACTGTGGACACATCTGAATATCTGAAGGAACAAACTCTGGACACACCATCTTTAATAACTGTAACACTCACCGCGAGTGTCTGCGGCTTCATTCTTGAAGTCAGCGAGACCAATAACCCACCAATTCTGGACACAATTCAGCTAATTAAAAACTTTGAAGTGAAAAGTTGTCATCATCTGAACATTTTTCCCCAACATGCATTCACTGTGAGGTTTTTGAGGATTCTTTAATGACTCTTGTCTGAACCTTGTTAATAAGAGGATGCAAAATAGTAACTTCTAGCCATCCTTTTGTATTTATTTACTGAAATCCTTCTTTGAAAAAAATTTATATCTTCTTATTATTTTATTTATTCTTGTTGTGGAAGCTTATTTAAAAAATGGTTACAATAATATTTTCTTTTCCACAGCTCTTCTTATAATGTGACTTTAAACCGTCGGTATCAAGCAGTAGAAATAATGTTTCTTCCCCTTTTTATGTGTTTTTTATTTGTGAATTCAGTAAAAAATATCACTATGTAGTTTACCACGTTAGGTTATGTAAGGTAATTCTAGCTTCCAAAATTCCATTTAATTCCAACTTCGTGTTTTATAACTGAGGATGACTGGACTTTGGACCACTGAATCACTCAGGAACAAGAAGACGTAATGGATCAGAGGCAAATTATTCATTCTACTCCTACTTCAAATTCTTGACCAACACAGTCTAAAAGTATAATAAAATAGTTGTTTAGTGATATTAAGTTTAAGGTTATTTGTAAAAATAACACTTTTGTTGGCCGGGTGCGGTGGCTCATGTCTGTAATCCCAGCACTTTGGGAGGCCAAGGTGGGTGGATTATGAGGTCAGGAGATCCAGACCATCCGGGCTAACACAGTGAAACCCCGTCTCTACTGAAAATACAAAAAATTAGCCAGGTGTGGTGGCAAGTGCCTGTAGTCCCAGCTACTGGGGGGACTGAGGCAAGAGAATGGCATGAACCCAGGAGGCGGAGCTTGCAGTGAACCAAGATCACACCACTGCCCTCCAGCCTGGGCAACAGAGCAAGACTCTGTCTCAACAACAACAACAACAACAACAACAACAACAACAACAAATCACTTCTGTTATAATCAATTATAGTAACAATTTCACAGATAAAATTTTCATAATTTGAGTAGTCAGAGCATCTTAATTCTGGCTTCTCTGTTTCTTTGAATTTACTGTATATTAAAAAATCATTGTTTTATATTATAAAATGTCTAGCTTCCTTTCCGTTTTTTGTCCAATTCATTCTTCTCAAAAACTCATTTTCCTAGTAGGCATTGTATTTAGAAACAAAATAATTAGCGCTAGATTACCTCGTAGTAGTACTTGGTTGCCTCTGCTTCTGTGCACTTCTCTAGACCAACTCAGAAATAAATTTAGAAGAAATTATAAGTTTACATTTCTGATTTATATGTAACAGATATTTAGATATGCTTTATTTATATTTATTTGTTCTTACACTTAGAACCCTGTTCCGTCAAAACATTACCATATTCACTTATTTTCTTTGGTATTTTAAATACTATTAAATTTAAATATCTAATGCATGTGGGGTTTGAGACCTAGGTGATACGTTGATAGGTGCAGCAAACCACCGTGGCACACGTATACCTTATGTGACAAACCTGTACATTCTGCACATGTAACCCAGAACTTAAAGTAAAAACAAAACAAAATAAAAAACTATGACAGTTATTTTATTTTCTAAATATAGTCTACAAAAACTGTATAGTTTCACGTTGATATGTTATCAGAAATGATTATTTTATAATTGTTTATTATACATTTATTGCCTTTGTGTTATCAGTTATTAAACTGTCTTATGTTTTGTTTCTACATAAGTTCATGTGTTTATGTTTTTGTATGTATTAATTTAATCTTTACATTTGTAAAATACTCTTTTAATTCAAACTCAATACTAAAGTAAATATACTCCTAAAAGCCCTGAATTTTTGTTCTTTGATCATAAATTTTTAGTGTTCTTTAAATATTTCAAATATGTGTGCTTAATGGTGTATATATTTCTCTTGCCATCAATTTGATTAGTTATAATTGCTATAGGTGTAACTTTTGTTGTCATTCAGGTGAAAATATTTTGTTTGTTTTAAATTCAATTGTATGTAATTTTATGTTAAGTTTCTTGTTATTATTGATATGTTTGTGGTAGAACATGTGAGCCATACAATGATCATCAGAAATTAACTGCAGTTCACTCTGGCAAGTTTCATAGTTTTGTGTAAAAGTGGTATTATTCTTTTTTTTTTTTTTTTTTTTTTTTTTAAATGTATAACACATTTGGGTAAAACTCCATATATATCCATTAAACAATTTTCAAAATATTGTTTCTCAAACATCTGTCATTGCCATCTTGCATTTTTTAAATCAATCAAGTAATAAGTAAACATTCTTAAACGGTGGTTTTTAATGTATGTTTTGAAATATGTCATTTTTTCCATTACATATTAAAAGCCATACCATTACCTGAATAAAATTTTGAACTGTTACATCTTCCTGGTATAATAAAAACTACATAATTGAAGTCCCTCTTTATTTCTATTAAAGCTACTTGCCATCAAACCATATTATTTTCTATCAGAAATATACTTATAAAGAAAATTTAAGTTAATGGTAACTTTTTTAATTTAAAAAATAAATTCTTACTGTCATTGGCTTCTATGGTTGGTGTTTAAAAGTACTGTAATTTTAAATTAAGTTATTCTTTCAATTTTCTAGGATTGTCTAAACATCTCTTTATCTATAATCTTCTGCTAATTAAATATGACTTCTGTAAGTGTAGATCTTATTTTGTATCTTGCTTGTGATATATTAATTACTTTGCATCTAAAGATGTTATCTTTTATCAATGTTCAAAAATTTTCAATTATTTATTTCTTTAGATGTTTTATTTATGGTTCTTATTCTAGTTATATTGGGTTTAACTATCATTAGTCTTGCCCTCAAGTGCATATCATCTTTATACTCTAGAAAAAACTTTTAAAAATGTATTTGAAGTCACAGGAGAGTCACCAAAAGCACAGACTGGAGGAGATTTATCATTTGAAAAAAGGTGAAACATAATGTGTGAGTTCCAGATTTTGCTTTTTCCCTTTAGTGCATTCCCAAGTTCTTGCTGCATGAGGCAGCAAAATGTGAAGCAAAAAAAAAGGCCAATCTAAAATTGTCTTGGTTTGGAAATTGAGATTAGTAGAGGGAATTTACTGTGTGGGAAGGGAACCTGTTTCAAAATAGGTATATAGGTTCCTTTTACATCTTTGGCTGCCACCTGAAACTGTGCATGATTGGAAGAGACACCAATACATCTGCCAGAAAATATAAGCTACTGAGTAGAGAGAAAACTGAACAGAGATTTCAGGTGACACGTACTGCAGGAGAGTTTGGAGTCTCAGACGTACAATATTAGGAGGCACAATATTAAAACATAAAAAAATCAAGCCAAGCCCAAGAAATAAGTACTTTAGCATGCTTTTGTATGGCAGAGACACCTGACAACAATAACTTAAGCATACCTTGAGAATGATCTTTTTATCTAAGAAGAATATGTGTTCAGTGTCCTGAGCCAAGGAATCAGAGAGTGGTCAACCAGGAGATTCTCTCCTATCTATAAAGGACAGGCAAACTCCGGGCGCATTCCTTAGAATTCAGGCCATACAGTGGTCCAAGCCTTTTGTTTTGGGTTAAATGAAGGTTGCCTAGCGGAGGATTCTAAGTGAAAGGTGCTAAGTGAAAATTGCTATATAAACTACATGCTTTCAACAAACAGTAGCAGTTATCTCCTCTAACCCACCACCACTGAATCACCCCTGTATGTTAGTCCTCAGTATACCATACATAGTTCACTGTGTCTGAGTCTCTTTCTTGGCCTCTCAGATAGGGCGCTATCCCTACTGGAGTCAATAGGGGTTGGACCCAACAGCTTTATAGAACACAATATAATTCAGTCTTTGCAATGTATCATTCACAATTTCCAAGTTTAAAATTAAAACAACTTTGTATACAGATAATCAAAATAATGTAATGCATTGTCAAAAAAAAAAAAAGGCTGATTTTAAAAAAACCCAAAAGAATACTGAAATATTGGAATTAAAAGACAAATATAGTAAAGGAGCTACTATAAATTTATCCAAGAACTTAAAGGAAAATATGGTTTCAATGAGTAAATTATTTGCAGAATTTCAATAAAGAATAAAACCCCAAAAATCAAATGTAAATTACAAAACTGGGAATTATAACAGATGTATGTTTTTCTTAGTTATATTTTTCTTGTTGTGAGATGGTTTCACAGATTATTACAGTAATATTATGAATGACCAAAAATTATATTTATATACCACTAATATTATGAAGGGCAGACAATGCATTATCTAATGAATGATACAAATATTATGCATGGGATAATTATTATTTTTGACATCAGCATTTTGACCAATTCAGTTATGTGCAAACCACAGCAAAATAAAATCAGAAGTATAACAAATAAATACTAAATTAACAAAAAACTAGCAAATTAAAATGGCACTATATTTTCTTTTCATAAACACTATAATATTGGTATGATTGCTCTGATAATTTCTAGGGAATATATATTCATATCATTCAATAATTTCTGAACATATGTATTTCTTCTTCAAGTAATATATAATTTATCATGAGGCATACAAAAGGAAATATTCATATCAGTTCTAACTTTTATATGTTTGGGGATTCATTGAGTAACATGTTATGTATGTGAAATAGAGTATTCTGAGGAAAGTATGCAAAATATTTTATTGACGTATTATAGAGTAGCAAATTCTACTATGTTTAAAATTGCAGAGAATGACATAACTAAGGAGACAGAATTATTTCTGTGGATAAGTGGTGCATCAATTTTAAAAAAACTGATTATATAGAAGAGTTTGTAAATTCTCTTCTGATCATTTGATGAATTCAGTGCTTTCTGGGGGGTAGGATTTCATATATTAGATATACTGAAATGTAGATACTCATTCCTAACCAAAAATTCTACTTTTGAAATATTATTATTTTATTGTCTCAATAAAGAGATTTTTAAATACCATACAATAGCCTATCATTGATTATTAAACAATGATGCAAATTATGCTTTGTTAAGTTTTGTTTTACATGGTCTGTATTATATTGTTATCATGGAGCCCACCCTGTTATAATGAGAATATTCAAATCAAGATGTAATTTAGATTAAGTTTATCAGATAAATAATAGGGAACTCTCAACATTTCAATAATAGAAACTATAATATTTATAAGAATGAAATATAAAACATTGCTAACTGCATTTTTTATGCAAAATCTCATAGTTAAGTGGAAATGTAGGAAAAGTTAGCGAAATACTTGAGAACTAGTATTTTGTATACATTAGGTACATAATAATTATTAATTAAAATATATTACTTAAAATATCTTAAAATTAGGCTTAATGGATAACATTTTTACTTTTATTACTAACCACATATTAACCATATGTTACTGTAATCCAAAAAGTCATTTCTATATTGCCTTTATAGTATTTAAAAATATAGATCTGATTTATCCTTTAGAATTCTTAAAATTTCTAGTATATTTGCAAAATTATTTAAATTCTTGTTCATTTTCTTTTTAACAGATGTATTTTATAAATAAAATTTAATTTAGCAAAATTGCTTATAGTTTTTTGCTTTCATAAGTCATAAGGATAAGACAATTTTGGTGAAGCTGCAAAGCACAATTTCTGAAGGTCCTGTGATCAGCTCACTCATCATGCATTTTTTCATTTTTATATCCCACATAGTTCATTGTGCATCCTTCAGAGATCCGTAGTAGATCTTAATATTTTGCTTTGATTTCCTTGTTACATAGAACCTACCATTCTCTGAATAGCATAAGATCAACGACAGCATTATTAAAAAAACAGAATTTGGCACAGAATTTAAAATGAATCTAGCATTATATAATACTTTCCAGCAAAACCCGTATCAGTTTGAGATGGCAATTAAGACATTTATAGTGGCTTCAACTTTGTATATATCTCAGCAGCATACTTTCCTAATTCTGTGTCATAGCTGACAATTGTCAACTATCAAGTCTGCATGTATATCAGTAAATTAGATTAGATATAGCAGACACCTCAGAACCAAGAATTAAGATAGTCTATTTCCTTCAATATTATATGTTTCCTTTGGGTATTATATGTTTAACAAGCAGGAGCCACAATTGGACAAGTTGAAACCTCATGAAAAACTTCTGATTCTGTTACCTAGATTCCAGAGTGAGAATGCATATTTAGGATTAACCTGATAGCAGATCCTCCATTAAAATTACGCATGGAATTTTTAGTCAATAATTTGTCAGTTTAAGTTTCTGAATTTGAAATTTTACTTTGTTAGAACAGTTTAATATGTTTTCACACAGTTCTTGAAATTTCTTATTAATTTTCAGCTCAAAAATGTCATTTAAGTAAGTCACACTTTGAAGCCAATAACTGTCCTTCAAACAATTGCAAAGTGAAAGAATGCTATTGTTTTAATTTCTTATTTTAGCTCATAAACTAATTAACACATTTTCACTTATGGATAAATACATTTTATGATGAAGGAGCAACAAATTGTGTTTGATTCTCCTTTTGTCCATGTATGTATGAAATATAACTAAAATTTGTTCAACTTATTTGACATGAATTTTGTTAGATTCCCAGTTTCAATAGGATAATTTAGTTCAGAAATCTGCTGAGAAAGGCCACAATCTTTTGATTTTCACTTGGTCACATAAGAATATTTTGGGCCAGGGACTGGTGCTTTCCACAAGATAGAGTCCTCATAGCTTGTGCTAAACTCATCATGTTGCGTGGGTATATCTTTCCCTGTGTGAGACTCAATACATACTTTGTTCTGCTTAAGCATGAAATTATGTGACACCTGACCAATCCCACTGCTATTTCTGTCCCTTTTGAGAAGGGGGCAGAGTCCTTCAACTATAGCACAAGGTGGCATACCCACAAGCCAATTGCTGCTGGGAGAGACCCGCTGGCTATGGGTACTGAGGCTGACTTGCTTGATAAAATGAATAGACAGCTAATTTAAAGATGATCTGGTGCTATATTCATTGCCTATAACTATATAGTGAATCAACCCAAAGCTCAGTGTCTCAAAGCACAATTATCATCTCATGATTTTTATGGGCTAGGAATCCAGGCTCAACTTGACTGTTATATCTGTCTTACCCAAGTTCTCTCACAGATCGTGATCAAGTTTTCATACGGGACTGTACTCATCTCAAGGAACAACTGGTGAAAGATCTGTTTTTAGAATCATTCACAAGGTTGTTGACAGGATTCAGTTCTGAGGCTTCCTTCAGATCCTTGCCAGCCAGGTGGGTTGGGACATAAAATAGCATGTAAAATAGTGACTTACTTCATCAAAGCCAGCAAGAAAGAACAGCCAGAAAAAAGTTGCTGGCAAGACCAAAGTTAATAGGAGCATAAACCATAATCTAATCTCAGAAATGGTCTGATATTTCCAAACGTTTTTCATGTTCTATTTGTTAGGGATAAGTCATTAGATTCAACACACTCTCTAGGAGAGCAGATACACAACAACAAGGATAGGAATTGAGGATGTAAATAGAAATAGAAATTAAATAAATATATGAGTAAATATTGAGCTGTGTTTAAGCATTATTATATATGCATGTACACATACCCACACAAACACAAGTGTAAAGGAAATCCAAGACATTCATAAGGTAGTATAACATTAGAAGACTTAAAAAATTTGACATTGACTCATGAAAAATTCCAACAATTACAAGTGTGGACTGAATCAAGAATTTAAAATTAAGCAAATGGAACAAAATAGGAAGTTCTAAAATAGACCTGTCTATTTACTTTCACCTAATTTAAATCAACAGGGTCCTGAAAATGTAGTAGTAGAAACTAATAATTTTAATAAATAATTATTTAATTTATTGATCCATAATGAAAATATCAAATCTTGTCCCCTACCTCATTCACTATACAAAATTCAAGTCCTACTAGATTATAGCAACCTAAATATGGAAGATAAAACTATAAACTTTCTCCAAGGTAATATAGAAGAGTCGAATATTCTTTAAGACTAAAATAGCCATACCACTGTTTTTATAAACTGGACCATTCTAAAATTAAGCATTCCTGTTTATAAAAAAAAAAATGTGGAAAATACCTTGACATTTTCTTATAAAGCTAAACATAAATTTACCATGTACCTCAACAATCAAAGTCTTAGCTTTTTACCAAAGTGAATTGAAAATTTCAGTTCATACAAAAATATATGTGAATATATATAGCAGCTTTGTTCATAATATCTAAAAACCTGGAAGTAAATATCATGTTCTTCATTAGGAAACAGATAGACTCTGGGTCATTTATAAAATGGCATACAATAATATTTATAACATGGGCATACATACATACACAACTTGGAGTTACTTAGCAAAGGAAGAATGCAGATCACCTAAGCTAACTTGTTAATTTAATTTATAAGAAATTGGCCATAACAGAAAAGAAATAGACCCTTCCTCTATTCATAATAGGAATCACCTAAGGATAAAATATTGACAACTTCTTAATTATAACACAAGTTTCTACAGAAGCTTTCTTTAAAAAAAATAAATCCCATCACTATTAAAAAGAGCCTGCATTCTAGGGAAAATTGAAAAATATTAACTGTTATTTATGACAAATAAATACAAAAATATTGTTGTCTTCTTTTGTCTAGTCTGTGTTTCAAATTTTCAACATTTTATAGAAGTTTCTCAATGCATGGCTAATTTGACAATACACCCTAAAATTAAACAGCAGTTATGGAAACCTAACCTTATTTTATTTCTTTTTTATGGTACTTTACTATTTTGCTCATTGTTTAAATTAAAATGGCACTGCACAGATTAATTGTTGGGTGGGAGTGAGGGGAGAGCTTAACAAAAAGATCATAATACAGATTGCTTTTGTTCTTTCATAGCCATTTTCATTTTGAGAGTAGAAGCTACTGTTTTGATGCAGTAGAATAAGCAGTTCCCTTTGGTCAATGATCAGACATCTGCTTTTAAATTATGTATTACATCAATTGTTAACAGTAGGATGTAAGAAATTTATTCATGGTTTGCTTTAATAATGTTTGTCACAATTAACCCAGTGATTTTGAAAAGTATGTAAACAATCATATTTCTTAGAAATAGATATTCTGAAATAACAATGGATATATCCCTTCTCCTTCAACAAAAATCAACAAGTAATTCAATGGTATTATGTTACTTTTCATTGTAACTAAAACTTTCAAGATGTTCTTCAAATTAAAAAATTAAAGAGCATCTTGAATGTTTTAGTTACTTCTTATTGCAAAATATTCAAAATTGTATATCATACATATAATTGAAAATTAAGGATATATATATATATAACCACATACTTTATTTCCTGTAGTTTTAACACAGTGACTTTGCAAATACCCTTATCAATAAAATCATGGCACTTTTTAAATAGATAAACTTTAAAAAAATGAATAGAATAGCTCAAAAATAACATATCGCTATGCTTTCTTTGGGCAGTGTTTAAGCTTTGTTTTTATTTCTCTTGTTTCCTTTAATATTTTCTCTTAAATTATTCCTTTATATATCTTAATCCAATTTATAAAAATGTAGAAAATTTGCACTCATGGGTATTTTACACTGGTAATTATATTTCTGGTCATAATTTGTACAATTTAAACTATATGAACAACTATTTTACTGTGAGAGCAGGAATGATTTCCATATAAATCTATAAACTCTCCTAATAATTGAAATGTCTTTCTATACTCACACTAAATGTTGTGTATTCAAATAATAGCATACCTATTTCACAGGCACTGATAAAAATATTAATATTGTTAAATAATAAATCCCATTTTTCCATTGCCTTTTGTCTGCACAAGAAAATAAAAATGCCTTGACTGGATACAGCAATCTCTACAAACTAATTCCATTACCCACATTCTTAAAAACAAACAAACAAAAAAGTTTAACTTCCAGGGTTCCTATGTAGATTTGTTACATAGGTAAGCGTGTTTCATGGGGGTTTGTTGTACAGATTATTTGATTACCCAGATGTTAAGTCTAGTACCCACTGTTATTTTTCTTAATCTTCTCCCTCCTCCAAACTTTCACCCTCTGATAGGCCCCAGTGTGTGCTGTTCTACTCTGTGCGTCCATGTGTTCTTATCATTTAGCTCTTGCTTATAAGTGAGAACACACAGTATTTGGTTTTCTGTTTCTCTGTTAGTTTGCTAAGGATAGTGACCTCCAGCTCCATTTGCAGAGACATGGGTCTCTGCAAAGGACATGATCTCATTCTTTTTAGGGCTGCATAGCATTCCATGGTGTACATGTACCACATTCTATGATGTATATGTACTACATAAATGATACCATTGATGAGCATTTAAGTTGATTCCATGTCTTTGCTATTGTGAATAGTGCTGCAATGAACATATGCATTATGTGTCTTTATAATAGAGTGATTTATATGACTTTGGTTATTTACCCAGTAATGAGACAGAAGGATTAAATAGTATTTCTATCTTTAGGTCTCTGAGGAATTGTCACACTGTCTTCCACAATGGTTGAACTAATTTACGCTCCCAAAAGTGAGTAAGCATTTCCTTTCTCCACAACTTTGTCAGCATCTTTTATTTTTTGACTTTTTAATACTAATCATTCTGATTGGTGTGAGATAGTATCTCATTGTGATTTTGATTTTCATATATCTAATGATTAATGATGTTGAGGTTTTTTTTTCATACAATTACTGGCCACATGCATTTCTTGAGAAGTGTCTGGTCATGTGTTTGGCCCACTTTTCAAAGGGGTTGTTTGGTTTTTCTCTTGTAAATTTGTTTAAGTTGCTTATAGACATTAAATATTAGGCCCTTGTCAGATGCATAGATTTCAAATACTTTCTGCAATCTGTTTGTTTGTTTACTCTGTTGATAGTTTTTCTTTTCCTTTTTTTCTTTTTTCTTGTGCAGAAACTCTTCAATTAGATCCCACTCATCAATTTTTGCTTTTGTTACAGTTGCTTTTGGCATCTTCATCATGAAATCTTTGCCCATGGCTATGTTCTTAATGGTATTGCCTAGGATGTCTTCCAGGGTGTTTATAGTTTTGGGTTTTACATATAAGTCTTTAATCCAGCTCGAGTTAATTTTTGTATATGGTGTAAGAAAGACATATGACTAGCCAGTCACCTCAGCACCATTTTTTTGAATAGGGGATCTTTTCTACATTGTTTGTTTGTCCAAGATCAGATAGTTGTAGGTGTGTGTTCTTATTTCTGAGTTATTTAATTCTGCTCCATTGGTCCACGTGTCTTTTCTTGCACCAGCAGCATACTGTTTTAGTAACTGTAGGCCTGTAGTATAGTTTGAAGTGAGGTAGCCTGATGCCTCCAGCTTTGTTCTTTTTTGCTTAGGACTGCCTTGTCTCTTTGGGCCTTTGTTGTTGTTGTTCTGCTCCTATGTTAGTTTGCCAAGGATAATGGCCTTGAGCTCCGTTAACGTTCCTACAAAGAACATGATCTCCTTTTTTATGACTGCATAGTGTCCCATGGTGTATATGTACTAAATTTTCTTTATCTAGTCTATCATTGATGGGCATTTAATTGATTTCATATCTTTGCTGTTGTGAATAGTGCTGCAGCAAACATACACATGCAGGTGTCTTTATAACAGAATTTTGAAACAGTTTTTTTTGAGATCTGTGAAGAATGTCAATGGCAGTTTAATGTGAATTACACTGAATATATTAGTTGCTTTGGAAAGTATGACCATTTTAATGATATTGATTTTTCCTATCCATGAGCATAGAATGTTTCTTTTCATTTCTTTTTGTCATTGCTGATTTATTTCAGCAGTGGTTTATTGAGATTTTTTACCTTCCTTGTTAGCTATATTTCTTGGTATTTTGTTCTTTTTGTGGCAATTGTGAAAGAGAGCTGATTCATAATTTGGCTCTCAGCTTGACAATTGTTGGTGTGTAGGAATGCTAGTGATATTTGCACATTGATTTTGAATCTTGATTCTTCGCTGAAGTTGCTTATCAGCTGAAGAAGATTTGGGGCTGAGATAATGAGGTTTCGTAGATATAGGATCATGTTGCCTGCAAACAGTGGTGATAGAGGTCATCCTTGTGTTGATTTTCAAGGGTAGTGTTTTCAGTTTTTGCCCATTCAGTATGATGCTGCCTGTGGGGTTGTCATATATGGCACTTATTATTTTGAGTTATGTTCCTTCAATACCTAGTTCATTGAGAGTTTTTAGCATGAAAGGATGTTAATGTTTTTAATGTTATTTCAAAAATTGAAATATACTTTTCTTTACTCCATCTCATCTCCACAACTGATTCTTCTTGTCAGCTTTACTGAGTAAAGTTGAAAAACAAAATTGCATATATTTAAGGTATAGGATTTGATGTTTTTGATACATGTGTACATTGTGAAATGATCACCACTATCAAGCAGATTAACATACTTATTCTTTAAATCCCATCTTAATTTTATTCCTTCATAAATATGTCCCTTCAAATAGGTGAGAATTTAATAGTTTCCTTTTGTACTTTTTTCAATATTTATGATTAGTTTATCTAACTTATTTTCAATTTTTTATAATAATTTTTAATTATTATTGGTCAGAAAAAGTTTCATGACCCTACATGTGAAGGGGTAAGAAATGCATTTTTTTCATTTTGCCCAGAAGTAAAGAAAAATCAAATTTTGGTGAGCACTGGAAGTCACTACCATAATAGTGATATCATGCACTATTTGAAACAAATCAGAACATTTAATGGTTTGGGATTTTTATACTAAATTAAAATGGTCATGTGAAAATACTTTGTAACCTAAGATGGTAAGCATCTCCTTCATGTGAAGATTTCAAGCCTAGGCAGGATGTCTATCATTTTTACCATATTTCTTCCAATTATTTAATAATTGCAAATTAACTTCAAACAAATAAAAATAAAAGAACACTCCACATATTAACTTAGAAATTATGCACTTAGAAATTAGTTCATAGAGAGGAAATTATACTTTTCAACCAGGATTCTATACTTGATTTCCCATTTGCAGCCCTGTTATGTCAGCTTAAACAAAAATACTGCAAGTTCAAAGTTTTTCTGAACAATGATCTCATTTATTTTAATTTCTTTAATCAAACACTTGAAAGATGTTTTTATTTTGTTATATGAAAAATCTTTTCTTTACGCAATATAGAATCTAAGCCATAGTTTTATCCCGATTAGAATTTCAAAATTGCTAAAATGTATGGAATATGATGAGAGGTTTTATTACAGTTTTAAAAATATAGAATGTTGAATAAAGTAGTGAGGTAGAGTGAATGTTGACCAATGAGCTTCTTTATACTGGAGAACATCCACTTTAAAATTATGTGTTCATACTGTTGATTAGTGGAAGATACTTGAAATCTAGAGTGTGAGAGATTAGGTCATATGGATGGACTACGTTTCACTGAACAAAGTGTCATGGAACCAAACCCAGCTTCAGGCAAAATGGATTATAAGGGCAACTCATAGATTTCTTACTGTCAGGCACCACTTCTCAAGTTCAAATCAGAGGAAAATAATGCATGCTCCATATATATGCTATAGGAATTTAGTAACTAGAAAAGTCTATAAGAGAAACAATAATGAACTCTGTAGCCATATTTGCTCAATTACCAGTACAATCTAGCAAACATACAAGTGCAATTTTCCATAACTGATTCCGAATATCGTAGTTTATATAACTGTGTTGCAATTTTTATAGGTGCATTTTCTGCCATAGACAAATCTTATTCTGATGAAAATAGACCCATTTTTACTTATTAAGTATGAGTTCTTGTGAAGAACCTTAAGAAAGTAGAAATTGTTTTCTTGTTCTCTGGAAAGATCAATGAAAATAATTTCTAATTAACACATTTATTACTAAGCTTTATTTTCCCCTAAAAATAGGCTTTCTTAAATGAGTTAAACTTTCTTTAGATATTACTAACTAAACTTGTACCACAAATATATGTAAACTGTTTTAAATGACAATATATTATTTTAAATGAGACCATATATCAAGCTTTACTCTCATAAAGTTTCCTGAGCTGTAGCATAAGCTAGTATATTCTAGATATTAATATATCTGTGTCAGATTAAATAGCAAATGCATGCTACTTCACTTCCTGTTTCTTCTCAGCTTCATGACTAATCTCTCCTTCCCACTTCCATTTCACACTAACACAATCATGCTCATTCATGGAGACTTCCTGTTCGCTGTCAATAAATTGTCCCATAATAAGTGTAAAGCATTCCATCTCTTTCACTCTCAAACCCCACACCAATAAAAAGGGAAAGCATTAAGTATGCACTAAAATAAATATTATTAAGAAATAAAGTTTAAAGAAATTGTATAATTTGTTCAAGCTCATGGAGTAAATTCTAGTACCTATGTACTCATTGAAAGAGAGTTATAGTTCATGTGATTGTACTTTTTTTGCTTAGGTATGAATTATTTTTTGATATTAAATATTTTTTATTATGCTCTTAGTTTACAAAAGAAGTAACTTGGATAAAGAATGCTTTAACAAATTTAATCTGATTTTGTATTTTCAGAATATTTTAATTTCTATGATCTTTTGATCTTCAAAAGTAAAATAAAGAAAAAAATCAAAATGCAGGTTATGTTACATATAAGGAAATTAGCAATTAGGAAAATAAATAAATTGATAAAAATTAATTTGCTGCCTGTAACCTGTAATAATGATCCCCAATAAGCATGTATTTCACTAGACAATACTGGTTTCTTCTTCAGATGCATAACTATTTTAAATAAAGAAGTGATTTCATTGCCCAAAGGAAAAAAGATTGATTATATTGGGAGATTTTAATTATATCCTATATCCCAACAAAGCATAATAGATTGTCATAGACTTTAGTTTGATTTTGGAAATTATCTCGCATATTGTGTTGTTTCACCCATTTTATAAATGGGTACATACCAGATTATGAATCTGGAATTTCAATTTAGGTTAATCCAACAAAAATGCAGGGCTAGTTTTCGTATTTCACTAATTGTAGACCAAGAATGACTACAGTATATTGTAAAAGAATCAATAAATACTCAACATTTTTGAAAAGAAAGCAAAGTAAAAGCACTAATATCTACTGAATATTTAGAAACTTATTACTTAGGTAGTATAAAATTTTCAGTGATTTTCTTTGAGAACAGACTGTCCCATCCTGGTAACAGTTTTCTCCTTCCCCAAACTGCTGTTCTTATCCCATCTCTGTAGTTTAAATGTATTTCTTATTCATAAATAATTTCAAATATGATCCATAAATTACTCTTCAAGTACAGTGGCAGACACATGGAAAAATTCATTCAGTACAAACTTTTATTATAAATGGGAAACTGTGGGCTCACATTTTCTGTTTGCAGAATGTATTTAGTACAGATGTAATTTTTACTAAGTGTACTATGTGCCTGGTTATTTATTATTTCATGGCTTTACATATCAGAATTATTTTCTTATTTATTTATTTATTTATTTATTTATTTTTGAGACTGTGTCTTGCTCTGTTGCCCAGGCTGGAGTGCAGTGGTGTAATCTTGTGATCTTGATTCACTGCAACCTCCACCTCCCAGGTTCAAGCGATTCTCCCACCTCAGTCTCCTGAGTAGCTGGGATTACAGGCATGCACCACCATGCACAGCTAATTTTTGTATTTTTAATAGAGACTGTATTTCACCATATTGTTCAGGCCAGTCTTGAACTCCAGACCTCAGGTGATCCACCCGCCTTGACCTCCCAAAGTTCTGGGATTACAACTGTCACACCCAGCTCATATCAGAATTATTTATACAAGTGTCTCAAGGAGAAGCATTCAATACACTTTGCTGCGAGTTCAATCTGTGGCTTTTTTGAACAACTCGCTTCAGCCTTCTCAGAGTAGACAGATCCTGACCATGCAGCGACAGCAGGAAAACATGTTTGAGTGTTGTCTTGTTGGTGGCAATTCAATGACATGTAACAAACAATATCTATGGTATGCAGTAGAATCATATCAGACATCATGGAGGTGTTATTTTCGATACATTGTAGTTATCGTTTAACTGACCTTTTACTCCTCTTCTGTTGATTGATTTTCAAATATTTATCCCCTACAGGCAATACTTAAATAAATAATCTCATCTTTCTCACTGTGTACATATGCAAGAGTTTCTCTAGTGTGCATATCTAAAAGTCTCATTGCTGTATAACAACATATATATGTATACAAAATTTTTCTGTGGTATATTTTATAGCTTTCTATTCAATTGAAATAACATAATACAAAGAAAAGTGACATATGTCTTTGCTGGAGTGATGGAGCCCAGTCAATTTTTCCTTAGAAGCTACCCATGCTTTTAAGTAACATAATGTTTGTCATTTTCCTCTTCATTACATGCAGTCCATTTACAGTTGACAACATCTCATTCATTGCTGTTCACAGTTCAGTTGCAGATATTAGCTGTCAATCATATAAAACTTTTGCTTAGTTGTCTTTCTTCAGACATACAGATATGAATGTGATCGGACAGGCCAATAAATAAATGATGCAAGAAAACAAATAACTCATTGGGCCTTTGGATTTATTATTTGGAAAATAATTTGATTATTAAATTCCTCCATTAGATTAAATATGGCCATTGAATCTTTGATGCTATACCTATTAAAAGGTGAATCTTACTTCTCCCAACTCTTTCTTGATCTTGCAACTTGCTCTAATATAAAGCAACAGTAATAATATTAAGAGGTTTCCGAGACTCATTTTCAGGAGGCACTGGGGCTTCAGCTCTTACATTTTTGGAACCTGATGCCACCAGAGAATGAAGATGATTGGGATGAAAGACCATGTGGAGAAAGACCCACCCATTCCACCAAATCCATCCATTCTGCTGAATCCCGCCATTCCATTTCGTCTTCTAGACAACCTCAGGTGCATTAGTAAAGCCAGGCAAGATCAGCAGAATCATCAAGGCAACCTATATAATCAGAAAAAATACTAAGTCATTGTTTTAATCCACTACATAGCCATAGATAAATGCAATTCTCCCTTTTGGTATTATAGAAATTAAATATAATATTTATCTGGCAATTTCATACATGCTTGTCTATTTTTTATTAACAGTTAATTCCATCTCTGGGTTATTTTTCTGTAACCCATAACCTCCTTATCAAAACTAATTACCACATGTCAAAGAATTTTATTTGTATTAATATTAAGCATTAATAACCATTATTATTAAATAATATTTGTTATGAATAACAACTTTACTATTTTCACCCTTCAATTTATAAATTCTAAATCCCATTTTGAAAAAGTATTAAACTGTATTACTTAGTATATTTTCATATTAAATAATTTAAATATGCTCTTATATTGGTTGCTTTATTACTCACAGCTTAGCTCCATTTTGGAACTATTAACCCACATGCAGATGTCACACTGTAACATTGCTGTCACCATACACAACCCCTGCCTTTGTTTTTCTTGTCTTAAGAAAGGTTCAACTTATGTGGTATATTTCAAACGGACTTATTGAAATCCCAGTGGGCAACTGGAAATGTAAATACCTTCAACGTGGCCACTTGGTTAAACTTGGTATGTTCAGGAAATCGCATCCACAGAAGCTGACATTTAAGCATAATGAATTATGCATAAGTGAACAAGACCCTTCTGGGTTGATGATAGCAGAGGTTTCACTTGTGGCTTAGTTTTGGAATTAAAATTACAAAGTAATTATAACCCTGCTCAGGCATTTACACATTGTCTTTTCAGACCAGATCTCTGTCTATTCAACAGGCACTATACCAAAGATCTATCACTACTATGCTAATGAAATAGGAGAAATGTTCCTCTTTTTTTTTTTTTTTTTTTAATCCAATGAGGAAATCCAATGCTTCTGAGTAAACTTGTCTGGTTATTAAAAGTTTTTTGTTTTTGTACTTCATCCAACTGTTTAAAATCTTGAAGCCCTGGAATAATGCTATGGCTTAAAATAAGAAACAATCCTCACCTGCCACTCTTAGACTCAGCAAAAGTCAAGACTTGGCACAGCTATTTGCAGTCATGGGATTAAAAATGTCATCTAAGCTTATCATTGGCTGCTGTTTACATGTGGTCTGGGAAACTGAAATGAATTATAACAATTATAAAAATTAACTGTAGGTGAATCATTCTTCCCATTGAGTAAGAAAGGAAACTAAAATTTAACATTTTATTAAATATTATGCTGCTTAAAAGGACAATTATAAAACTGAACTGAAATCTATTCAGTTCAAAACTATTATGTTTCCCATATTTTTTATTTCTGGCATTCTCTTAATTTCTTTAGTGTTTAACATATTTACCTGAGCTATTGTTGATTAAAAGGTATATTATAATTATGTTTGTGGCTTAAATGTCCTAAAAATGTATATTTATAGGTATTATAACATTATCTATGAAATAGTTGGAAATAAAAATCTTAAAATTCTGAATTGCCTATTTTTATGCATGTTCCATACATAAACATATTGTATGTGAGATGCTACTTCAATAAACATTCATTTTGACTTTAGAGATCGGTGACAAATTTTTATTTTCTGTGTCCAGTTAATATCTGCACAATGTAAATCACTCTGGTAGACAAAACCATGAGGCAAAGGGAGTAGAAAAGTTTATTTTTACTTGTAAATCTCCCTCATAGTCAATAAGGAAGCCTGAAAAATGGAATCTAGCATTTGAACTACTTAGAATTCCTTGGATCAAAGTAAGCAGATAGCTATTAGTATCATTCAAAGCTCATAGGACTTTAGTACGAAATTTAATTGAAGATATATTTTAAATTAGATGTGCGGTTTACGAGTTTGTCCAAAATAGTGTAATATTTAATAATTTTAAAAATATTTTTTAGTAAAACTTGAAAATTTTTGGTTTCAAAATACAGCTCTCATCCTGGTAATAATTCAGTTGCATGAGGAAGGCAGAAAACTTGGTTTGCAAAATCCTACATCCTATGTAGTGAGCAATTTGCAGAAAACATGGCCATATTGCCCCAGAATAATTAAAATACATTTAGGCTGGGCATGGTGGCTCAGAAGTATCCCTAATACTTTGGGAGGCCGAGGCAAGTAAATCACCTGAGGTCAGGAGTTCGAGACCATCCTGGCCAACGTGGTGAAACCCCATCTCTACTAAAAATACAAAAATTAGCTAGTCCTGATGGTGCGGGCCTGTAATCCCAGCTGTCTGGGAGGCTGAGGCAGGAGAATGGCTGGAATGCAGGAGGTAGAGGCCGCAATGAGCCAACATCAAGCCACTGCACTCCAACCTGGGTGACAAAGCAAGACTCCATCTCAAAAAATAAAATAAATAAATAAATAAATAAATAAATAAATAAATAAATAAATAAAAAGACATCTAAAGCTGTTCCACATATTACGTACAAAGTTTAAGTATATTTTGTATGAATATGTGAAATTAATTTAATGGCACTATCCCTGACACTTATAAGAAAGGCTATTGAGTGATATTTTGTGGACCAAACTTGAGTCACTTTTCAGATACCTTTTTAATGGATTACAAATACATACACAAGGGTGAATCAATTGCATTTATACTTCAAAAAAATCCTCATGAAAACAAATTAATTTTGAGGAGATTTTCTTCTTACAGTCAATTTTAGTTTGCCAAATTATCTCTTCAGCTCCTTGCCCAGAATAGGAATGATTTTTTCCCCCTTGAGGAAGAATCTCAAAACTCTACGAGCTCATTTGCTTATACCCTCTGCACAGCCAACAGGCATTTCCAGCATTAAAAGAAAATTTAAGGAAATCATTTTTTCTTGTTTTACTGATCAAAATGTAAGCTTGTTACGTTCTGTTTTAACCCCAACTGCATTAAGTGCATTTTAATATTGGAGCTTTGCATTTGTCCCCAACAGATTTTTTTTTTTTTTCCTATTCTGTTTCAGTCTGTGATCCAACAACCTGTCTTATACTCATTCACTCTTGGGCTATGTCCAGCCTCATCTCACTTTAAGGAACTGGAACTGTATCTTTGGACGCTGGACTCACAAAATTGTTCAGCAAGCTGATGGATATTTTTAAGCCCAATCACTCAAACTATTCTGTTAATTATTTTCTTTTACATTTTTATGGAACTCTGATCCCTTCTATAAAGGTAGATTTGTCCCAATAGGTTGTTTTATATAACTTAAAATTTCATAAACTGATTGCTGATGTCATTTATTATCCAGTACTATCTTGAATATATGTCATATACTGTATATGCATACTTATATGTATATTACTATACATATAATACACACAGATAAACCCATATAGTATATGTGTTCATAGCAATAACCAATAATTGAATGGTTATTTTTAGTGTATGCAGGCAACAGCCTAAGCAATTTTTATTATCGTTTCACAATGCAGGCATTATTTCACACATTTTACATATGAAGAAACTAGTATACTAAATTACCTTCTTAATTTCATGCTGTTAGTAATTCAGAGAATAGAAATCCAACTCACACAAACTGGACTTTCAAAAAATATTATTATACATACATAAATTCTAAGAAAAATTCAGAATCTTTCAAGCCATATATTGAAGACGGTGTTCTAAAGGCTTGTCCTAGGAGATAAGAATTTTGCCTTTGTTAGCAAGGTTCCCTGACAGTGCCTTAAGGGAACACAATTCTCTCTCATCACACCACAATCTTCCTGCCATCAGGGTTTAGCTAGTAAGCTGGAAGCGAAGATTGCTATAGGCAGCAATGAGGATTGCCTCTAGCTTAGTTATACGGCTTCTCAGAAATGGGAATACATTAAATTGCTTCACATATTCTCTACCTTTTAGGGAAAGCTTGAAACTGATAATTCAAGAGAAAAACTTGCTGCTTAACTCCCAGTGTCCGCTAGGTTTAAACAATCTCCATAGGTATATAAAAATTTGAGTTTGAAGAACAGTAAAGAAGAGTAAAATTGTGACTTAAGAAATATTTTTCCCTAATATGAGTCTATTTAGAAAATTACCTGTGTAATTTTATACTTTAAATACAATTGCAATACTGTGTGAGAGCTAAAGTCCCATGGTATAATTTGTTTTCGATATAGGTATTTATGCTAATTTTGGAATTATTTTATTTAACATTCTGAACAAAAATCTACTATCTTCAAACATATTTATAATACATAGATGACAAACATTAATAGCTAACATTAAGAAAATTATATATATCACTGATATCATAACACAGACATTTACTAAAAATTCAAAATTGCAGTTCTGGTCTTAAGTATTTAATTTTTTTGTCCTCCTCTGAATGTAGCTGTAGTTTTGGTACAGTTTAGCATGAGAAGGGTATACCATAATCCACAGTGTTCCAGATCTCAAATCATGTGGCAAGAATTTTCTAGATTTTAAGGTGTCTTCTGGAGGTTTATGTGTGTGCATATGTGTGTGTTTCATATATACATATTCATTTACATATATACAATTATATTAAACCTTTATTTATAAAATATGTTAATCTACATTAAATACATTTTAATACCATAAAGATGGTACTTAAAGCAGAACTATTTTTAAATTTTTAGCAGTATATATTTGTGTAACTACTGTACTTTTAACTATCCTCATATTATCTGGCTATCCTCACATAATACTACTATTCTTATAAACTAAGATCTCCTCACAATAGCTTATTCTCAACTCTTATCACTTACCTTGAAAAATATTTTTCCTTTTTCTCATGAATGTAAAAAGCAAGATATGATTGTCCTGATGAGATAAATAAAACTATTTTGTTTAAAATTTATTCCCCTTATCAAGTTGATAATTGTGCTATTTCATCTTATCTCCTTTTTTCATGCTTTCTGTTGGCAAAATAATGAATACTTTTCAGCATATTTCACTGAATGTAAAACTCCTACCTCTTGTTTTGACATGTTCCCAATGGCTATTCTCATAAATTTGATTTAATGGTTCTCTTATTTTCTTGCAAGTTAATGTTGTAAATATGGCCAACATTTCTGAAGCAGTTGCAACAACTTCTATTTTGTATGTATCTATAAACATGAATAATCTATTTTGAATATTATAATCAGATTGTCATTTATTTCAGAATTTTTCAAAAAATTTTTATTAAATATTTACTGAAAGATTATTACATTTAAGAAGCAAATTATCTCTGTGAATAAATGCTGAATAATAGCTTGACAGAATTTCTTTTCTTCTAATAACGCAAAACATTTTTTTTTTGTGGAGAGTAGGGCAGAGAAAACACTGGAATTCAACAGAGAAGTGACAGAAAACACCTAAGACAAAGAAGAGAGAAGTAAATGCGACTGTTTAGCCAGGAGGGACTGACTGGGAGCCTGCTCTCCAACGCAGAGGAACGGTAAAATAATAATAATAATAATAATAATAATAATAATAATAATAATAAATAAGTAAATAAATAAATAAATAAACTGACTTTCTGGGCCGGTCGCGGTGGCTCCTGCTTGCAATCCTAGCACTTTGGGAGGCCAAGGCAGGCGGATCATGAGGTCAAGAGATTGAGGCCATCCTGGCCAACATGGTGAAACTCCGTCTCTACTAAAAGTACAAAAATTAGCTGGGCGTGGTGGTGCACGCCTGTAATCCCAGCTACTCTGGAGGCTGAGGTAGGAGAATTACTTGAACCCGGGAGGCGGAGGTTGCAGTGAGCCGAAATCGCGCCACTGCACTCCAGGCTGTCAACAGAGTGAGACTCCGTCTAAATAAATAAATAAATAAATAACTGACCCTCAGTACTCCACATTCCCACTGTGGATTCCTGCAATTCTAGCCACAAGGCAACTATTGACCCACGTGGCCCCTGAAATTAACATAGGAGCTGCCTAGAAACTGTGCCATGGTATTTCTCTGGAGAGAGAACTCAATCTAGGTCCCAAGCAATGTCCAAATCTTAAGCAGCTACAGCAGGGCACTATTTTGAGACCCTAGGTCCATCAGACTGCATGCTTTCCTGAGGCTAACACCCCCTTGAATTTTCACGTCCCTGGAGCCCCACTGACATCCCCTGCCTATCCCCAAGCACTGCTGGCTGTTCTTGCCAGGACTGAAGCACAAGCCGGTGGCAGCAATCTCATTATGCATTTATAAGTGCCTTGAGGATAGGCTATCCAGCTCACAGCCACAACCTAGGATCAAAGTTCATATTCCTTGGTCACATATTTATGGACACTGCCACTTAAAGCCACCTCACCCTTTTTAGCAGCAGTGCCAAAGCAAAGCTACTGTGATCCACACCTGAGCATTCCACTTGAGGCATCCAACCCATGCCTACCACTTCCAGGGTCTACATGCACTATTGTGCACTACTGGGGGACCTGAGGCCAGATCTTTCTAGGCTGGCTCCACCCACTTAGTGCTCAAACACAGGCTCTAGGGGTCTGGGAATCCCCATGCTCCATCCAGCACCATTGGCACCTGAGCACAAATGCCATCTACCTGCACTCTTTATCTTTTGGCTCACAGACTGGCTTCCCAGGTCATCACAGCTACTGCCAACTACCACGTGGAAAGCTGGAGAGTCAGAAAATTGTCCAGCCACTGCTACTGCCATTGCCTCTGCCATACCTGATGCCCAAAATCTTGAGGACCCACCACCTACCTAGCCCATTGCTGCCACTGCTGACACCTATATATGCTGCCTGGAGGTCCAAGAATTGGTCTGCATAATCACTGATGCCAGCATACACTGCACTGGGGCCAAAGGACAGACATGCTTGGCCCACAGCTTCTATCTCTGGGGTTTGATAACTGGCCTAAATGACTTCCTTGTCCCCAGCAAAAATTCACAACAGTCTCCACTAAAAACCTTACCATAAGCCACTGAGACAATCATAGCCTCCATTGCCACTGTTTATAGCAAAAGAAATCATATGGATACTACACTACTGCAGGCACCCAGAATCAAAGTCAAAGTGCCCTACCCAACCATCTTCAGTAAAATGTCCTTTCTATGAAAAGAAATTCAAAAAATTGGAATAAGTAATTGGTTCACCAGATGCACAGATATCAACATAAGGACACAGGAAACACAAGCAAGGAAATATCGTTCCGGATAATTCAGATAAGCCATGCCATGAAATCAGCAAAATAAGCCAGAATATAAAATAAATTTACCAAAAACATAGATATCCTAAAAAAAAATCAAACAAAAATTCTAGAACTAAAAATGTCACTAAATGAAATACAAAATGCCCTCAAAAACTTCAACAATAAACTAAATCAAGTCAAAAAAAAAATTTCAGAACATGAAGTCAGGTCTTCTCAAATAACCTAGGCAGATAAATATTAAGAAATAGGGATAAAAATGAATAAAGCCTATGTGACATATGAAATACTATAAAGCAATCAAATATTTAAATTGTTAGTGTCACAGAAGGCAAAAAGAAAATTAAAGTAATAGAAAGCTTATTTAATGAAATAATAGCTGAAAACTTCACTGTAGAAGACATTTAGAAACAGAAAGCTCAAAGAACTCCAATATATACAATCTAAGTCTTCTTCACTGCACGTTATAGCCAAACTGTCCAAAGTAAATAATAAAGAGAGAGTTTCACAAACTTGAAGAGAAAAGTGACTACTAATTTTTAAGAGAACCCATTAGACTAACAGCAGGTTTCTCAGCAGAATCATTACAGGCCAGGAGAAAATGAGATAATATTTCCAACGTGATGAAAGAAAAAGAAAACTTTCTGTCAAGGATACTATACCCACCAAAATGACACATAAATGACTAAGAAATAAAGTATTTTTCAGGTGAGTAAAAGTTGAGCCAATTCATCACCACCTAACCGGCTGGACAAGACATTCATAAGGGATTGCTGCACCTGGAAGCAGAAAGACAATATCTACGATCATGAAAAAAACAATTAAAAAAAAATAAAGCAAAAAGTTTCACTGGTAAAACAAACATTCAAATGAGGAAGAGACAGCACTGAAGTACTACCACTACAGAAAATCATCAAACCACAATGAGAAAGAAAGAAACAAACAAAAACAATTGAAACAAACAAAAAGAAAAAAGAACATTAAAAAATAAATAATGGTGTATGTAGACTGAAAGAAAAGAGATTAAAAAAAGATACTCCATGTAAATGGAAACCATGAATGACCAAGAGTAGCTATATGCCTACCAGGTAAAACATATTTGACTTAAAAAATATAACAGAGACAAAGAAGTTTATTATATAATGATAATGAGGTCAGTTTAGCAAGAGAACATAACAATTCTAAGCACACATACAAACAACACTAGAGCACTTGGATATATAAGGCAAATATTATCAGATCTAATGAGGGAGATAAACTCCAATGCAAAAATATTTGGAGACTTTGACACACTATTCTCAGCATTATAAAGTTCATCTAGAAAGATAATTAACAGAGCAATTTTGGCTTTAAATTACACTTTGGAACAAATAGACCTAACAGATAATCAAAGAACATTTTATTCAAAAACTACAGAATACACATTCTTCTCATTAGCTCGTGGAACATTCTACAGGATAGACCACATGTT
Source organism: Macaca mulatta (assembly GCF_049350105.2). NCBI lineage: Eukaryota > Metazoa > Chordata > Mammalia > Primates > Cercopithecidae > Macaca > Macaca mulatta. The sequence continues at coordinate 35,964,498 of NC_133422.1, forward strand.
AAGCCATTAAGAAAGCCTCAACAAATTTTTAAATATGAAAATATCAAATATCTTATTAGACTATGATAGAATAAAACTAGTAATCAATAAAAAGAGGAATTTTGAAAACTATGAATATACATGGACATTGAACAAGATGCTTTTGAATGTCCATTGTATCAAGGAAAAAAATGAGGGGGAAATCAAAAAGTATGTTATAAAAAATAAAAACACAACATATCATACTTGATGAGATACAACAAAACGGTGCTAAGAGGGAAGTGTGTAACAATAAATGCCCACATCATAAAGTTGAAAAATTTCAAGTAAACAATCCAATGATGCACCTCAAGAAATCAAAAAAAGTAAGAACAAACTAAACCCAAAATTATTAGAAGGAAAGGAATAATAAAGATAAGAGTAGACCTAAAAAACAAAATCAACAAATGAAAAGTCACTTGTTGATAAAGATAACCAAATTAATAAACTAGCTAGACTAGCCAAGAAGAAAAGAGAGAAGACTCAAGTAAATAAAATCAGGAATGAAAAGAAAGATATTTCATCAGGCATCAGAGAAATACAAAGATTATCAAAGACTGTGTGAACAATATACACGAAAACACTGGAAATCATAGAGAAAATAGATAAATTCCTGGAAACATACAATCTAACAATATTGAATCAGGAAGAAACTGAAAACTTAAACAAGTTAATAATGAATAATTAAAACAAATCAGTAATAAAAATTCTCCCAACAAAAAAAAGTTCAGGACCAGGTGACTTCAAAGCAGAGTCCTAAAAATCTTACAAAGAAAATCTAACACCAATTTTTCTCAAGCTATTATAAAAATGTGAAGAGAATTAAATTCTCCCTAAATCATTGTATGAAGCCAGCATTACCCTGATACCAAAACTATATAAGGATGCAACAACAACAGCAATACTACAGACCAATATCTCTGATGAACATAGAAATAATAATTCTCAATCCTGGAAAACAAAATCCAACAGTTCATCAAAAAGATAATACATTGTGACCAAGTGAGATTTATCCCAGAGATTCAAGAGTTGTTCAACATACACAAAATAATAAATGTAATAAAACACATCAACAAAAAAAGACAAAAAAGAAATGATTTTCTCAATAGATACAGAAAACAAATTGATAAAATTTAACATTCCATCACCATAAACACTCTCAAGAAACTTGGTATGAAAGGAAAATATCTCACCGTAATAAAGGCAATATATGACAAATCTGAAGCTAACATAACACTGAATGTGGGAAAGCTGAAAGTTTTTTCTGTAAGAACTAGAAGAAGACAAAGTTGTCCATTTTTATCCCTCCTATTTACTCCTATTTGGTTAGTACTGGAAGTCCTAACCAAAGCAATAAGTAAAATTATAAAATAAAATATATATATATATATATATATATATATATTTTTTTTTTTTTTTTTTTTTTTTTTGAGACGGAGTCTTGCTCTGTTGCCCAGGCTGGACTGCAGTGGCCGGATCTCAGCTCACTGCAAGCTCCGCCTCCCGGGTTTACGCCATTCTCCTGCCTCAGCCTCCCGAGCAGCTGGGACTACAGGCACCCGCCACCTCGCCCGGCTAGATTTTTGTATTTTTTAGTAGAGACGGGGTTTCACCGTGTTAGCCAGGATGGTCTCGATCTCCTGACCTCGTGATCCGCCCGTCTCGGCCTCCCAAAGTGCTGGGATTACAGGCTTGAGCCACCGCGCCCGGCCAATAAAATATATTAAAATTGGAATAGAGAAAGTCAAATTTCCCCTCTTTGCAGATAATAATTATTTATATATATATATATATATACCTAAATAATCTATCAAAAAACTCTTAGATCTGATAAACTCAGTAATGTTGTAGAACACGAAATCAACATACAAACATTAATGATGTTTCAATACACCAATAGTAAACTAGCTAAGAAGTAAATAAAGAAGGAAATCCGATTTTAAAAGCTACAAAAAAAAAAAAAAATACCTAGCAATAAATTCAACCAAGGAGGTGCAATACCTCTACAAGATAAAAAAACAAACAAACAAACAAACAAACAAAAAAAAACAAAGAAATAAAATAAATTGAAGAATACAATAACAAATGGAAAGATATCCTATGCTCATGGGTTGGAAGAATTAATAGTGTTAAGATGATCATCCTGCCCAAAGCAATTTACAAATTTAATGTAATCCCTATCAAAATACCAATGTCATTTATTTTACCAGAATAGGAAAAAATATTCTAAAATTTGTAAGAGAAAAAAGCAGCCCAAATAGTCAAAATAATCTCAAGTACGATGAACAAACCTGGAGGCATCACACTCATTGACATCAAAATATTTTATAAGATTATAGTAATCAACAACATGGTATTGGTATGAAACCAGATACATAGACTAATGGAACAGAATAGAGAACAGAAAACTAAATTCAAATATTTATAGCCACCTGATTTTTAATAAAGGCACCAAGAACATACATTGGGGAAAGTAAAGTATCTTCAATAAATGCTTCTGAGACAATTCAATATTCATATGCAGAGAAATGAAATTGGGTCCCTATCATTCACTATATACAAAAAATCAATTGAAAGTAGATTAAATACTTAAGCATAAAACCTACAACCATAAACTTACTAGCCGAAAAATGGAAGAAATATCAGGACATTGGTCTAAGCAAAGATGTAAAGGCTAAGACATCAAAAGCACATGCAACACAACAAACAAAAATAGACAATGGAAATTCATTAAACTAAAAAAAAAAAAAAATCTGTCACCACAGCTGGAAGAGCTAGAGAACCAAGAACAAACCAACTCCAAAGCTAGCAGAAAGCAAGAAGTAACAAAAACAGAGCTTAACTGATGGAAATTGAGATGAAAAAGAAACAAACAATAACAACAAAAAACATACAAAGATCAATGAATTCAGAATTTGATTTTTTAAAGGAATAACAAGATAAGGAGAGTGCTAGATAGACTCATAAAGAAAAGAGACAGAATATCTCAATCAGCACCATAAGAAATTGCAATGGGGACATTACCACTGACCTCCAAATAATAATAATAATAATAAATCAGAGACTACTATGGACACATTTATGCACACAAGCTAGAAAACCAAGAAAAAAGTGATTAGTTCCTGGAAACATACAACCTTCCAAGATTAAACCAGGAAGAAATTGAATACCTGAACTGACCAAAAAATAAGTTCTAAAATTCAATCAGTAACACAAAGCTTACCAACCAGAAAAAAAAAAGAACTAGATGAAATCATTGCTGAACTCTATCATATGTATAAAGAGGTAGTACCATTTCTACTGAAAGTACTCCAAAAAATTAAGGAGGAAGAACTTTTCTTTAATGCATTCCATAAGGCAAGCATCATCTCAACACCAAAACCTGACAGAGACACAATAAGAAAAAGTGAGTTCCCAATGAACATAGATGCAAAAATCCTCAACAAAATACAGCAAACAGAATCCAGCAGCATATCAAAAAGCTAATACGCCACAATCAAGTAAGCTTTATCCCTGAAATGCAAGGTTGGTTCAACATATGCAAATCAATAAATATGATTCATCAGGAAAACAGAACTGAAAACAAAAAACACATGATTATCTCAATAGAGGTTATACAAGCTTTTGAAAAAATCCAACACCTCTGTATGTTAGAATCTTCAACAAAGTAGGTATTAAAGGAATACACATCAAAATAAGAGCCATCTATATCAGACTCACAATTAACATCATACTGAATGGGCAAAAACCTGAAAGCATCCCCTTTGAAAACTGAAACAAAATGGTCTGTTCCAGGATGGCTGAATAGGAACAGGTCCAGGCTGCAGTTCCCAGTGTGATGGACACAGAAGATGGGTGATTTCTGCATTTCCAACTGTGGTAACTGGTTCGTTTCATTGGGACTGATCGGAAAGTGGGTGCAGCCCATGGAGGGTGAGCCAAAGCAGGGCAGGGCATCGCCTCACCCAGGAAGAACAAGAGGTCAGGGGATTTCCCTTTCCTAGCCAAGGGAAGCCCTGACAGACTGTACCGGGAAAATTGGGACATTGCCACATAAACACTGTACTTTTCCAACGGTCTTAGCAAATGGCACACCAGGAGATTATATCCCATGCCTGGCTCAGTGGGTCCCACGCCCATGGAGCTTTGCTCACTGCTAGTCTGAGATGGAACTGCAAGGCAGAAAGCCTGGCTGGGGGAGGGGCGTCTGCCATTACTGAAGCTTGAGTAGGTAAACAAAGCCACCAGGAAGCTCAAACTGAATGGAGCCCATCACAACTTAACAAGGCTGCCTGCCTCTGTAGACTCCACCTCTGGGGGCAGGACATAGCTGAAAAAAGGCAGCAGAAATTTCTGCAGACTTAAACATCCCTGTCTGACAGCTCTGAAGAGAGCAGTGGTTCTCCCAGAATGTTGTTTGAGCTCTGAGAGTGGACAGACTGCCTCCTCAAGTGGGTCCCTGACTCCCATGTAGCCTAACTTGGAGACTCCTCCCAGTAGGGGCTGACTGACACCTCATACAGCTGGGTGCCCCTCTGAGACTAAGCTTACAGAGGAAAGATCAGGCAGCAATATTTCCTGTTCTGCAATATTTGCTGTTCTGCAGCCTCCGCTGGTGATACCCAGGCAAACAGGGTCTGCAGTGGACCACCAGCAAACTCCAACAGACCTGCAGCTGAGGGACATGACTATTAGAAGGAAAACTAGCAACAGAAACAAATAGCATCAGCATCAACAAAAAGGACATCCACATCAAAACCCCATCTGTAGATCACCATCATCAAAGGCCAAAGGTAGATGAACCACAAAGATGGGGAGAAAGCAGAGCAGAAAAGCTGAAAATTCTAAAAACCAGAGAACCCATTCTCTTCCAAATGATTTCAGCTCCTTACCAGCAATGTTACAAAGCAGCACAGAGAATGACTTTGACGAGCTTACAGAATTAGTCTTCAGAAAGTCAGTAATAACAAATTTCTCCAAGCTAAAGGAGGATGTTTGAACCCATCACAAGGAAGCTGAAAACCTTGAAAAAAGATTAGATGAATGACTAACTGGAATAAACAATGTAGAGAATACCTTAAATGACCTGATGGAGCTGAAAACCATGGCACAAGAATTACGTGATGCATGCTTCAGTAGCCAACTCAATCAAGGGGAAGAAAAGGTATCAGTGATTGAAGATCAAATTAATGAAATGAAGTGAGAAGAGAAGTTTAGGAGAAAAAAGAGTAAAGAGAAACAAAAACTCCAAGAAATATGGGACTACGTGAAAAGACCAAATCTACATTTGATTGGTGTGCCTGAAAGTGATGGGGAGAATGGAACCAAGCTGGAAAACACTCTTCAGGATTTTATCCAGGACAACTTCCCCAGCCTAGCAAGGCAGGCCAACATTCAAATTCAGGAAATAAAGAGAGCACTACAAAGGTACTCCTTGAGAAGAGCAACTCCAAGATACATAATTGTCAGATTCACCAAGGTAGAAATGAAGAAAAAATGCTAAGGGCAGCCAGAGAGAAAGGTCGGGTTACACACAAAGGGAAGGCCATCAGACTAACAGTGGATCTCTCAGCAGAAACCCTACAAGCCAGAAGAGAGTGGGGGCCAATATTCAACATTCTTAAAGAAAAATAATTTTCAACCCAGAATTTCATGTCCAACCAAAGTATGCTTCATAAGTGAAGGAGAAATAAAATCCTTTACAGACAAGCAAATGCTGAGAGATTTTGTCACCACCAGGCCTACCTTACAAGAGCTCCTGAAGGAAGCACTAAACATGAAATGGAACAACTGGTACCAGTCATAACAAAAACATGCCAAATTGTAAAGACTATCAATGCTGAGAAGAAACTGCATTAACTAACGAGCAAAACAACCAGCTAACATCATAGTGACAGGACCAAATGTACATATAACAATATTAACCTTAAATGTAAATGGGCTACATGCCCCAGTTAAAAGTCACAGACTGGCAAATTGGATAAAGAGTCAAGACCCATTAGTGTGCCATACTCAGGAGACCCATCTCACAAGCAAAGACACACGTGGGCTGAAAATAAAGGGATGGAGGAAGATCTACCAAGCAAATGGAAAGCATAAAAAAGCAGGGGTTGCAATCCTAGTCTCTGATAAAACAGATTTTAAACCAAGAAAGATCAAAAGAGACAAAGAAGATCATTACATAATGGTAAAGGGATCAATTCAACAAGAAGAGCTAACTATCCTGAATATATATGCACCCAATACAGAGGCACCCAGATTCAAAAAGCAAGTCCTGAGAGGCCTAAAAAGAGACCTAGACTCCCACACAATAATAATGAGCGACTTTGGCCGGGCGCGGTGGCTCAAGCCTGTAATCCCAGCACTTTGGGAGGCCGAGACGGGTGGATCACAAGGTCAGGAGATCGAGACCATCCTGGCTAACACGGTGAAACCCCATCTCTACTAAAAAATACAAAAAACTAGCCAGGCGAGGTGGCGGGCGCCTGTAGTCCCAGCTACTCAGGAGGCTGAGACAGGAGAATGGCGTAAACCCGGGAGGTGGAGCTTGCAGTGAGCTGAGATCCGGCCACTGCACCCCAGCCTGGGTGACAGAGCAAGACTCCGTCACCAAAAAAAATAAAAATAAAAATAAAAAATAATAATGAGCGACTTTAACACCCCACTGCCAATATTAGACAGATCAATAAGACAGAAGTTTAACAAAGATATCCAGGATGTGAACTCAGGTCTGCACAAGCAGACCTAATAGACATCTACAGAACTCTCCACCCCAAATCAACAGAATATACATTATTCTCAGCACCACATCACCCTTATTCCAAAATTGACCACATAGTTGGAAGTAAAGCACTCCTCAGCAAATGTAAAAGAATGGAAATCACAACAAACTGTCTCTCAGACCACAGTACAATCATATTCAAAAAGCTAGTAGAGGACAAGAAATAACTAAGATCAGAGCAGAACTGAAGGAGATAGAGACACAAAATTCCCTTCAAAAAATCAATGAATCCAGAAGCTGGTTTTTTGAAAAGATCAACAAAATTGATAGACCACTAGCAAGACTAATAAAGAAGAAAAGAGAGAAGAATCAAATAAAAAAATGATAAAGAGGATATCACCACCGATCCCACAGAAATACAAACTACCATCAGAGAATAGTATAAACACATCTACACAAATAAACTAGAAAATCTAGAAGAAATGGATAAATTCCTGGACACATACACCCTCCCAAGACTAAACCAGGAAGGAGTTGAATCCCTGAATAGACCAATAACAGGCTCTGAAATTGAGGCAATAACTAATAGTCTACCAACCAAAAAAAGTCCAGGACCAGACGGATTCACAGCTGAATTCTACCAGAGGTACAAAGAAGAGCTGGTACCATTCCTTCTGAAACTATTCCAATCAATAGAAAAAGAGGGAATCTTCCCTAACTCGTTTTACGAGGCCAGCATCATCCTGATACCAAAGCCTGGCAGAGACACAACAAAAAAAGGGAATTTTAGACCAATATCCCTGATGAATATTGATGCAAAAATCCTCAATAAAAATACTGGCAAACCGAATCCAGCAGCACATCAAAAAGCTTATCCACCATGATCAAGTTGGCTTCATCCCTGGGATGCAAGGCTGGTCCAATATACGCAAATCAATAAACGTAATCCATCACATGAACAGAACCAAAGACAAAAACCACATGATTATCTCAATAGATGCGGAAAAGGTCTTCAACAAAACTCAACAGCTCTTCATGCTAAAAACTCAGTAAACTAGGTATTGATGGGATGTATCTCAAAATAATAAGAGCTGTTTATGACAAACACGCAGCCAATATCATACTGAATGGGAAAAAACATGAAGCATTCCCTTTGAAAACCAGCACAAGACAGGGATGCCCTCTCTCACCACTCCTATTCTACATAGTGTTGGAAGTTCTGGCCAGGGCAGTTAGGCAAGAGAAAGAAATCAAGTGTATTCAATTAGGAAAAGAGGAAGTCAAATTGTCCCTGTTTGCAGATGACATGATTGTATATTTAGAAACCCCTGTTGTCTCAGCCCAGAATCTCCTTAAGCTGATAAGCAACTTCAGCAAAGTCTCAGGATACAATATCAATGTTCAAAAATCACCAGCATTCTTATACACCAATAACAGATAAACAGAGAGCCAAATCATGAGTGAACTCCCATTCACAATTGCTTCAAAGATAATAAAATACTTAGGAATCCAACTTACAAGGGATGTGAAGGACCTCTTCAAGGAGAACTACAAACCACTGCTCAATGAAATAAAACAGGACAGAAACAAATGAAAGAACATGCCATGCTCATGGATCACAAGAATCCATATTGTGCAAATGGCCATACTGCCCCCCAAAATTTATAGATTCAATGCCATCCCCATCAAGCTCCCAATGACTTTCTTCACAGAATTGGAAAAAACTGCTTTAAAGTTCATATGGAACCAAAAAAGAGCCCACATTGCCAAGACAATGCTAAGCAAAAAGAACAAAGCTGGAGGCATCATCACACCTGACTTCAAACTACACTACAAGGCCACAGTAACCAAAACAGCAAGGTTCTGGTACCAAAACAGAAATATAGACCGATGGAACAGAACAAAGACCTCAGAAATAACACCTCACATCAACAACCATTTGATCTTCCACAAACCTGACAAAACAAGAAATGGGGAAAGGATTTCCTATTTAATAAATGGTGCTGGGAAAACTGGCTAGTCATACGTAGAAAGCTGAAACTGGATCCCTTCCTTACACCTTACATAAAAATTAATTCAAGATGGATTAAAGACCTAAATGTTAGGCCTAAAACCATAAAATCCCTAGAAGAAAACCTAGGCAATAGCATTCAGGACATAGGCATGGGCAAGGACTTCAGGTCTAAAACACCAAAAGCAATGACAACAAAAGCCAAAATAGACAGATGGGATCTAATTAAACTAAAGAGCTTTTGCACACCAGAAGAAACTACCATCAGAGTGAGCATGCAACCTGCAGAATGGGATAAAATTTTTGCAATCTACCTATCTGACAAAGGGATAATATCCAGAATCTACAAAAATCTTAAACAAATTTACAAGAAAAAATCAAACAACCCCATCAAAAAGTGGGCAAGGGATATGAACAGACACTTTTCAAAAGAAGACATTTATGCAGCCAACAGACACATGAAAAAAATGCTCATCATCACTGGTCATCAAAGAAATGCAAATCAAAACCACAATGAGATACCATCTCACACTAGTTAGAATGGTGATCATTAAAAAGTCAGGAAACAACAGGTGCTGGAGAGGGTGTGGAGAAATGAGAACACTTTTACTTTGTTGGTGGGACTGTAAACTAGTTCAACCATTGTGGAAGACAGTGTGGTGATTCCTCAACGATCTAGAACTAGAAATACCATTTGACCCAGCCATCCCATTACTTGGTATATACTCAAAGGATTATAAATCATGCTACTATAAAGACACATGCACACATATGTTTATCGTGGCACTATTCACAATAGCAAAGACTTGGAACCAACCCAAAAGTCCATCAATGATAGACTGGATTAAGAAAAATGTGGCTCATATACACCATGGAATACTATGCAGCCATAAAAAAGGATGAGTTCTTGTCCTTTGTAGTGACATGGATGAAGCTGGAAACCATCATTCTGAGCAAACTATCGCAAGGACAGAAAAGCAAACACAGCATGTTCTCACTCACAGATGGTAATTGAACAATGAGAACATTTGGACACAGGGCAGGGAATATCACATACTGGGCCCTGTCATGGAATGTGGAATGGGGAGGGATAGCATTAGGAGAAAGAGCTAATGTAAATGATGAGTTAATGGGTGCAGCAAACCAACACAGCACATGTATACATATGTAACAAACCTGCACATTGTGCACATGTTCCCTAGAACTTAAAGTATAATTTAAAAAAAGGAAGAAAATTGGAACAAAACAAGAATGCCTCTATCAGTACTCCTATTAAACATAGTACTGTAAGTCCTGGTCAGAGCAATCAGTCACGAGAAACATATAAAAGGCATCACAATAGGAAGAGAGGAAGTCAAACTATCCGTTTTTGAATACAATATGATTCGACACCTGAAATATCTCATATGTCTTCCCCAGAGCTTCCTGATCTAATAAATTTAGCAAAGTTTCAGTATAAAAAATCAATATACCAAAATCAGTAACATTTCTATATATCAGTAGCATCCAAGCTGAGATCCAAATCAAGAATGCAATCCCATTCACAATAGCCAAAAAAGGAATAAAATAACTGGGAATACCACTAACCATGGAGGTGAAAGATCTCTACAATAAGAATTATAAAACAGTGCTCAGTGAAATCAGAGATGACACAAACAAGTGGAAAAACATTCCGTGTTCATGGATAGAAAGAACCAACTTTGTTAAAATGGTCATGTTGTCCAAGAAATTTATGTATTCAATCCTATTCCTATCGAACTGCCAAGGAGGGAGGGAAAAAGGTAAAAATCAAAGAACTATCAAGTACTATGCTTATCACCTTTGTGATGGAATGATCTGTACACCAAATCCCCATGACATGCTATTTTCCTACAAAAGAAATCTGCCTGTGTGCCTCCAAAGCAATATAAAAGTTAAAAAATAGAAAAAAATATACAAATTAAACAAAATTTCAAAATTAAAAAGTACTGCACAAGAAAGGACATAATAAATACAGTGAAGAGACAACCTGCTGAATGGAAGAAAACATTTGCAAACTTTTTATCTGACAAGAAACTAATTTCCAGAATATATAAAAAAACACAAAAAACTCAACATTTAAAAAAAATCCATTACATGAATTGACATTTCTCAAAGGAAGAATGGCCAATAGCCATGTGGAAAAAAATGATCAACATAACTAATCATCAAGAAAATGTAAATCAAAACCACAGTGAAATATCATCTTACCTCTGTTACAATAGCTATTATTAAAAAGACAAAAAATGACAGATGCTGGCAAGGATGCAGGGAATAGGGAACTTTTATATACTGTCGTTAAGAATGTAAATGAGTATAATAACTACTGAAAACAGTATGACGATTTTTCAAAAAAGTAAAATTAGAACAGGCATACAAACCAGCAATCCTGCTACTGGGTATTTGTTAAAGAAAAAGCAATAAGTGTATCAAAAAGATTCCCTCACCCCCATATTTATTGCAGCATTATTCACAACAACAAAATATTGGATCAACATAAGTGTCCATGAAAGGATGAATGGATAAAGAAAATGTGGTATATACGGGCAATGGAATACAATTTGACCATAACAAATAATGAAACCATGTCATTTGTTACAACACAGATGAAGCTAGAAGACATCATTCTAAGTAAAATAAGCCCTCACATGCAGGAGCTAAAAAAGTTGATCTCATAGAGGTAGAGGGTAGAATGATAGACATCACAGGCTAGGAAGGGTGAGTGAGTGCAGACAAAAACAGAGGTTGGTTATCGATACAAACATACAGTTAGAAAGCGTAAGTTATAATGTTTGACTGCAAAGTATGGTGATTGTAGTTAAATACAATGTATTTTATATTTCAAAATTGCAGTAATAATGGCCTTGGGATGTTTCCAACACAAAGAAGTCAGTCATAAATACTGGAGATGATGTATACTTGACCCTGAATTGATCATTACACATTGTATACATGTACAAAATATTACATACACTCCAGAAATATGTACAAATATTATGTATCAATAAAACATTGTGATTAGTTTCCTTTATAAGTAATGGAAATTTATATAAGAGATATTGAGTACATTAGTTAATATTAATATATCTTAATAGCTTTTGTTTAATATGTTTGTGTGCATATCTGTGCATGAGAATGGTGGGGAGGAAAGAAGATGTAAGAATCTAAAATGATTACCAGAGTTTCAGTTTGAAAGACTGAGTTGATGGTGATCCCTGGAAACAAAATAAAGCAAAATAATGTTTCTCTCTCATATGTGTATGTGTGTGCATATGTGTGTGTGTGCATGTATGTCTGTGTATGTGCACATATGCATGCAATGAAGAAGGGACTATTTAAAAGAGTTTAGATTTGCAGTGCCTGGAGACATCTAGTTGTTGATATCTTTTTAATAATTGTGCATTTGGTCTTGGAATAAACTTGGATAAAAGTCAGAGATAGTGTATTTTGGTGTGGAGCCATCAGTATATACATCACACATTGAGTGACTCAGATTATCTCAATATTGAGTATGTTCCCACAAAATTAATTGTTTTCAAAAGAGACACACAAAAAAATCTCTGCACATCTGTCAGAATGGCTAAAATAAAAAATACCATAAATATCAAATGCTGACAAGAATGCCAGGAATCTAGGTCACTCATACGTTACTGATGGAGCTCATTCATATATTAGTGATGAGAATGTAATATGATATAGCCACTCTGGAAAGCAGGCAATTTCTTATAAAATCAAGCATGCAACTATTGTGTAACCTAGCAATTACACAATTGGGTATTTATCACAGAAACATGAAAACTCATGTCTGTACAAAAATCTGTATGCAAATGTTCATAGTAGCATTACACACAACAGCCAAAAACTGGATGTTCTTCAACAGGTAAATGGTAGTACCTCCATACCACAGAACACTACTCAACACAAATAATTATATACACTACAATTGGATTAAATTCAAGGAAATTATGCTAAGTAAAAAAGCCAATCACAAAATGTTAAACTTTGTTAGATTTGTGACTGAAAGATACTTAATTATTTTAAAACTGTAACTAAAATTTTATGTTGACACTCTAAAAAGATTGTTTTCAACTTTGATTTGATATTTTTACTTATAAAGAGGAGATATTCAGGACTGCAGGCCATTTTGTTACTTAAAGTTCTTATTCTTTAACACTTGTATGGACTTTTTGTTATTCTCCATATTTATTCAATCTATATTTAAATTATTTAATGACTCAGCATCATTATATTCTGGGGCAACCTGCTGTGTCTTTGGAGAACACTGATCTTTGCTGAAAAGAACAATCTCTCTGACATTTCCTAGTTGGTTCCCAATTCAATCCTTATGGATGCATATTTTATATAGCACTTTCTTCAAATACCACCTGATCTATTGACTGTCCTCCTGGTATCCTTCATAACTAGTCTTTTATTTTATTCCTAACACATATCCCAAATTTAATATTTATGCTTCAAATTAATAGCTTGTCTGTTTCCCTCTGATAAGCTCCATTGAGGCCAAAACCATGTCTGGTTGCCTCCAAGTTGTATTCACAGCATCTAACATGGATCATAGTACATATTCAATAGATACTTGCTGAAAAAATGCTAAGCAAGTTCCCTTCCAAGGGAAGGCTTTTCAAATAATTGGAAACACATTTTATTTCCTGATTTTTTTTTTCTTCTCCAGGCTAATTTCCACCAAACTTCCTTATATGGCTTCGTTTTATAACTCTTCTCCACCTTAATTGCTTCTTGAATAGGTTCCAAGATGTTTAAATGTCCATTAAGTTGTGATTACCAGAAATAAATATAATTTTTATTTAATTAATCTTTGTGGTTTCCCAGTCTAACACATCAAAAATTAACACTTGAATATTTTTAAACTAACCATTCATCCTCCTTTCTAATATTTTTAGGGCTACTAATTCTCATCTCCCTATTCTTCTATCTCTTTTACCTGATTGCTGATTGATACTCAGACTTAATGATATTCTGGGGACGTAGATCCAAATCTTTCACACAATTTCAATAGAGGCATGGTTTTTAATTTTTTTCTGAAGAGTTTCGACACTGCGCTTCAGGAACACATCACAGTGTGATAGTTAAGTTACATGGTGGGTGCTTTAGATACTACATTTCAGATTCCACCAGAACAAAGCTTTTAAAAATCTATTTTATAAGAGATTTCATTTGGATAAAAAAAAAATTTTTACTAACCAATAAAGGAAATTGGTGTTTTCCCAAATTATTTTTTGTTTTATTGTATTATATATGAAGATAAATGCTTATAGATATGTGTTGTGGGGGTACAGATATGAACTTGATGAATTTATATATAAAGCATCATGTGCATGTTCAGATACTTGAACGGTCTAAGATGTCTTTACTTGTATACGAATGGCAATCACTAACATATAATGAAAGTGTTTGCAATAAACTATTTCCATGTTGGCAGAATATCTAAAACAGAATATGTGAAGGTTACTATGGTGCTTTAATGTTTCCCCTCTTTGCGATTTACTGATATTATCCAAAGCTCTTGAACAATAAAATAACCTGGGCACAGTGTTAACACTAGTAATACACTTTAAAACTGATAATGTATTCAAATTGCATGTAGATTAATTCTTCCTAAGCAGGACTCTTATTTTACAATACTGAAGAGCCACTTCCATCCCTAGCCACTAAATACTTTCTTACTTTTTGGCTCTAAAACCATTCAAGGATAAATAACTAAAGACTATGGAACAATTAAAATTATGTTTGAAAAATATAAGTGTTTTGAAGAGTCATTTTAGAATTTTTTTTATTATAATGCAGTTCTTGTACTTTTGTTTCTTTTTCTATATACACTTATAAATAGTAACAAAACCATAGAAAACAAAAAATAACAAAGAACAGCTTGATTTGCAATTTGGTGTTTAGTGACTCCTAATGATATCATTGAGTGGCTTGAACATTTTTTATTTCTCCTTCTTTAGTGAACTTAAAATAAAAAGTTCATGTTCTAGTTGCTGTGTGGCTTTAGTGATAGATGGATAAATGGTTTGTTCTCTACTGATCATAATGTCAGAAATGTGTAAAACAATTAGAAGAAAGTAGAATGTTATTTAATCATGTTTCATAGGGAAAATAGAAGAGACAAAAAGTAACAGGTCAATTTAAATGAATACTCTTATTATTAACTAATAATACTTAATCCACAAAAATTCTCATTTGTTTGTCACTAGATGTGGGTTTCATATATAAATACTAAAGTTTGTGAAATTTTACTTATTTGGGTTCCTTTCAGCACAGGAAAATTTAGATCAAATCATGTTCATCTATGACTAAATGGATATTTATAATTATATTACTGAAGACTACCAGTGCATTTCTAGTACCATCATGAATCAGTTTACAGAAATTTGTGGCTCCTCAAATTTTTTCCAGTGATATTCATGCTATCCTCAGGATTTGTTTCATAAGAGTTCCACAAGTTCTACTTTCAGTTGGCATATAATATTTTTTTATTTTTTCTCCTGCTTTGGCTTTCAATGTAGAGATCCTGCTTTTATTGCTACAGATTTCATTGCTTAGTGTAAGACATCAGGACACTTAAGCACCAAGGAAAAGTCTTTATTTTCATTTTTCTCTCTTCTAAAAGATTATCTG
This sequence comes from Macaca mulatta, assembly GCF_049350105.2. Taxonomy (NCBI): domain Eukaryota; kingdom Metazoa; phylum Chordata; class Mammalia; order Primates; family Cercopithecidae; genus Macaca; species Macaca mulatta. Next base: position 35,979,923 of record NC_133422.1, read on the forward strand.
TCTAGTTTGCTGCTCATTACTCTGAGTTTCATGAACACATATATTCTACAAGTCATCTCAGTAATCACTATTCACTCATATAGTCTAGCAAATAGGAAACAAGGTGTTGTTTCTAAATTTTCGATATGCCTTTATGAGAGATCATTGAAATGTCTTTAATTTGTGCTTGCTTTGTGTAATGGTTCCTCAGTCTTTGGACTCTAAAATGAGAAGATGCTGGAGTAATAAATTCCCATCTTTTAGATTATTTATCCACTCTGATCCTTCTAAGCTATTTGTTAAGTCAAATTTAGGCTTTTCCATTTTCCCTACCCTTAAGCAGTATTTTTCTGGAAGTCTCTAATTCCTTATAAGATATTCCTATATTGAATGTCCAGATATGTTTGCTTATCAAAGGAGACCATTTCTTACATGTCTCCTTTTAATCGCAGTATGTTAAAAAAATTGACAATGAAAGCATTGTGTTCGGCTGGGTTTGGTGGCTCATGCCTGTAATCCCAGCACTTTGGGAGGCCGAGGTGGGCAGATCACCTGAGGTCAGGAGTTCAAGACCAGACTGACCAACATGGAGAAACCCCATCTCTACTAAAAATAAAAAGTTAGCTGGGTGTGGCGGCGCATGCCTGTAATCCCAGCTACCCAGGAGGCTAAGGCAGGAGAATCACTTTAACCAGGGAAACGGAGGTTGCAGTGAGCCAATATGGCACTATTGCATTCCAGCCTGGGCAACAAAAGAAATTTTGTCTCAAAAAAAAAAAAAAAAAAAAAGCATTGTATTCATCAATTACCAGTATTTTTGCAGTCATAGCATGGCTTGATCTATACAGAATATTTTCCATTTTTCTTTAATATACTAATTTTTCTATAGAAATACCTTTCTTTCCCAGGGAAAATTCAAAATTATTCAATTGCTACTAAATGATAAATATATTACCGTATTTATCATAGACTTTAAAAATGTTTGTTTCAGTGCTTTTTCTCAGAATATGTCAGGGGTCATGTCTATTTTACTTTGGACCTAGAATAGTGCCTGGCATGTAATAAAAGCTTAAACTTTTTATTAAATTTTATTTTTGAAATAACTTTAAATTTAGAAGAAAGATGAAAAGGTAGTCCAGAAGGCTCCCATGTACCAAAACCCAGTATCTCTTAAGGCTAGCATCTTACATACCAATGCTTCTATGTTTATCAAAATAAAAAAAAAATAGCAACATGAGTATAATACAATTAAATAAACTATAGATTTTATTTTAATGTCATCGGGTTTACTAGTAACTTTCTTTTTTCTCTGTTTAAAGATCCAATGCATGATAGCACATAGCGTCTAAAGGTCATTCATTCTGGGACAACTTTTTGCTGTTTCTTTATATTTAACGACCTTGAAATTCTGCAGTACATATTATATAGACTGGAGTTACGAGTTTTGGAGATGAGTAACACAGACATGAAATATTCTACTTGTCTCGTTATGTTTGAAAGCACATTATATCAAAGAAAATTACTACTCATGATGTAAATCTTGCTTCTGTAATTATAGTTGCACATACTGCATTTTGTCATTGTAAAGTTACTAATTTTTCCTTTTCATATTCTATGCTTTGGGGGCAGATCACCAAGCCCAACCCAAACTCAAAGCATGTGAAATAAGGCTCTACTTACCGGAAGGGTAGGAGTATAAACTATTGATTATGTATATAAAACTCCTCAGAGTAATTAATAAATACTTTGCAGAATACTTTGATTCTATGTGAATAACTCATTTCCCTTTAAAGTTTCTGCTACAAATTTTAACATTTACTGATAGATCTTGCATGCAACAATTACTATTTTAGTGTTCTAAAGGTGATTTTTTTATTACCTTATTTATTCTATGTGTATTTACTAGGAATCTTTTATAAAGGTGTTTTATTCATTCTTCATGTACATATAATATGTAGATAGGAGGTATATACACAGATACATGCATATACATATTTATTCATAGAACTGTTGACAAACACAGCAGCACAGGGTTCATTCCAACCTTTTTCCATTATTTATTTGCAGCATCTTTCGCTGAAGTGAAAAACTTGGATGCCATTTTTAAAAATATATTTAGTCATATATGTAACTATAGTATAAAAGTATGGTGATTACAGAATTGCCAACGATGTGGGAAAAAAATTTATTACTAGGGTTGGGTATTGTGTACAGTTCTTCTGTGTCTGCAGGCTTATATTACTCAGTCAAAATAAAATTTTCAGAATTTTTGTGTCAGCTCTTTTTGTTTTTGCTCCATCTCTTTAATTGAGGTTATACGTCATACATTCATAATGTGGTTAAAAACATTTATCACACTCTGTTGTAAATCTTATTCCCCTAACATCTTTTGTTTTTCAAAAGTAAACTACATCCTTTGTGGTTAACATTTCTATAAATTTGGGAAAGACATAAAGTAATGTACCCACTGCCAGTGTCAATGTAGAACAGTACCATTAACCAAGAAATTCTCTGTACTTCTTGTATTTAGTCAATACTGTTCCACTAACCCAGTCCATGGCAATCAATAGCTAGCTTTGCATTCCCTTTTTTTTCCTCCTCTAAAAAAGAATAAAAAGAGTTTAAAGTAACATAGCCATATATACCCAGATTCTTCACTTAGCAGAATATGGTTAAAAACCATCTGATATGGTTTGGTTCTGTGTCCCCACCCAAATCTGATGTTAAATTGGAATTCCCAATGTTGGGGAAGGCACCTGGTGGGAGGCAGTTGACCACAGGGGTAGATTTCCCCTATGCTGTTCTCATGATAGTGAATGAGTTCTCACAAGATCTCATGGTTTATAAGTGTGAGACACTTCCCCTCTTGCTCTTTTCTCTCTCTCCTGCTACCATGTGAAGAAGGTGCTTGCTTCCCCTTTGCCTTCCACCATGATTGTAAGTTTCCTGAAGCTTCCCAGTCATGCTTTCTGTTAACCCTGTATAACTGTGAGTCAATTCTTTAATACCCAGTCTCAGATAGGTCTTTATAGCAAGTGAGAATGGATTAATACACCATCCACATTGCTTTAAAATTAAGCTCTATTTTTTAATTACTGAATAATATTTCATTGCATAAACACACAACAGATTATGTTTCTATTAATCTGCTGAAGGACAGTTGCTTCTAGTTCTGAGTTATGATGAATAAAATTGACAAAAATCTGTGTAAAATTTTTAAAAAATATTTTGAAATAAAAAATTCTCTTACCTAATACTTAGAAATGTAGAATTACATGGTAAGTGTACATTTAATGTTAGAAGAAACTGTCTAACTACTTTATACGCTGGTTGTTGCATTTCATTTATCCATCAGCAATGAATATATGTTTCCATTGTTTCATGCCCTCATCAGCAATTGGTATTGTCAGGTGTATTATTGTTGTGGTTAGTTGCCTTTTTTTCTTTTTCTTCTTTTTTTTTTTTTGGAAAAGTCTACAAAACACCCAGCTCACAACACATTGATAGGATCAAAATCTCACATATCAATGCTAACCCTGAATGTAAATGGCCTAAACACCCCCTTAAAAGCATAAAGTGTCAAGCTGGATAAAAAGTAAAGATCCTCTCTGATGACTTCAAGAGATCTGTCTCACATGTAATGACACCCACAGGATAAAAGTAAAGAAATGGAGAAAGAGCTACCATGGAAAGGAAAAACAAAAAAAGAGCAGGAATCACAATTATTACAGCAGATAAAACAGACTTGAAATAAGTAATAGTCAAGAAGGACATTACATGATAAAAGGTTCATTTTAACAAGAATAGGTAACCATTCTAACTATATACCCACACAGTATTTGAGCACCCAGATTCATGAAAAAAAAATTGAGCTAGGAAAAGAATTAGCCACGCAATAGTTGTGTGATACTTCAACACTCCACGGACAGCTTAGGACAGATCATAGAGGCAGAAAACTAACAGAAAATCTGGACACAAATTTGAATCAACCAATTGGACCTAATAGACAGATAAAGAATACTCCAGCAAACAACCACAGAATATACTTTCTTTTCATCTGCACATAGAACATATTCTAAGATTGATCACACAGTCAGTTATAAAGCAAGACTGAAAAATGCAAAAAAATAAATCATGCCAAGCACAGTCTTGAATAATAGTGTAATAAAAATAGAAATCAATATCAGGAAGATCTCTGAACACTATAAAATACATGGAAATTAAACAACTTGTTCTTGAATAACTCAGGTGAAAAAAAGAAATTAAGACAGAAATAAAACATTCTTTGTAATTAGCGAAAATATAGACACAATTTACCAAAATACTTTGGATGCAGCTATAGCAGTGTTAAGAGTAAAACTTATAGCACTGAATGCCTTCATCATGAAGTTAGATATATTTTAAATTAACAATCTAAAAACACATATATAAGGACTAGGGAATAAAAGAACAAACAAACCCCAAAGTTAGCAGAAGAAAAGAAATAACTGAAATCAGAGAAGAACTGAACAAAATTGAAATTCAAAAATAAATTCAAAAGATCAATGAAACCAAAAATGGGTTCTTCAAAAAGTAAATAAAATTGATAAATCATTAGCTGGATTAAGAAAGAAGAATAAGTAGATCAAAATAAGTATAATCAGAAATGATAAAGATGGCATTACAACTTATCCCACAGAAACAAAAAAGATCCTCAAAGATTATCATGAAATCACCTTTATGCACATAAATTATAAAATCTAGAGAAAATTAATAAATTCCTGGAAAATCACAACCTTCCAATATTAAACGAAGAAGAAAGTAAAAACCTGAACATACCAATAACATGTTGTGAATTTGAATAAGTAATACAAATAAAACAAAATTTAGAAATACTAATGATAAAAAGCCCAGGAGCAATAGATTCATACCCAAATTCTACCAGATGTATAAGGAACAGTTAGTAACAACCTTGCTGAATTATTCAAAAAACGGAGAAGGAGGGTCTTCTACCTAATCTGTTCTATAATGCCAGCATCAGACTGATACTAAAATTGGGCAGAGAAACATCAAAAATAGAAAACTTCAGGCCAATACCCCTGATGCACATAGACATAAAAATCCTCAGAAAAAAGTAACCTGAATCTAGTAGCACAACAATAAGTTAATTCACCATGGTCAAGGGATCAAATACGGTTTATTCGGGGGATGTAAGTTTAGTACAACATACAGAAATTGATACATGCGATTCACCATCTAAAAAATAAAAATGAAAACCATATGATCATCTCAATAGACTCAGAAAAAACCTTCAATTAAATCTGATAACCCATTATAATAAAAATCTTCAACATACTTGGCACTCAAAGGACATGCTTCAAAATAAAAAGAGCCCTCTATAACAAAAACACATCTACCATCATACTGAACAGAAAAAATGTTGAAAGTATTCCCCTTGAAAACTGGGACAAGACAAGGATTCACACTCCTATTCAACATATTAATGGAAGTCCTAGCCAGAGCAATCAGGCAAGAGAATTAAATAAAAATAATCCAGGAAAAGTAGTCAAACTATTGGTTTGCTGAAGATGTAATTCTATGCCCACAAAATTGTAAAGAATACCACAAAATGCTCCTATAATTGAAAAACAACTTCAGCAAAGTTTCAGGATCCAAAATCAGTATACAAAAATTAGCAGCATTTCTATACACCAATAACGTTCTAGCTGAGAACCAAATCAGGAGCATCATTTCATTCATAATAGGCACACACAGAAAAATAAAATACCTAGGAATACAGCTAACCGAAGAGGTAAAAGGTCTCTACAAGGAGAATTGCAAAACACTACTGAAATAAATCAGAAATGACAAAAATAAATGGAAAAACATCTTGTCTCACGGATTAGAAGAATCAATATCACTAAAATGGCCATACTTCCCAAAACTATTTAGGTATTCAATTATATTCTTATCAAATCACCAATGTCATTTTTCACAGAATTATTGACTAGAAAACCTATTCTAAAATTCGTATGTAACCAAAAAATTGCCCAAATAGGTAAGCAATACTAAATATAAAGAACAAAGCTGTGGGCATCACATTGCCCAACTTCAAACAATATATATATTGTTTACAGTAACCAGAGAACATGGTACTAGCACAAAAACATACACACAGACAATTGGAACAGGCTAGAGAACCCAGAAATAAAGCTGCACACCTCCAGTCATTTGATCTTTGGCAAAGTCAACAAATACAAACAATGGTAAAGGACTTCCTATTCAATAAATGATCCTGGAATAACTGATTAACCTTATGCAGAAGATTGAAACTGGACCCTTTCCTTTCACTCTATACAAAAATTAACTTGAGATGAAATAAAAACTTAAATGTAAGACCTCCAACTATAAAAGCCCTACAAGGAAATCTAGGAAATATCCTTGTCACAATTAGTTTTGGAAAAGAATTTATGGCCAGGTCCCCAAAAGGAATTGTAACATAAACAAAAATTGACAACCACATTATAAAAAATTGGCAAGGAAATTTGTACCAAATCAAACTAAAGAACTCTGCATTCCAAACGAAACTATCAGCAAAGTAAACAGACGACCTAAAGAATGGGAGAAAATATTTACAAACTATGTATCTGCCAAAGATTGAATATTCAGAACGTATAAGGGAATAAAACAAATCATCAAGCATAAAACAAACAGCCTTATTAAAAAATGTGCCAAAAACATGAACAGACACCTCTCAAAAGAAGTCATACAAGTGGCCAAGAAATATACGAGAAAAAGTTCGTCATCACTGACAATAAGGGAAATGCAAATCAAAATCACCATGAGATACCATCTCACATCAGTCAGAATGGCTACTATAAAAAAATCAAAAAATAGCAGATTATAGTAAGATTGCAAATTAAAAGGAAGGCATACACTCTGTTGGTGGGAATTAAAGTGGTTCAGTCAATGTGGAAAAATGTTTGGAGATTTCTCAAAGAACTAAAAACAGAACTAATCATTTGGCCTGGCAATCTCATTACTGGATGTATATCCAAAGGAAAATATATATATATATATATATATATATATAGCAAAAAAGTCCCATTCACTCATGTGTTCATTACAGTGCTAGTCACAGTAGCAAAGACATGGAGTCAACCTAGGTGCCCATCAACAGTGGATTGAATAAAAACAATGTGGAATATATACACCACGAAATAAGAATGAAATAATGTTTTTTGCAGCAAAGTAGATACAACTGGAGGCCATTATCCTACATGAATGAACGCAAGAATAAAAAATCAAATACCAGATGTTCTCATTTATAACTGAGAGCTAAACAATGGGTACTCATGGACATAAAGATGTCAACAATATACACTGGGACTACTAGAGGAGGTAGGAAACAAGGGGAAAAAGTGTTGAAAAACTATTTGGTAATATGCTGAGTACCTGGGTAAAGGGATCATCTGTACTTGAAACCTCAGCAACATTCAATGTACCCATGTAACACAGGTATCCTATGAATCTAAAATAAAAGTTGAAATTATTTTTAAAAATCATAGTAATCTTGAACATAATTCATGATTCTTCCATATTACACCTACTTTAAGAAACACTAGACATAATTCATTTGAACTGTCATATAAGAGATTAATTCAGACACATCATTTCCTTATAAATCTCAGAGATGTAATGTAACAATAATTATGAATGTTGATAAAAATTATTAGTTACTGAACTTATTAGAAGGTTAAATTTTATAAGAATCATGATGTTCAATAAAATATAAGCCAAGAACTAATTGAAAACAACACAAAACAAAATACAATGATTAAATTCAATGACCAAAATGTACACAATTATACATATATACATACATATATAATAACAGCTATATATAATGTTAATTACTACTTTGAATGTTCTCCATTAAGTGCCATAATGTATTTTATTAACCTTTGTTCTATGATTACACAAAGTAATTTAAAATCTATAAATTTGCCTAGAGGTCTACATAAAAGGAAAATTGTTTGAAAACTAAAATTACTGCAATAGCCATCTTCTATCTATCTATTATCACTTTATTTATATGTATAATAAATAATTTTATTTGATATATATGTGTACAGTTAATGTGGGCAAATATTTCTTTTCATGAATGTTAATAATTACAAAAATGATGAGAGGCGAAGCCAGCTGGGCTTCTCCTTCAGGTGGGGACTTGGAGAACTTTTCTGTCTAGCTAAAGGATTGTAAATGCACCAATCAGCACTCTATGTCTAGCTAAAGCTAAAAGTTTGTAAACGCACCAATCAGCACTCCGTAAAAATGCACCAATTAGCACTCTGTGTCTAGCTAAAGGTTTGTAAACACATCAATCAGCATTCTGTAAAAATGCACCAATCGGCTCTCTGCATCTAGTTAAATGTTTGTAAATGCACCAATCAGCACTCTGTAAAAACGCACGAATCAGCACTCTGTAAAATGGACCCATCAGCGCTCTGTAAAATGAACCAATAAGCAGGATGTGGTCCGGGCCAAATAAAGGAATAAAAGCTGGCCATGTAGCCAGCAGTGGCACCCCACTGGGGTCCCATTCCACATTGTGGTAACTTTGTTCTTTCACTCTTCACAATAAATCTTGCTGCTGCTCACTCTGTTTGGGCGCTAACTTTATGAGTTGTAACACTCATTGCCAAGGTCTGCCCTTCACTTATGAAGTCAGTGATACCACGAACCCACTGGGAGGAACAAACTCCGGACACATCTGAACATCTGAAGGAACAAACTCTGAACGCACCATCTTTAAGAATTGTAAAACTCACCACAAGCGTCCGCAGCTTCATTCTTGAAGTCAGAGAGACCAAGAACCCACCGGAATGAAAAAATTCCAGACACAATAATACTTAAAAGTATAAACAAAATAAACATACATTTTTGGAAACTATTATAATTAAGAGCTGTAGAAATACAGAGAAATAATGTGACCAAATGTAATAATATTAATATAGAATTAATGCAATCATTAAAACAATTTTAAAAATTACAATGTGTTTATAAGGATAAAATAATAAAAAAGTTCCTTATCTCCAAAATAATCTGCCATTAAACTAAAAAATTACCAAGAAATAAAAGAGCTAATTCCATGTTATTTCTTCATTTAATCATTGCTATGTACAATAAACCAAATTATATGAGAATAAAATATTATTGAAATAGTAAAGTTGTTATGTCCAGAAGAAAATTGTTTTTTTCTTTCTTTACCACATTTGTTTAACAATATAAATTCTGCTGTAATGTAAACTGGCCTGAACTGTAATGCCAAATTTAAAAGTGTGGGCATATTTTAAATTCTCAGAGAGGTTTTTTTAACATATAAGGTTGACTGGAAAGATAGTTTGCTTTAAAATATGTTGCTTGGTGCTTGAAACACAACAGATTCTCACTTCAGTTGTGTGAATTATTTTAACAATTATTTATTGATTATTTTGTGTTAAAAACAATTTCAGATTCTTGAGATGTACCAGTAATCAAAACTGTCTAAAATTGAATGAAAAGTATTACATGATGCCTAATATAATTCCATTCTATTTTCCAAGACAGACAAAAGCAAAACCTGTATTGGTTTATCAGCATTGTTTATAGAAAATGTACTGATTGATGTTGTACACCTAGTGTCATTTGTATTATCTTGATATCTACTTTCAACCTGGTCATGCAGCCCGTTTTTCTTTCCAACTAGAATTCTATGAAAGATTTCTCTTGGGACAAGATCGGTAGTTTTCTTTGATTTATGTATCTTGCACAGCCTGCACTACTGAGAATATGAGATCGCTTCTGTTGGTCCTCTCTGATGTTTGCCTGGACATTCTCCTGCTCTACTATATCCTTTACCTTTCTTAAAGCCTTATGTGAGAGTATTCTGTGAAATTTTACGAACAATTTCAGTTATCTGACCAGGTGTAATAACTACACTTTCTTAATTGCCTTTGTCAGTGTAGTCACCTTTGTACTAGTATTTACGATCTCGATTTTCTGAAAATTATTTAAAACCTTAATATATGATAGGAAATAATGTTATAATATTATAGAACATAATTATATGATAGGACATAATAATCTTCTATTCTTGGCAATTTGCCCATATATACACAGTTTAAAATAAGTTTTGCTAAATATTCATGTTCCAAAACTCTACTAGAACCTTTTTTTTTTTTTTTTTTTTTTTTTTTTGAGAAGCAGTTTCACTCTTGTTACCCAGGCTTGAGTACAATGGGGTGATCTCGGCTTATTGCAACCTCCGCCTCCTGGGTTCAAGTGATTCTCCTGCCTCAGCCTCCTGAGTAGCTGGGATTACAGGCCTCGGCCACCACGCTCAGCTAATTTTTTGTATTTTTAGTGGAGACGGGTTTTCACTACGTTGTCCAGGCTGGTCTCAAGTTCCTGACCTCCAGCGATCCACCTGCCTCAGCCTCCTAAAGTGCTGGGATTACAGACGTGAGACACCGCGCCTGGCTGAAGTCTACTAGAACTTTCAATGTGAGTATTTTAAATCTATAGGTCAATTTAATGGGAATTTGATTGTGAGTGCTTTGACCTCTTAGATCACTTTGGAAAGATTTGCTAGCTTTATAATTGTTTTCCTACTCCATAAATCTGTTGTGGTTTTCTCTTTAGTCTCTTTAAGTTCTAATTAAACTTCTATTATTTTCTCCATAAAGGTTTTAGACATGTTACATTATATTTAGATCTAGTTACTACAAAATTTTGCTTTTAAAAATATTTTCATTTACATTTTATTTTTGATTATTTCCTTTTGAAATATAGAAATATTTAGATTTTTTCTTTACTTCTTCAATCAAAAAATTGATACATTATTCAGTTAAATTTCAATTTTAATTTCTCAATCATTAGATATTAATATAGGCATTTTGTTTATGTCTACATACACTCTAATACTGTCTATGAAAACTTATTTTTTGTCAATTTTTGGTGTTTTACTTTATTCTTATTTATTTACTTTTCTCATTACAATGAACAGAATCTCCAATATAATGTAGAGATGAACTTTAATAATAGCAACCATTCTCAATTGTTCTTAATATCAAAGTGTAGGTTTTTATTATTGCACAATTAATTACTTTCTGTAAATATTTAATACAATTAACCTTTTTATGTTAAACTTTTCTATGATTTTTAGTATTGCTAAGAAGTTTTATTTATCGTGACTGGATATTGAATATTTTCAAATAGTTTATCTAAATCTATAAAGATATAAGTTTCTGTTTACATAATTAAAGTGATTTGTTTCTCTTTTAATCTGTTAATCAGTGAATCACACTGAGAGGTTAACTAATGTTAAGTCAACTGATATTTTCTAATGTTAAAACTAATGTTTATTCCTGATAATTTTATGACTTCACCATAAGGCATTATCATTTTTTACATTGCTATATTCAGCTTGCCAACAATGTCTTTACAGAATTTGTTTCTCCATATGTGATAGAAATTGGCTTAAAATTTTATTTTAATATTATTTTCAAATGTTATTGTATCATAGTCATTTCTATCTTTTTCAAATTCTATGACGCTATTAAATTGTGTAATTTTCAAATAATTTTTCAAAGCAATATATTTATGTCTATAACTGACAAGTTCTTAGGTGAAGGTACAATACTCATATAACTGCTACTCTCCCACCCGCATAGCCTCTCCCATTAGCCACATCTTCCACCAGAGTGGTACTTTTGTTACAACTGGTGATTCTACACTGGCACATTCTATCGCCCAAAGTCTCTGGTTTACATTAGGGTTAACTCAGAGTTGTATATGTCGTGGTTTTGGACAAATGTATGTGTTTTATCTATAATGTCTATTATCATATAGAGTATTTTCATTGCCATATAGTATAATAAATACTCTGTGCGCTGTGTATTCAACCTTCTTTCCCCAACCACTAGCAACCACTGATCTTTATTTTTTTATTATTATTTTTTTTTTGAGACAGTCTCCCTCTGTTGCTCAGTGTGGAGTGCAATGGCACAATCTCAGCTCACTGCAACCTCTGCCTCCCGGGTTCAAGCAATTCTCCTGCCTCAGCTTTCAGAATAGCTGGGACTACAGGCACGTGCCACCACAGCTGGCTAAATTTTTTATATTTTTAGTAGAGATGGGGTTTCACCGTGTTAGCCAGGATGGTCTTGATATCCTGGCCTCGTGATCCGCCTACCTCGGCCTCCCAAAGTGCTGGAATCACAGGTGTGAGTCACCGCACCCAGCCTGATCTTTTTACTGTTTACAAAGTTTTGCCTTTTCCAGAGTGTCACATGGTTAAAATCCTACAGTATAGAACTTTTCAGATCTGCTTATTTTACTTAGTAAAATGCATTTAAGTTATTTCTATATCTTTTCCTCACTTGATAGTTCATTTCTTTTTAGAGTTGAATAATATTCCATTGGATGTATCACAGTTTAGTTATTCATTCAAGGACATATTGGTTGCTTACAAATTTTGGCAATTAAGAATACAGCTGCTGTAAACATCCATATGCAGGTTTTTGTATGGACAAAAAATTTTAACTTGTTTGGGAAAATATTAAGGAGTTTGATTACTGGACAACATGGTAACAATATATTTAGTTTTGTAAGAAACTGAAAAACTGTTTTCCAACATGGCTATACGTTTTCATTCCTACCAGCAATGAATGAAATTTCCTGCTTCTCCACGCTCCCACCAGCATTTGATGGAGTCAGTATTCTGGATTTAGACATTCTCATAGCTGTGTAGTGGTATCTCATTGTCACTAAATTTCTACTTTTAAAAACATTTGAACTGACAAAAAATATTAAGAAAGTAAAAATTAGAAAAATGTTATCTCCCATGCCACCTATAATAAATGATACTGCTATAAATTTGTTAGAGAAGTCTGAAAAAAATGTATGTATATTATTTTTTCCAATTAAATACTTCCAGTTTTTATGGGTGGCAAGCCTGTATTTTATTAAGTATTTTGGATAAATATACCAATACATATCTTCCTACAGACTATATAGAAATAAAATGATAGAGTCCAGTCAAATTTAAATTAATTAATAATGTGAAATAAAGTTTTTTAAAAAATAGTTTAAAATTATTGAATGAGAAAACTGTGAAGTGATAGAAAGGATTTATTTTTTTCATTACTAAAGGCAAAATAGAAAAACAGTAACTATTTTTAATATAAAAAATTAAGTATTTGAAGTTGAAATAGCAAGCAAATTATAATGGAGAACATGTAGTAATGAAGATGTTAAAATTGAGATTTTAAAATGATAACCTTATTTATTCAAGAATCTATTCTAGGAAGTTTCTATGTAATTATAGGGCAAGTCACAATTAAATAGATATGTTATGCTCAACGTTTATTGATTCACACAAAAACAAAATCAAGTGTAATAATGTTAAATGCTAAATGAGAAATAGAATACTGTATCCAGTGAATATAAAAAGAAAACGCAAGTAGTCCAGTGTTATAAAAGCCATTCAATGGTCTTGCACAATTTCAGCAACCAGAAAACAAGCTACATTAGTGAAATGAGGTAAGAAAAATTTTATAACTTTCTAAAATATTTAATTAGGCTGCTCTACACAAAATTATTCCTAACACTACTGGTTTAAAATTTTACCTTGACTTCAATTCTTGGTGGAGGTATTTCTAACTTCCTTCAAAAAAGTTTGTAAGTTAAATGAAAAGATAAAAGCAATTTTTTTCACTAAAAAGTGGTACTGACTGCCCACATATTCTCCCAAACTGTGGAAGGGATCGTGTGTGTGTGTATATTTATATATTATATAAGTATATACTTATATATTATATACTTATATATATTCAGTGTATACTTATATATTTTATATATAATATATATTTATATAAATACATGGCATATATGGTAATAAAGAACATTGAAAATTAGTTTAGTGTAATATGATCATAAAAACAGAATTAAATTGACTACGCCAATGTAGGTAGAAATTCCATTTAGCTTTAATATACAAAAGTGCCTTTCATATATCCATCTACCACAAGAGTACTCTTCTTTGAGAATATTAGTCAAATGCTCACCTCCCAACCCAATATTAAATATTTTCCGCCTTCATTTGAAAACCATAAATTCAGAAATCAACTGGATATAACACATTGGTTACATAATTTTATATTCTATAAAATTAGGGTTTAACACAGGAAACAAACATTTTAAAAACTATATATTTTAGACAGAAGTAAACTTAATACAGGAACTTAATACAGGGTGTTAAGTACGTAGAAAATCTGTAGAATTACTAGAGGAGATCTTAATTGCCTTCTATGAATTTCACCCAGAACACATTGCAGAACTGATAAACCAAGGGACTTATTAAATCTCCAAGGATTTAATAGGCCACAACAACTATCCAGAGTTCTGATAACCTTAAAGTAATAAGTTACTACAACACTATTGCAAAAAGAAAAAGAAAGAAATGTTAATACTCATATTTGCCAGTATCAATTAGCTAAATGCAGTCATAACATGGTCTAAAGTTGCATCAGACCTTGTCCTCACATTTGTGTGTTGATTACTTTCCAACTTAATTTTAATCTGATATTTGAATCTTGTATTCTGATGAAGACATTTAAAAGTTAACCACTGTCTCACGCCTGTAATCCCAGCACTTTGGGAGGCCGAGACGGGCAGATCACAAGGTCAGGAGATCGAGACCATGCTGGCTAACACGGTGAAACCCCGTCTCTACTAAAAAGTACAAAAAAAATAGCCAGGCGTGTTGATGGGCGCCTGTAGTCCCAGCTACACCGGAGGCTGAGGCAGGAGAATGGCGTGAACCCGGGAGGCGGAGCTTGCAGTGAGCTAAGATCCCGCCACTGCACTCCAGCCTGGGCGACAGAGGGAGACTCCGTCTCAAAAAAAAAAAAAAAAAAAAAGTTAACCACTGTCGACTTCCAATTCCAGCCAAGATAGAATAGCAAGAACCGAACACACGCTCTTTCCCAAAACCACCAAAAACAGGAAACAGACAAATATATAAATTAGCTTTAAAATTGGGCATCAGGTGGGAAAGAACAGTGATCCTGAAAAAAAAAAAAAATTGTAAACAAACATGTTGAACCCTATAATTGTTGCAGTTTACTGCCCTGAGGGATTTTGCAGGTTTATTGGGCATGCGGGAGTAACTGAGATTAACCTGGACAACTCCCTCAGTTGAGACAGAACTAAGAGTCCAGGAAGAGTGAGGCAGCAAAAGCTAACAGAATGGTATACCAGAGAGTAGATAGTTGTACAGAGAGACCCCAATGACATGTAAAAAGTTCTCGTCTAGTATTGATTAATTTCAATGTATTGATGAAGGAATTACCCAAGCCAAAGAAAAACTTCATCTAAATGAGTTAAAAGTAATAATCTCTAACACACTCAGAGGGCTGGATATGGTACCCATTGGCATGAGCTAAAATTAAAAAGGAAAACTAGTTTACAGGGTATCCTACTTTGCAAGGTCTTGCTTCATTAGTATGAGATAATTAATCCAAGACTGAGCACTTATTAAGCCCAGCTTACAAATCATAAAAGATAAATAGAAAGGCAGCAAATTCCTTTCAACAATTTTATTTCAAGACTTCAGAAAAACAGGTTAATGAAACAAGTGCAATGCAAAATATACTTAGAACTCAACTTGGCAAAATATACAATGTGTGGCATCTAATCAAATAATTCCAGGCTGGCATGAAAAAAAAATGACCTACAATAAGGAGAAAAACTGTCAATAGAAAGAGAACCAAGCTTACACAGCTGTTATAATTAGTATAGAAGGACATTTAAAGAGTTATTACAACTTCATTCCATATTTTCAAAAGTTAAGTAAAAATCCAGTAGATGTAATAATGATGAGAAAAATACTTATGGAGATGAAAACCACAATAACTGGGATGAAAAACTCAGCATATCAGACACTGCAAAGAAAAATATTAATAAGCTTATAAATATAGAAACTTCAAAAAATGAAACCAAGATAAAAAAGAAATTTTAAAAAAATAGAAAAAGCTGCAATGAGCAGTGTCACAAATTCAAGTGGCCTACTACATAGGTAATTAGAGTCCCTGAAGGGTAAAAGATAGAAAGGAAACAGAAATATTGAAAAATATAATGGTCAAAAATGTATTAGACTTAATGGAAATTTTAAATTTACAGATCCCAAAAGCCACAACCAACCCAAAGCACAAGAAATGGAGAGAAAGTGACAATAGAAAATCAATTTGCTCAAAATTTAGTTCTAAAGAGAACGTCTTAATGACAGCCAGAGAGGAAAAAAAAAAATATGTCATAGGAAAATGAATATAACAATGAAACTAGATTTCCAACTGAAGACCATATAAGTGATGAGAGTGTAGAACACCTTTCAAATATTGAAAGAAAATTAAAAAATTAGTCAGCCTAATATTTAATACCCAGAAAGAACACATTGGCAAAATAAAAAATGTTTTCAGAGGTACAAAAGCTGAGCAAATCCAGCATGAGCTGACTGTCTCCAAAGAAATGCTCATAAATGTGTGGCATTATTTCTGAGGCCTCTGTTCTTTTCCATTGGTCTATATATCTGTTTTGGTACCAGTACCATGTTGTTTTGGTTACTGTAGCCTTGCCTTGTAGTATAGTTTGAAGTCAGGAGGCGTGATGACTCCAGCTTTGTCTTTTTGCTTAGGATTGTCTTGGCTATACAGGCTATTTTTTGGTTCCATATGAAATTTAAGGTCGCTTTTTCTAATTTTTTGAAGAAGCCAATGATAGCTTGATGGGGATAGCATTGAATCTATAAATTACTTTGGGCCAATGGCTGTTTTCATGATATTGACTCTTCTTCCTATCCATGAGCATGGAATGTATTTCCATTTGTTTGTGTCCTCTCTGTTTTCCTTGAGCAGTGGTTTGTAGTTCTCCTTGAAGAGGCTCTTCACATCCCTTATATATTTCTAGATATTTTATTCTCTTTGTAGCAATTGTGAATGGGAGTTCACTCATGATTTGCTCTCTATTTGTCTATTATTGTTTTGTAGGAATGCTTGTGATTTTTGGGCACTGATTTTGTATCCTGAGAGATTGCTGAGGTTGCTTATCAGCTTAGGGAGATATTAGGCTGAGACTATGGGGTTTTCTAAATATACACTCATGCCATCTGCAAACAGAAAAAAATTGACTTGGCCGGGCGCGGTGGCTCAAGCCTGTAATCCCAGCACTTTGGGAGGCCGAGACGGGCGGATCACGAGGTCAGGAGATCGAGACCATCCTGGCTAACAAGGTGAAACCCCATCTCAACTAAAAAATACAAAAAATAACTAGCCGGGCGAGGTGGTGGGCGCCTGTAGTCCCAGCTACTCGGGAGGCTGAGGCAGGAGAATGGCGTAAACCCGGGAGGCGGAGCTTGCAGTGAGCTGAGATCCGGCCACTGCATCCCAGCCTGGGTGACAGAGCGAGACTCCCTCTCAAAAAAACAAACAAAAAAAAAAAAAAAAAATTGACTTCCTCTCTTGACAAACCTGACAAAAACAAGTAATAGGAAAAGGATTCCCTATTTAATAAATGGTGTTGGGAAAACTGGCTAGCCATATGCAGAAAACTGAAACTGGACCCCTTCTTTACACCTTATTAAAAAATTAACTCAAGATGAATTAAAGTCTTAAACATAAGACCTAATACCATAAAAAAGCTAGAAGAAAACCTAGGCAATACCATTCAGGACATAGGCCTGTGCTAAAACTTCAAGACTAAACACCAAAAACAATGGCGACAAAAGCCAAACTTGACAAATGGGATTTAATTAAACTAAAGAGCTTCTGCACATCAAATGAAACTATCATCAGAGTGAACAAGCCATCTACAGAATGCTAGAAAATTTTTGCAATCTACCCATCTGACACAGGGCTAATATCCAGAATCTACAAGGAACTTAAACAAATTTACAAGAAAAAAACATACAACCCCATCGAAAAGCGGGCGAAGGATCCAAACAGACACTTCTTAAAAGAAGACATTCATGTGGAAACAAAGACATGAAAAAAAAACTCATCATCACCCTTATTAGAAGAATGCAAATCAAAACCACAATGAGATACCATCTAACTGTAAGATGGCAATCATTAACAAGTCAGGAAACAACAGATCCCTGAGAGAATGTGGAGAAATAGGAACACTTTTACACTGTTGATGGGAGTGTAATTTAGTTCAATCATTGTGGAATACAGTGTGGTGATCCCTTAAAGATCTAGAATCAGAAATACCGTATGACCCAGCAATCCCATTACTGGGTATATATCTAAAGAATTATAAATCATTCTACTACAAAGACACACGCACATGTATGTTTTTTGCAGCACGGTTCACAATAGAAAACACTTAGAACCAACCCAAATGCTCATTAATGATAGACCACATAAATAAAATGTGGCACATATACACCACACAATACTATGCAGCCATAAAAAAGGATGAGTTCATGTCCTTTGCAGGGACATGGATGAAGCTGGAAACTATCATTCTCAGCAAACTAACACAGGAACTGAAAACCAAACACCGTATGTTCTCACTCATAAGTAGCAGTTGAACAATGAGAACACATGGACACAGGGAGGAGAACATCACACACCACAGCCTGTTGGGGGGTGGGAAGTTAGGGGCGGGATAGCATTAGGAGAAATACCTAATGTAGATGATGGGTTTATGGGTGCAGCAAACCACCATCCACCATGGCACATGTATACCTATGTAACAAACCTGTACATTCTGCATATGTATCCAAGTATTTAAAATATAATACACACACACACACACACACACAATAAATGTTAAAAAAATGTATTTCAGGCAGAAGAAAAATACCACATCCAAATCTATAATGATGAAAACCAGAAACACCATAAGAAAATGACTTTCTTATTTTTATGATAATTATTTGAACAAAAATAATAGCAATGAATTCTGAGGTTTATATTATATATAAAAGCAAAAGCATGACAGTAACATAAATACTTAAAGGAATGAAATGTCAGTCAACGCTGATAAGATTCTTACACTGTAAATGAAGTGGTATAACATCACTTGAAGATAGACTATAATAAGTTTAGATTCATACTATAAACTATAAAATATCTAAAATTAAGAAACAAAGCACTAGATTAATCTAAAACATGGAAGTCAAAGTCTGGGCAAAGTTGAGGTGGTGGTCCCTGTTCCCCTGCCACTGCTGCACTGAGTTGCCATCAGTAGCCTCAGTCTACAGATATTATGGCCTTTCCCTTGCAGATTAGAGCTCTTGTTCTGTAAGAGAGATAAGGAATATATGTGTCTGGTAGTGATTGGAGAAAATAAGTCTGAATGGAATTTCAGCAGTGACTGTTCTTTCCCTTAATTAGCCACCATTAGGAAGACGTTTTTAGGACACTCTACTATGTTTCTTAAAATCTACCTGGTAAGTTTCTTGGAGGAAAAGCCTGCAAGAGAGTGCATACCTCCCTCTGTAGAAGACCACCAGATTCTTCAAAGTCTCACACTAGCCTATATTTAGTATTTAGCAGTATGTTAAACATTTCTGACTTTTTCACTAGTGTATATGCCTTTTGCCAGTATTTGCACAACATAAGCAAATCCTGAAATTTTGTTTTTTTCCTGCACGTGATGGTCTTTCTCAAGATAGGATGTTAGTTGTTTGTCCTGTGACTTCAGTTATTTGATGCATTCAAGAAATATCAGAAATTTGTAGTTTCTTCTGCTGTTTTAATTGTTTGAACAATGCTCTTTCCAAGTCTCTACATCCTTTAGGTGAAGTCAGAATTTGCTTTATAATTCTGAAACTCTCTTTTTAGGTGCATACATATTTAAGACTGTTGCATCTTATAGAATTGTCACGTTTATTTATTTATGTATTCCTTTATCCCTTTCATATTTAAAGGGATAATGTATTCCTTTATCCCTTTCATATTCCTTTATCCCTTTCTTATTTATCCCATTAGATTGTAAAATCTACTTTGGTATCAATATAGCTCTTCCAGACTTCCTCTGATTAGTGCTTCCATGGTATAACTTTCACCATTCTTGTACATTTAACCCATGTCCTTATATTTAAGAGGGTTCCTTTTAGATAACATATAGTTAGGTCTTGCTTCTGCTATCCAAACTTGACAATTTCTTCATTTTATTTACGCCTCCAGATTGCTTTCATGTAATGTAGACATGAACCTTACTGGTAATATCTACCACCTTGTTAGCTGTTTTCTATTCATTATTCTGTTCTTTAATTCTTTATTCTCTACTGTACTGTCTGCTTTTACATTTATTGACAATGCTTTAATTTGATTTTTTCCTCTCTTATTGGATTACTAATGTTGCATATTAAATGTTTAGTAGTTCCTTTTAATTTGTGATATACCTTGTAATAAATGGCAATTTATTTTCAAATAAATTTACTCCACTTCATATGTAGTTTAAGGATCTCACACCTATCAATTCCCATTTCCCCTACCTTGTACTTTGTGGTATTCCTGTTATAAACCATAAATTAAACCTATGCTCAAACTTGTAGTATATCACTACTATTTTTGATTTAGAGAATGAGTATTTTTCTAGAGCAATTGAAATATAAATAAAAGTTTAGTTTTACTTTTTACCTTTTATCTCATTTTTTTTTTCTGCTTTTGGTGCTCTTCATTTGTTTGTGAAGATCTAAAATTCTCTCTAATGGCACATTTATTCCTTTATCTTTTAACTTCTTGTAGTGCTGGTCTGCTGGAAGTGAATCCCTCATTTGTTTTAGTTTCTGCCTGTTGGTTTGTTTTTTTTGTTGTATTTTGTCTGACATACTCTTTATTTGTTCTTCATTTTTCATTTTTTTTCCCCTAAAATCCTGAGTTGACAGTTTTTGTTTGTTTGTTTGTTTGTTTTCCATCTCTTGACATATATCATTCCGTTTGCTTCTAGCTTGCCTGGTTTATGGGAAATCTCTGTTATTCTATCCTTTGTCCTTATGTATGCAATATCCACACCTCATTCCAGCCTACCTCACCCTGGCTGTTTTATAGGTGTCTCACTTGTACTTTGCTGTTTGTTATTAATTTTGGAATATTTGTTCCCATTCTGTCTTTTTTCTCTGTGATTATAGTAATAAAACTATTAAGTATTTTGCAAATTATCTCATAGTTTTGAGATATTTTTACTATTTTTCTATTTATGTTTTAGTTTAAGTAATTTCTGTTTACTTATTTTCAAGTTCCCTGATTCCTTCCTCAGCTACGTTGATTTCAGTAATCAGCTTATTTTATCTCTGTTATTCCCATTTTTCGCATTTCTTTTGACTTCCATCTCTTGCTCACACTACCCACACAATCTTGCACACTGTCAATCTTTTCCATTAGTCTTTAACATGTTTTTCAATATTTTAAATTTTCTCTCTGGTAATTGCAGCACATATATCGTATTCAAGTCTATGTCTATTGATTGATTTGCTTCATGGTAGTGAGTTATCTCTTCTTACCTCTTCATAATCTTTGGCTGAATGCTATAAATATATTGTAGAGCAATATTTTATATTTACACAGTTTTGTATAAGTATATTTAGATGCTTGGAAATCACCAACTCATTTTGCCTGAGGCCACTAATAGCAATGTTTTGGTTAATGTAGTCAGGAGTTGAGGTGAGTTTGAGCTTTGTTGTTGTTGTTGTTATGATTAATCTCAGGGCACCATAAGCTTTAAATTCCTTCAAAACACAATGTTTTTATGGTGGAAGGTTGTTTGACAGAAGATTTTTCTCAATAACTACACTATCTTTAATTTTGTGTCTCCCATTTGCACTGTGCCTCACAGAGGGATGTTCTCTCAGCAGCATTCCCCTATAAATTGAGAACAGCTTGTTAGCTGAGGATGGGACAAGGATAGAGGATGGGGATTGCAAAATTTTAGTTTTAGGCAGGCATTGTGTGGGCAGGTCTCAGGAGTCTTGCTTTGTCAATGTCAATATTCGTTCCTTACCCAAATGTAGATATAAGTTTAACACATATACTTGATGCCCTTCCTTTCCCTAGGATTATACTTTATATTGTATTCCTTCTACATAGCTGCAATGAATTTTTCCTTGTGCCCTAAGGATAACAATATTTGTTGTTCTCTCTTTACTTTAGGGCTGTTTTCCCCCATAGAGGAGATAAGAGAGACCAATCTAATGGGTTCCATGTCTTTCTTACAACAGCTGTTGTTCTTCTCTATACTATGATGGATGTTTTCTCAGGGATCTTGCAATTTTTTTTTTTTTTTTTTTTTTGTATGTGAGCCTTATTTGGCTTTCATCTATTCCTTAACAACTTTTGGTGAATTCTTCTTACTGGTATCTGACTGCTTTTACCCTAGTTCTCCACCTCTCTCTTTCTCTCTCTCTCTCTCTCTCTCTACCCCCCCCCCCCCCCACTTAGCCCCTAGTGTTTCTGTAGGTTTCAGAAGAGTTAGTTTTCCCTAGTTTTTGTTGGATTCAACAAAACCATGGCTTTTTGCTTCACTCAGCTTTCATTGTGTTTGTAAAGACAGGAGTGATAGTCTTCAGTCTTTCCATATTTCCACATCCTAGATAGTGTACTTGATTTAAAAGATACCTGGCTATTCATGAACTCTTCCATCATTAAGAGATAGAGTAATCTCAGCACTTTGGGAGGCTGAGGCAGGTAGATCACCTGATATCAGGAGTTTGAGACAAGCCTTACTAACATGGTGAAACCCCGTCTCTGCTAAAAATACAAAAATTAGCTGGGCATGGTGGTGGGTGCCTGTAATCCTAGCTACATGGGAGGCTGAGGCAGGAGAATCGCTTGAACCCAGGAGGCAGAGGTTGCAGTAAGCCAAGATCACACCACTGCACTACAGTGCAGGTGACAGAGCAAGACTCTGTCTCAAAAAAAAAAAAAAAAAAAAAAAAGGAGATGGAGTATAAACAGAGCATAAACTCCTTTTCCTTAAATATGAACTTTGTTTCATGATTTCCTTATATCAAATAAAATGTAGCAAAGTGACATTATTTGACTTTACATGCTAGGTCAGAAGAAAATATTATTTTGGTGTAGATTTCTTAGATTGTCTTCTTTGAAAGCCCTAAGCCTTCGTATAAGGATTCTAGGTTATTTGAAGCTGCTACCCTGAAAACAGCCTATGTAGGGGACCCAAATAGAGGTAGAGAGGAATGCTGAGGAAGTTTTTCAAGCAGTAAGCAGTCCCATCTTCCATCTTATTAAGTCTTCCCAGCTCAGACATCAGATATCCAGTGAAAAAGCTCTCAAGATGATTCCAGGTTTTGCTATTGTTTGACAGAATCCCCATTTGAGACCCTGAGAGAGCCCAGTCAGTCAAGCTGCTTGCAAAATTCAAACCCACAGAAACAATGAGAAATTTTAGATCATTGTGTTATTTTAAACTGCAAACTTCTGTGATGATTTGGTATGCATTCATAGATAATTGGTGTAGAATCTTATTTATGTATTAATTCTAATTGGCTTTAGAAATTCCCCTCTATATTTAGTGCTTCTCAAAAGTATTGGTATTGGGTAGTTCTCATTAAATTTGAATTACAAATGAACAGAATGAACATGATCACTAGTATAATAACACCATTCTAGAAGCTGATTAAAGATAACAGAAAGCAGTTCCATTTTCCCCAATTCCTTACAATTATGACAGCAATTCTTTACTTCAATTGTGATTCTGCCAGATTACATAAATAAAAATGAGGTTACATAATATTTAGGCTGAAAATCTTTAATTAAATATTGGGTATTGTTTAAAGTAACACTAGAATAATAATAGGCACCTCCTTTACAAACAAATCCATTTAGTTCTTGCCCAGACAATTTCCTTTTTTTAAACATTTGCCAAATCATTTTATGAAAGAAGTTTCCCCTGATTTTCAGAGTTATTTTAGGGCTCTCTCTTTTGTTCTTTCATATGGGTATAAATTTCACCATCTCAATTACCTGATTACCATATTGGACAAGCTATTTGAGAATGGGAATTATATCTTGTTCAGTTAACACCAGAAACTGGCAAATAATAGCCCATCAATATGTGCTGAATATTTAATGCATTATTTGTTAATTTATCATTTAAAATGCCAACGTCTGTGAGTAATTTATATAGAATAGGTATATATGTTTTTCTTTTTTAAAATATTGTATTGTTCATGCCATGGGATTACAAAAAAAAAAAAACACCAAAAATATTATTTTCTTTGGAGTCAGCACAAGAGAGGAATACATGGAGTTTGATAATATCTTGCTATGCAGGTGAATTTTCTCAGACAATGGTCTGGAATATGATAAGCCTTGCTAATGAATAAAATAAACAGCCATATTTTTCAGATAGAACAAATTATTGCAACATAGTCAATGAAACCATAAGTGAGAGAAAGTTTATAACCCTTGAATATGTTTTCTTAATTGTTAAGCAGTGTAGGAGAAACATCTCAGAATCAATCTCTGCCTCCAAATAGAAGTGTACCACTTAAGACTTCACTTCACTCTGGGAGCTACAGTGCATAAAAAAGAGAGAAAGGATAGCAATGAAGAAAGGTTTTTAGATTAAAAACTCTCAAAAATATGGTCTTAAATTTATTCTAATAATTATTCTATCCTTATTAAATCTTAATGTCTTTTTGAGTTTATAGTTTAGTTGTTCAAAGTCTAAGGTCCATCAAAAAATTAGGAAATGAACAATTACAAGCTTATTTTGCTGAATTGGGAATGTCACACTCAAGTTTAGAGTAAATTCATGCAAGTTAAAACAAACAAGCTAACAACAACAAAAAGAAAGCTAGCATCTCAGTTGCTGACAACTTTTTTTTAAAAAAATTATTTCTTGTTCAGGGAAATAAGCCCATGAAATAATTAATACAGGGAGTCTTAAAAGATGTTCGATGTATTTTTCATTTTATACAACATATCATTTTTAGTTCACGTCAGAAGGATAGTTTTTACTATTTGCTACAGGCACTTCTTTAAAGTCTTATCTTGAGTCTACATATTCCTTTGTTTTCTTTGACTTTGTTTTAAAGCAGGATTGATTTTTACACTTCTGTTTTTTATTTTTTACAAATTGATTTATATTGTTTCTTTAAATTAATTGTACTTTTTCTTACTCGTGTTATTACTGTTTTAGATTTTGTTGACTTAACACTATTGAAATCATCTCTTTTATCTTGCCTCTCTCTCCTTTCAAGTAGCCCTAATCAACTGTATCAGTGAATAGCATCAATAGGGGCCAATACTTTTGATTTATAGTTTTGTCCCTTGCTAGTCCAGTGACCTTGAGTAAATTGCTGAATCCTTTTGGGCCTGCTTCTTTGTTTGTAAGATGTGAAAACTTTCTTATGTGATTTTGAGGGTAAATAAATTATGTATCTAAAGTACTCAGTGTCATGTCTGACACACAGAAATGCATAATATAAGGATTGTAAATCCAAAATTCTTAAGATTCTAGTCTTATC
Organism: Macaca mulatta; assembly: GCF_049350105.2. Lineage (NCBI taxonomy): Eukaryota > Metazoa > Chordata > Mammalia > Primates > Cercopithecidae > Macaca > Macaca mulatta. The sequence goes on from NC_133422.1 coordinate 36,005,421, forward strand.
ACCATCAACTTGTTGTTTTGTGACTTTGGCCAAGTTTCTTAATATCTTTTAGTCTCGGTTCTTATAAAATGGGAATAATACTAGTAAACTATGTTAAAGGGGCTTACGAAAACTGAATAAAATAGTACATATAAAGCACCCAGAAAATTGTCTGAAACATGATAAGCACTCAAAAGTTATCAGTTGTAGTTATTTTATTTATTAATATATGTAAGATAACCCTATTTCAAATAGCAACAGAATTATAGCCATGGATTTTGGTTGATTCCCTTAATTCAAATAGTGTTTGTAGATTGGAACATGAAATAATTTACATAAAGAAGCTATGTTTAATATGAATACTATTATATAGATTTGTCTCTAAAATAATTTTTAAAAGATTTAATATTTTTAGTGTATTTTATTCACAATTTAGAGAACATTAGAATCTTGAAACTATCAATTCATACTCTGTACTTTTAAAGCTACTGTGTCAGTCATCCCCAAGACCACTATTAGACTCAATGATTTAGGACTCACAAGTGGGTGCTAATGAGGACCCACAAGGCTAGGAAAGCTGTTACATTCAGTTATGGCTTATTTCATTGAGAAGATACATATTAAAACCAGCAGAGGGGAAAAAGCGCATGGACTAAAGTCCAGGAGAAATCATCTAGATGTCCACACTTGTGAAGTCAAACAGGAAAGCAGTTAATTCTCTCAGCAACAATGTGAAACAATGCAAGCTACGCATTGCTAACTAGGAAAACTAATCAGATTCTTGCCCAGTGTTTTTGTTGGGAGTCATTCAGGCACATGACTGACCTCAGATGCTCAAACTACAGCACCTGACCACAAACCAATATGACCTGTATAATATACATCGCATTCCTGGAATACACTTATCTGGTCAAGCTGATACAACATGGGCTAAGGTTTTAGGGATACAAAAGCAGGCATTTGCCATAAATAAAGTGTGACCCAAGGCCTCAGGCATGTAAAAAGACTCATTGGGAAGACTATTTCAAGGGAACAAGGGTTATCTCCCAGCAATTGGCCAAGTACTTTTTCATTTTTTAAAATAGGTCTATATTTAGAATGGGCTGAGACTGAGCAATCCAGACTGCTGAGTTTACCTTTTATTGACTATTGCCCTCTCCTTTATTTTTTTTCTTTTTTAATTTTTTTAAACAACCTTTATTTTGCATAATAGATGTACATAGTTTTGGAATGCATATGGTAAGTTAATACATGTATATAGTTTGTAAAAATCTAATCAGTGTACTTGAGATATACATCATCTGAAATATTTGTCTTTTATGCTGGAAACATAACTAGCATAAACTAACCATTTTGGAATATACAATACAGTATTGTAAATTATAGTCACCCTTCTGATCTATCAAGCACTAAGTTTTATTTTTCCTATCAAACCATATATTTGTACCCACTAATCAACTTCTCATCCCTCCCTCTCCTTTATCAATCTGCTTTCTATTTTCATGACATCCATTTCCTCAGCTCCCACATATGAGTGAGAACGTGCAGACTATTATCCTCTTCTACTGGTATTTCTTCCTATTATTTTCCCACTTACCAATTTCTTCACAAAATTTTCCAAATATAAATATCTTCTTTGAATCTGTACCATAATAATCTCAAATATCATTGTTTATTCTCACAGTGTATTATTCCTATCCACTTTCTATCAGCTAAAATATTTGACATGTATATGTATTTAATTTATGGTTTCCATATGTATGTTTAATATATGCTTCTTTTTATATGTTCTGTTTCATTCTGACCAAGAATTCAGCAAGGGGGTCAGTCTTTACTTGTGTATACAATTGCAATTTTTAAAGTTTGTTTGTATTTTAGTTACTCAATAATTGAAGTAATCTGACTTTCCTTTATTAATTTTCTTTCTTAATCTCAGACTGACTTCAACATTTCAAAATTTAATGTTGGATAATTTTCACAGAAAAGAAAAAAAAAAGGTACCAAATAGTCTGTTCTAAATTTTCTTTAGAATACCATAAACAAAATTTTTCGTTGTCAAATCCCTCCTATACACCTAACTGGATTATTTTGATGAACATATTAAAACAATATACATATAATAACTTTGAAAATATAAGCAAATTATTATTATATCACTATTTTACCCAAAATATTCAATGATAAAAAGGGATTTTAATGTTCAGAGCTATTAAGAATATTTATTTTCTATTAACATCTATGAATTTTGTTGTATTTATATAAATTTTAAACAACATTTAGTCTCGCTTATAGTAGACCTGTTTTCCATCTGAATAAAATCAAATCCGTCTGAAATTGCCTTAGGGAACAATGCTAAATAAAAATGTTAGTTAAGTTATATGAAATAGCTGCTACTATTATAACAATATTAAATAACATTTATTGGCTTGCCAATAGAAAATATCTGTTCTTCCATTATTACTTGAATGTCCCAATCTATAATAACTAACACTACAAGATTAAAAAGAAACAAGCAAACAAATATGCATGTTTGCCTTCAGCTCCTTGGAGTAGAATTAAGGATAAGACTAGGTAAATTATTAAGCCAAAATTTCTAAAAGAATATTGTGTGAAATATGTAATCTCCAGTCGTACCAATGCAATCCTCAATGTTGAGATGCCGATGCTCTCAAATTATTCCTATCTGTATGTGCACACAAAAACATTTCAATGCAGTTGAAAATTATTGTTTCTTTCAATATAATGCTGGACAATATCTCTAACTCTGCTGCAAAGTTCTCTATCTAAACCAGAGATAGTGGTGATTTATTTTGTAGTAATGTAAGGTGCAATATTTAGTCTTTTTGTTTATTGCAATATAAAATCCTATATTTTTCTTCTAGTGCTAAGTTGTTTTATCACATAAATAAAAACTAATTTCAACTCAACCAAAAAAAAAATCATTTCAATAGGCTTGGATAAATTTAATACTAGTCCAAGTTTTATATTGCATTTGAAGCATCCGACATTTTTTATTCTATTCAGATCAGCCATTTCAAAGAATCAGAATAGCTGTTAAACTGTTTGCTGTCATTTTCATGCTCTGTCATGGATCCTGCTAAAAAGCATTCAGGGAAACAAACAAACAAGAGATTCTCAGTATAAGTCAAACTGAGAGGGATTGCAACTAGAGGACTCATAAATCTTTCTTTTATTCATTCTTATAGGACAACTGTTTTAAAAAGAAAATAAACTGTAAAATAAATTATTACCTGAAGCTATCAAAAGCAGGTGTTATTCTCCATAAGGCATTACTGATTTTCAGCAAGACATATTTTGTTTTTATTTATAATTAAAAAATCATTGAACTTGTGATTAGCAACACATTAAGAAATGACAACTCTTAATTCAAATCTAGTTGTGTTGTGTTGCCAAGTAATCTGATGAAAATGGAAAAGAAAACCCAGAAGATTTTTGTAGAGTCAGAAAATATCAGATTGTAGAGTTTCTTAAATATATTGTAAATTTCTAGTTACACATGAGAAACAGGATGCATTCACTTGCCAGTATTTCCTTCAGAAATAACATTGTAATAGATAAATTTAAAATAATGAAAACATTCAAGAATAAAGTGAAGTGGAGGCAACTACTGATAAGAGAGAAAGTAATTAGAAATCTTCTAAAAACAGACAGAGATTTTTTATTGTTTTAATAACACAGGTACAAGTGATTCCAAAAAAAGAGAAAAAAGTGAGTTTTTTTTTTTTAGAGACTTTTAAAAAGTCTAAAATATTGTCATCACCAGTTATATTAAAATATAGAGGCAGAGCATGGTTCTGCTCACACCTGTAATCGCAGCACTTTGGGAGGCCAAGGTGGGTAGATTATCTGAGGTCAGGAGTTCAAGATCAGCCTGGGCAGGATGGCAAAACCCCGTGTCTGCTAAATATATGAAAATTAGATGGGCGTGGTGGCACTGGCCTGTAGTCTCAGCTACTCAGGAGGCTGAAGTGGTAAGATCACCTCAGCCCAGGAGGTCAGGTCTACAGTGAGGTGAGATCAAACCACTGCACTATCTATAGATATGTATAAAGTAGTTAAACTGTATTTCTTTTTGAGATAGGGTCTAGCTCTGTCCTCCAGGCAGGAGTGCAGTGGTTTGATCTCAACTCACTGCAGGCTTGACCTCCTAGGCTGAGATCATCCTCCCACTTCAGCCTCCTGAGTAGCTTATACTACAGGCCAGTGCCACCACACCCATCTAATTTTTGTATTTTTAGCACACATGGGGTTTCTATTTATAGATACATATCTATTTATAGACATATATTTATAGATACGTATAAAGTAGTGAAACTGGTAAGAGGATTTTCTGAAAGTTTGTACAAGTACTACATATTTATTCTAGACATCTTCTCCCAAAGCATTAAGCAGAATAAATTCAAGGGCCTCCTGTACAAGTGATAGATTATTCTTCACAGGATACATACTAAGAATAACCTTCTCTGGAGGCTCTTAGGGACAGCAAGGGCAAGCATGAAGCCCTTCACTGGAAGAAAAAAATAAAAGGAGGTTTGAAAAGTCTTTAGAGAGAATGTTGATAACCACGGGCTTTTCCTCTTTATCTTCTGGGACTCTTCCTTTAGGAGCAATTCTATCAATAGCAAAGGATATGGAAGTGTTCGGAGATGGTTAGACAAAACAGGAAAGAAATACTCACTTCAGGAAATAGACAATGGTGTCAAGTCCCAAATCTCCACAAAGTATGTACCACCATCTCTGAAGTAGTCTAAAATTGTTCCATTGTGATATAATATTTTAAGAATGCTATTATAACTATGGACTTACATTCCAAAATAAATACCTACTGAATTGGGAAAGATGCCTCTGAGCTATGTTAATTAAAAGGAGGAAACCATGCAGCAGGGGTGGCTCTTTCTCATTATGCTCCTAGTAGTGCAGTCTAACTTTATGACTAAGTTCATATGATAAAACAAGTTTATATATATGTATATAAATTCATAAAATGAGTAACTTTTTATAAAACAACTCCTATATCTCATGTTCAAGATAAAGAAACAATGACTTGTGTTTAGGAAGAGGAGAAGCTGATTGGAATTTTAGAAAGGCTGTGTAGTTATGCTGTATTTATCGGTCATTTAAAAATTATATTGGCAATACAAAAGAACTTTTATTGTTTAGATGTTTTTCTTAATGTATTATGACAAGCATTTTTTGTAAAGGAATAGAGAGCAAACAGACTTCGTAGGCCAAAAGATAAAACAAATGACTATATATAGGTATCATATAATAAGGAAGAATAAATTACAAATAATTTTATTAGCAAAATTAAAAACATTATTTTTCTATATCATATATCCACTTGTATAGATTTATAATTATTGTTTCAGACAATTGTCTTTGGAATAATGTAAGAAAGAAAGAGCAGGTAAAAGCCAAAAATAAAATAATGATGGATTTTATATTTACCTGTGTAGTCACATTTACAATTGTGCTTTATTTCTATTTGGCTTCAGTTATTGCCTAATGCACTTTCAATTTATCCTGAAAAGTTCCCTTGAGTATTTATTGAAGGGCAGATCTACCATTGACAAACTTCCTCTGCTTTTATTTTACTGGGAATGATTTCAATTTGTCCTTAATTTTTTTAAGGGCAATTTTGCTGGTTAAAAAATTTTGGTTGATGTCTGTTTTTGTTTATCACTCTGAATAAGTCATCCTGCTACTCTCTGCTCTCAAAGTTGCTGATGAGAAATTGCAGGTTAATCTCATAAGTTATAAGTTGCTTCTTTCTTGTTACTTTCAAGATTTTTATTTTTTCTTTGGCTTTAACAATATAATTATAATATATGTTGGTATGATTCTCTTTGAGCTTTTCCATGCGGAGTTCATTGAACTACTTGGATCTATAGGCCAATGTCTTTCACCATCTTTAGAAAGTATTCATCTACTATTTATGTATTTACTTTCTGGTCCTTTCTTACCTCTCCTTCTGGGATTCACATGTGTGTATGTTGGTGTGCTTGATGGTACCCCACAGGCCTCTTAGACCCTATAAATTTTCTTTATTCTATTTCTTTCTGCTTCTCATATAATAGTCTCAGTTAATGTATTTTTAAGTTTACTTATTTCTTCTGCATACTCAAAGTTGCTGTTATATTCTAATAAATTTTTCACTTCAGTTAATAATTTTTTTTTCTAGGATTTCTATTTGGGTTTGTTTTTATAATTTCTCTATTGGGATTCTATATTTGGTGAGATTGTTCTCCCTTTTTTATTGTTGTTTTTGTTTTTTTTTTAGTTGTTTCCATTGATTTTCTTTAACTCTTTAAGAATACTAAAGATACTTGATATAAAATATTTGTCTCGTTAGTTTAATGTCTGGGGTTCCTCCCATACAATTTCTATAATTCCATTTTCATTCCCTTGTGAGTGGTCTATACATTCTTGTTTCTCTTTTTAGTTCATATTTTCTTTTTATAAATAATTGGATATTTTGAATATTGTATTTTAATTCTGTAAGTCAGATTCTGCCCCATCCTAGAGCTGATTATCATTGTGAGTTTCAGCTGTTTGCTCAAATGCTTTCCTAAAGTAGTTTTGTAAAGACTGTATTCTTTGCCATGTGTGGTCACTTAGTCACTGACATCTTTATTCAATTCTCAATAGTCAGCATGTTACGCAGAAAAGATTTCCTAGAACACCTAGAGACTAAAAATAAAAAAATAAACTCCTGCTCTTTGAGATTGCTTTTGTGTTGAGCATGTGTTTTCAGTGTTAGTTGGCCCTGTTACAACCCTGCCTTAGCTGTCAATTTCTGTTTTCATGGAGCCCAAAAGTGAGGAAGAGGTGAAAGAATAGCATCTTCTCTGGTCATTAATAAGCTTGCATCCAGCCCCAGAATGCATGTTGCCTTCTATACTCCTCTGTATAAGTGAAAGCTTTCTTATCTATTTTATTCTTCTATCTCTGTCTTCAGGGCTTTTTTGTTCCATTTATTATCCCTTGCCCAACTACAGGTGCAGCTCTTATATGTTCCTTTAAATGCTTCCAACATATGCCTTGAGAATGTTTTTAAGTGGACAAAACAAAGGTAAGCAAAGTCCCAGGAAATCACCAGGGAAGTCAAAAAGCACAACCACTATTCCTTAAGCAGAAGATGCATGTTGCCTACTCTTTCATTGAATATTTGGCAGCTTCTCTCCTTATTAAGCATTTCCAGGTTGTTGTAAGATTTTGGTTCTACTACAGAGTTCTAAGAAGTTTATTCTGGGAAATTTTGCCAACCTAATTTTTGCTTTGGTGGAGGGAAAGATGCCATTTTGGATGACATCAGTAGCAAAACATATATTTTCTATCATTAAAATTCAGCTTGATCAAGCAACTATCATATATTTTCTGCACTTAAAACCATGCTAGATTTCTAGTTAGATTTTATTATTTCATATGTTGAATATTTTTAAACAATTTAAAGTTACAATAATGAATATATTATGTAGATAATCAAATCACAATGAGAAAATATTTCAATAACATTGAATTTTCCACTAACAATACAAAGAGTAAATCCTGGAACAATTGTGATTTGAGTATTTGAAATGACTATTTGAACAATTCATGGCTTTATAAGAAGAATCATTTTACATGTTGATATATATTGTGAATACAGACCATTGTGCCCACAAGTGAGATGTCTTTGGTTAGCCTAAAATACAGCCAGAATAAAATTTCACATTATGGATAGAAAATATTTTATATTTGTTTGTCTAATATTGCAAAATAGCTGAACCTAATATTGTACTTGGCACATAGTACAAAGTCAGTACATATTTTTGGTCACTTCCTAACTCATTCTACTGCTAATGAAGATATCATGCTGTTACTAAGTGACAGGGAGAATGGAACCAAGTTGGAAAACACTCTTCAGGATATCATCCAGGAGAACTTCCCCAACCTAGTAGGGCAGGCCAACATTCAAATCCAGGAAATACAGAGAACGCCACAAAGATACTCTTCAAGAAGAGCAACTCCAAGACATATAATTGCCAGATTCACCAAAGTTGAAATGAAGGAAAAAATGTTAAGGGCAGCCGGAGAGAAAGGTAGGGTTACCCACAAAGGGAAGCCCATCAGACTAATAGCAGATCTCTCAGCAGAAACTGTACAGCCAGAAAAGAGTGGGGGCCAATATTCAACATTCTTAAAGAAAAGAATTTAAACCCAGAATTTCATATCAAGCCAAACTAAGCTTCATAAGTGAAGGAGAAATAAATCCTTTACAGACAAGCAAATGCTGAGAGATTTTGTCACCACTAGGCCTGCCTTACAAGAGCTCCTGAAGGAAGCACTAAACATGGAAAGGAAAAACTGGTACCAGCCACTGCAAAAACATGCCAAATTGTGAGGTCCATCGATGCTAGGAAGAAACTGCATCAACTAATGAGCAAAATAACCAGATAACATCATAATGACAGGATCAAATTCACATGTAACAATATTAACCTTAAATGTAAATGGACTAAATGCTCCAATTAAAAGTCACAGACTGGCAAATTGGATAAAGAGCCAAGACCCATTAGTGTGCTGTATTCAGGAGACCAATCTCACGTGCAAAGACACACATAGGCTCAAAATAAAGGGATGGAGGAAGATCTATCAAGCAAATGGAAAATAAAAATTAGAGGTTGCAATCCTGGTCTCTGATAAAACAGACTTTAAACCAACAAGATCAAAAGAGACAAAGAAGGCCATTACATAATGGTAAAGGGATCAATTCAACAAGAAGAGCTAACTATTCTAAATATATATGCACCCAATACAGGAGCACCCAGATTCATAAAACAAGTCCTTACAGACCTACAAAGAGACTTAGACTCCCACACACTACTAATGGGAGAATTTAACACCCCAAGGTCAAAGACACTGAAAGTTAACAACAGATCAACGACACAAAAAGTTAACAAAGGGCCGGGCGCGGTGGCTCAAGCCTGTAATCCCAGCACTTTGGGAGGCCGAGACGGGCGGATCACGAGGTCAGGAGATCGAGACCATCCTGGCTAACACGGTGAAACCCCGTCTCTACTAAAAAATACAAAAAAAACTAGCCAGGCGAGGTGGCGGGTGCCTGTAGTCCCAGCTACTCGGGAGGCTGAGGCAGGAGAATGGCGTGAACCTGGGAGGCGGAGCTTGCAGTGAGCCGAGATCTGGCCATTGCACTCCAGCCTGGGTGACACAGCAAGACTCCGTCTCAAAAAAAAAAAAAAAAAAAAAAAAGTTAACAAGGATATCCAGGGATTCAACTCAGCTCTGCAACAAGAAGACCTAATAGACATCTACAGAACTTTCCACCCCAAACCAACAGAATATACATTCTTTTCAGCACCACATAGCTCTTTTTTCAAAATTGACCACATAGTTGGAAGTAAAGCACTCCTCAGCAAACGTAAAAGAACAGAAATCACAACAAACTGTCTCTCAGATAACAGTAAGTAACTCAGCCAAAACCACACAACTACATGGAAAGTGAACAACCTGGTCCTGAATGACTATTGGGTAAATAACAAAATGAAGGCAGAAATAAAGATGTTCTTTGAAACCAATGAGAACAAACACACAACATACCAGAATCTCTGGGACACATTTAAAGCAGTGTGTAGAGGGAAATTTATAGCACTAAATGCCCACAAGAGAAAGGAGGAAAGATCTAAAATTGACACCCTAATATCACATTGAAAAGAAATAGAGAAGCAAGAGCAAACACATTCAAAAGCTAGCAGAAGCAAGAAATAACTAAGATCAGAGCAGAACTGAAGGAGATAGGGACACAAAAAACCCTTCAAAAAATCAATGAATCCAGGAGCTGGTTTTTTGAAAAGATCAACAAAATTAATAGACTGCTAAGAAAAAGAAGAGAGAGATGAATCAGATAGATGCAGTAAAAAATGATAAAGAGGATATCACCTTTGAGCCCACAGAAATACACACTATCATCAGAGAATACTTTAAACACCTCTATGCAAGACAACTAGAAAATCTAGAGAAATGGGTAAATTCCTGGACCCATGCACCCTCCCAAGACTAAACCAGGAAGAAGTTAAATCCCTGAATAGACCAATAACAGACTCTGAAATTGAGGCAATAATTAATAGCCTACCAACCAAAAAAATCCAGGACCAGAAGGATTAACAGCTGAATTCTACCAGAGGTACAAAGAGAGGTTAGTATCATTCCTTCTGAAACTATTCCAATCAATAGAAAAAGAGGGAATCCTCCCTAACTCATTTTATGAGGCCAGCATCATCCTGATACCAAAGCATTGCAGAAACACAACAGAAAAGGGGAGCTTTAGACCAATATCCCTGATGAACATAGATGGAAAATCCTCAGTAAAATACTGGCAAACCGAATCCAGCAGCACATCAAAAAGATTATCTACCACAATCAAGTTGACTTCAACCCTGGGATGCAAGGCTGGTTCAACTTACCAAATCAATAAATGTAATCCATCATATAAACAGAATTAAAGACAAAAAACACATGATTATCTCAATAGATGCAGAAAAGGCCTTCAACAAAATACAACAGTTCTTCATGCTAAAAACTCTCAATAAACTAGGTATTGATTGACCGAATCTCAAAATAGTAAGAGCTGTTTATGACAAACCCATAGCCAGTATTATACTGAATGGGCAAAAACTGGAAGCATTCCCTTTGAAAACCAACACAAGACAGGGATGCCCTCTCTCACCACTCCTATTCAACATAGTGTTGGAAGTTCTGGCTAGGGCAATCAGGCAAGAAAAAGAAATAAAGGGTATTCAGTTAGGAAAAGAGGAAGTCAAATTGTCCCTCTTTGCAGATGACATGATTGAATATTTAGAAAACCCCATCATCTCAGCCCAAAAGCTCCTTAAACTGATAAGCAACTTTACCAAAGTCTCAGGATACAAAATCAATGTGCACAAATCACAAGCATTCCTATACACCATCAACAGACAAACAGAGAGCCAAATCATGAGTGAACTCTCATTCACAATTGCTTCAAAGAGAATAAAATACCTAGGAATCTAACTTACAAGGGATGTGAAGGACCTCTTCAAGGAGAACTACAAACCACTGCTCAATGAAATAAAAGAGGACACGAACAAATGGAAGAACATTCCATGCTCATGAAGAGGAAGTATCAATATCATGAAAATGGCCATACTGCCCAAGGTGATTTATAGATTCAATTCCATTCCCATCAAGCTACCAATGACTTTCTTCACAGAATTGGCAAAAACTACTTTAAAGTTCATATGGAACCAAAAAAGAGCCCGCATTGCCAAGACAATCCTAAACCCAAAGCAAAAGGCTAGAGGCATCACACTACCTGACTTCAAACTATACTACAAGCCTACAGCAACTGAAAGAGCATGGTACTGGTACCAAAACAGGGATATAGACCACTGGAACAGAACAGAGCTCTCAGAAATAATACGTCACATCTACAACCATCTGATCTTTGACAAACCTGACAAAAATAAGAAATGTGGAAAGGATTCCCTATTTAATAGATGGTGCTGGGAAAACTGGCTAGTCATATGTAGAAAGCTAAAACTGGATCCCTTCCTCACACCTTATACAAAAATTAATTCAAAAAGGATTAAAGACTTAAATGTTGTCCGGGCATAGTGGCTCAAGCCTGTAATCCCAGCACTTTGGGAGGATGAAACGGGCGGATCACAAGGTCAGGAGATCGAGACCATCCTGGCTAACACAGTGAAACTCTGTCTCTACTAAAAAACACAAAAAACTACCCGGGCAAGGTGGCAGGCACCTGTAGTCCCAGCTACTCAGGAGGCTGAGGCTGGAGAATGGCATAAACCCGGGAGGCAGAGCTTGCAGTGAACTGAGATCCGGCCACTGCACTCCAGCCTGGGCGACAGAGCAAGACTTCGTCTCAAAAAAAAAAAAAAAAAAAAAAAAAAAAGATTTAAATGTTAGACCTAAAACCATAAAAACCCTAGAAGAAAACCTAGGCAATATCATTCAGGACATAGGCATGGGCAATGACTTCATGTCTAAAACACCAAAAGCAATGGCTACAAAAGCCAAAATAGACAGATGGGATCTAATTAAACTAAACAGCTTCTGCACAGCAAAAGAAACTACCATTAGAGTGAACAGGCAACCTGCGGAATGGGAGAAAATTTTTACAATCTACTCATCTGACAAAGGGCTAATATCCAGTATCTACAAATAACTTTAACAAATTTACAAGAAAAAATCAAACAACCCCATCAAAAAGTGGACAAAGGATATGAACAGACACATCTCAAAAGAAGATATTTATGCAGCCAAGAGACACATGAAAGAATGTTCATCATCACTGACCATCAGAGAAATGCAAATCAAAACCACAATGAGATACCATATCACACCAGTTAGAGTGGCGATCATTAAAAAGTCAGGAAACAATAGGTGCTGGAGAGAATATGGAGAAATAGGAACACTTTTACTCTGTTGGTGGGACTGTAAACTAGTTCAACCATTGTGGAAGACAGTGTGGCAATTCCTCAAGGATCTAGAACTAGAAATATCATTTGACCCAGCCATCCCATTACTGAGTATATACCCAAAGGATTATAAATCATGCTACTATAAAGTCACATGTACACATATGTCTATTGTGGCACTATTCACAATAGAAAAGACTTGGAATCAACCCAAATGTCCATCAATGATAGATTGGATTAAGAAAATATGGCACATAGACACCATGGAATATTATGCAGCCATAAAAAAGGATGAGTTCATGTCCTTTGTAGGGACACAGATGACGCTGGAAACCATCATTCTGAGCAAACTATCGCAAGGACAGAAAACCAAACACCACAAGTTCTCACTAATGGGTGAGAATTGAACAATGAGAACACTTGGACACAGGATGGGGAACACCACACACCAGGGCTTGTTGTGGGGTCATTAGGTCATTTACATTTACCTAATGTAAATGACGAGTTAATGGGTGCAGCACACCAACATGACACATGTATACATATGTAACAAATCTGCGTGTTGTACCCTAGAATTTAAAGTATAATAAAAACAAGAAAAATCTCATAAGTATGTTAAAGAATTTTGATTATATTAGTAGCATGTTTATGCTAGATAAGCTTGCTTATAAAACAAACAAATGAAAAAAGGAGACATGTCTCCCTATGCTGTCTGGCTGGTCTCGAACTCCTATTTTCAAGTGATCCTCCTGCCTTGTCCTCCCAAAGGGTTGTGGTTATAGGCATGATCCACTACAGCCATAGGCTCACTTTGCAATTCATAAATTTTTGTTAATCGGGATATAAATCTATATCTATATATTTGTTTTCTTTTTTTTTTTTTTTTTTTTTTGAGACGGAGTCTCGCTCTGTCGCCCAGGCTGGAGTGCAGTGGCGCGATCTCGGCTCACTGCAAGCTCCGCCTCTGGGGTTCACGCCATTCTCCTGCCTCAGCCTCCTGAGTAGCTGGGACTACAGGCGCCCGCCACCGCGCCCGGCTAATTTTTTGTATTTTTAGTAGAGACGGGGTTTCACCGTGGTCTCGATCTCCTGACCTTGTGATCCACCCGCCTCGGCCTCCCAAAGTGCTGGGATTACAGGCGTGAGCCACCGCGCCCGGCCTTATATATTTGTTTTCATTGTGGTTTCTTGATTTTAGACTCAATGTGATCACATTTCAAAAAAATACAGATGAACTGTCCAATGTACTTAAGCTAGTAGGAAGATTATACCTCTATTATATTATTAAAAAATGTGTACATTTTAGATGGCTTAATTGAACATGAAACTAGAGGTTGGGTGTGATAGAATGAATAAGAGCAGTGTTCACATTCATTTTACTTCTATTTTCCTCTTTCTTGGGGCTTTGACCTTTCTTTTAGAATTCTTTCCTTGTTCTGCCTTTCTTCAGTAACCGAAAAAGGGAAGAGAAGCAGATAACAAATCATTTTCTTCTTTAATACTTCAAAACCTTCCCTGGAAAATTGTTTAGAAGAACCCCCATATAAGCAGAATATCTGTGAAAAGTAGCCCATTGTGCAGAGGTGTTCCAGAGGTGGCTATTGAAGTATAGTCTTAAATTCCTACATTTTCCCACACTCCATACATTCCCCCTCCTCCCTGAAACAGAATGGTTCAGTAATTCTCAACTCTTACATTTGTAAGAAGATAGAAAAGTATCTCAAAAAACAGTGTGGAAAGGAATAAAATGGGGATATTGAGAGCTTTCTGTCAGTGTATTTTTTTCCCCTTCATAAACTTTTTATTTGTTATGTTTGAGAAAGAGAGATAATTGAAAATGAGAAATTAAAATGTTTAGTGTTAGAGAATGTCTTTAAAAGAATACTTTGACTATTTCCCTTGTGAGTGGTCTATACATTCTTGCTTCTTTTTATGGTTCATATTTTCTTTTGGTAAAAAATTGGACATTCTGAATATTATGATATTGTAATTCTGGAAGTCAGATTCTGCACCTCCCTAGAGTTGATTATCAGTGCTTTGTGAGTTTTAGCTGCTTGTTTAGATAATTTTCTAAAGTAGTTTTGTAAAGACAGTATTCTTTGTCATGTGTGGTCACTTGGTCACTGGCGTCAATCTTTGTTCCATTAGCTTAACGGCCAGCATGTTACCCAAAAATATTTTGATTTAAAATTCCAATCTAAATATCTGATTTAAAAGTACTCTTCCTATAATCAGCTGTTTTCTCTCTTTAGCAGTTTCTCCTGGTAGATAATATTTAATGCCAAATTTGAGAACAATGTATCTATATTACCAAATATAGATATTTCCATTTTAGATCTTGACACTGTGGATGGTATGGATTGGATTATTTTGCAGCCCAATCTTACCTGTTTACTTATAACACAATTTTTATTTCAACCAGATTTCAGAGTTTGCCTCTCATATGACTTTTTAGATATTATTCACAGCTGAGACATGCACAGTTCTCTATTTGTTCTCATTTACTAGGTTTCTTGCTAATATTTGTCTATGCTTAATTTTACTATTTATCACTAAATGATTGACATATTCTTTATTCTAAAGCTACATATCCTGATGATGATTTTGAAGTTAACCTTTTACTCTAATATGAGCTGTTTGCTCTGCAGGCCTACTGTGAAGAACACTTGCAAGGACTACCATTCAGCATCCTCTTGGGAGCCTCTGTCCCTGTCTCTAGTGCTCGAAGCTGTAGATCCTGATTCCATAGCTTCCTATTTCTTGTTTTACTATCATTTTGTAGGGTATCCTTCAGTAATTTTCAGAGTGTCAAAATCTAAAATAGAAATATCTATATTTGATAATATAAATATGTTGTTTTCAAATCTGAAGTTAAATACTATAGATGGTATGGATGAAATTATTTTCCAGTGAAATCTCACCTGTTTACTTAAACAATTGTCAGAGTGTCATGCATATGCACCTGTCTAAAAATGTATTTATTTTACAATCACACTTGTTTCATTATAGAACTAGTATAATGTTCTGCTACAGAAAACAACGGCCCTCTGAATTTTAAATTCCTTCGTTTTTTATAAGGTATACTGTAATATTATTATAAAGCTATTTAATATTTTTATTACTCAATCATTTATCCATTCACTTCTCCCTATCTGTTTCTCTCTCTCTCTCTCTCTGTCTTCCTTCCTTCTTCCCTCTTTCTCTCCCACTCCCTCTCTGTGTTCTCTCTGGATGCTTTTAGAATATTCTATCTTATCCCTGGCATTTCAGAATTAACAATTTTACAATACTATGTTTGATATGGAATTTTGAAAATCATGAATTTTTAAAATCATTGTTTTGAAAAACAAAGTCATTGTGGTTTTCATTAGATCCCTTTGGTCTGACTGTTCCTTAACCTGGAGAAGGTTTTATTATGTTCTTGATAATTTCATCGTTAATTTTCTCTGTTCTCAATTTCTGTTACTCCTTCAATTTAATTATTACATTTCTTAGCTTAATATTATCATTATCTTCTCTAGTTAGTAATTCTTTTTGGTGTAAATTAAAAAAAAAAGTCTAGGCTCTATGACCATAAATTGTTTAATTTTTCTAACTTATTTTTAATTAGCAAAAAATCATTTTATTATATAAAAATTACATTATATACAGTATTATTACGTCAGTAAAGCAATAGCCTCTATATAAACCTGAGTCTTTTAATTTTTTTTTCTTTTTCTTACACAGTGTCTTAGACATTTTACTGCTTTGCTTTTTTTTCCCTTTGGTTTTATTCTTTCTTTTATTTTACAATTTTTTGTTCCAAATACATGTTGGAAATCACTGGTTCCTCTACACTTAACGTATGTTTTTAAAAACATGATAAAAAAAACTTCATGTTTGGTGGTTGAAATTGTGATTGGTGAACATCACCATCAATTCCTGAAATTAGGGCCAATTATTTAAATATAAGAAAAATTAATTGCCATTAGCATTTGCCATTTTCTTCTGAGCTAGAATGTTTCTCATTAAGAAATTGCAGTTTTGAATATTAGAGCTCATGAGGCTTCTTCCCACATTACCAGAAATGTGGCATGTGGGGGAGGTAATGCCTCACTGTTCAGTATGTGTACTTTTTCATTTAATCTCCTTATTTTTGTACATTCTCTTGCCTTCTAAGTTGCTTCAGGTTCCCAAATTCTCTCTGAACCAACCTTTCCTAAGAGACTAAACTTCCATTCTTTTACCAGGGTGAAGGTTGTGGTATTCATTTCCTGCCTTTGCTATAACAAATTACCCAACATCTATGACTTAACAAGCAATTTATTTTGTCACAGTTCAGAATCCCAGAAGTCTGAAATCAAGGTGACTATAGAGTTCTGTTCCCTACAGAGGCCCTAACAGAGAATCTGTTCCTTGCCTCTTTCAGCTGTGGTGGCTTTCATCATTCCTTGAATGTTGACTGCACCACTTTAATCTCTACCACCATTTTTTCATTTTCATCACCTTTATTTTTTCTTTTGTCTGTGTCTTCTCCATTAAATCTCTCTCTCTGCCTTTCTCTTACCAGGATACTTGTCACTGGTTTTTAAGCCCACTTTGGTGATACAGAACGATCTTCTTAAGATCCTTAATTTACATTTTTAAAGATGCCATTCACAAATTTCAATGATTAGAATGTGGACTTAACTTTTCAGAGAGAGAGGAGTCACTATTCCATCTACCCCAAATAGATAGTTCTGTTACTAAATAGTGCAGTAGTAGAAGCTACCTAGATTTCTTTTTCTTGTATAGATGTTTTTTAACCAATCTTTCCAAACCTCTGCTTTCAGAGGCAACTTTTTCCTTTCATTCCTGAGCATATTCTGGGTTTTAGGCCCAAAATGGTTTAACATTGTTTATAAAACTATAGGCAAGACTCTCACCTTCTTTGCTATGATAATAACTTATCCTTATTTACATGCATTCCAGCTTCTAAAATTATTTGACCTCTCTCAGCTATCGTCATATTTTCTGATCTCCCAATCATTGTAATGAATGACTCTTACAAAATTTCATGTATGAGCATTTTGAGAAATTTTTAGCAAGGAGATGGAGAGATAAGGAGTCCTGTATTCAATATAAACATTGCATTTTCAATGTTTAACCAGAAGTATTACAACTTATTTTTCAAACTTATAAACATATCATAAACATGCTTTTCTTGATAATACTGTCTTGGTTGTTTTTAAGTTTCAAAGATGATGCAAGAAAAATATTTCTAATTTCAGGCCACATAGGAATAATTGTATACAACTTTTTAATCTGCATTTATCTGTTAAGTACCACAAGGTGGATTTTGTTTTGCTAATTACTATGAACAGACACTAAATTCTATATAGCTTTAAAATGTCTAGAAGAGAGTATCAGTTACTGTGCACTGAAGCTCTTTTTCATTCACTAAATACATTTGGCAAATTTGCTATCTCATAAATCAACAAGCTTTGACCTTGTAAATAAAATAATTAAAAGAGAATTGTGCAAATCATCTGTCATAATCAGTGTTTTCTAAAGGACAAATATATCTGAAATTATTTGTCATTTCAAATCCACCTAATGCATTTATATGAGTGTCTTAGGTTATATATACTGCCTCCTACTTCAACATGCTGATGTTTATTTGTGTTTTCAAACACTTTAATGGTTGAAAAATAATCCATCAATCCCCCATTTAACAGCTGCTCAAGTGTGGTCAATTTATTCAGCAAAATGAACAGTCTGAAGTTCTACTAAGCTAAGTAACTAAATAATACCTAAAAATTAGAAAAATAATAAAACAAAAATTAATAGAACAGAAATTACAATACTTCAATGACTTATGGAATTCATAGTAAACTAGTGATTAGGATAAACGTACACTGATCCCTGCTCTTATGTGATACTGGCCAAGTAAATGTATCTTTTGGATTTCAGTCAGTTTATTTCTAAAAGAAAGGCAGTTTTCACCATTTTATTCTAGAGTATAGCGTATAGTACTTATTCAAATTTTCTGAGAAAAGGCATTTCTGGTTGAGAAGATTGAATTATGAATGAATGAAAGAGTGAAAAATGCTTTTTAAAGGTTTACTGAAAAACTGAAAGTAATGAGAAAAAAAATTGCTATTATTTTGAACTTGAAATACTTGCTAAATATAAGCATATAAAATCCATCTATCCCTACAAACAAGGAAATGGTGTGTGGGAAATACTTCTTTCTTCTGTATCTATTGATTTGTTTACTTATGAACTACAACAAACCACCAGAAAACGATTGGGGAAAGAATTGAGGACGCAACTTTACATTTGTTCTTAAAACCCAATAGTCTATTTATCATGTCTTCTCTATAATTACTCTGTTTTATGTTCTTAGAGTTATGATACACTGGGTAAATGACATACTACTTAGCATGATATACTTAAGGAAATGAACTTAGAAATTAGGTTTTAACTTATGAATTTATAGTTATCTGCTGTGAATCAAACTGTAACTTGTGCTACAGGAAAATAATCTACTTTGTTTGTGAATTTCTTTACATACAAATACACAGTGGCACATTAAAAATGGTAATGTTATATCCTGTTTGACAAACAACTCTAACTAAATATAGTTTTACTTGGTGATGTGTTTATTTGTATCTTTAGAAGAAGGAAAATACAATTTTCCTCTTATTAGTCCATACAATTTTAGGATGAATCAAGAAAAGACTTGTAAATTAACTGATGGTATACCATTTAACTAATAAAAAAGATAAACAGTTGTAATAAATAGGCAGTAAACATATAAAATCTAGTAATTAAATAAGACAACATATTAACATATTCAATGACAAAGTGGCATACAAAAATGTATGTCCAATATGCAAAACCTCAGAAATGTTACACACATTGATTATTTTTAGAGTATATAATTACAATGACTTATTTTTAAAAATAATAGTTAACCCTAAATAAAATTTACATATCATAATTAAAATAATGAGGTTGAGATAATAAAATTTCAAATAATACAAGTCAAAAATGGAATTTTATTTTTGAGTGCTGACAGATATCTATGGTACTTTATTTACTTTTAGATGGTTTGTGAAAATTGCTGCAACCATTTGTTTTCCCAGAATTTTCTTATTCATTCATGCAAACCTTCACATGAGACAACATCCTTTGGATGCCTGTGTTGTGAAGTATCTTCCACACATTACCTGCATTTCATTTAGTTTTAAAATAAGCCACTTCAAGATAATAACTACTAATATTTCCAATTGGTAGCAATATGACTCTGCACCCAATATTACCATAACTGACAAAACTGTGACTTGATCCCAAGTATGTCTGAATTCAAAACAGTTTTATTAACCTTTATGAGTTTACATTAGAGTATAATTAGTAACATCATTGTGATAATACACATTTTTATGGGAGCAAAAAAGCAAGACAAAGGAAATAACTGCTTAGCAGGTTAGACAAACATTACACATAAAGAGTGATATCTGTTTTAAGACCTCAAATACAGGGAGAATTTTATCAAAGAGAAAAGGAAAAGAGGACCAAAAGAAGAAAACGATGTGAAAATTGCAAAAACATACAATTATGTTCTTTTTTTTTTTCAATTAGACAAGTATTAAGTACCTACTATTTTCTGGGTATTCCAAGAAATTCCGGTAATATTAACAATGCCAAAACCCCAGCCTCTATCCATTTAGCTTTGACCTCTTTAAAATGCACCACATGGCCGGGCGCGGTGGCTCAAGCCTGTAATCCCAGCACTTTGGGAGGCCGAGACGGGCGGATCACGAGGTCAGGAGATCGAGACCATCCTGGCTAACACAATGAAACCCCGTCTCCACTAAAAATACAAAAAAATTAGCCGGGCGTGGTGGCAGCGCCTGTAGTCCCAGCTACTCGGGAGGCTGAGGCAGGAGAATGGCGGGAACCCAGGAGGCGGAGCTTGCAGTGAGCCGAGATCGCGCCACTGCACTCCAGCCTGGGCGACAGAGCGAGACTCCGCCTCAAAAAAAAAATAAAAAAATAAAAATAAAAAAAAATAAAATAAAATGAAATGCACCACATATGCTTATTAACAAGGGATTCACAACATTACTCACGCCTGCCCCAGTTTCTGCCCAATATAGGGAAGATACCTGAAAAAACCATAATCACATTCCACTGAAAAATACATAGGCAATTATAAATGTTAACAAAAGAAATATTCAATCAGTAAAGCATGCATAGGTACTGAGAAGAAGAGCTTAACTCTGCTCAAGAGATCATAGCGAACTTCAAAGAAAACACCAGATAGATGTGGGGAAATTAGTATATTTCTGCATGGCTAGAACAGAGTGTTGGGGGTGGGGGTTGACAAAGACTGGAAAAGGATACACAAGGTCAGATTGCAAAGGGCCTTTTCAGATATCAGGGAAAATTTTACAATTAAAATAAAGTTTGATCTTAGAGGCAAAACAGAAATTCATCAGGTATATAGGAAGTAGAGGACCCACAGAAATTTCATGAAGAAATATATATAATTAGTGATTAATGCAGAATAATGTAAGAGTTTAAGAGCTGGTAAGTTAAATGTATCTATGCTCGATGAATATAGATCAAGGTATTTAAACATATAGGAGACAGAAAAGCTAATGATAAAATATTGATGTATACACAGGAATAGGGTTCTTTTTTTTTTTTTTTTTTGAGACGGAGTCTTGCTCTGTCGCCCAGGCTGGAGTGCCCTGGCCGGATCTCAGCTCACTGCAAGCTCCGCCTCCCAGGTTCACGCCATTCTCCTGCCTCAGCCTCCCGAGTAGCTGGGACTACAGGCGCCCGCCACTTTGCCCGGCTAGTTTTTTGTATTTTTTAGTGGAGACGGGGTTTCACCGTGTTAGCCAGGATGGTCTCGATCTCCTGACCTCGTGATCCACCCGTCTCGGCCTCCCAAAGTGCTGGGATTACAGGCTTGAGCCACCGCGCCCGGCCAGGAATAGGGTTCTTATGTGATAAATCTCTCCAGATTCTCACATGTATATGAATAGTTGCACATTCATAATATTACATTCACAAATTCATGAATTAATAATAATTTAATAATATTTAATGATATTCATAAACTCAAATATTTATATATTTATAACTTTTAAAATTATAATATGTATACATATATCTTTTTATTGCTATACAGGATGGTGAAAGAATACTAATTTGCATATGGGATTCTATAATAAGTTTTGTCATGGTAACAGTAGGTGAGACCACTAGTTCTGAATGGAAAGTGTAAAGAAATGGCCATGTCTTCTTTTACATGCCTACTTTGGCCCCTTTGAGGGAGTGTCTTCTGATGTAGCTGACCAAAGTTGGCTTTGGGTGTTGGTTTATAGAAGTGATAGGCTCTCTAAAGGACTTCAGGCTGGGTCACATTGTTCTGCACATCTTACCAAAATTCCACATTGAAATTTAGGGCACTTCTAAACCACTAATCTTTTTTTATGTTGTTCTTTGCCTGTCTTCTTTTTAATAAACCCCACAGTTGAATAATTAGGCTCCAAAGCTGAATTTCTGAGGAAAACACATTAGGAAATAAATGTATGTACTAGGATTATAACTTGATTGATAATATGAACTATGATAAAAGAAAAATTTATTCCAAAGTTTACTTAAAGTTATTCAATATCAGAATATAGAAAATATAAAAATAAAACACTTCATCTTCTTCATAAAAATGCTAAATTAGTTATTCACTGATCCATTTTTTTCCAAATAATTTTCATTTGGTTGTGGAAAAATTTTTCATGTAAAATATTTCAGAGAAGATAAATATCACTGGTTGTAGTCCCCATTCTATAATTCTTACCTAAATGAATTTTATACCACGCTTTAGAGCATTTTTTTTTTCTGTCAATTAACTGCTACAGAGTATCCCTGTCAAGGAGTTATTTGATTGATATTTAAGTTGCTATCACTCTCAAGATGTGTGTGTATGTAGATATATATTCAAACATGTGCATTTTGAGTTAGTATAATCTAGGCCCTACTCCAAAAGTAAATACAGTAATTGAAAGGTATTCCCATTTCCCTTAAACTAAGTGGAAATATAGCATGTTATATTATCAAAACATAATTTGTAACCTAACTATAGTCCCTACTTAAGAATAAACATGTATTCTGAATTGGATTTTGTGTTTTGCCATAGAACAATCTAAAATTTCTTAACAGCTATTTGTTAATCACCTTTAAAAACTGTTTTATAAAAATCTGATATAGAATTTAGAAAATGACTAACATATCATCAACCACGAACTTTCACAGGATTGGAGACATCACTTACTCTCCACATCAAATAACATATTTAAAAATGCAAAAGTCTACATAAATAGGTGAATAGATCATTATAATTTGGTTCCTTATTTATCTTAATAAACATCTCTTAAACTCAGCAATAGAGAAAATATGCCTTCCATGAAAATTATATAAAAATTTTATGCCAAAATAAACTCAGCAATAAAAACTGATATGTGAATTTCAAAAATTGCCAACGAGCTTCACAGTTTTCTGGTGGGTTTCCCAGTTGTTTGCAGTATTTCCTCTCCAATCCTATGAAATTTATTCTGTACTATACATCACCATTATAAATTAAATTTCTTATTCCTAATTATTAACTGTGCTTGAGTGATCGCACTAATATTGTGTTTGGCAGTCATCAGTGTCACTCATCTTCAACAAAGCTGTGTGTTTTATTCTGTTTGCTACTGCCATATGTTGTTACAACATGTTTTATTAGATGGTTGACACACCCAGAAACAGCATGTAGTCTCTCTTCATGTGTCTAGAGCTAGCTTCTCATAATCCTAATGCAATTTATTAAAAAATAAAGAGAATTTTCCACCTTTTTGTAATCCCAGTAATTCATTAGTTTTATAAACTATGATAATCATCTCTTTTGAATTTAATGAAATTTGAAGATGGAGTGAAATATCACATGTGTGGACAATGATACTTTCTTTACTGAAGCATCTAGTATTTTCTTTATGTCCCTTATATTTGGTATTTCTGAATTGATGGTTTAGATTTAACAGCTCCTCCTGGTGACAAAAAAGATGCAGTGATTGTGATTTTAATTAAATAATTCAAACTGTATTCAGATCATAACATTTTTAACTAGTTTTATTGGTTATGGAAACTTAGAAATGTTTAAAATAACACACAATAAGAGCAAAGGAAAAACAAATCCCTCTATAATCAAAATGCAGCAATTTATCATATATAAGAATTTTTACCAAAGTTTACAGAGCGTAAGCATAGAAAAACTGCTACTATCCCCAAATTTCTATCTGAAAAGCTCATTAGCAATGGGGGGAAATTCTGACTACTGCTGATGTTTTCTTCCTATTAGAATAAGATAACCAGAATTAACATCTATTCCTTACTATTCCCTACTGACAATATCTAGTGAACATGGAAAATTTGTAAATTTGGGGATGGAAGATGGAGCAGCATGCATAGACCAATTTGTTCTTTTGTCTTCTTGAAAGCAATAGTGGCTGCAAAGAACAAGGATTTTCCCTGCTCTTTCGATAGCATAGAGGTCATATATCCAAAGATGCCTGTGACCAAGTGGTTGGGCAGCCATACTCAGATACTTGGATAGCAGGCCCATTTAGCCACAAAAACAAGCTACACCTAACCAAATCCTACTCTAAAAGTAATCCCTCTATTTGCTTATAGGACTCTATATTGTTCTATTTTATTAAGTTCATGGCACAAACAATTCTCACTCTTTCTCATTTTATATTTCAACATCTCTACTAACTTACTCTCATGAGCAATCAAATATGTTCTTATCACCAATAATCTGTTCAACGGAATAAGTTACCCTAGGGATAACAGCGCAATTCTATTCTAGAGTCCATATCGACAATAGAGTTTACGACATCGATGTTGCGTCAGGACATCCTAATGGTGTAGCTGTTGTCAAGGGTTCGTTTGTTCAACGATTAAAGCCCTAGGTGATCTGAGTGGCACACACATGTCATGCATGTAGAAAATTCCTTTTTACTCACTTTTACTCCCATCGCCAGCCTTATCTTTGTACTCCCTTTTATGGTGAAAGTGGTTATCTGACATATCTAATTCTCTTCACCTCATTTATTAAATCAATTTAAATCATGCTTATGCAGAATACCATTCCAATAGTACACCCAGATCAAATGAGATAACCATATTGATAAGTTATGTTGACAGTTCTCAGCCTTCATATTTCTTTACCTCAGCGTTCTGCTGAGAACATTTCTGTGTGCTAGGGTAGGGAGAGCATAGCCATTGTGAGACATAGAACTCAGTGCTGTTCTATTAGAGCAGAAAGGGAAGCCAGACCACACTCAGCTGATGCCCACACACAGAGGGAACATTTAAACCAGCACTAGCCAGAGGAAAATTGCCAAACCCAGCAGAAATTGAGTTCCTACAAACCTCTTCACCACCTTGGGCTAAAGTGCTAAAGGGCATACTTCAATCTGAAAGAAAAGTATGTTAATGAGAAATATGTAATAACCTCATGATACACAATTCACTGGTAATAGTAACTACACAGAAAATCACAGAATATTATAACACTGTAACTGTGGTGTGTAAACTATTCTTATAGTAAGAGGAAAGACTAAATGACAAACCAATCAAAAATAGTAATTACAGCAACTTTTCAAGACATAGACAGCACAATAAGATTAAAAAACACAAAATTTCAAAAAGCAGGAGGACAGAGTCAAAGTTTATAATTTCATTAGTTTTTTGTTGTTGTTGTTCTTCTTTTGTTTGTTTATGCAAATAATGTTAAGCTACTATATGATTCAGAAATCCTCCTGCTGGATATATATCCAAATGAAAGGAAATTAGTACATTGAAGAAATAGCTGTGCTCCCACATTTGTTGCAGTACTGTACTCAATAGCCAAGATTTGAAAGCAACCTAAGT
The DNA here is from genome assembly GCF_049350105.2 of Macaca mulatta. Taxonomy (NCBI): domain Eukaryota; kingdom Metazoa; phylum Chordata; class Mammalia; order Primates; family Cercopithecidae; genus Macaca; species Macaca mulatta. The sequence continues at coordinate 36,030,848 of NC_133422.1, forward strand.
GTCCATCAACGGATGAATGAATCAAGAAAATGGAGTACATTTACACAATAGAGGTGCTATTCAGCCATTAAACAGAATGAGATCCTGTTATTTAGAACAACATGGATGGAACCAGACAATATTATGTTATATGAAATGTGCCAGGTACACAAACGTAAACATTACATGCTGTCACTTTTTTGTGGGATCTAAAAATCTAAGCAATTGAACTCATGGGCGTAGAGAGTAGAAGGATGGTTACAAGAGGCTAGGAAGAGTAGTGGGGCAGTGGGGAGGATGTGTAGATGGTTAATACATACAAAAAATAGAAAGAATGAGTAAGACTGATTAATTGATAGCACAACAGTGGGACTAGAGTCAATAATAATTAATTGTATATTTTAAAAATAACTAAGAGTATAATTATATTGTTTGTAATGCAAAGGATAAATTATTGAGGGGATAGATACCCCATTCTCCAATGATGTGACTGTTATGAATTGCATGCCTATATTAAAACATCTCATGTACCCAATAAATACATATGTCCACAGTGTACACAAAAAAATTGAAAAGAAAAAAATTAAGAATATGCCACATCATTTTGCTATAAATTTTATAGTATTTTTCATCTAATTATCTTGCATGCTTTTAATATATAATTATTTTAAAATATTAACAAATAAAACTGTTAAAATATAGAAATGATTATTATATATGCAACCAAAAATGGACACATAGAATAATAGTAATATTTCTGTATGCCTTAGCTACTAAAAGGAGACTGTTCCATCTATCAGTCTTACATAATGCTCCATTCTCTGGCCTCTCTGCATGAAAATGACATATACCATCACTTCATTTCTGGAATATGTGTAATATCTCTCAATGTTTTGTAATTCTCTCTATAGAGATCTTGGACGTCTTTTTAAATTTATATCCCTAGTTATGATACTTTTTGGTACCACTTATAATTCATTCATGATTTAAATTTTATTTTCTAATTTTCCTAGTTGGCCATGTAAAAATACAAATAATTCTTGGAATATTGATCCTTTACTCACTGATTTTGCTAATTTACTCATTCTTTGAATCTTCTGGATTTTTCTACCTATACAATGATGTGATCTGCCAAAAATACACACTATGTATATAGTATATATATATTGCATGTAAACACTTCCATAAGTAAATAGCATTTCTGATTTTTCAATCCTTGGATGTTTTGTTTTTATTCCTTTGAAATAGATTTTTTTGATAGATTTTATCTAAAGATTACCTTTATATTATATATAACTTCTAAGGGACTTTCTGGATATCATGTCTAAGATCACTATTAGTAGGTTGTGAAGGTAAGATCTAAAAATCTAAGCAATTGAACTCATGGGCATAGAGAGTAGAATGATGGTTACAAGAGGCTAGGAAGAGTAGTGGGGCACTCTTGAGCCTTATTTTCAGCCTTATTAAGCTATTTTAGCTCTTATTAAGAAGATACGTTTTAATAGATTTCCTAATCAAATATCATCACATCATTTCTCTTATTAAAAAAAGTCAAAACTGAAATTGTCTATAGTGTGACACAGACACATATTTAAACAATAATTTATGTGTCTGTGTATGTAGAGTTAGTTTTCAATACTTTATTTGTGATGTACATACATATTAATAATTCAGATTGAATCATTAAGGTAAGATTTTAAAACTCTTTTGAATAAATTAGATAGTATTTTATTCATTTATTTATTTATCTTGCTCTGTCACCCAGGTTGGAGTGCAATGGCACAATCTTGGCTCACTGCAACCTCTGCCTCCCTGGTTCAAGCAATTCTCCCTTCTCAGCCTCCCGAGTAGCTGAGATTACAGGAGCCCACCGCCACACCAGACTAATTTTTGTAATTTTGTAGACATGGGGTTTTGCCATGTTGGCCAGGCTGGTCTTGAACTTTTGACCTCAACTAATCCACCCACCTCGGCCTCCCAAAGTTCTGGGATTGCAGGTGTGAGCCATTGAGCTCAGCCTAGATATTATTTTAGAGTAATTGCAGAGACTACCTAAATTGTCTATAGTGGTATAAGTTTGAATTGTCTCTTCCTTTAAAATTCGGTAACTGTTGATTGTAAAATGTTTTTGTCATGATCTTTATGTGTCTAAGTATAAAATTTTAGAGTCACTTTCAGATTTTCTTTCTTCTTTTGAGCTAGCTCTTATAATTTGAATTTTTCCAGAACCTACAAAGAACTCAAACAAATTTACAAGAAAAAACCAAACAGCCCCATCAAAAAGTGGGCAAAGGATATGAACAGACATTTCTCAAAAGAAGACATTCATACAGCCAACAGACACATGAAAAAATGCTCATCATCACTGGCCATCAGAGAAATGCAAATCAAAACCACAATGAGATGCCATCTCACACCAGTTAGAATGGCGATCATTAAAAAGTCAGGAAACAACAGGTGCTGGAGAGGATGTGGAGAAATAGGAACGCTTTTACACTGTTGGTGGGATTGTAAACTAGTTCAGCCATTATGGAAAACAGTATGGCGATTCCTCAAGGATCTAGAACTAGATGTACCTTATGACCCAGCCATCCCATTACTGGGTATATACCCAAAGGATTATAAATCATGCTGCGATAAAGACACATGCACACGTATGTTTATTGCGGCACTATTCACAATAGCAAAGACTTGGAATCAACCCAAATGTCCATCAGTGACAGACTGGATTAAGAAAATGTGGCACATATACACCATGGAATACTATGCAGCCATAAAAAAGGATGAGTTTGTGTCCTTTGTAGGGACATGGATGAAGCTGGAAACCATCATTCTTAGCAAACTATCACAAGAACAGAAAACCAAACACCGCATGTTCTCACTCATAGGTGGGAACTGAACAATGAGATCACTTGGACTCAGGAAGGGGAACATCACACACTGGGGCCTATCATGGGGAGGGGGGAGGGGGGAGGAATTGCACTGGGAGTTATACCTGATGTAAATGACAAGTTGTGGGTGCTGACGAGTTGATGGGTGCAGCACAGCAACATGGCACAAGTATACATATGTAACAAACCTGCACGTTATGCACATGTACCCTAGAACTTAAAGTATAATAATAATAATAAATTAATTAAAAAAAAGAAATTGTGTTCTAGTAATCCAAGGTTATAGGTGGTTATTTCTAAAAATAATAACAAAATTATTTCTAAAAGTAAAAAATATATATAATCTATTTTCTTTTAAAATCATTGCTGGTTTTGTATTAATGCCCAGTTTGTCATTTTTGCTTCTTCTATTTCCTCTCTTTATCAATGATTTGAAGGTTGCATCTTCATGAAAAATATTTTGGTTTTTTTTTTTTCTTTTATAATTCTCTTCTTTAAATTTTTTCCTCATACCTTTGGTCTGATCTAACTAAATTTTTCTTCTGTTTTCTTTGATTCCATTATTACTTTTCTTTCTGAAGATTTTATTTTATAAGAAATTGATGCTATATTTTCATAAATTATCTCTTTATTTTCAACTAATTTGCTGAATAGTTTGTTTTTAATCATTAAATATATAAAGTCTATATCATCTTCATTACAATTTACTTTCTTTTGATTTACTATTTAGAACATTTTTAAGTTGTTGTGTTTTAGATTTTTTTTTGGTAGCAACATTTTGGTTTATTTTTTATTTCAATTATAGTTTGTCCCAAGATTGTATTCTGTGTGATACGGATTATTTGGAATTTATTGAAACCTACTTTATATCCTAAACTATGATCAATTTCCAAATTTATTCTCAGTGTAATTGAGAACACTGTATTCACAAAAATCAAGAGTATCAATTATGCTGTTTAAATCCTCCAAATGTTACTAATTCTCTTATTGTTTATATGATAATTAAGAAGAGAGATCTATGTGAATGGTTTTCAATTATAAAGCGTTGTTTAATTCTTTTTTTCTAAGCTGGCATTTTGATTTATATATTTGAAGTTATTGATACTATAGTTTGGTTGGTGATAAATGGCTGGAATTTGACAATAGATTTCTTCTCTTTTCCATTTCTCATAATCTATTTTATATTTTATTCTATGCAGAATCTATTTTTTCCTCAGATTTGTATTCTGGTTGACTAATCTGAATTTTGTGTAGTATGAATTTTAATCTATTGAATAAATAATTGTTTTTAATTTAAAAGTTATATATATATTTGTTTTCTAACCATTGTTTGTATATACATATTTTAATACTTTTATTTCATTGAATGCATTTTCTTAGATTTTCTGGCACCCAATTCTGCCACTTATTAGTTATTCTATACCTTTTTTATGATTATTAAGACCTCTTTCCTTCCCTCTTATCTTTCTTTACTATTATGTAATTTGTTTCTATTCTTTTTATTTTTACTGTTTATATTGATGGTTTACTTATAATTTGAAGTATGAGGACATATGTGAAGGATTTTACATTTTGGAGTCTTAAGAGGCCAAAGTCAGAGTTTGTAATTTGTATGAATTTGTTCTTGGCTTTTGGGGTATTTTCAACCCAGTAATGTTTTATGTTTATTTTTAGCATAAAGTTTATAGATCATACAGCTTATACAAATTCTACCCCCAGAACAGATGAGGCAAGACTTGTCCTCATAAATCTTTGGGATATGTTGAGATATTTTTCCCTTGCCACCCTGTGATATAGTTTTTGTTCTTAAATTTTGTATCAATCCAGTTTTGAGACCTTGCCTAGAATCCAGTCAGTTCCTCTTCTTAGCAGCTAATTAACTCTACATCCTAACCACTTCCTTTATCAAACTCTCACATTCCAGGGCAGTAGCCATTCACTCTAATTGCTCCAAGGTTAGATACCAGACAATTAGACACAGTCCCTATGCCCAGGAGTTTGGGAAATTATCCAATTAGCCAACTCACAGGGAGCCTCTGAGAAACCCAGCTAACCCCAACCTGCTTGCCATTAATGTCTGGAATTTGATATTAGATTTCTTCCCCTTAAACTCATTTGCCACACATTTATTTCCCCTAACATTTCCAGATCATTGTTATCCTGTCCCATTTACAACTATATTGGTAGCCTTGCCTGGGGTCTTTTCTCATTTGAAGTTGTAAGTAATAAAAAATTCTGCCTTTTATCTATCCAAGTGTCAATGTATTGGATCTCACCATGAAGGAGTTTATAAATCCTATGAAACAACTGACACTTTAAACAGGGTGGTGTAGCCATGACCATTGATTCTTAGGTAGGTTCTTGGGAGGCAGGGGGTGTACTTAGGTTACTAATTGGTTCCAAAACACCTCAAGAATGGCTTGAGACAGAACGGCTTTCTTTAGTCTTGTAGCTTTCTGTTGTGTCTTAGGTGGTGGCCAAGTCTATTTATACTCTTCCCCACCTCCCAGGATTAAGGGATAGATACTAGAGTTGTATTTTCCTGGGTCAGAGCATTCAGATATGCTTGTTGTCACTGTTTGTGTTTGGCAGAGGCTTATTCTAGCTGTCCTTCACTTTTTGGTGATGATATTAAAACAAACAAACAAACAAACAATTATTTGGGGCAAAGCTTTGGTTTGTTCCTATGTTTCAGGCTCTTTTTGAAGAAAGGTGGTGGTTGGACTTCTCCACCGTCGATAAATATCTCATTGTCCATGTTGTCCAATGGGCATAGGACCTACCTATCTTCTTTGCTGCTGTATACCTCACTGCTATGGCCAGCCAACTTCATACTTTCCAGACCCTCATGATTACACATGAGGTACACTGTTGGAGACTAGTAGCCCAGTGTTTAATCTGAATAGAGTTTTGGAGCAAGAAAACGGTATCCCATTCTTGCACCCTTCTTCTCCTTTGGCATATTACACTTGCAGGAGGTAGAGTCCTCACTTGTCCTCAGTCCCTTCACACATGCCATAGTCCTGAAGGATATTAGTCTTCTCCTAGACCCCTTGGCTACCTAAGGAGTCCCTTAGGATCAACTGAGTAAACAGCAATGGGAGTTCATAGTTTACGGGAATGGCATTGCCTTCGTCACAAATGATGCAGCTCTGTGGAATGTAACTGTTTTCCATTTCTAAACTAGGATGTCCCTGATACAGGACAAGATCCAAGAATCAGCACAATTGTCCAAATATCAGACTGTCATTTTAGCACTAGATGCTCTGGTCAGCAGTGCTCCATCTGCACATTTTTACAAACTATGGGTCATTGTCCAAGAGTTGCCCCCTTCAGGGTAAAGTCCCTGGGAATCTCTTGCCTCGCAGATACTCAGTATATCAAGATGACACATGTCTAAATATACTAGGTCCATAATATTAAGGCCTCAACAGGGTACTCTGTTTCTTTCAGAGTTCCAGTCGCTATGATAGTAACCAAGGAACTTATTTCACTTCTCAGAATATAGAGTATACAATGCTAGGCTCCTGGAAAAGACATTCATTGAAACTCTCATATTGCCAATAGATACTGGATTAGTTGAGAGACATAATGATTTTCTCAAACAACTCCTTTATAAATTCCTGTCTACCAAATGGACCCCTAAATTGGTGTCTGTCTTGTTCCAGGCTTTAATTTCCCTAAATCCAAGGCACTTTTGGCTAACTTACACATTACACAAACAGTAAAAAAAGAAATATTTCCATAAACCTTTAACCACATGCTATCCTGCAGATGGTCCCATACACTTTCCATCTGAAACAGAACCCAGCTGAGCCTAAAATTTCATCACCCCCACACCCTCCTCAATATTCTAGTTATAAGAAATAGATAATTACTCCAACTCTCCTTATAATTTTCTCCAAAGAATTAAAATTAGTGCTTCAGTGTTGTTCTCACAACAATGTGAACTATCAAGAAGAGAAATAAGAAATCCCACTTAGTAAATAAAACAACCTTAATAATGAAATCAACACCATATCTCATAATGATGAAAGCAGATAACTTTGGTTTAATACATGCCTAAGAAAATCAATATCAGACAATAAAAGCTTATCAGTGCAGATACACACAATTCTGTTGATGATTAGTCTTATCAATATTGGTCTGGTGCTTTCCTTTGTTAGCAATATGAATGCTCAAGTGCTCCAAGTAAGCCTCTGTTTCAACCAATCACAGCAAATACTAAGGCCCACATACCCTGAAATTTGGCTAATATAAACCCTGCAATCTGAAGATCTAAACATTCTTATGTATCATCAACAAAGGGACAACCAAGAGCCCCAAGTAATTGGCTAATTAAAGAGTCTCCCTATAGGCTAGTATTGGAGCTCCAACCTCCACCACAAATATCTTAATACCTTAACTGGAAGACATCCTAACACCATAGTAACCACATGTGCCAAAATAAGGTCATGTGATTTTAAAACTGATGAATAAGATTCTAATAATGTTAATAACTATCTGTCCCATTATGCTTTGCCACTGTTCTGTTTTATCACGTGTATCACCACTTTAACGTATCCACTTACGTTTACAGATATAAAATGAATTACCAATATAATATTAGATATTAAAAGACAGGATTTTGAATTCAGATATATTTGGATCAGAAGTTCATCTACCTTTCACCACAGGGGTGTCTCTGATCCGTTTATACTGCCTTATACCACATAATAGAACCAATATTTACAAGGATGTTCATCAAACTAAGTAGAATAAAAAGTAATAAACATAAATTGGTTTTCTAAATTTAGAAAATTCAATTACATAACTGACAATGTATCCAAAGCATTCGTAAGCTAATTAAAACATAAAATTATTGAATGTTTACAGAGTTTGGCTTGATAAGTCTTAAACTAAATATATATTTAAATAAGGCTTGATATATGAAAAAATTATAAGTAATTAAATATGTGGAAGAGAGATGGAAATATTAGAAATAAAACAAAATTTCTAAGAACATTAGTTGTAGAAATTATATTAACTGATAAAAGCAAAACAGAAGGAATTCTTTGTGTAAATAATGTCAAGTGTTAGGTCAAATTCAAGGACCCTTGCAAATCATGTAGCAGAGGGTAATCAGAACTAGAAATAAACAACTGAGAGTTGTAATCACTGAGGTTAAAAATGTGAGAATATTTTTCACTACTATATTATTCACTACTGTTGAATAACTGAGATAAAGAGAAGACTGATTTTCTAAAATTGGGAAACCTTCATTTTTGAGGGTATTAGAAGAAAGAGATCCAGAAAGCAAAGGAAGAGTGGGGGAAAAAACAAAATTAAAATTATTTGAAAAAAACAAAAGTTCCATAGAAATTTCTAGTATAATCTTCATCAAATTTAAACATGATGAGTTTACACAAATAAAATGGTGAGAATTATCAACACCATTTGAATTAAGATTTCTTAGAAATGCTCAGATTTTAAAATACATCAGTGTAGTCATTAGTAAGAAGCCGAGAATATTTTTGTGCAAATCATACCTACCTTCACTTCCGTTCAAGCAGTTTAGCATTTTATCCCAACCAACATGCAACTATGAAGAATGCAATAGGCATTACATTATTGAAGTAGCAAAAAGATATTTTTAAATTTTTTTGCATATTGCCTATGTAATCCTCTTGCTGCAAATAAACTCCTTTTCTATCCTCTCGTATTTCAGTCAACAGCTCTAGATCACCCTTGGTCCTGATCCTGTCTGATTACTAAGCAGTGTTCAGCACTTGCTGTCAGATGTTGTCGCTATTTTCCCAGTGGGTGCATCCTGTGACCCTGACAAAGATGTATCATACCACTGATCCTTTTGATTGCTGTACTGATTTCTATGATTGTTGCCATCTGCTATACATATAAACAACATCAACAACGCAAACAGAAAGCTACATTTAAAAAAAACTCAACCAATGAAATCACTCCAAATGGAAGTATCCCAAATTATATATCAAAGACTCACAGACTAGAAATGAACTAAATATTCTAAACATTTAAGAGTTTATTTAATAGTACATTATAAGCATATGAAGCTTTTGTTAGTGTGACAACATACATTATTGTAATTATCTTTAAAGTGTATAAGACAGATATTTAGCTTTACCTTTACATAAGACACAAAACCAACTCAAAATAAATTGAAGTTCTAAAGAAAAACATTTTCAGGAAAAAATTTAATGAAATATACTCTGAGGTTACTTCCATATTGCATTAGGCAAAACAGAAGCTGGGCATGGTGGCTCACACTTGTAATCCCAGCACTATGGGGGGCTGAGATGGGTGAATCACTTGAAGTCAGGAGTTCAAGACCAGCCTAGCCAATATAGTGAAATCCTGTCTTTACCAAAATAAAAAAATGTAAAAAAAAAAAAAAAAAAAATAGATGAGGTGTGGTGGTATGCACCTGTAATCCCAGTTACTCAGGAGGCTGAGGCAGGAGGATCACTTGAACCCAGGGGGTGGAGGTTGCAGTGAGACGAGATCTTGCCACTGCACTCCATCCTGGTAGACAGAACAAGACTTCATCTCAACAAACAAGCAAAGAACCCAAAAGAATTAGGCAAAACACTTTTACTCTCTCTCTATATATATATATGTAAATTGTTTCACCTAAGGTTCAAAATAAAATGAAAGAAATTATTTTTCTACATATAGATAATTTATGATTCTGACTCTCCAGTCAGGCACATTCTGGCTGACACACCATATACTTCAAGTTCCAGTTGCTTCCTTTATCTTCGTAACATTCAGAAAAATATCTGGGTTGTAATTTTAATTGTGTCCCATCCTTCTTTCTATGAGATTGCCACAGTTAAATAATCTTAATTTTAGAGGATTAAATTTGTAGAAATATGAGAAACACTGAGCCTTTAAGATTCTTTTATTTTCTACTCGAGATCAAAACAAGCAATAGTAGGTGTGATCTAAGATGCTGTATCTTTTTTCTAGAATTTAACAAAATAGTACAGAAATTATAAATCAAAATAAAAATAGAAACTCTTGGTGGTAAAAAATAGTATTATTAGAATTTTCAAAAAGTAATATGTTTTAAGGAATTAAGTTTGCAGGCTTACTAATGTGTATCCTCCTTGTGATTTAATGATCACACATCAGTAAGATTACATCTCACATTGAATCTCGCGTTGAATTGTGATAATCCCTACGTTTCAAGGCAGGACCAGGTGGAGATCATTAAATCATGGGGGCAGTTTCTGCCATGTTGTTCTCATGATGGTGAGTGAGTTCCCATGAGATCTGATGGTTTCACAAGTAGTTTCTTCCTTCACTCAGGACTTATTTCTCTCTCCAAAAGTTTAGGGAGAAATAAATAAAGGCTGAAGATCAAGATAGTAACTGATATCTAATTATAGATTTATAAAAATTATTCATCTAACTATTTACATATATGTTTGGGGGAGAATTCTCTTTATTCCTTTTTATTTTTCTTTTAAGAAATTTAGTGTTTGTTAATAATACTAGAAGTCTTTACCAAAAGAAATAAGTAAGAATCTCTTGGAAGGAGGCATAGGCATCAGTATTTTTTTCAGTTATCCCTCCCTTATAATTGATTCTAATGTGCAATAACCATGTCGGCTATAAATAAAGTCACCTGTTAAACTAAGTGCAGAGATGATTTAGAAATAAAATTGATAGTTTCTCCAGTTTCCTTCTTGATTGTTCGTCTGCTAGAATCTGGATTCAGTATTGTTAATTTATGGTTTCACAGAAACATTGAGTTTGACATAAAATTCTCTTAAGATTATTTCACTGCTCCCTGGTTTGGGAGGTTTGATATGGTTTGGCTGTGTGGTTCCACGTAAATCTCACCTTGAATTATAATAATTCCCATGTGTCAAGGGCAGACAAGGTGGAGATAATTTAATCATGGACACAGTTTTCTCCATGCTGTTCTCATGATAGTGAGTGAGTTATCACGAGATCTAATGGTTTCATAACGGGTTTCCCCCTTTGCTTGGCACTCATTTCTCTCTCCTGCTGCCCTGTGAAGAGATGCCTTCTGCCATCTTGTAAGTTTCCTGAGGCCTCCCCAGCTACGCAGGAGTGTGAGTTAATTAAACCTCTTTTCTTTGTAAATTACCCACTCTCGGGTATTTCTTCACAGCAGCATGAGAATAGACTAATACATTTAGTAATTTCCTATTTTGTATTTTTAATACGTTGTATTTGGGGTCTATAATTTTTCATTTTTTCTCTTTATTGATTTGCCTGGGATATTATTTCTTTTGTTAGAACCAGCAACTGGATTTATTTTGTAACTCTACCTGTATCTGTTCACTAATTTATGAATTAACATTATCTTAACCATTATTGTCCTTTTGTTTTCTTGAATTTATTTGGCTCTTTTCTTTATTTACTAAGTGGCAATATTTCATTTTTATTATTTTTATTCTGCTGTCCTACTTGTACCATCTTCTCTGGTAGAGAGCAGAATCACTGCCAGTAAGGTGAAACAGACCTTTCTAGGCTAGAAAAGATCAGAGATCATTATAAAATAACTCTCCAATTAGGCATATTCTGGTTGACACACCATATACTCTTAAGTTCTATTTGCTTTCTTGAGTCTTCATAACATCCATGAGGTATAATTTTAATTGGATCTCATCTTTCTTTCTAAGAAACTGCCATAGTTAATTGCATCATGCCTAATATGCTTTCTTACCCTAGTTATTTCCTGAAGAGCCAGCCTCTCAGACAACCTATCCCTCTGGGCACTCAAACCTAGACTATGCGTATTATTATTTTTTTGTTTTGTTTTGTTTTGTCTTTAAAACAAACTCATTTTCCCACCTACTATAAACTGAATGTTTGTTTTCCTCAAAATTCATATCTTGTAATTCTAACCCTAATGTGATGGTATTAGATGATGGAGCCCTTGGAAGGTAATGGATCATGAGTATTTAGCTTTCATGATGAGATTAATGCTTTTACAAAAGACACCTCAGAAAGTTATTTCACTCCTTTTCTGCTATGAGATAACACAGTAAGAAAGCTGTGAATAAGGAAGTGTCTGTGAATCAGAAAGTGTCTGTGAACCAGGAAGTAAAACCTCACCAGACATGGAATCTGCTGATGCATTGCTCTTGGATTCCTGAGCCACTAGGACTTGAGATACAAATGTTTTTTGTTTAAGCTAGCCAATAAATGGTAATTTGTTACAGCAGCTCAGACAGACACTGCCCTAGTCTATCTCATCAAGCCCTGTCACTGTGCCTTTTGAAATGCAAAAATCTACCGATACTAGTAGGATTTTCTTTCACTTGCATTTAAGACAAAATTCAAACAAGTTATTTAACCAAATGTGGATTTATCTCTGGTTTCAAATTCAGTGATTGGATAGGACAGTGTTATTATGGTGACTCAATGATACTATCAAGAAATCCTTATCTTTTGGCTTTTGGTTTTTCTATCCTTAGTATTTCGCTTCCTTCATAACTAAGATGTTCCATCAGTCCCAGGAATTGCATCTGTTTTTGAAACATAAATAAGTGAATAATGAAAGACAAATATATATACCTATATATATACACACACATACATACACATACACACACATACACACACACTGAGTCTGTACCTTTTTTTTTTTTTTTTTTTTTTGAGACAGAGTCTTTCTCTGTGGCCCAAGCTGGAGTGCAGTGGTGCAATCTTGACTCACTGCAGCCTCTACCTCCCAAGTTCCAGCAATTCTTCTGCTTCAGCCTCCCAGGCAGCTGGGATTACAGGCACGCACCACCACGCTCAGCAAATTTTATTTTATTTTTTATTTTTTGCATTTTTTAGTAGACATAGGATTTCATCATGTTGGCCAGGCTGGTCTCAAACTCCTGACCTCAGGTGATCTGCCCGCATTGGCCTCCCAAAGTGCTAGGATTACAGGCATGAGCCACCATGCCCAGTGGAGTCTGTACCCTTTTAATACATAGGCTAGAAGTACTAGTGATTCTTTCCCCTTATACCTAATTGGCCACAGCCATGTCACATGGCCCTATTCTTTACAGAATGGAGACTGGGAAATGTAGTCTTTTTAACTGGCCACATTCTTATCTCAAATAAAATATGGGTCTATTTATTTAAGAAAAGGAGAAGAATGGATATTGTGTGAGGCAACCAGAATTTTAAAGCACTACCTATGTCCTCAAATTTTTCTCAAATGATAATTTTACCTTTTGTTCTAGATGAAATTTGACTGACCTTGAATAAACCATTTTATAAGATTTTACCCATACATACATCCCATGGACTTCAAGATCTATATTAGGGTATGGTGCTCTCTTTGCTATACTTCTTCCAAAATATTTTTCTTATATTCCCTTTCAAAAACCCCAGAAAATTTGACAGTAGAAAATAACAACTCTTCCTACTATATATTTCTATTGTTTGTAAAACTCTTAGTCAACATAATTTTTTTTTAACTCGATAGACTTGCTCTCCATTTTTGCTCCACAACTCTTTTTGTCAGTATTCTTGGCAACTGCTTAATCTACACTGGCATTTTACTCTCTTGATTTCCTGAGATCAAAAGTTTTTTTGACTTTCCATTTCAGACATCCATTGTAATATTTTACTACTCCAGTAATTGTGCAATATCCAATTAAAGTATTGGGTATTAACGGTATACCTAATCCTGAAAACAAGCTTCCCGACCTAATTTCTTCACTTCCCTTTTATGTTATTTTCCATTTTCTTGAATAAACTCATGCCCTTATTAATATAATTGGACGCATTGCTTTACTCATCTTCTGCAATAATTGCTAAAAAAAAAAAAAAAAAAGAACAGTACTTGTGAATTTCTAATGCTTGTCTACGATATTGTTGGAGAAGTTTTAAAATGTATGGAATCATGTCATTTGAATGTTATGATCACAAATCACTGATGGATACTCAATACTGACCTGGCAAGCTGAAACATTTTAAAAATAAGCTATTGACCCTTTTATTTGGATGATTTATTGGCATGTGTTTAACGTATTGATCTACAAGCATTATTTCTATATGCTGTTTTGTTCTTATCTCAAATTCTATTGAGGAAAGATTCTATAAAAACTGCTACATTTTTCTGTCATCAAATGAATCACACTACTTTTACCAATAACCTATCTATTTTCTCTTCCTCGTGAATAAAAGCACTCCCAGCCTTGACCTAAAGCTGATCTTTTTACTTTTGCCAAATCATGTAATTTCTTACATGATTAAATCTATTTTGTACCTTGTGTTCCCCCTCCATCTAGATCACTCGAAATTTTATTGAACGTTGATCTCATAAAAGGAGAGAATAGAATTGTGTTTACCAGAGGCTGGGACAGTGTTGGAGGAGGGGGTTGGAGAGATGTTGGTTAAAGGTTATAAAATTTCAGTTAGTTAGGAGGAATAAGTTCAAGAGATCTGTTGGACAAAATGGTGACTTTAGTTAATACCAATATTTTGTATCTTGGAAAGTACTGAGAGTAGATTTTTAAGTGATCTCACCACAAAATAACAATTATGTGAGGTAATACATTTGTTATTTAACTTGATTTAGCTATTCTACAATGTATATACTTTAAATTCTGTTGTACATAATAAATACACTTTTATATGTCAATTAAAAAATAAACAAAAACATTGTAAAAACATAGATTAAGATGGACTTTTTAAGTCACCTCTCCAATATCCTACATATGCCTAAGTTTACATCTATTTTACACTTAGTCTTTCTTATAGAAAATACACTTAAAATTTATTTATAGTCCTTAATATATACTTTTAAACTTCTATTTCATTTCTGAGCCACAAAAAAATAAGCTTTCGCCTTTACTAGCCTAAAAAATTTCTCTTGTCAATACAACCAATTACTTTTACCTTTTTAGATCTAATGGTCTATTTACAGCCCTTTTCTAAATTGAATTCTCATAGGACATAAGATGAGAGATTATCCTCTTCTTTAAAAACAATATCTTTAGTAAAATATAGACACAAATCAAAATTTACCCCTTTAAAATGTGTAATTCAAAGTTTTTTTAGTGTATTCACATAGTTGCATAACCATTACCACAATCAGTTTTAAATATTTTCATCTTTTCCCAAGGAAATCCTCCACCTATTTGCAGTCATTCCTTACCCACACCATTCACCCATTCAGGCCTAAGCAACCACTAATCTCCTTTCTTTATCTATAAATTTGCTTATTATTAACATTTAATATAAAAGAGAGACTAAATTGTGCAACTTGAGTTTCACACTTAGCATACCGTTCTCAAGGTTTATTGATGTTATGGAATGTACCATTATTCTGTACCTGTTTTTGGTTTAATAATATTCCATTAAATGGACACACCACAGTTTCTTTTAGACATTCATCTAACAGACATTTGGATGTTTTTACTTTGGGGATATTATAAAAAAAATGATAATGATCATTTGTGTACAAGATATTGTGTGGATGTATGTTTTAATTTTTCTTAGATATATACCTAGGAGTGAAATTGCTGTGTTATATGATAACTTTATGTTTACAAATTTGAAAAACTAACAAAGCGTTTTACCAAATGTTTTACTTATTCTTAATTGTTTTATTTTCTTTTATTGAGTTTTATCTTCTTTGTATACTCTGAATAAAAGCTGTATAATAGATATATGATTGAAAATACTTTTTCCCAGGCTGTGAGTTGTCTTGTTACCTTCTTAATGGTATGATTTGCAACACAAAAGTTTTTAAAGTGATATAGTCTTATTTTTCTAGTTTTTCTTTTGTTAGTTATACATTTAGAGTCATCTAAACAAATGTTAACTAACTCAGGGTCATGAATGTTTTTCTTCTCTGTTTTCTTCTAATAATTTTACAGTTTTATATCTTATATTTAGGCCAGTAACACATTTTGAGTTAATTTGTATGAGGTACAAATTCACATGGTATGAGGTAGGTATCCAACTCCACTACTTTGTCCATCCTATTGTCCCAGCATCATTTGTTGACAAGACTATGATTTCCATGTCTGAATTGTCTTGGCACACTTATTAAAAACCAGTTGATTACAAATGTATGCATTTTTTGGACTCTCAATGCCATTCCAGTGTTCTATACATCATCCTTATGCCAGTACCAGACTATGTGAATTAGTGTAGCTGTACAGTTAGTTTTTAAATCAGTAAGAATGACTCTTTCAACCATGTTTTTACTTTTCCACATCATTTTAGCTATTCTGATTTCCTTGGGTTTTGTTTGTTTGTTTGTTTGTTTTGTTTTGTTTTGTTTTGTTTTTTGAGACAGAGTCTTGCTCTATTACCCAGGCTGGAGTGCAGTGGCCGGGATCTCAGCTCACTGCAAGCTCCGCCTCCCGGGTTCACGGCATTCTCCTGCTTCAGCCTCCTGAGTAGCTGGGACTACAGGCGCCCGCCACCACGCCCATCTAGTTTTTTTTGTATTTTTTTAGTAGAGACGGGGTTTCACCGTGTTAGCCAGGATGGTCTCAATCTCCTGACCTCGTGATCCGCCCGTCTCGGCCTCCCAAAGTGCTGAGATTACAGGTTTGAGCCACCGCGCCCGGCCGCCTTGTATTTTTATATAAATTTTAAAGTCAGCTTGTCAACTTCCCCCAAAAAAGACAAATCATATTTTGTTAGTGACTGTGATAAATCTGTTGATCAAGTTGAAGAGTATTGCAATCTTAACAGTGTTCAGTTTGTTGATTCATAAATGTAGGGTATCTTTTCATTTCCTTAAAATCTATGAATTACTTAAACAATATCTTATTGTTTTAGTGTACAAGTGTTTCACTTTTGTTAAATTTATTCCTAAATATTTTTTTTTTCATTTTATATTACATGAAAGTGCTTTTTACAAATTTTATTTTTGGATACTGTATATTGCATATTGATGTTATAGTCTCTAGCCTCACTGAATACTTTTATTTGTTCAATAAATTTTTTAGTGGATCTTTAAAAACTTTCTATATGCAAGATTTTATAATCTTCTAACAGAAATAGCTTAATTTTTCCAATTTATATACATTTGCTTTGTTTTCTTCATTTTCTTTGTCTCATTCCCCAGCCAGTATCTCAAGTACAAAGTTGAATAGAATGACATCCTTATCTTTTTTTTTTAATTTTAGAATATTCCTTGGTTTTGACAGTCATATCTCTGAAAATCTCTTATCCTTTCTTTTCCTGATTCTCTTCCTTACATACTTGCTTGTGTGTGTGTGTGTGTATATA
The DNA here is from genome assembly GCF_049350105.2 of Macaca mulatta. NCBI lineage: Eukaryota > Metazoa > Chordata > Mammalia > Primates > Cercopithecidae > Macaca > Macaca mulatta. Next base: position 36,047,965 of record NC_133422.1, read on the forward strand.
TATGTGTGTGTGTATATGTGTGTGTGTGTGTGTATATATACACACTTTTTTTTTTTTCCTGATCACTAAATTTTGGAATTTCCCAATTTCCCAAGATTATCTCTCAAGTGTTATAGTCTTGGTGTTTTAAATTCCACTTTATGATGATTAATCTCAAATACATGTCTCTCTAATTTCCTTTGTTCTTCACTTTTGAACTTACAAACATGCAATTCCCTCAAAATTCTAAAAGACCCATGAAAAGTAATGTTGTATGTATATCCAAACACAACTCTTGCACTCACCTTATAAGACTGCCCCTTTAAATTTATCTCACTTAATGAAATGATATATCTGCCATTTCCATGGGCAAGAATCAAATATTTATTTTTCCCCTACCTAGTAAAGTTAAACACATCTACTTTGTATCCTTCTGACTTTTTATTCTAGTCTATGTGTTTCCTTACTGGTCTACTACAATAGCCTCATAATTGGTTCTCTGAATATATCATTCCCCAAACAATCTATTTTTCACAACATTGAGAGATATTTTAAAATCAAAAAATCAGATTATGTAATTCCCTTCCTAAGACCCTCCAAATACTCTATAGAAAGTTCAGACAAAATTCTGCAGCCTCACACGGTATGTAGCCTAATTATTTCTGTCATTTTGTTTTTTATTATTTATTTTTAATTAAAATAAATCCTTAAAATGTGTTGTAAGACTAGTAAAATAAGCTTTTATATATCATTCACCTAGATTTAGAAAATTCTTAAAATTTTCTTATATTAGTGCCCCTTCACTCATTCTCTCTTCTCCCACACACATATTTTCAGAAGCTTTCAAAATTATTTGTAGACAACATGATGTCTTTCATTCTTAAGCATTTCTGCCTGTATTTCTTAAAAGCAAAAACATTGTCTCACATAAGTCCAATACACACTAATCACAGAAAATGTAATATTGATTTAAATAAAGACTTATTTTATGTAGTGTCAATATTTAAATGTCTTCAGTTGTCCCAATGATGTTCATACTGATCTACGTGCAATGTTAGAGATAATCATCTCTGAGTAATTATAGTTTGTTTTGCTTCTTTTACCACCGCACTTCCAGCATGGAGAAAGAAAAATGTTAAACTTTTTAGATTTTCATTACTGCTTAGAACTCAAGGAGTAGGTATTACTATTTTCTCTTCATAATTTTTTCATTCAGTTGCAAACATGTTTCCTCCTAAGCCCATTGTCTTCCAACTGGAAATTATTAATAAGAAGTCTTAGGACTGTGTAGCTTATTTTATATTCACTTACTGTTTTTTTGGGGAGGAGTGGGTAGGGGCATTTTACCTCATGGAAATTTGTTATATTTTTACTTTTCCTGGATGCCATTTTTATAAAATTACTTATGATCTCAGTTATGTTTGATGCTTTCTTAAGCTGCTGCTGGTGAATGTATTCCTGAGTTTTAAACAGTTATTGCTTTATTTTAGATATAAAAACCTGGAAATTTTACACCCTTCCTTCTTATTTTCCCTAAAAGTTTATTACTAATTCTTTGAATCTTAAAGATTACGTGGCTTATTATAGCAGGAAATATAATGAAAGGGCCTGCATATTTAAGGTGATGAGAAATATGTATAAGAATTATAATGAGGAATAAAATGAGAAAAATAAATGCCTTTCTGTAGCTTTAATGCCCAAATAGTTATCAAGTTAGAAGTTGTTCTTATGAATGACTGATTTAGTATGTTTTCTTCAGTTGGATTTTTTTTTGACTGTAAAAATGTTATTTTCATTTACCTTTAATTATAGATACCAAATACAATATTTTAAAAACTAACCTTTTTCCTAAATATTGGAAATTACTTTCAGCACCTATGGCAAATGGTGTAATATTTCACAAACCCTGATAAAGCCAGATCTGTATAAATTTTAGTTAAATTCAAAAGTTGCTTGATGACACAATTCTATATCCAAAGTCTAGACAACTTATAAAATTTCAGGAAAGAAAAAAGGGATGAACTGCTGTTATAAAGTACTCAAAACCTATTATTCCTTATTTTATATCATAGTATACAGGCTATCTCTTGTGTCACCTACCTCCAGGCAAAATTGCACCTAATCTATCAGAGAGATGAGTCTCTTCAATTCTTAAAATCCTTCTGGGAAGTAGATATCACAAGTTCCCTTAATGTCAAAAAAACTTTTAATCAGAAATTTCCTCTCTGCACCCCACTCCTCTGACTATATGTTAAACTCATTTTTTTCTCATACAATTCAAATAGAAAGAGCTTCAATTAATAAAAGGCGTATTTGGCAAATGGTATGTTTTCAATTCATTAGGGCTTTCTAAAGTAAAATTAATCTGGAATAAACTTTTAAGAAAAGATATGAATGACATGGAAGTTATCATTTAGAAAATGATTGTAATCAAAGAAAACAGCAAAGTACACAGCTAGAGGAAAATTAGCCAGAAAAGACTTAGAAAATTAGATTCTTTGTTACCAACAGAGTCAGAAGGAAAATGAGAATGTTAAAGGTGATAAAAATGTGAGGACTAATATAATATTCTTGAATCAAGAACGTATAATTTAGATTAAATATAAAAAATGAGGGAGAAAAATGGAAGGATATTTTGAGATGATATAAATATTATCCTAGAAAATAAAATTTAACAAAGCCTTATATATGTATAATGCATGTATATGTGCACAAATACAAGTGTGTGTATCAGTGATGAGAATATATATATATAGTTTTGTTGTTATGAAAGTAGAACATGCTTTTTATGTTATTTTCTATTTTAAATTAATATTACAATATAAATATTTGACTGATTATTTATTAATTAATTGATTTAACTCTTCTTCCAATTTCAATTATTTGATTAGGAAATTACTGCATTCACATATGAATCAATTTAACACTAACAAAATGTTTCTTTTATTCAGTTTATATTTTTTGATCTTCTGATCTTTCCGATTGCATCATGATTTGCTTTGTGTTAACTATAATATCCAGGACACTGATATTAACATATATCATAATTTCCCATTTAAAGTATATCTTGAAAGCAAATTTGACAATGTCATGAATTTTTTTCCTTGTTGACATAAAAAAATAACAAAGTGATTTTCTGCTGCTCTTTTAGACACCAAGCTGCCTCAAATACTAACTTAATTATGAATTATCAAATTATAAATAGAATAGCCTCTAATTATCCAACCTCTTCAATAAGTCTTTATAGAATGAATAATCAATACTTCTAATGACGATATTCACGGATGAAACAGATGAAAGAAGATATTCAAGTTTTATAATAGATCAACACAACAGGAGTAATAAATGTATGATCAAAACATATCCTTTCAAAAACCTCATCCCTATAGAAACTTCTTTTGGTATATTGCAAAATATCAGCAGCATTATGCAAATTATCCTAGATCAATATGACAGTATTTATCTTGAACAAAATAAATTAGAAAACTCTTCTTTTTAATAAAAAGTTGATTATACATACATTATTGCTTATATTATATGTTTTCTTACATTTTAAATAAAAATATGTGTAACATTATATAATTAATATATAATTTAAATTAAAAAAATTCTCTAGGTGACAATATATATTTTTTATCATCTATTTTTTAAATTTAATTACTATTTAACTAAAGCATGAATATTATGTATCAGTATATATTAACTTCTGGGAACATCAAAAATGGAGAAAATTACTTTTTTTTTTTTTTTTTTTTTGAGACGGAGTCTCGCTGTGTTGCCCAGGCTGGAGTGCAGTGGCCGGATCTTGGCTCACTGCAAGCTCTGCCTCCCGGGTTCACGCCATTCTCCTGACTCAGTCTCCCAAGTAGCTGGGACTACAGGTGCCCACTGCCAGGCTAATTTTTTGCATTTTTAGTAGAGACGGGGTTTCACCATGTTAACCAGGATGGTCTCGTTCTCCTGACCTCGTGATCCACCCGCCCCAGCCTCCCAAAGTGCTGGGATTACAGGCGCTAGCCACCGCGCCCGGCCAGAAAATTACTTATAATAACCTTTGTCCTTAGGAACTTTATAGTTTCTAGAAATGTAGGCAAATAGCAAATCTACTACTTTTCAGATGTCTATGAAAATCGAGACCTTTATACACTGTTGATGGGAATGTAAATTGATACAGACATTTTGAAAAATAGTATGAAGTTTCCTAAAAAAATAAAAAATAAAACTAACATAAGATCCTACATTCTACCTTCTGGATATACATTCAAAATAATTGAAATCAATAGCTTGAAGAGATATCTGCACTCCCTTGTTCACTGCAACATTATTCGCAATAGCCAATATATGGAAACAAACCAAGTGTCCGTACAAAGATGAATGAATAAAGAAAATGAAGTATATACATCCAGTGAAATGTTATTTAGTCTTAACAAACAAGGAAATCCTGACATTTGCATCCTCAGGGATGAAACTTGAGGATTATGATATGTGAAATAAGTCAATCACAGAAGGACAAAAACTGCATGATTCCAATTATATGAGGTACTTATAACACACAAACTCAGAGGAAGTAAATAATATAATAGTGGTGGCAAGGTGCTGGAGGGAGATGAGGTGGTGGTCAAAGTTTCAGTTTTGCTGAATGCATATACTCTGTAGATCTGCTGTACAATATACTGCCTACCATTCAGGATAAGTGTACTTCAAAATTTGTTAAGATCATAGATCCCATGTTAAGTGTGCCTACCACAAAAGTAAATAAATAAATAAAAGCAAATACAAAATTAAAGACACAGGGAAACTTTATTTGGCTTACTCTTGGCTCAAAACAAATATGAATATGGGAAAAATAAGTTTCTGAGATTTTAATAATTGCCTTTGTCTTCTTATACAACACGCTTTTGTTACCTGCAGAATTGGCCCAAATTATCTCAATAATACATTCGCAAACAAAATGTCCTCCTCAAATACTTTATGCCTGGTACTACTAAAATAACTTGGAGGATATTTCAGTATAAGACATATAATAAAAATTTTCTTAAATTATCTAAGGTAAAAACAATTTATTAACCAATAAACTTAAATCACAATCAAAAACATGCTTTTGCAATCAATAATCCACACTGTCGTTCAGAAACGTGGATAGGATAACTAAATTTCACTTTCTATGGGCACGTTATTGATGTTGACATAGGGGTCAACATCTTCAAACAGATGAAGAAAAATAAGAAAAAACTCAAGAAATATCTTCATGGGAAAAGTTTCAAATAAAATGAACTTTACTGATGCCCATATTCCACAGCCAAAGACAGTTCCAAGGCCATATCTGTCCGGAGCTGCACGCCCCGGCCATAGCGAATAATAACTGACGATTAAAAACGCCTGAGCTCTATTCATTTCCACCTTCTACCTCCTCCCTAGATTTACCTTTTTCCCTGTATTAATACCTCGTTAAAGATGGCGCTCTTCCTGCTTCTTCTTCACCCATTTTTCCCGCGCCCGTGAAAATTGCTACCTGACAGCGCAGGTGCAACATGACGTTCGACCAGAGAAACCAATACCTATCTGGCCATGCCTCCACTATGAGATCATTTTCACCTTGGCCCAACCCCTTCCCCTCCAAGTGTATATAAGGCACTGCATTACCGCCATTAAAAGAGACTTGATCAGAGCACTGTCTTGTCTCCATTTCTCATATCTCTTGTTCCCCAAATTCCCACCCCCTCCTCCAGGGCCTGCTTCGACTATCCCGCGGGCCGGGATACGTGGTGCCCGAACAGGGACTTGGAAACGAGGGACTCCGTGAGGAAGAGGACGCCAAAGGACGGTCGACCGCTAACAAAGACAAAAGGAATTAAACTGATCACCGCGGGAACCTGCCGCGTCTGAATCGAAGGTAAGTGACGCGTCCGAAATGGGACAAGAATTAAGTCAACATCAAATATATGTAGGACAATTAAAAGAGGCTTTAAAGATACGAGGAGTAAAGGTTAAAGGTAATGACTTGTTTAAATTTTTTGATTTTGTAAAAGATACTTGCCCTTGGTTCCCACAGGAAGGAACTATTGATATCAAAATATGGCGTAGAGTAGGGGATTGTCTTCAGGACTATTATAATACTTTTGGGCCAGAAAAAATTCCTGTGACCGTTTTCTCTTATTGGAACCTCATTAGAGATTTAATAGATAGGAAGGAGGTCGATCCGCAAGTCATGGCTGCGGTCGCTCAGACAGAGCATATTTTAAAGGTGAGCTCCCGTTCTAACCTTGCAAAGCCTCCGCAAGATACGGAGGAGGGTCTCATTTCCCTCGAGGGTAATCGTGGGAGTGGATCCCAGTGGATGTGCGGATGGCTGGGCAGGTCTTGCATGTTTGCAGTTTTTGTAAATTTGTCGAGTACCATCTGAAAATAATTATTACTATTCAGTGATTCTCAAGCTTTCTCAATTTTGGCAGTGTATATGAACCACCTGAAGATTGTATTTTAATTGGTTAAAACAATGGTTCTCATTGAGTTTCAGCCTTCAGTGTGCATGAAACTCACTTGGGAGGCTTGTTCAATCACAGCTTGCAGAGCTTTGCCCTCCAAGTTTCTGATTTGCTGCGTCTGGGGTGCAGACCATTATTTACTTATCTACCGTGTACCCAGGTGATGAGGTTTTTGGTCTTGTAGGCATGCTTTGCGTTTACAAGATTTAAGAGCAGTAAATATCACTATGATCCTTATGGGTGCCTTACAACCAGGATTACCTTCACCGGTTGCAATTCCTCAAAAATATTTTAAAATCATTATTGACCTTAAAGATTGCTTTTTTACAATTCCCCTTCATCCTGCTGACCAAAAAAGATTTGCCTTTAGTCTTCCATCTACAAATTTTAAACAACCAGTGAAACGCTATCAATGGAAAGTCTTACCTCAGGGTATGGCTAATAGTCCTACCTTGTGTCAAAAATATGTAGCTGCTGCTATAGAGCCAGTCAGAAAAACGTGGGCACAAATGTATATTATACATTATATGGATGATATTTTAATAGCAGGAGAAATTGGCGAACAAGTCTTACAGTGCTTTGCTCAACTCAAACAAGAGTTAGCAGCAGCTGGACTACAAATAGCCCCAGAAAAGGTACAATTACAAGATCCATACACCTATCTTGGTTTTCAAATTAATGGACCCAAAATCATTAATCAAAAGGCCGTTATACATCGTGATCATTTAAAAACTTTAAATGATTTCCAAAAATTACTGGGAGACATAAATTGGCTTCGGCCGTACTTAAAACTCACTACAGGAGAGTTAAAACCTCTTTTCGATATATTAAAAGGAGACTCTAATCCAAAATCTCCCAGGTCCATTACTAAAGAAGCATTAATGGCACTCCAACAGGTAGAACATGCCATTGCAACACAATTTGTTACCAGTATTGATTATTCTCAGCCATTAATATTCCTTATTTTTAACACAACAATAACCCCTACTGGCCTATTTTGGCAGAACAATCCCATTATGTGGGTACACCTGCCCTCCTCCCCTAAAAAGGTTTTGTTGCCTTATTATGATGCCATAGCTGATCTAATTATCTTGGGAAGAGAAAACAGTAGAAAATACTTTGGAATAGAACCGTCTACCATTATACAGCCCTACACTCAATCACACATTCATTGGCTATTACAAAATACGGAAGCCTGGCCAATTGCTTGCGCTTCTTATACTGGCGCGATTGACAACCATTACCCACCTAACAAACTTATTCAATTTTGTAAACTTCATGCGTTTGTGTTTCCCCATATTACCAGCAAAGAACCTCTCAATGACGCATTATTAATTTTCACTGATGGATCTTCCACAGGACTTGCCGCTTACACTTACAATAATGTAGTCGTTAAATTCCAGACCACTTATACATCAGCTCAGCTGGTCGAATTGCAAGCTATAATTGCAGCACTATCAGTTTTTCCTTGTCAGCCACTTAACATTTACACAGACAGCACCTACCTGGCTCATTCAATACCCCTCTTAGAGACCGTGCCTCAAATTAAACATATTTCAGACACAGCTGACCTATTTTTACAATGTCAACAACTTATTCGAAAAAGGACTACTCCCTTTTTTCTTGGGCATATTAGAGCACATTCAGGATTACCGGGACCTTTAACACAAGGTAACGCAACAGCTGACGTGGCAACAAAAATCATAGCCACAGTCACTACAGACAATTTGCAACAAGCACAAAAAGCACATGCCTTGCATCATTTAAACACCCAAACCTTAAGACTCATGTTTAAACTTACCAGAGAACAAGCTCGACAAATAGTTAAACAATGCGCCAACTGCATAATGTATTTGCCTGTTCCCTATCTAGGAGTTAACCCCCGAGGACTCATCCCCAACGAAATTTGGCAAATGGACGTTACTCACCACTTAGAATTCGGTCAGCTAAAATATATCCATGTATGCATAGACACCTATAGTGGATTCGTCAGTGCAACTCTCCAAACAGGAGAGGCCACCAAACATGTCATAGCTCATTTATTGCATTGCTTTTCTATTTTAGGAATACCCAAACAAATCAAAACAGACAATGGCCCTGGTTATATAGCCAAAACCTTTTTACAATTCTGTAATACCCTACAAATTAAACATACCACAGGTATTCCCTACAATCCCCAAGGACAAGGTATAGTAGAAAGAGCTCATCTGTCTTTAAAAACTGTTATCACAAAATTAAAAGGGGGGAGCTGGTACCCCGTGAAGGGTACCCCTAGAAACATACTCAATCATGCCCTGTTTATCCTTAATTTTTAAAATTTGGACAGTCATGGAAAATCGGCTGCCGATCGTTTCTGGCATCCTGAATCTCAAAAACAGTTTGCAATGGTAAAATGGAAAGATCCACTTGATAATTCATGGCATGGCCCCGATCCAGTTTTAATTTGGGGAAGAGGCTCAGTATGCATCTTCTCACAAAAAAATGATGCAGCCAGATGGCTGCCTGAAAGATTGGTAAGACAAATAAATCATAACCATTGTCAGTCCAGGGAAGATAAATCTCCCTGAGAAGTTCTTTCCTTTTTGTTTTTCAGAAAATGAAGCCTAACATGAGATTCCTTTGGAGAATAATCGCTCTATATAACATAGTGACAGTCTATGCAGGTTTTGGTGACCCTCGTAAGGCAAGAGAATTATTACGAAAACAATACGGCCAGCCTTGTGATTGCAGAGGGGGACAGGTATCTGAACCTCCGTCAGACAGAATCACCCAGGTGACTTGCTCGGGCAAGACAGCTTACCTAATGCCAGACCAGTCATGGAAATGAAAAGTGCTGTTTTTACGCCAACAAATCCGGAATCGTCAGAGATAAGATAAAGACTTTACAGGAAGAACTAGAAGAGCTCAGAAAAGGTCTGGTCGCTAATCCCTTGTGGACTGGACTCGATGGACTTCTCCCCTATCTCCTGCCATTTCTTGGTCCTTTACTTACTCTTCTACTCTTTCTCACTCTCGGGCCTATAATCTTTAATAAGCTTATGGCATTCGTCAGACAACAAATCGAGGCCTTCCAGGCCAAACCTATACAGGTCCATTATCATCGCCTTGAGATGACTGAAAATGGTGAGTCTTATTTGCCTTAATAAGAACACCTCCCCTGTGTGCTGAACTGGACAGTCAATGACGGGTAAGAGGACACTATCTCCATCGGAGCCTAAGACAGGAGGGCCGCCCTTGCTGCTGCCTTATCCCATGACGGGCCTAGAAGGTGGGGATGAGTTGACCCAACCTAAGACAGGCGCAGTTCCCGAGGGGTCGTTTTCTCATCATAAAATAATTAAAAGGGGGACCTGTCCGGAGCTGCACGCCCCGGCCATAGCGAATAATAACTGACGATTAAAAACGCCTGAGCTCTATTCATTTCCACCTTCTACCTCCTCCCTAGATTTACCTTTTTCCCTGTATTAATACCTCATTAAAGATGGCGCTCTTCCTGCTTCTTCTTCACCCATTTTTCCCGCGCCCGCGAAAATTGCTACCTGACAGCGCAGGTGCAACATGACGTTCGACCAGAGAAACCAATACCTATCTGGCCACGCCTCCACTATGAGATCATTTTCGCCTTGGCCCAACCCCTTCCCCTCCAAGTGTATATAAGGCACTGCATTACCGCCATTAAAAGAGACTTGATCAGAGCACTGTCTTGTCTCCATTTCTCGTATCTCTTGTTCCCCAAATTCCCACCCCCTCCTCCAGGGCCTGCTTCGACTATCCCGCGGGCCGGGATACATATCAAAGTGCAGAAAGAATAAGGAAAAAAGTCTACCAGTATGCCCTATACATTTTTTTAAAGGCTTCTAGATATTTAGGCAATCTTTACCAAATTTATTCTGTTCATTCTTCCCACAATAAAAAACACAAAAAACAAAAAAACGCAGTCTACCATCTTTGCCCAACAGATAAACGAATATCCCAGCATCTGCTGTTTGACCAATATTTCCACATGATTTTCTTTTCGTCAGTTTCCTGCATAGCTCCCACATTCCACTGTTTTAAAGCAGGAGTCTTCAAAATGGTCTGTGGTCCAGCTGTCTATTTTTTAATGTGATGATTTATTGAAACCTAGCTACATTTGTTTACATACTGTCTATGTCTACCTTGGTGCTACAGTAGCAAACTTGAGTAGAGTTCAGTAGATGTGACAGAGGCTATATGGCCAAGAAGCCTAAAATACTGACTAACCCTATAAGAAAAAGTTTGTCAATGACTATTCAAAAAAAAAATGTATTTGTTTGTCCAATATACAATGATTTGTCACAGGCAGGCATTTTGACAATCATCTACTTTGTCAGTAAAGATAATTTTTGGATTTGATGTTGAAAGAAAGTTCTTATTCATTATTCTGTACTCACTCACATGGCACTCAGGGAGATCCTTCTTTGTTTATTGAGCTATTGAGCATAGCTGGTGACGGTGACTGATAGCTTGCTGTCCTTGGGGAAATATACTTTTCCTATCTTGTTTACAGTCATATTAGTTTACTGTTATTTTAGTGCTCATAAAGATTTTTTTTAGGTAATTATATTAGAAGTTCATTAGTCACTTTTTTAAAAATTTTGCTGTGATTCAAAATTACCCTCAAAAACTTAATGACTTTTTACATCTGACATCAACAAAGGTTTATTTCTTGATCATGTCACATTTTGACTAGAAGTCAGCAGCAGCTCTGATCTGGCTCCAGATTACAAATAAGCTTCAGATTGGCTTCACCTTGTTTTTTTCTTTTTTTTTTTTTAATTCTGAGCCCAGCCTATTGGAGCAATCTGTATTTGGGACATGCCATTTTCATGGCAGAATAGCCAGAGTGTTGACTGGAATGCACAATGGCTTTTAAAGCTTTTGCTCTCATATGGCATGTGTTATGCCCACTCACATTCCACTGGCCAAAGTAAAATCAGTAGTATTGAAGCAGAGAGGTACACAAAATACCAGGGCACTAAAATTTACAGGGCAATGAATTGGAATGCATAATCTTCTTACATGAATGTGGAATATGTAGCATAAGCAATAATGAAATCTGACTTCTTAAGCCTAGATCTGAGATCTATGATCATTTCTCTGCACCAGTGGCAGAGTTCTTAAGAAAACATAAATGTCAAGTTTAACTTATTTTTTTTTGCTTATGCAATGAAGTGCCTTTTTGTATCAAATTAAATAATATACCTTGAAGCTATTAGGATTGCTTTTTAAAAACTCAATCCTTATTTAATCTTTGCTAAAAGCTGAGTCTTAATAGTTTTTTTCGTATTCATTTTGTGCTGCTACAATGGATTTCCCTAACTCATTAAGGACAAGACATGATGTATTCCTTTTTATTTCTCCTGGAGACCAACCATTTCTTACCTAAAGTAATCTCTTTTATTTGATAACATCATAAGCAATCTGATCACAACACACACCCAAAACTAACAATCTGTTTTCCAGCCACTTTTCGGAAAGCTACAGGATCGATAGACACATTGTCTTTCAGGATATCACAGGAAACAGTTTTCTCAAATGTTTTGGCACTGCATAGGTAGGAACTTCTCTCTGATATCAGTTCCTTTGCAATGTGACTACTAATTTGATATCAAGCATTTTATGATTCTGTGCTTGTTTGGCAGCACCACATTTCAAAGTATAATTTTCTCATGTGTTAAGGTAATTCTAAATACAACAGGTTAACAGTGAAATGCTGCCAACTAGGTTTCAATTTGCACAGTGTTATGTAGATGTTCAACACTTGCATCCAAAATCAGTTTTGGAATTAATAGACAGGTGGCTAAAGTTGGAAGACAGAGGATAACTCATGGAAAATGTTATGTTCTAGGAATTGCACAAAACTCTTTGTTTCACCTTGCAAAAGTGAAAAGGCCAAAACTCATTCATGTGGCCATGACCTAATTGAAAGGGAAGCTGGAAAGGTTGATCTTTGTCTATTCCTCAGGTAAAACAAAGATGTTTGCTGCCCCTGCTTGAGGTTGCAGAGATTTCATGAGTTTATATTTCTCTAAGTAAGTCTATTGACCCTAAATGTTAAGTTTGTTTTATTTTAATTTGTTTTGCCCTTTATTTTTTGCAGCAATAACTCATTACTGAAAATATACCTATATTTCCATCAATAGCTTTCCTAGTGAGGGAAACTTACATTTTTTAAATAAAGTTAAATGAGCTCATATATATATATGTATGCATTTATATATATGTGAACATAGTCTAAAGTACACATATTTAGTAAATTGCTTTATAATCACACATTCCAAAAAAGTAAAATTTAAACTGGATGAGGTGGCACGTGCTTGCAATCCAGCTACTCAGGAGGCTGAGATGAAAGGATTGCTTGACTCTGGGAGTTTAGGGGTTTGAGGATAGCATGGGGAACACAGTAAGATTCTGCCTCCAAAATAAAAACAATAACAAATAGTAAACAAAATAGTGAGATTTAACTTTAGTTTTGCAAATTTATCTGTCAATCAAAAGACTGAACCCTACTAAAATTTAATGGCTTTTACATTGAAAACTGTTCATATATTCTCGATTTTATTTGACATTTTTTTTCCAGGTAAATAAGCAATAATACACTGGAACATTAGGTAATTTAGAAATTTTTTAAACTTCCAGTGTGTTTTCCTTTATAATATTAAATTTAGTAAGTGCTTTCGCTAGAAAAAGTGTGATGAAAAGAGAATAATATTTATAGTAAGATTTAAAATAGTTTTTTTCTTTTCACATAGGTATTGTACTAATTATCTTTGAAAGTAAAAATCCAAAACAAAACAAATATGCAGCTGGAGTACATGTTTTCTCAATTATCTTAGAACACAGGAACTGGGCCACACAGCAGGAGGTGAACACAAGCCAGGGAACAAACCTTCCTTTGTGTTTATAGCTACGCCCCATCACTCTCATATTACTGCCTGAGCTCCCCTCCTGTGGCCTTAGATTCTCATTCAAGGGCAAACCCTTTTGTGAACTTCTCATGAGAGGGATCTAGGTTGTGAGCTCCCTATGAGAATCTAATACACTGTCTCCCATCACCCCTAGATAGGACCGTCTGATTGCAGGAAAACAAGCTGAGGGCTCCCATTGATTCCACATTATTGTGAGTTGTATACTTATTTTATTATACATTACAATGTAATAATAACATAAATAAAGTGCACAATAAAAGTAATGCACTTGAATCATCCCAAAACCATCTCCCCTTCTCTGAGTCCACGGAAAAATTGTCTTCCATGAAACCAGTCCCTTATGCCAAAAAGGCTAGTGACCACTGTTTTAGAAGCTACCCTGCTTGATGCTCTTGCTCTAAGATGAGTCAATAGAGAACTTGCTCATTTAGCTTACTCAATTTTTCAAGCAACTATTTAGGAATAAAACTGAGACTGTATCCTTATTTCTTGCATTCCCACCTATTTTGTTTGTGGTACACGATTTTGAAGTGATGATCCTTAGAAAGTTATATAATTCTAAAACTTAAAATTCTAGAAATGTAGTTAGGAAAATTCACCAAACTGTTCATCTCTTTCAATATTACTACTAAAATTATTATAGAGAAACTCATTTATATAACACTAATTAGAAAGGCAAGCAGCTATTGGCCTGCATGAAAAGTTGGTCCCCACAATAAATTAATACCTATATTACCTTTATTTGCACGGCACACATGTAATCTTGAAGCTTACTACAATATTGTGATCTTTTTTGTCTCATACAGACAACTTACTCACCTTAGCCTGAGTGATAAGATTTTCTCATGAGGCAGGGTGATATTCCTTTTGATGACCTGGATAAATTGAGAAATACCATTAATTCCAAACAGCGGAATAAAAGTATTAATTTTAATATAACTTGGTGACAAATGGACAAAACTAACTTTTACAATGGTTTTCTTGAAGTTACTATATTTGGTATTTTCCTTTATTGGTTTTAGAGAAAAATAAGCTATATAACAGCATTAAGCTGTATAAAAATAATATAGATGAAATTGAAATTTAGTCATAACACAGTAACCTCTACTTTGTATTGTTCCTTGAATGTGTTAAATGCTTGTCATTCATGGAAGCAACCTCACTGTCCACAGGAAACATTCTGTATTCAACGTATGATTTTTCATAATCTTGCTCCAACATAATTTATTGGAGATCTATTTCCTGATACAGGTTATTTTTAAAATATTTTGAATTGGATTCTCATTTCTCAGTTGAGCAATGATTTACTTTGATAATGTGTGCTTATGCTTCATGTTTAGTTTTTAGTTATTTTATTGAGATAAAATTTACATACATTAAAAGTACGTATTTTAAGCATACGACTTGATAGGATTTTACACACACACACACAGCATCTATTTATAGATAAAAGTAGATGATATTTGTGTGCTGCAAAACGTCCACTGCTTTTATTTTTTCTGGTGAATACACCACTCACAACATAGCCACCAGTAGTTTTGTTTGGTTTTGCCAATTGTTTATAACCCAAGATTGAATTTTTGTCTTTTATACTTACTATTGAATTCTATAAAATTGCATCTGATGAGAAAAACTGAAGTTGCTTTATTTATTCCAGGGTTTGCTTCATAATTTATGTTCAATATCAATAATAATCACCTTCATTTTCTTTGCTGTTTATTCTTTTGTGTAGAGTTATATGTCCATCTGGAATCATTTTTCTTCTGTCTAAAGAACTTCATTTAACATTTCATGTAGTATATGTTTGGTGGTAATAACTTCTATTTTGATTTTTGTATGTCTGAAAAAAATCTACATTTTTCTCATTTTTGAAAGTTAATTTTAATGAATAATACATTTTATGTTGCTGTGTTATTTGTTTTGTTTTGCTGCTCCACTATCTTCTTGTGTTCATTGTTTCTGACTGGAATCGGCCATCTTCTTTTTCTTTGTTCCTTTGTAAATTGTACTGTCTATCTACCCACCCAAACCTGGCAGCTCTCAAGATTTTCTTTTTATCACTGGTCTTGAGCAATTTGGTTGTGATATGCCTTGGATTAGTTTAGTTTTCTTCACATTTCTTATCTTAGGAATTAGTTGGATGTCTTGAATCTCTGAGTTTATAATGTCATTAAATTTGAAACGTTTAGGTATTATCTATCGAAATATTTTTATGTGACACTTCTCCCATTTCCTTTTTTTACCTGCATATCAAGCCTCTTTAAAATGTCCTATAACTCACTGATGCTCTGATGATTGTTTTTAATTATCTTTTTCCTCTATGTTTTAATTTGAATAATTTCTATTGCTAAATCTATTTCTAATTCCATAGAATGAATATGTAATAAGCTACAATATGAAGCATTCTATTTTTGAACAGGGCTCATATTTCATTCTCAAATAATAATGACTAGAGCTTAGAATCTGAAGGTTTTTTTTTATATGTATCAGCACTTACCCTAAATAACTATAATTGAAATAAATCAGGAAAATTATTAGTGTCTTTAATTTCACATATATAACCTTTAATATTAGGATTTTGGATGTTCAGTGATTTTTAATTTCCTTTCTTAGGATGATAAGCTTCCTTCAAGATGAAGTAAGATTTTAGATATTAGGCAACTTGTGTTCCAATTTTCTCATTTGTCTTAGACTGGAATAGCTTTGTAGGATCGTGGGATTGTGTTAAATACTGGGTTTCAATTTGGGAGACTGTTTAGAATGATTTTTTAAACTTTGCTGGATAAATGATCTCTCAAATATAAAATATTGTAAGATTAGACACTGAAAGCCAAGAGGCAATTTGCTTTACCTAATATGTTCCATTTGCTGAAATCCACCAAACGTTTCTGATTCTTATCTTTCTTTGACTCCAACCTACTTATTGCCAGATGTTTCTGTTTTTGCTCATGACACCAGGGTTTATAAATTTTCCAATTTTCAAAATTTACCCTTTTACCACCAATAGACACAGAATTTTTTTTTTTTTTTTTTTTTTTTTTGAGACGGAGTCTCGCTCTGTCGCCCAGGCTGGAGTGCAGTGGCCTGATCTCAGCTCACTGCAAGCTCCGCCTCCCGGGTTCATGCCATTCTCCTGCCTCAGCCTCCCGAGTAGCTGGGACTACAGGCGCCCGCCAGCTCGCCCGGCTAGTTTTTTGTATTTTTTAGTAGAGACGGGGTTTCACTGTGTTAGCCAGGATGGTCTCGATCTCCTGACCTTGTGATCCACCCGTCTCGGCCTCCCAAAGTGCTGGGATTACAGGCTTGAGCCACCGCGCCCGGCGACACAGAATTCTTAAAATGTGTTGTTCATGAATGTGATATCTAGTCCTCTTTCATGGCTAGTCATTTGTTTTTTATTGCAGCAATTCTCCATAAGATTCTGCACTTGCTCCTGTGGATGCAAAAGAGTAACCATATATTAATAATTGATTTACTGTTTTGTTTCTGTCTGGGAGGATATAAGACATGCAGACTTTTTAAAAAAACCAATATAATACAATAGGTTCTATAATAATTAAATGTGAAAAGTGTTTTAAGTTTGTAAAATATGGATTGTTATTTCATTGCATGACCACTTGGGTCTCCAGGAAATATTTCAATGAGGAAGTAATAATTGTGGTAAGTTTCAAAAGATATAGTAGAGTTTTCCCTGAAAGGAAGGTTATAGTCCCTGACTGACTACTGCTTTCTTGCTATCACTTGAGTTTTGATAAACTAGCATTTTAGCTACGGATTGAGTAAAGAATACTACAGAAAGAGTGATTGAGAATTATTTATAATAGCTAGCATCTTATTATAACTGCAGTGTAGGCTAGATTTTATAATAAGCTATGCTCACAAACTAATGTATATTTACTGCTATCCACAAGCCGGATCAAATATTAATGTATATGTTTTATTATAAATCATTAATCTTATTATGAATTGTGCATCAGTTTATTGTCATTACAACAAATTTTACTAAATTACTGTATATACATTATTCACAAAAATAAAAAATAACAGCAAATACATTTCTGTACACATAAAATACCATAGAAACAACTTAATGAATGCTTTATTAGAAACATTTAGGTTTATTTAAACAGCAGATAATATTTTAAGTAAACACGCATGTGAGTTAAGTAAACATGCAAAATATAACATGCTTATGGCTTATGTTTTCTTTCACATTTAATCTTTTATAATTCATGAATTATAAACAACTTTGAACTTCATTATTAGGCAGATGTGTGTTTGAATCCTGATATTAAGAGAATTGAAACTCAAGTACTTCAACGATATAATGTTAAGTTTAATGTATAAAAATACAGTTATTGTATGAACTAAAAATAAGTTTCCAAAATATTAATGTCTGTTAAAGGGCTTAAAAAGAGTCTAATACATATTACATATTTCAGTCATGTTAACTATTATTGTTAAACTATTTTTAAGGTGTATCAATTTATCTTTTCACTTGAAAAGAGGATTTCCATAGGAACAATAATTGTTGTTAGACACTTAAATATTTTTTCTAAACAATATTTATTAAATGTGAAACATAAATCATATAAAATAAAAATATAAATAATTTTCAGATGTATTTAGATGAGTATAAACATAGTTAAATAGCTGTATATCAACAACTCATGCATTTATTATTCTGATCAATTTAAATTTTATTTGTTGAATACTTATTATGTGCTGGCCCCTAACATAAGCATCTGGAATACATTAGGAATCCAAACTGACAATGAGTTTTGCCTTCACGGTGCTTTTATTCTAGTGTTCAATGATAAAATTCATTCATAATAAAGTTTGCACTATATTAGAGGGTGATACCTGCAATGAGAAAAATTAGAGCGCTATAAAAGGGAATGGGAGATCTTCAAGCCAGTTGCTGTTTGTCAGAGTAGATCATATTAAGAAGCTAATATTTGAGCAGAAGAGGTAGTCATGTGCCTCTCTGGAAGAAGAGCATTCCAGGCAGAGGCCAGATTGCATAGAGGACCTTAGATGTGAGTCCATGTAACATATTCTGGAAATAGTTTTTAGGTCAGTTTGGTTAGATTAAACAGAAAATGAAAGACTTCAGACTGAAACAGTAATGATAGGGGTGAATGGTGGTAGGCTTCCAGATCATATATGACCTTGTAGGTCACTGTGAGGACTTGACTTGTATTCACAGTGAAATGACAAGCCATCGGAAGATTTTAGCTTTAGTGGGAAATTGATAGACTTCGTTTTTAAAGGATCACTCTAAGTGTTATGTTGAACATTTCAGTAGGAGAGGTACTAAGACAGGAAAGTACCAACTCATTTGGGGACTATTGCAGTAATCAAAGAAAGAGATAATAAGCAAAGAACAGGATGGAAATGGAAAAATGATGATTAATGTTGAGACACTGACTACCCTTTACCAGTAGAGACAAACTTTCTGATGGATTGTGTGAGGGAATCAAGGATGAAGACAACATTTTTAATTGGTTAATAGCAAGAATACAGTTGACAGTAACTGAGATAGTTGTGAATGGAGAAAGGGAAGGGGGAGATGAGTTAAATTTTCAACACACAAAGTTTGAGATATCTGTTAGATGCCCAAGTAGGATTTCAAAATAGGTAGTGAGACCTAGAAATCTGGATTTGGGGAACTAGTTTGGGGATTTATAAATGTTGTTTTAAGCCATTAATTTGGATGAGATCACACACATCAAAAGAGTAGATTGAATGAATAAATTGTGGCTTATTTATTTAATGCAATATTAGTCATCTATGTAACAACTACTTCTTATGTATTCAAAAATATGGAAGACTGTAAAAAAAGAATATTGAGCAAAGAAAGCAAGCAAAAAAAACTAGAACATTGAAAATTAATTTATAGTGACTGAAAGGAGAACAGTTGTTGCCTAGGGCTGAGAGTGAGGATTTGACTGGCAAAAAACATAAAAGAACTTTGGAATTTGATGGAAATGCTCCATCTCTTTATTGTATTGCTGATTATATGAGTAGATACATTTTCAAAACAAATCAAATTAAACATAATATAAATGTATTTTATGTGTTTTAAGATAGTAAGGAAGTACATTTCAAAGAAATTGATATTTTAAAATATAAATTATAATTAAATTAAAATTATATATATATTTAAAATTTAAATAAATTTAAAATTATATGTATATAAAATTATATATATTATAAATGTAAATTAAAATTAAAATATAAAACAAAGCCTTAGGAAAGAAAAACTACATAATACATAAAATTTCTATACATGAGATATTCAAAAATAATATAAATGTATTTTTGTATGTATTATTTTTGTATAATCATACATTTGTATGTATTATTATATTGATTTTATTTTACTTTTATATCTTATGTTAAACTTGGCTACCCCCAGAGATTCTTACCTTAATTTTCCTTAAAAATCAATGGATTTTTGGCATTCTTATTTGATTTCTTGGCGCATTCTGAAATATCCAAATAAATATTTTATCATTATATTTGCCAATCAAAAAATAAAATAAATTCACTCATAAAAATGGTGCATCAGTAGGTTGAATGATCTTTTTTCTGAATTAAATGTTTTTTGCCCATCCAAGTTATGTGTGTATTTTAAGGATACAAATCATAAGGGAAACATTACTTTTGTAATAACAAGGCACTCAAACGTTTTAATAAAGATACTATTTCCTTTATTTAGTAAATTTCTGAATATTTGGGCAAAAATTGTACATTTCTAATTACAAATAATTAACCTAAAGCTCAGATAATTAAAAGTAGTGACAAGATAAATAAAATTAATGATAGAAGTCTGATCTCCTTTGAGAAAATACTTTTATTGTAAAACAACACAAACACAGACAAAGCCATAATCTTATAATCATATGCATTTGATTAGGGTCTATTGCTTGATATGAAGCACTCTTAAGGAAATTACATATTTTTCAAAATTTCTGTGACCTAATATAACAAAGTAGTCCATTTCAATTATCCTTTTATACAAACTCAATAATATATTCATGATGGCATTATTAAAATATTAAATGTAATTAATACAAAATGTATTGCATATATTTAAATAATGTAGCTTAACTAGTAGAATAGAAATTACTTGATGATAATATAGAAAATTATATAGTTTTGGTTTCACATCTGTCATGCTGCAATAAAGGGTATCAGACTGTTCCTTCCAGTACAAAATCAAAAATTGGGTGAAGTGTTTTCAGGCCTCAATTAAGCATGATCCTTGAGAACATGGATCATGGATCCATGAATTCACTTTTACAGTTTATCCACATTTAATTCTGGAATTAGTTTCTCAATAGCAATATAAGGATGTGGCACAGATGTTCTTGTGCGTAAGGTGTGTAAAGGCAGAGATGAGTGTCAGAGCTATTGAAATAGCTAGAATTTGCTAGAATTTAGTGAGCAGGAAAACAGAAAGGTGTCTGTCATGTGAAAGAAGTGAGCTCCAGAAATTTCAGTGGGATTTTCTTATGTATCATTGACTAAGACTTGCTATGCACACATACAGGACAGCACTCAACAAGACTTACAGGAGAGGACAGTAGCTGAGAGGTTGAATGAAGATGTTACTTATACAATCCTAGGCACATTGCATTTCAGGCCAGCCAGGGTAAGAGAGCTTCCTGAGTATTTCAAGCATTCGACTGAGACTGAAGAAGGTTTATACTTTAAAAATAAGAGCCACATCCTAGAGTAAGGATCATGTCTTAGAAGTAGAGACAAAACCAGAATAGATTCATTTAAACAAAGAGTAAAAGTAATCCTGGCATCCAAGAAAATCATCAGTAGTTTTTCTAAGTGCTAGAAAAAAAATTAACATTATTTAAAGAGATAAATACAGAATCCAGGCAATTTATAATGCATCATCCATGTTTACCATGAAATCAAATTTTTACCAGACATTTTTTGAACCAGGAAATGTAGCTCATAATCAGAAGCAAAAGCCATCAATAGAAACACAGACTTAACCATGACAGAGATGCTGAAATCGAACTTATCACCCCTGGATTTTAAAATAACTATCATGAAACTGTTTGATGACATAAAGTTAAAATTACTATTATTAGTTAACAGATGGATAATTTCAGCAGAGTAATTGAGCTATGAGATAAATGAAAATTCTAACACTGGAAAGTACAAAATTTGAAATAAGGTATTCCCTGGATAGAAGTGGATTAGAGCTTGCAAAAGAATGGGTCATTGAACTTGAAGACAGATCAGTAAACCTTATTGACATGAAGAACAGAGATAAACAAAGAGCAAAAAAGATAATAAGTTTCAATAGCCTGCAGGACAATATTGAGTGATCTAGTTTATATAAAGTATATGTATTAGTAGAGCTGCAGAAGAAGAGAAGAAAAATAATAGGATAGAAAAATCATTATTTAAAAATTTAATAATCGTGATACAAGGAAAGAATAATTGATAAACTAGACTTAATTAAAATTAAAAACTTCTGATTTGGAAAGGCAATGTCAAGAGAAAGAGAACACAAATCACAGACTGGGGGAAAATATTTTCAAAAGACACATCTGAGAATACTGCTACCAAAATACATGAAGAACACTTAAATCTCAGCAAGAAAAAAATTTAATGTGCCAAAGATATTAATAGAACGCATATCATAGATGCCAAATAAGCATGTGAAAAAATTCACCGTATCTTATGTCATGAAGAATATGAAAATTAAAACAAGATACCACCAAAGACCTATTAGAATGGCCAAAATCCCAAATACTGACAGTAGCAAAGGCTAACGAGGATACAGAGCAATGGGAACTCTTATTCATTCGTGGTGGGAATAACAAATGATAGATCCACTTTGGAAAACAGTTTGGCAGTTTCTTACAAAACTTAACATATACTCTTACCAAATGATTCAGCAATTTTACCCTTTGGTATTTACCCAAAGGAGCTGAAAACTAACTATGTTCACACAAAAACCTGCACATAAGTATTCATAGTAGCTTGATTTATAATTGCCAAACTTGGATGTGCCCAAGATGTCCTTCAGTAGGTGAATTGATTAACAGACGGTACATCAAACAATGGAATGCAGTGTCCAAAAGAAATGTGTTAAAAAGTCTGAAAAGGCATGTAAGAAATTTAAACACATATAAACTAATCTTAAAAGGCTATATAATGTATGATTCCAAGTATATGACATCCTGGAAAAGACAAAACTATGCAGGCAGTAAAAAGATCAGTGACTTGAAGAGGTTGGGGGAAAGGAGACATCAATGGGTAGATCACAGAGGATTTTTAGGGCATGGCAAATACTCTGTATAATACTGTGATGAATGAATATGATGAATGAATATGAACACATGTCATTAAATATTTGTGAAAGCGCCCAGAATGTAAAACACCAAGAGTAAACCTGAAGTAAACTATGAATTTTGTGTGACTATGATGCATCACTGTAGGTTCATCAATTGTAAAAAAATTACCACTCTGGAGGATAATTTTCATAATATAAGAGCTTATGCCTTTGTAAGTGAAGGGGTATATGGGAACTTTACACCTTACAATTTTGCTGTGAACTTAAAATAACTCTAAAAATAGGTTTAAAACAAAAACTAAAAGCCATGAATATTTTAAATTTAGTGAAAAGTATTAAATTACACAACCAAGAAACTCAGAGAACTTCAAGCAGGATAAACGTATTTTTTTTTTAAAACACACACCAAGGCTTATCATAGTCTAATTGCTGAACATCAAAGATCTTAAGACAACTTTTGTGATCAGAAGCGGAAATTATAACAAAGAAACTACTGAGAAAATATGATACAAATAATGACTGTCTTCTCATAAAAAACAACATAGGCCGAAAGGCAATGGATCTTTGAGTGCTGAAGAGGTGGAGAGAAACTATCAATCCCAAATGGCGTATTCATTCAAAATATCCTACAGAAAGAAAATAGAATAAAAATATTTTAAGACAAATGAAAGAAAAAAATTATATCTGTATACATACCTATATACACACCTACATACATGTATACATGTGTATATTTATTAAATATACATATATATAAAAGAAAAACAATTTTTTTTTCACGTGTGTGTATTTGTATTTGTGCAAGGGCAGCCATACTACCAGAAATACTAAAGAGAGTTCTTCAGGTCAATAGGCAGTAACTTCAGATGGAAATTAAAAGCATTGTAAGTGAGAAATATACAAGTAACTATCATAAAATATTTCTTCTTCTGTCTTTTTAAATACAAAGATTATTGATATAAATAATTTAGCATTTCATTTTGGAATTTACAATGTAAGAGAAGTTGAATACCTAGTAAGAATAGTTCAAGGGACAGGAGTGGTGAATAAACTTATGGTGTTATAAGTTTTTTACATTTTACATGAAATAATGCATTATTAATTTTATGTTGAACTTTATTAAGTTATAGATATATACTGTCATCCCTAGGCCAACTAAAAAATATATGTATTACAGGTGTAGCTAAAATGCAAATGGAATAAAACAGAATTTTAAAAATTATTTAAAATTATTTAATTA
Organism: Macaca mulatta; assembly: GCF_049350105.2. Lineage (NCBI taxonomy): Eukaryota > Metazoa > Chordata > Mammalia > Primates > Cercopithecidae > Macaca > Macaca mulatta. Next base: position 36,071,950 of record NC_133422.1, read on the forward strand.
AAAAGAAGGCTAAAAATTAGGAATAGAAAAATACAACTGATGGAAAACCAGAAAAAAATCAATATTAGATTAAAACCCCTTATGTCAAAAGTTATATTTATTTTCAACCCTCCAAGAATCACATTTGAATATAAAGACAGAGATACAACAAAATAAAAAGAGTAGAAAAATTGTAACATGCAAACCACATTAGAAGAAGTCTGGTTTGGTGATATTTATACTACACTAACTACTCTACAAGTCGAAGAGTTATACCACCGGTAGAGAAGAATTTCTTGCAATATAAAAGGGTGAATTAATTAAGAAGACTTGCATCCTGTAACAGAGTTTAAAAATATTTGAAGTAAAAATGGACAAAATTTGTACAAGAAAAAAATACAAAAGTATAATCATGTTGGACAATATAATACTCCTCTGTTAGTAATTGATAAAATAACTAGATAAATCATTTACTAAGAACATAGAAGATTAAGTCAATTAGCATACTTGGTATAATTGATATTATGTAATAGTACACTCCCAAAACACTAAAAGCATATGAAATGCCTACTAGGATAGATCATATGCCAACCCTTAATATAAATCTCAAAATTTTTCAAATATTTACATTTGCACATTTCATCTTATCTGAATAAAAGGGAATACCATTAGCAATCATAAACAACAAAATATCAACAAAAATCCCTACGTTTGCAATTTAAACAGTACACTTATAAATGATACATGTATCAACGAATGAATGGATCACAAAAAAATCTTAAAATACATTTTTTCACACTGAATAATGAAAACAAAATATATACAACAGAATGTGTGGAGCTGACATGAAGCAATGATTAGAAAAAATATATAACTGTAAGTGCTTTTTTAATGGAAAGAAGAAAGGTTAAAATCAAGTATCTAGCTTTTCAACTTTAGAAGCTAAACAACTTCGAGTGAATTTAGGTAAGAGGTATCAAATACCAAAGAAGAAAGCAGAAGTAAGTAAGATGGATAACTGAAACACATTACAAATGAATTTACACAGTTAAAAGTTAAAACTGGACCCCTTTTTTACACCACATATAAAAATTAACTCAAGATGTATTAAATACTTAAATGTAAAACCCAAAAATGTAAAAACACTAGAAGAAAATCTAGGCAATACTATTCAGAACATAGGCATAGGCAAAGATTTCATGACAAAAATGCCAAAAGCAATTGCAAGAAAAGCAAAAATTGACAAATGCATCTAATTAAACTAAAGAACTTCTGCACAGCAAAAGAAACTATTACCAGAGTGAACACACAACTTACAGAAAGAGAGAAAATATTTGCAGTCTATCTATCTGATAAAGGTCTAATATTCAGAGTTTACAAGGAACTTAAATGCATTTACAAGAAAAAAAATTAAAAAGTGGACAAAGGACACGAACAAACATTTCTCAAAAGAAGACGTATGTGCAGGCAACAAACATATGAAAAAAAGCCCAACATCACTGATTATTAGAGAAATGCAAATCAAAACCACAATGAGATACCATCTTACGCAAGTCAGAATGACAATTATTAAAAAGTCAAAAAACAACAGATGCTGGGGAGGATGTGGAGAAATAGGAACACTTTTACAATGTTATTGGGAGTGAAAATTAGTTTAACCATCTTGGAAAACGGTTTGGTGGTTCCTCAAACACCTACAGGCAGAAATACCCAACAATCCCACTACTGGGTATATACACAAAGGAATATAAATTATTCTATTATAAAGATACATACACGCTTATGTTCATTGCAGCACTATTGACAATATCAAAGAAATAGAATCAACATAAATGCCCTTCAGTGACAGATTGGATGAAGAAAATATGGTAGGTACATATACACCATGGAATACTATGCATTCATATAAAGGAACGAGATCATGTTCTTTGCAGTGACATAGGTGAAGCTGGAAGCAATTATCCTCAGCAAACTAATGCGGGAACAGAAAACCAAACACCACATGTTCTTACTTATAAGTGGAGGCTGAATGATGAGAACACATGGACATACGGGAGGGAACAACACACATGGGTGCCTGTCAGGTTTTGGGTGTGGGAGAGCATCAGGAAGAATAGCGAGTGGATGCTGGGCTTAATACCTAAGTGACAGGATGATCTGTGCCTCAAACCACCATGGCATATGTTTACGTATGTAACAAACCTGCACATCCTGCACATGTACCCCAGAACTTAAAATAAAGTTGAAAAAAAAGTTTCTCCTTAAAAAAATGATATAAACAATTGATAAATTCCTAGAAAGTCAGACCAAGAAAAAAAAAAAAACAAAAAAAACAGAAATGGGCCAAAAATTTGAAAAGACATTTCACAAGAAGAATTTTTTACAATTGATCAATAAGCAGACAGAATGTGCTTAGCACCTGAAGCCATTAGGAAAATGCAAATTAAAATAATGAGGTTACTCATTCTGATGTAAAGTTAGAAAGACAGACAACCACATATATTGTCAAGAATAAGGAAGGACTGAACATTTTATACAATATTGACTGGATTAAAAACCATTTTAAATGTGTCTTTGGCGTTTCTCATATATTTGAAAATATAGTTACTCCATGACTCAGCAATTCTATTCCTATATTCTTAAGAGACACATAATGTCTGCCAATAAAAGTCTTGTACAGTTACTCTTGTATGTAGTTTTATTCATAATAGCTAAAATCTGGAAACAATCTCAAATCTACTAAGAGTAGAATGAATAAACAAATTGTAATATGTCTATTAAATAGAACAAAACAATAAATAAAGAACAACTTTTGGTACATGCAACAACACAGATCATTCTCAAAAAAATATTTTAAGGAAAAGAAGCCAGTCACAAAATAATATAATATTCTATTCCATCTATAGGCAGAAGAATATTAAACAAAACTGAATTATAGTAATAAAAATAAAACGGGGCTTGCTCATGAGTTGACTGAAAGGGTCAAAAATAAATTTACATGGTGATGGAGTACAATGTGTTCTATGTAGTTTGATTGGAGCATTGTAATGCTCTTGTCAAATCTCTTCAAATTGTATTCATTGGTGCAGTTTGCTTTATATATATATATTTTTATCATAATGTAAAAAATAAAATGCATTATATTTTGTTATATCCTTATATAAATATATTACATATAATATATTTATATATTATATAATGTATGAAGAAGAATGATGGGTGACTGCAGCTGCATTGCCTTTACTCCACCTCTACATAAAAGGACTCAGCTAACCAGACCAAAAAGTTTACTATTGTTCAGGGAGAAACTGCTTTGGGAACTATCCCAGTGTCCTCCTTATTTGATAAAAGTAATGAAATCATGCTAAATACTTCTTGGTTGGGGTCATTGGATTGTCACTTGCCAAGTGGTCAGTCAAAGCCCACGTTGTGTAACAATTTCTGTACAATAAGTTATTTTAAGAGAGAGATCACATTAACATACCTTTTATTACAGTATGTTGTTATAAATGTTTCTTCTTATTATTATTGTTTTAATCTTACTGTGCTTAATTTCTAAATTAAAATTTATTATAGATATCTACCTATATATGTATAGGAAAAACAGTGTGTATATATTATATGTATTATATATGTAAATATTATATATACTATATATATATATTATATATATAGGACTTGGGGCTATCTAGGATTTCAGGCAGCCACTGAGGGTCTTGGAAAGTATGCCCCATGCATGCATGCATGACAGACTTCTGTTGTTTTTTTATATGCCCTTCTTTCATTGCCATAAGAATCTCCTTAGCAATAAAATCCAAATTAAAAATAAGACTGTGACTATTGCAGTTAACCATAGTTAAACTATAGTTTTCAAATAATTAAGTTGCTCTTTACTCATAAATGAGCTATTCTATTTAAAGGCATTTACTTTTGGGTGTTTCAGGAGTAATTGATAAATTACAAAGGTTTTCTAAAATGTCAGTGTTTTACAAAAGGTTAAGTGAAAACTAAATCAAATATGGCTTGGGCACTAAACAAATTTGTCTCTCATTTCAGGCATTTAAAACACTATTATAAAATAAACCACCTTAAAAATCAATAATATTAATATTATGATTTCAAGCATATCAATTTTATATCCAGGGAGCTATTTGTCTTGAGTGTTCAATATTTACATAAAATTACTCTAAGTTTCATTGATTGAAATCTAATTTAATAAGCAATTTTAAATTATTAAAATTTAATTGTCAACTATATTTAAGCATAACAGTTTCATTGAAGACAATGCGGGAAAAATGCCTATCCTTAAAACACTGATTGACCTAATTATTTCATTTTCTTTATTATCTAATCTTTGACAAGTGTTTCTTGTTTAAACGTCTTTACTAGATATAAGAAATGGAGTTGTGGAGGTCACGTTTTGTGACAAGATTGCTGAACATTATCAATAGACTCTAAAAAGATTAAAACTGTCATATCTAAAAAACTGCTACTTTGGTATCTAATTTTGTTTTGATAAAGTATTTCATATTATCCTGCCCATCATGTTAATATTGAAGATCTAAATATGGTAGATAATTTGAAAGCACTCAGTGTCAATGTTATGTCACCTACCAATTACTACACATTGAAAGAAAAATGAATGACATATATTCTTTTGAAATATACTCAATATGAAGATTCATTTTTGATGGTAACTTTAGCATGTATTTTTCTTTTCTTTAGTTGATAATATGGCAAAAAGTAATTGTGATTTATAAAATAGGCTATCAAAATTACATCCCAAAGTTTTCACCAAATAACTGAGCCACAATTTAGTTCAAATTTTTTCATCTTGCTACACATAGCTTTGTCTTTCTTGTGAATTTTGATTCCATTAGCATTATGAATATTGAAAAATAATTTACTAGAAAAGAGACTATGCAAATATTGCTGTTAATCTACATTTATCATTAACCTAGTATATAATTCAGTATAGTGATATAATTTTAACATGCCTGTTTATTTTACCTTTCTTGGCCAATAAACACATTCCGAAACAAACAATAACTAAATTGTGTTAGTCTAGTGTCAAATGAGACACTAAAAGAAATAGCTCAGAGTTTTAAAATTAATTTTGACTATGATGTCCATGAGTGTGTGTTTTATTATGCTTAGGAGTCTCAGAGCTTTTTGAGTATGTATATTTTGTCTTTCAATAATTTTAGATTATTATTATCTATTTTGTTTTTACTCAAATAAAATTTTTGCCCATTTTTTTCTGTCTCTTATTCTTTACAACTTTCAACTATATGCATGCTTTATCATTAGGTATCATTCAATAGCTCTTGTACGCCATACGTCAACTTTGTTCAATCTCTTTTCATGTTTCATTTTGACTTGAATAATTTTTATGTACCTGTCTTCCAATTTTCCTATTATCGTTTTCAGATGTGTCAAATTTTCTATTACATCCAAAGAAATAATTTATCATATTCAGTATCATAATATCATGCTTTTAATTTCTATCAATTTGATTTTTTAATTGCATTTCTGCTGAAATATCTCACCAGTTCATGCATATTGCCCACATGTTTTCTAACATACTGACCAAAGTAAATTTAAACCCCCTATGTGATAACTCTAACACTAACCTGGGCCATTTCTGAATTGGATTTTGTTAATTGCTTTATTTCAGGAAAATTGGTTATGTTTTCTTGCTTTTTTGTGTCATATACATTTTTTCTTTAATATTGAACGCATGACATTGAGGAAAAGGAACAAGGTAGAGCAAGAACACTATGGCAAGAGTATTCCTGGTGCATTTGGAGTATATAGAAGGATTGTATACATAGAATGACTGAGAGAAGGAGAGAGAACAATACAATTCAGATATGTCATAGGAGCTGCAGTTATTTGGAATTTTGAAGGTCATTTTTGAGAACTTGATTTTTATTATCCTAGAAATTGTGAGATGCTTTGGAGAGTTTTCAGTTTGAGGTGACCATTGGGCACCCAGGTACGTATGCAAGGCAATCAAGCCAGGAAAATCGCATTCTGAGGCAATGATATTCTTAGATACTACAAAAGTGACTTTTGTCCTGGACTTCAAGACTTAGAGGGCCACATGTCTTGCTCCTCTGACTATTCAATTTCCCTTATTGCATACATTTTGTGCAGTCAAGGGTGCATGGTCACCTGGAATCCCTAAAGCTCTTTTTAAACCTTGTTTCAGTTTTGTAGCATGCCAGAATATTCTGCTTAAATGTCCCAGGCATTCTTACAAGGCGTGTGTGGGTCTTTTCCTGAGTCGCAACCTCAGAGAACAACCAAGTGATGACTGTTTTCAGGATGATAGATGGAGTTTAGAGTTCCACTGAGGTGTATTCAGACACATGTATGTGAAGCCTTTCTCAGCATGGGAAGAAACCTGTAGTGGAGTGATATGGTGATGTTTCACAGGCTAGGGGCTATGTCCCAAATTCCCCTATTGCTATTATAAATCATTCCAAGATGTTTAAATTCAAATTTGGCCATTCATGATTTCTGGAGTTAAATATGTCACAGCAAAACATTTATTCAAGAATTTATTATCTTAAAGCTGGAAAAAAGTTTAATATCTTAATTTTGTAATGGCATAATTTAAAATAGGCAAATGATATTTGAACCTTCACATGTAGTTTTGTAGCAGACTAAATATTAGAGGAGAGCCTGTTTGAGAGTCATTGGCATATAGATGTTATTTAAAGCCAGAAGTCTTGAAGAAATTACAAAAGCAAAGAATATAGAGAATAAAATGTACCAAGACTGAAGCCTTAAAGCTGTTCCTACATTAAAAAATTAATGAGAAGAAATAGGACTTGAAGCACAACCAGAGAAGAATGTTTTGGTGAGGTACAATTAAAATTAGGCTACGAGGCCATGTATAGCAAACATATATTTAAAAAAAAAAAAAAAAAAAAGAAGGAATGATCACATATGTCAAATGTTTCTGATAGGACAAGGAAGATAAAGGCTTCAACTTGACCATTGCATCTAGGTACCTGGCCAACACCAGTAAACTAGATGAGAGCATTGTTCATGGTATAAGGGTAGAAAAATACATTGGAAAGTCAGAATATAATATCCTAATATGTTGAAACATGGACTGATAAAAAATTGGCAAAAGTTGTATAATTTTTTGTTTGTCTAGTACTATGCATATATATGATATATATATATCTCAAAAATAATTATACCTGCAAAGAAACTCAAGCAGCCACCTGCAAGAGATTAAAAAAATACTCTTACTCTTTCCTAAAGTAGAAAAACTTTGTATTATGTAAAATGACAGATGGCAAACTCAATCAATTCTAAAAATGATAAAGTGTGGTTCTAGATTGTAATATAATTAAAATGTTGATATGGTTAAATTTTGTGTCCTCACCCAAATCTCATATTGAATTGTTATCCCCAGGTGTTGAGGAAGAGACCTGGTAGGAGGTGACTGGATCATGGCGGGGTAGTTTTCCCCGTGCTGTTCTCACGATAGTGAGTGAGTTCTCGCAAGATCTGATGGCTTTATAAGCATCTGGCATTTCCCCGGTTTGCACTTCTCTTTCCTGCCACCATGTGAAGAAGGTCTTTACTCCTCAGTTGCCTTCTGTCATGATTGTAGGTTTCCTGAAGCCTCATTAGCCATGCATAGCTATCAGTAAATTAAACCTCTTTCTTTTATAAATTACCCAATCTCGAGTATGTCTTCATTGCTGTGGGAGAACGGACTAATGCAAACATGTCTTCAGAACATTATATTTTGAGACTCAATGCAATTTGGTTTATACCCCTATCGTTCTGTATTTGTAAAATTAAAGGTTAAAGCTACCTAGGCCTGGAATTGGTTGCTTGAAAGGTTTTTATTTAAAAGTTTAATTTCTAAAACTGACATATAGCTTTTAGATTTTTCTATTTCTTATCAGTTTTCTTAAGTAACATTTTTAAAATAATTTTTGCAATTTCATTTAGATGTTTAAATTTGTTTACATAAAATGTATACTGTTATTTTTATCTTTTTCATATGATCTGTAATGTGTTTCCTTTTTCTCTTTAATGATAATGGTGGGGTCTTTTGTTTTAATTGTTCTTACTTCGGTTTCTAAATGTTAATATTCTTTTCAAATAACATTTATTGAAACTCATTGTAAACATGTGTTCTATTTCATTAATTTTTGCTCTCAATATTAGCTCCATTATTATGGTTAATTCTTATATTTCAGTTAAGTTTAGTACATACATGTAGCCTTTTAGTTCGATAGATATTTGCAGGAGTTTCTCCATGGCCCCATACCTGTTTCATTGTCCAGATCTCTGTTATATTTCTGCCTGTACTACTAGTCTTTTACTATCCTGACTAGCAACTGAGTACCTGGCCTTCTCCATTCATTTTCCACTAAAACTACCACTGTCACTGAAAACGCAGCAGGGCATGGAGTTGTTTGAGCTCCCTCTGAAATCACATTAGCCCACTTAGTCAGCAAGCGTCTGGTTTTCACAGCTTGTCTGGCCCTGGTAAAACTATTGTGCGGACTGAGCTTTTGGGAGAGAATAGGGACAGCCCCAGGCCATAAATTCACAGACTCCTGCTGTTTGTTTCTATCAATAAATTCTTCTTATTTGCTGGAATCTTTCATTGATTTCCAGAGCCCTGAAATTGATACCTTTCAAATTTTTATACAGTTAAAATTATTTTAGATGGACATTTTTACCAAGCTCCTCCTCTGCCATGTGATTCCTGCTCCCAAGTGCTTACTTTTTAAAGTACAGGCTACGTCTATTTATCAGCAAACAAGGAAAGAGAGAAAACCACAAGGAGAGCACAAACACCCCTTAAGTTACCCATCCACAAGACTCAGAAGAAATCCTATGAAGGAGGTTGCATTTCCACAAGTAACATGGGATTTGGATTCAAAGTTTTATTTGGATTTTAAAGGAAAGAATAATTCCAAAGGCCTAGAAATTTTGGAAATGTTTAGGTTACACAAAGGTAGTAATTTACTCAAGTTGGGTAATTGACCGAATATCTTCAAAGAGAACCAGTATCTGTATTAGTGTGTATGTGACTTCAGAGTCCTTTATCTTAATCTCTAAAGTTAAAATCATGTGAATGAAGTAATGTAATAATTTTTACTAGCTTTAAATCATTTTATGAGACACCCAGTATTTCCATGGTATAGTAGTTATTTTATGTTTTGGTGCGCAAAATTTCATTAAGATTCTCTCAAACTTGTATTATTACTCCCATATTATATATTTATATTAACTAAAATTTTAAGATTAAGAGGAATTAGTCATTCAAATGATCACACTACTAGAATAAATCATCTTATCCTTAGACAAGCCCTTATGAAATTTTATTGATAAAGCATTATCGGACAGACATGGTGGCTCACACCTGTAATCCCAATACTTTGTGAGAGGCTGAGGTGGGGGGATCACTTGAGCCCAGGAGTTTGAGAGCAGACTGGCCTACATGGTGAAACCCCATCATTACGAATAATACAAAAATAAGACTGTGTAGTGGTATGTGCCTGTAATCCTGGCTATTTGGGAGGTTGAGGCAGAAGAATTGCTTGAACTGGGAGGCAGAGATTGCAGTGAGCAGAGATTGTGCCACTGCACTCCAGCCTGGGTAACAGGGCAAAACTCTCAAAAAAAAAAAAAAAAAAAAAAAAAAAAGAAAAAGAAAAAATTCTTAATATGTTTGTGGTTTAGCCTAATAAGTGCTTGATTACAAGTATCAATTTATTTTAATAAACATTCACATTTTCTTTGTAGCAATATCTTACATTTTAGGTTGTCAAAATTTATATATACACATGCATGCACGCAACCGTGAACACATCCTACTCAAAATTTTATCCACATTAAATTCTAGAAATATTATCATCTGGCATCATAGTTAAAATGTAAACTACTCTAATGTAAAGAAAAATAGAATTCTGGGAGGAAAGTTGAAGTTGGGGAGGTTGAAGGTTACAAGTAATTGTTTCTGATGGAAATTGCTCACTGGAAAGTACTCAGGTCCCCTTAGTTGGCTAATTCCCTGAGTAGCAATCAAGAACATTTGCCACTGGCCAAAACACAGTCAAAAGACAGATGAAAGTGATTGCAAGAGAGTTTAAATAGAATAACTCTCATGCTCCAGCAGAAGAAGAGTGATCTTAGACACTAAACCAGTGATTCTTGAAAGACTTATTGCCTTTGAATCAAAATAAAAATCAGTTAAACATATTTATGAACTATCCAGAAATACATAATATATCCGATAGCTAATGTTCCATTTGAAATTAACCCTTGAGACCACTAGTCATCTAGAGGTTATATATTATCTACTTTATATTGTCCCTAAAGTACCTCTGTGTTGGAGAAGGATAAAATAACAATGGGGTAGGCTATATTTACATTGCTCATCAAACAAGATTTGAATTTGTTGTACTGAATATTTTGTTCTAAGGCTTCTTTGGGGTTTGTCATTTCTGTTGCTTCTCCCTTTTCCCCCATTCAATTAAAATTTAATGTGCTGGCCGGGCGCGGTGGCTCAAGCCTGTAATCCCAGCACTTTGGGAGGCCGAGACGGGCGGATCACGAGGTCGGGAGATCAAGACCATCCTGGCTAATACGGTGAAACCCCGTCTCTACTAAAAAAATACAAAAAAACTAGCCGGGCGAGGTGGCGGGCGCCTGTAGTCCCAGCTACTCGGGAGGCTGAGGCAGGAGAATGGCGTGAACCCGGGAGGCGGAACTTGCAGTGAGCTGAGATCCGGCCACTGCACTCCAGCCTGGGCGGCAGAGCGAGACTCCGTCTCAAAAAAAAAAAAAAAAAAAAAAAAAAAAAAAAAAAAAATTTAATGTGCTTTGATTGATTTTTTTCCTCCAAAATCAATTCTCAACTATAATTCAATTATCCAACATCATTGTGAGATATCATTATTATAAGAAATAAATTTAAAATTCTACTTCAAAGACATACAATGAGCTAAATCAAGGTCTTCCAAACAAGAAAACCCTTAAAGCAACATGCCAAGTACATTGGGCAGCTGATCAGAGCTTGAATGAAGAAGGACCCAAGAGATTACACTAGCACTCATTTTTTTTCAAATAAAATAATCAATTTAATGTATATTTGGAAATGATCAAAAGAGAGAAGGATGTTGTTTCCAGTAAAATATTTATTATCTGAACTCTGCAGTTGATTCCAAATTCAAATGAATCATAAGTGATGAATAGGAGATTATGAGACAGAGCTTTTCAACAATCCATAGAAAATCCATTATAGTTGATGTTAATTGTCTTGGTATAAGGTTTCTTCATGTTTCTATTTTAAAAGTGTATTTTCTTTGGTTTAAAATAAAGTATGAAAACCTGCTTTCAAACCACAGGATTATTCTATTTATTTTCTTTTGATTATTCATTGATTTATTTTTGTTGGCAGAATTTGAAATTTTATAATACCTTCTGTTTATGTAACAACCTCAGATAAAAGGGTACTTTAGTTCCTACGATAAAGTTTAAATAAACACTACTAGTTTCTAAGGAAATAATTATAAATAAGTGGTATCAGGGAAAGAGTTTATGTCTATATTTTCATTTAAGTTATGAGAATAAGTAAGCAGTTAACACAAGCAAAAATGTGCACTGTATGTAGAAAATATTTGTTCATTTAGCTATAACATATTTATGCTTTCTACTCTCTGATGTAATTTTGAATTATCTTATAATTTCCCAGTATTTTAATACTAATGACTGTGTAAATTAATAGGTAGAATGATATTAATTTTCCTACTACTAATATTATTCTCTTTTTCCAAAGTAGAATATGGCTTTGTGGTACCTATTTATAGAAATATTTGCATACCTTGCTTTGTTAAAGTAATAATTTTAATTTGCTTCTAGCTATTATGGTGATCTAAAATGTCTGATTATCTTAAAACATCACAGAATGGCTCGAGGTTTTTCCTTTAATGTAGCAGATTTATATCCAATTTAAATGCTTAGTATGTTTTAAACTATTTCTTAAATGCATCAAAATGTAAAAAAATTATGCATTAGGTAAATAATATACAAATTTTCTTTGTAGATCAAGTTATTTATTTGTGTCCTCAGATAAATTTTCTGTTCTTTGCACTTCAAGATATTTTTAAATCCATGTTTAATCAATACATAACATATCAATTTAAGTTTTCTACTATTCAATGCAAAATATTTTCAAATGTGCTTTTTGACGATATTGCAGACACCTAGTACTCAAAAAAGTATAGAGAGATGCATTTAGAGGAAAAATAAAACTTTAAAGCTATAAATATATATTTAAAATTTATTAGAGAAAAAACATTCTGAGAATACGTTCTAATTCAGGGAAATTCCTATTATAATAAATATCATGAGGAATTGCAATGCTTTTGCTGTGAAGAATTTTGTATTAGTAACTTCTTTGTGACACGTCCGGGTCATTTTCTCAGGAAGTGCAACCAAATACAGCTGGGGTTTTGTCTCCTAATTTCTGTGTCCCAGTGTTTCGGTGCATGTAGTTAATTAAAAATATGTAGAATTAAAAAAAAGAAAATTCTACACAATAGTGGCATACCATTGGGAGAGGCTAGTGAGGCAGAAATGTGATTACTTTATTTTTGATATTTTTTAGAATTATTTATACATAGAGATAGTGATAACTGACTGATGTTGCCTACATACAGGTAGACCATTCACTCCCAGTATCTTTGGACATATAGCCCTAGAATGTTGCTCATATCCAGTTCTAAAGAGATAATGTCACGGAGTGTGCAAATGAGTTACTAGCCCTACCTGGCACACCTTTATATTCACCACGGCATTCCCAATGAGATCATATCTCCCTGGGTTTACCTCATGCAGTAATCATCATATTGGTGGTACTAGACTCAGGGCTTTGCTATCTTATGTGGGACTCTATCAGTGAACCACGTTGACTCTAGGACTCACTATGAGCTTGGCCAATATTTCTATCCCATACTACTATCTGAAATGTTCTACATAATATCTTTTCTTTGTTTTTTTTCATTCTCCTCTCATTGGTGTGGCATCTGTATCACAATCTGAAGCCTCTCTTTGCCTCCCCCTGTAGTCTCCTCCCTCTATTCTTCATAAGTATTTCCCCACAACATGCACATCATATTCCATCATGTTGTCTGTTTCTCAAATAACCAGAATTGATCATAATGGTAACCAGGAGAGGTCAATAAAGACAATTAGTTAAATAGTGCTCAGGGTCTAGATCACCTACTGCCAGGTCTGACTGCACTGTACTGCAAGGAAGAATGCATCCTGAGTAGAGTGTAAGACACAAATACTCTCTGGCTCAAAGTGAAAGCCTGATTGCTGAAGATTTCACCAGAGGTGATCCAGCAAAACACCCTGATTGCCAATGGAATGATTCACATCTGAGAGTCATACGGGACTAACAATGTCTATGAGATCAACCAAGCTGGCTCATCATTACTAAGTAGCATTGACACCCTGGAGAGTGGTAACAAGTGATAACAAGAAATTTAAGGCAAAAGACAGATGTAAATTATTTAGTAAATAGTAAAGGCTAAATACAAGACCTAGAGGCCTTTTAATATTTTTGTAGATTATGAATCATCCTTATATTTTTCAGTAGGAGAGCAAACAAACTGAGGAACAGTCTGACCACTTGCAGTATCTGTTCTAGAGAAGCTCACATGCCCAGCCAAGGCAGCTTTATCATGAGAAGATCAAGGTTTCCGTTGGGAAGATCTGGGACATTGAGGCATGAGATGGAGACATCTAGATAGATTACACAAAGATCTTGCCTCTACAGATGCCTCCTGAGCCATCTTTCCTATTAGGAATTAGAACTTTTCTCCAGAGAGAAGATACTTCAGAGATCACTATCTTTCAAGGAAACAATTGTCTCCTCTCTCAGACACCAATCTGAAAAGCAGGGTTAATTCGAAGCGTAGCCTGGCTGGGACCTGAGAAAGGAGGAGAGAAATTTCATCTTGAAAGAGCTGAAAAGATAGTAGCTAGTATGCACTATCAGAAGTCAGTCGAAGACATCTGAAATTGGAATTGAGGGTGCTTTATCAAGGAGTCTATTAGAAATATAATGGTGAATGCGGCCCCAACGTCCCTAAAAAGCTCAGCTGTGGTTCTTTCCTCCAAGTCAGGGATTATGGCAGAGGCAGCAGTCGTAGAGTTAAGCTTGTTAATAGCCCTGGAAATGGTGAGGTCTCTAAATAACAAAGGCCAGATAGTGGTATTTATCTGATAGAAGCAGCAGACCACAATGATACAGACAACTGGGAAAAACATAGAACCAACCAAAGGTCTTCACCCACCTAAGTAGTATTGTTGACAGAGCATGGCATCAGTCAGACCCAAATTAACAGACAGAAAATGGGAGTCATCCTTAACGTACAATCAGAAGAAAGTAAGGTTGATGGTGGTTCCTTTCATCAGTCTATTTAAAATGCCAATATGGTCCCTTAAAAAACCAGAGAGAGAATGTATACTACCTAAAGCTTAATAATTGGTAGCCATGATTGCTGCGCTGTATGTAGTATCAATGCTAGAGGATAAGGCTTCAGGTACAAGTTGCATAGCTATGGGTTTGATTAACTAATTGTTTTCTATTCTTATCAATAAATCAGAGTTTACAGTCACTTGAACTGTCCTAAATATTCACATATAATTTTGTCCCAGGTTATGCTAATTCTCTCAACTATGTCATACTATAATTAGAAGGAATCTAGATAATAAATTCATCTGACATGTGATAACATTGGATTATTATATTGATCATTTTGTGCTGATCCAGCAGAATGAGCAAGGTGAGGCTAGTATTTCTTTATACTGGCAATGGATATTAGAAAATATAAATTCCAAGAGGCCATTTTCAATAACACCAAAATATAAAATAATTAGATAGAAATCTACTGTGCAATTTTAACCATATTAGTAGAGCAGTTTTTGTTTTAATTTTTAATTTATTTATTTATTTATTTATTTATTTATTTTTGAGACCGAGTCTCGCTCTGTTGTCCAGGCTGGAGTGCAGTGGCGCGATCTTGGCTCACTGTAAACTCCGCCTCCCGGGTTCACACTATTCTCCTGCCTCAGCCTCCCGAGTAGCTGGGACTACAGGCGCCTGACACCTCGCCCGGCTCATTGTTTTTTGTATTTTTTAGTAGAGATGGGGTTTCACACCGTGTTAGCCAGGATGGCCTCAATCTCCTGACCTCACGATCCGCCCGCCTCGGCCTCCCAAAGTGCTGGGACCACAGGCGTGAGCCACTGCGCCCGGCCCAGAGCAGTTTTTAGTAAATCTAACACACTATCTTAATCTCAATGTACGCACTGAAATATGAAACATCTCCTGTGGCATAGTGCAAAAAACCCTGTCAAAACTTCATAAAACCATACTTTAGTAAAAAGCCACAAACTAGTATGTTCTACAACCTTATCAATACCGGAAAGAGATTTCCTGATATCCTCCTTTTTAAAAGTATGTTATTTTTGGCTAGGCGTGATGGCTTACGTCTGTAATCCCAGCACTTTGGGAGGAAAAAATGGGTTGATCACCTGAGGTCAGGAATTCACGACCAACCTGACCAACATGGAGGAACCCCCCCTCTCTACTAAAAACACAAAAATTACCTTGGTGTGGTGATCCGCGCCTGTAGTCCCAGCTACTCCGGAGGCTGACACAGGAGAATGGCTTGAACCCGGGAGGAGGAGGTTGCAGTGAATCTAGATCGCGCCACTGCACTACAGCCTGGGTGACAGAGTGAGACTCCGTCTCAAAAAAAAAAAAATAATAATAATAATAAAATAATAATAATAATAATAATAATTAGGTAATTTTTATTTTTATGAGTTCTACGCTTTGAAATCTAATGTGTTGTACCTATATTAGTCTCACTCCCATTTTACTAAAACTACTTCTAAATATATAGAATTTAGAGATTATTTTGAATATTTTAAGTAATCTCATTGGCTGTAGAATTAAGAACAACCACATAGTGACATGGAAGAGGAGTGTGGGAAAGTTCAGTCTGGGGGAACTAAAGATATGACAAATGTTTAGGAATGTGCCTGTGTAATAAAGATTGCCAGGATGGCAGTTTCGTTGCTCTACCTGTTACTATTTGGCACATTGGTGGAAAAAGGAAATAAAAGGCATGAAATTCCAATGAAGGGGCCCAGAAAAGGCAATCTCATAGTAGCATTAGAATAGACAAGAGGACCATTTAATGAACTAATATACCTAAGATGTGAAAGTAATATGCCATTTCCTGAGAGACCAACTCTGACTACTCAAAAGAAATTCTAAGATGTTCTTAACCTTTTCACCTTTTTGCCATTTCTGAAATCAGGATGAATCTTAAAATCGATGATGGCTTTCAAAGGAATTTGTCATTTTTTTCACATTTTAGCACATCTGAAATCAGAGTGTATCTGATGATCGGTGAAATCTTAGAGTGAATGAAAACAAGCGGGTTGTTCCATTATATTTTCTCATTACAATTTTATGTGTTTTTTTCTTTGTGTTTCGATAGAAAAAGTAGAGAAAGGACTTAGTATCATAGCTTTTCAAATGCTGTTTACCTCATGGTGGTTTCATTAAATGGTTTTGATACATCATTACTTTAAAATAAAATTGGTTCAGGGAGGCGAGTAAAGGTTGTATTTATCCAGGTTACTGGAGAAACGGTGGTTTTCTTAAAGATATTTTATTAAGAAGGAATGAGTATATAAGTGGAGTACTAGGCTGGTGCTTTCCTTTCCTTTTTATCATGAATGTGTCTACCTCATTTTACTTGATGTGAGTTATTTGCTTTCCAATGTCTAAAACTTTAGAGCAAAGTAAGAATGAGGCTGTTGTAGGTGATAAACAGATAGTAGGAAAGCAGAAGAGAGAGGCAACATGGAAGAAAATAATTTCTCCAAAGTGATATTCAATCTTTACTTTTTCTCTTACAAATAGGTTTGTAAAATGAGTAAGGATGGAATGTTAGTTTAAGGAAAATATTGTAAGTCATGTTATTCATCTGTCTTGAAATCTTTATATTGTCCTAATCTGAGGGAAAAAGAAATTATGTTTTAGACAAATTGTAAATATAGCTATCAAAAAGTAGTGTGCCCTAGGAGGTAGAGCTTTGGAAGGAAACTATATAATAGTAAAGAAAAGGGAAAGAATAGATGATTTTGTTGGTTAGAAATGGAAAGAATGACACTAAATATAATAGAACTATGTGAACATTACAACACCTTTTAAAAATGTTGAGAGGCAAGTTTCTAAATATAAAAATAAGTGGAATCCCAGAAAAATTTCAGATTTGTATATTTTGGAATCATAAGGAAATAATAGGAAATGACGATTAGGCAGGTTTTCATGAAAGATGAGAAGCAAGTAGCTCTTTGGGATCTTACTGATGAGAAAACATATTTATGCCATTGAAAAGTAAGGAATAAGAATAGAAGAAGGAACTATCTGAGGCACATTTTCATTAATTAGATTGCAATAGCGCTAGTTTGAAAAAATATTTGATTATATATTCTATGTATAATCTAGGAGGAAATATGTCAAAACTTGCATTACTGTTTATGCTGGATCTACTCCAACTATATTCATTGCCAGATAGAGGAACTGGTTCCAGACAGACATCCTAAAGTCTGCAGTGTGCAAGTCTCTGACCTAAGTATCTTCCTGAGAACTCTCTACGAAATATCCATAGTCTACGTCATGTTTTGGTTATGGTTATTTTTCTGATGCAAAAGAAAAAAAAAAAAAAGGAGCATCGCAGTAGATAAACACACACAATAAATATTGAACACTTATTTATTTCACTTCTTGTTTTCCTGTTAGAATTTCCAGGCCATGGAAGAACATTAGAAAAGGTTCAGAAACAAGCTTCATTCCTAAATAGAATTCCTTTTGCATGTTTTAGTCTAAAACTGTTCCTAAGGAACCCCATGATATTTCCCCTATGTCCACATTTCTAATATTGTGTTTCGTTGTGTTAATAGAGGTCTAGAATATATTATTTTGTTAAATAGCTTTGGGAAACACAAGGTTAACTTATTATACAAGTATTTATTATATATTTCTAAGAGGTAAGTACAATATGATAGATATCTCAAATAAATTTGCTCATCAGGTACTGCTAACTGCAAAAGGATTTTCAATTAATTCAGTTGACAGACCTTTGAGTGAAAGATTTATTATATTCAATAGTCACTGGATTTCTGAATTCAGTGAAGTTGCAGACAAGTATTTTTTTTTTTTTTTAGCTCACCTGCTTAGTGAGCTAACAAGAATACATTCTTTTCTGATCCCAATATGCTCCATAGATATAAAGACAATACTTAAAGTCATTATTTACTTTTTTCTTACATTGGGCAATATTTCAAACTAATAAAAATCCAGAGTCTTACATGGCAAAAATGCCTTATATGACCAGGCCATAGGAAAGTTTCATTTTCCTAAATTCTATTTGAAGTATTATTCCAATATTATGATTAAATCATACAAAACCAGTTATTGTTGTGTTTATCAAGTTCGCAGCTTCTTATCATCACTCCAACTAGTTTGTTTTGTTTAACTTCTTGATTTTCTTTCCATTGTTACGTTTAGTTTTATCTATTTCATAACGCCATCTATAATTAGTCTAACAAAAACCACTCAATTCTCAGTTCATGATAGTACAGAACTTTGTACATCCCACCATTACAAATTATCTCTGGATATAAGAAAAAATGGTTTTTTAATTTAATTTTTAATTTTTATTTTTTGAGGTTATATTGTAAGTGTATATATTTATAGATACATGAGATGTTTTGATGCAGGCATATAATGCATATTAATCACATTATAGAAAATGGGGTATTCATATCCTCAAGCATTTATGCTTTGTGGTACAAACAATACAATTATACTCCAGAAAGGTATTTTTGAATGAAGAAACAATGAATATAGATTAATTAGCCAGCTTTAAAAATTCAGATGGCCAATAAACATAGGCAAAATGTTTCCACCTCCTTAAAAATCATATACATACATATATATGTATAAATTAAATGGAGATACATGTTTTCAATTCTCTTTCTAAAAGATCAATAAGATTTATTATACACAATGATCGTAGGGGAGTGGGTGGAAAAACAGGCATTCATAGAAGGTGAGAATTCTTATCTATCATCAAATCCATCAGAATACCTGAATCTACTCCACAGTTAATGTTTTCTTCCTGTTAAGATTGAAGTATGTCTACTCCTAATATAGATGAGCCTTTTCATTTGTACTCTGGATTCCATCCTCTTTCAACTTCTCACAGTCATCATTCATACAATTTTCCCATGCTTCCATATCCTCATTTTCCCTCTCCACTGAACTATTTTCATCACCATACATTATACAAACATACTATAGTATCTGCCATCTAAAAAATTCTCTTTTGAGTCCATGTCCTCTAGAACACTTTATATTTTGTTTCAAATTTTGGAATTAGTTGTCTACATTTGAAGTCTTTATCACTTTCCATTCTCTTCTTTAAAGTACCATTTGTCAATTGCCTTCATGACATCAAACCCAATAGGGTGTATCTGGTCTCATCTTGTTCAATAGCTCAACCATATTTGGTCACTGTTTTAACACTCCCATTCTTGAAGTACTTTTCTTTGGCCATAACACCGTGGCCTCCTAATTTTCCTCCCACCTCACTGGACACTAGAGAGAATATCTCTTGTGTCAGCAACTTTTACTCTGCTCAGCTCCCAAATGTTGGAGTTCTCCAGGGCTCCATGTTGGAATCTCTTCAACGTTTTTAGCATAATATTTTCTTTTTTCCCCCATAGGTTATTGAGGAACAGGTTGTGTTTGGTTACATGAATAAGTTCTTTAGTGGTGATTTGTGAGATGTTGGTACACCCATCAGCTGAACAATATAAACTGCACCCTACTTGTAGTATTTTATCCCTTACCCCCTTCCCTTCCCATCCTTTCCTTGAGTCCCCCAAATCCACTGTCATTCACAGGCCTTCGCATCCTCATAGCTAAGCTCGCACTTATGAATGAGAATATACGATGTTTGGTTTTCCATTCCTGAGTAACTTCACTTAGAATAATAGTCTCCAATCTCATCCAGGCCACTGCAAATGCCATTAATTCATTCTTTTTTGTGACTGCAGAGTATTCCATCATATATATGTACCACAGTTTCTTTTTCCACTCACTGATTGATGGGCATTTGGATTGGTTTCACGTTTTTGCAATTGCAAATTGTGCTGCTATAAACATGCATGTGCAAGTATATTTTTTGTATAATGACTTATTTTCCTCTGGGTAGATACCCAGTAGTGGGATTGCTGGATCAAATAGTAGTTCTACTTTGAGTTCTTTAAGGAATCTCCACACTATTTACCATAGTGGTTGTACTAGTTTACATACCCACAAGCAGTGTATAAGTGTTCCCTGTTCACCACATCCATTCTATCATCTAGTATTTTTCTTTATTTTTTGATTATGGCCTTTCTTGCAGGAGTAAGTTGGTATTGCATTGTAGTTTTTATTTGCATTTCCCTCATTGTTAGTGATGTTGAGCAATTTTTTTCATATGTTTGTTGGCCATTTGTATATCTTCTGAGAATTGTCTATTCATGCCCTTAGCCCACTTTTTGATGGAATAGTTTGTGATTTGGATAAAAGTCATTTTAAATAGAGCCAGATAATATCTCATTGTAGCTTTCATTTGCATTTTTCTGATGATGAATGATGTCGAGAACTTATTCATATGCCTGTTTTCCTTTTGTATGTCTTGTGAGAAATGTCTATTCAGATCTTTTGCCCATTTCTTAATTGGATTATTATTTTTTTTCCTATAGAGTTGTGTGAGCTTCTTATATATTATGGTTATTAATCTCTTGTCAGATGGGTAGTTTGCAAATATTTTCTCCCATTCTGTGGGTTGTCCCTTTACTTTGTTGATTGTTTTCTTTACTGTGCAGAAGCTTTTTAATGTGATATAATTCCATTTGTTAATTTTTGCTTTGGGTGGTCATGCTTGTGGAATATTACTCAAGAAATCTTTGCTCACATCATTACCTTGGAGAGTTTCTCCAATATTTTCTTGTAATTGTTTTATAAATTGAGGTCTTAGATTTAAGTGTTCAATCCATTTTCATTTGGTTTTATTTGATTTTTGTATATGATGAGAAATAAGAGTCTAGTTTCCCTCTTCTGCATGTGGATATCTAGTTTTCTCTACATCATTTCTTGAAGAGACTGTCTTTTCTCCAATGTATTAGGTTAGTGCAAAATTAATTGCAGTTTTTGCCATTACTTTCAATGCTTAATACATGTTCTGGGCAACTTTGTCAAAAAATGAGTTCACTGTAGATGTATGAGTTTGTTTCTGGGTTCTCTAATCTGTTACTCTGGTCTGTTTCTGTGTTTTTGGCAGTACTATGCTGTTTTAGTTTCTATAGTTTTGTAGTATAATTTGACATCAGGTAATGTTATTCCTCTAGTTTTTGTTGTTGTTGTTGTTATTGTTGTTGTTGTTGTTGTTCAGAATATCTCTGGCTATTCTGTGTCTTTTGTGGTTCCATATACATTTAGTATAGTTTTTTTGTTGTTGTTTATGTGAAGAATATCACTGGTGTTTTGATAGGGATTGCATAGAATCTGCACATTGGTTTGGGTAGTATGCACATTTTAACAATATTGATTCTTTCAATCCATGAACATGAAATATCTTTCCAATTTTTGTGTTTCTTCTTCAATTACTTTCATTAGTATTTTGTAGATTTCACTGTATAGATATTTTGCTTCATTGGTTATGTTAATTCTTTAGTATTCAATTTTATTTGTGGCTACTGTAAATATAATTGTTTTTTGCATTTCTTTTTTTTAGATTGTTCAGTGTTGGCATATAAAAGTGCTACTAATTTATGTATGATGATTTTGTATCCTGCAACTTTTCTGAATTTGTTTATCAGATTGCAGAGCTTTTTGTTGTTGTCGTTGTTGAAGTGCTTTCCTTTAAAAAAAAATCGTATTATCTGCAAACAAAGATAATTTGATTTCTTCCTTTCCAATTTGAATGTTCTTTATTTATTTCTTTTGTCTGATTGCTATAGCTAGGACTTCCAGTACTATGTTTAATAACAGTGGTGAAAGTGGGCATCCTTGTCTTATTCCAGATCTTAGGAGAAAGGCTGTCACTTTTTCCCCATTCAGTATGATACTAGCTGTGGGTCTGTCATGTATGGGTTTTATTATATTAGCAGGCATGCTTTATTTTTTTATCCTCTTTTCTTTCATCTCCTCTTACAGTGTATTTTCAAATAGCTTGTTTTCATGCTCACTGTTTCTTTCTTCCGTTTGACCAATTCCGCTATTAAGAGACTCTGATGCATTCTTCAGCATGTTAATTGCAGTTTTCAACTCCAGATTTTCTGTTTCATTTTAATTATTTCAATGTCTTGTTTCATTTATTTGACAAAATTCTGAAGTCCTTCTCTGTGTTATCTTGAATTTCTTTGAGTCTCCTCAGCTATTTTGAATAGCTTCTTCAGTTTCCTAAGCTATTTTGAATTCTCTGTCTGAAGAGACGAATATCTCTGTTTCTCCAGGATTGGTTCCTGGTGCCTTAATCAGTTCATTTGCTGGGCTAATGTTTTCCTAGCTGGCCTTGATGCTTGCAGATGTTCACTGGTGTCTGGGCATTAAAGTGTTAGATATTAATTGTGGCAATCTGTGCTTCACAATCTATGTCTGTCCTTGGGAATGCTTTCCAGGTACTCAAAAGGACTTGGGTCCCAAACCCTGTAATGATGTTTTTCTTGTAGACTCATAGAGGTACGAGCTGTGTGGTCTTGTGTAAGATCCAGAAGAATTATCTGGATTACCATGGAAAAACTTGTTATCTTCCCTTACTTTCTCCCAAACAAATGGCATGTTTCTCTCTCTCTCTCTCTCTCTCTCTCTCTCTCTCTCCATCATGAGCTGCTTGGAGCTGGGGGTGGGATGATACAAGCACCCTTGAGGCCACCACCAGTGAAACTGCCCTAGGTCAGACCTGAATCCAGCACAGCACAGAGTCTTGCTCAAGGCCTGTTGTAACCACTACCTGACTATCACCTATGTTAGCTCCAGGCCCTGAGGCTCTACAATGAGCAAGTGATGAATCCATCCAGGTTTATATTCTTCCATTCAGGGTAGCAAGTTCCCCTAGCCCCTGGATGAGTCCACTGATGCTGTCTGGCAGCCAGGGATTGGATTCAAAAACCTTAGAAATCTAGCTGGTATTCTATTCTATTGTAACAAAGCTGGCACTCAAACCTCAGGACAAATCCTTCCTGTTCTTCTCTCCTCTTTCTACAAGTAAGGAGCCTCTCTTAATGGCTGTCACCATTATCAGCCCATGGAGAGTTCTGCCATTTCACTGCCAATCTTCACTTAAGGTCCATGGGCTCTTCAGTCAGCTTGTGGTGAATGTTGTCAGGTCTAGGACTCATTCTTCAGGTCAGTGGGCCCCCTTCTGGCCCAGGCAGTCCCAGAAATGCTGTGCAAGAGCCTAGGATTGGAATTTATGACCCCGAGAGCCTACTTGCTGTTCTACCTCACTGTGGCTGAGCTGGTACCTGAATCCAGTACATCTCAGGATTTCACTCAAGGCCCATGGTGTACTAACTGGGTATTGCTGTTGGTTATTCTGGTCCTGAGGTCTTCTTAGTCGGCAAGTGATGAATCCTGCCTGGACTGAGTCTTTCCCTTAAAGGCAGTGGGTTCCCTTCTGGCCCAGGTTGCATCTCAAAATGTCATCTGGGATCCAGGGCCTACAATGAAGGCCTATAAACTCTGCCTGTGGCTCTATCCTACTGTGGCTGAGCTAGTATCTAAGATGCAAGAAAAGGTGCTCTTTACTCTTATCTCTCTGCTGTCCTCAAGTGAAAGGAAGGAATCACTTTTGTTGCTGCAAACTGTACTATCTGTGGTTGGTGAAAAGGAGGCACAAGCATTCCCCGAGTCACCCTGTCCTGTGTCTAAGTCACGCACTACCCCAGTCCACTGGCTATAAGACCAGCACAGCATCATGACTTGTTTAAGAATTGCAGCCCTTGTGTTCAATACTGCTTTTCAAGTTCATCTACGACTCCAGAGCACTTTAGCCCATGATGGCAAGGCTTGCTGGAACTGAAACTCATACAGCTGGAATGGGCATTTTCCCTCTGGCTCGGACTGGTCTAAATCTTTTCTCCATGAGCAGGTGCTGGCTGAGTTCAACACGGTTTTGCTTTCCACTGTGGCAGCCAGCACTCTGTTCAACGCAAAGTCCTCCATTCATTGTGTTTTCCCTTCCCCAAGTGCGTAGATTATTTCTCTGTGCCACACACCCACAGCCAGGGGAAGCAAAGAGGCATGGAGTTAGTGATTCAGGACTGTCTCTTCTACCCTCCTCTGCGCCCCTTTCAGTGATAAAAAGTTAAAATTAGGTACTGTGATTACTCACCTAGTTTCTGGTTTTTTGAAAGTGCTTTTTTATTTGCAGATGGGGGACAATCAGTGGAGACTTTTATTCTGCCACCTTGCTCCACCCTCTCTAACTCAATTTTTTTAAGTTATTATTTAACCAACTCTATCCTTTTATTACTGAAGGAGAGAGAAATAGACAAGAATTTAGACTGTTATAAGATCCTGGGATGGTTCATGTTAGGTGTTCACATGATGGAATAAAGGAATGCCTTGAGAATCGGTAAAGCATTACTTCTGGGGGTGTTCGTGAGGGTGTTCCAGAGGGCACTGGCATGTGCGTTGTCGAACTGAGGATGGAAGATTTATCCTCCAAATACCATCAAATCAACTGGGGACCTGGGTAGAACAAAGTTGGAGAGAAAAGCTTTTTCTCTCTCCTGGAGCTGGGGTGTTCTTCTTCTTGTGCCCTTGAACATCAGAATTCTCGGCTGTCTGGCCCTGGGACTCCAGGACTTATACCAGTACCCTCCCCCCCCAACCTGGCTTCTCTGGCCTTTAGAATCCACCTGAGAATTGCACCATTGACCTTCCTGATTCTCAAGCTTTTGGATGTGGACTTAGCCATGCTACCAACAT
Organism: Macaca mulatta; assembly: GCF_049350105.2. Classification (NCBI taxonomy): domain Eukaryota; kingdom Metazoa; phylum Chordata; class Mammalia; order Primates; family Cercopithecidae; genus Macaca; species Macaca mulatta. Next base: position 36,097,058 of record NC_133422.1, read on the forward strand.
CTCTCCAGGTCTTCAACTTTTAGATGGCCTGCTATGGGGCTTTGTGCCTCCATAATCATGTGAGTTCATTTCCCTAATAAATAAATCGTAAATTCCCTCTCTGTCTATCATCTATCTATCTGACTTTCAGCTATGAAAATATCTACCCTGTTTATTCTGTCTCTCTGGAGAATCCTGACTAATATAGATCCTTAGAACAGTAAGAGCTATACCATTATCATGACATTCAACCCCAAAGGGATAGTCAAATGCACATAAGGAAATCAGGTGCATTTAGAATGCTGGAGGCATGAATTGTCATTCAAACTGCACCACAGACTCAGCTATTATATTCCATTTGTTTCTTAGGAATGAATGTCCTTAAAATTAGGAGCCAGCTGAAGAAGACATAGAAGTGTTACAGCATATTCTGAAAAATAATCAGGTATTTAATACAAGCAGAACTAAAATTATTTTTTAAAAAAGGAATAACAGGGCTGGGCACAGTGGCTCACACATGTAATCCAAGCATTTTGGGAAGCCTAGGTGGGCGGATCACCTGAAATCAGGAGTTGTAGACCAGCCTGGCCAACACGGTGAAACCCTGCCTCAACGAAAAATATAAAAATTAACTGGGCGTGGTGGCAGGCACCTGTAACCTTAGCTACTTGGGAAGCTGAGGCAGGAGAATCATTTGAACATGGGAGGTGGAGGTTGCAGTGAGTCAAGATCATACCATGGCACTCTAGCCTGGAAGACAGAGTGAGACTCCATCTCCAAAAAAAACCCCAAAAAAACGCAATAATGGTATATATGCAAAACTTGTCTCTAACCCAGATTATTCCTGTTTAAATCAATGAATGTGATATTTTAAACAATAGGCCTTCTCAATAAAGCCATCCTTGCATAATGTGTTCATTTGCAGGAACTTTAAAATTCGTTAGCACTTATCAGTTTAAATCAAATGAAGTTAATTTAATGTTTATATATGTCTCATGTAGTTATAGATACATATGATAAATGTATGTATTATGATATATACACACACAACTATTTGGAAAGGTAAGATATAAATTAAATATGATAAAATACTATTTTATATCAAAGTTAATTGGTAACTGGGATAAAAGTAAAAACCAAAAACAGAAAAGTACCAGCTGATGCTGTAACATTGTTACAGGCAACAGTAATAAATGTGTGACTTTCTTTGTAAAATATTCAATTTACTTTTTAAACCATAAAACCAAATACTGTTGAAGTAACCTCTAGTGTGGATGAAAGTAATATTATTTATTTCCTTTAACAATAGGTTGTCATGATGAAGATATCAATGAACAAATTCAAATGCATCATCTCTGCAAATATTTTTTCTGTGGCTTAACCTTAAAAACAACTGTTAAAAAATCTAGTTTCTTTCTGTTTTGGCCTGTCAATTGCATTTATAGATATATTAGCAAAGTGATTTCCAGTGGTATCATATTATTTTGTTAAGAAAGCAGTGTTGTATTTAGATAGTTAAATAATCCTAAAAATCTTAAGCAGGGGGAAAATTATCAGGCTTATTTAGCACTAGATGACCTAAGAACAAACAAACAAACAAACAAATATTAAATTATTTTAGTTTCTGATAGTCTTAGGGCCAAAAGGTCTGTTCTTTCATCCACATTTGGTTCTTCAATAAATCTAATATCTGTTATGAATTCTATTAGGTTTCATCAAAGCCTAGAGATGTTTTGATGTATTAAACAAAAGCTGTAATTAATGTGATAGTAACTACAAACTTTATGAAGCATATCCTAAAATAATCACTGAAAATGTACCTTAATAAATGTTTTAATTTTTAATGTAGTCAATACTTCATTGGACTATGCTGTTGTATCATTAAAAGGTTTTAATTCACACCTGTGGGTCTTTCTTATTATGTAAAACCCCAGCGCATTCCTAGTTTTGTTTGTTTGTTTGTTTGAGATGGAGTCTTGCTCTGTTACCCAGGCTCTAGTGCAATCCTAAGATCTTGGCTCACTGCAACCCCCACCTCCCAGAATCAAGCAATTCTCCTGCCTCAGCCACCCGAGTAGCTGGGACTACGGGCACGCACTACCATGGCCAGCTAATTTTTGTACTTTTGGTAGAAACAGGGTTTCAACGTGTTGATCAGGCAGGTCTCGAACTCCTGACCTCATGATCTACCCGCCTTGGCCTCCCAAGGTGCGGGGATTACAAGCTTGAGCCACCGTGCCGGTCCTGCAATCCTGTTTTATGTTTGTTAATCACAGCACATGACAGAAGTTTTTATGGTGCTTGCCATAGCAGAAACAAAAATTTGCACATTTTATTTAAACCTACAGTTATTTTTCTTTGTATGTTACAGTCTTAAGTGAAATGTTTTTTAATCAGTTATTTACAGTGTGAAGAGTGCCCTGAAATTGAATTTCTCAGCATATCAAAACCAAGTCAGCCTGTTACTGATGGCTGAGATTTACTCAGTGGGCAAAGATTTCCCTACTAACAATGCTATATCTATCTTTATAAACATTTTTAAGACCTAAAAGGCAAGCAGCACTCATTATATAGTCTCATGATTGCTTTAAAACATTTTAGCAACTAGTCGGGTCGACATGAACGACGTAAATTAGCACTGAGATGTAATGCTGACAGAATAGACATATAAATTTGGCTTGCATCAATTTGTCAATAACTGGGTTGCAGTCCACTGTAGGCATACCTGTGTATACCTTACAAACAAAGCAAGTTTGCTATGCAAAGGAGCAAAAACATTATACTATATTCCTGGTCAAGCCCCAAATAAGCTATTTTGAAACATTTTCATTGACACATATTTTCTAACAAGAACTACCGATTTTTTTTTTTTTTTTTTTTTTTTTTTTTGAGACGGAGTCTCACGCTGTTGCCCAGGCTGGAGTGCAGTGGCGCGATCTCGGCTCACTGCAAGCTCCGCCTCCCGGGTTCCCGCCATTCTCCTGCCTCAGCCTCCTGAGTAGCTGGGACTACAGGCGCCCGCCACCGCGCCCGGCTAATTTTTTTTTGTATTTTTAGTAGAGACGGGGTTTCACTGTGGTCTCGATCTCCTGACCTTGTGATCCGCCCGCCTCGGCCTCCCAAAGTGCTGGGATTACAGGCTTGAGCCACCGCGCCCGGCCCCGATTTTTTTTAAACAGAAATATTGGTAAGGAGAGAAAAGAGAACGTATCATATAAAAATTAGGGTGTGAGAAGAATGGATACATTATAACATAGAATTGTATTTTAATAGTATTTATTCCTAGTTTCTTTCAACTTATTATAAATAATAGGCAGATTTTTCAAGGAAAAGTGATTTCCTGGGAGTGGAAAATGATCACATCTTGAAAACTTTGTCTTCTAAAATGGAAATACTCTGAGCAGGTAAGAATCTAAGTCTATCTTAAGGCTTTGCCAGTTTAGCCCACAGGAATGTCTGAAAGATACCAGCAGTAACCATACAGGATGGATTTCAAACTTTCTCATAACTCTTTTAAAAGAGTAATCCTTGTTTATTAGATATTGACTGGAGTTGTTCACAAAGCTTAGAGTACCATCTGGGCTGTAAATTCTGTTTAGAGAAAATAGAGTATAAAATTCTATAGAAGAGCCTTCTTAAACAGTAAGGTCCGATGATGAGTGCCAGGGGAATGCTGCAGAATGATTATGGTGTCATGGAAAAGGGAGAGGGACAAAGAGTGTTTACATTTATCAGAGAACTTATAATTATCACTTGACATCTTTCATTGAAATGACAAGAGATTTTTTTTCAAGCCAGGTAATTTTTACTATCAGCACCAGATAGAGGATGAGAACAGTATTAACAGTTCAGGAAATTTTAAGAATATCTAAATGATTCTGTGAAAATGAGATCAGATTAATCTAAGTATTGATCTTCATGGGTAACAATACTGTAATAAGGCTTTCCTGCCTGGGAATTAAATGTCCGATCACAGAATCCAAAGCTCTGGCTGTCGAGTAACCCTGTCCTAGACAATCAGTGGAACAAATCAAATGACTTCAGGAACTGTGACCATAACCTAAACCAGAAATTCTTAGATTTTACGTGTTTCCGAATCATGCTAGATTAGTCCAGCCAGCAGTCTGAGCTCTTGATTCAGTTGCTCTGGCGTGGCAGCCTGAGAGCTTGCATTCCTAACAAATTCCCAGGTGGAGCAGCTGCTGCTGGCCTGGAAACCACTCCTAGGGAGCGGTTTCTTACCCTCACAGAGAGCTAGCAAAAATGTTGGCTTCATCTGCTAAAGGGGCCACTGTGAATAATGCAGAGATGTATGTGGCTGCTACAGACTTCTAATAAGGTAATGTGAACTAAAGAATAGATTGCTGTGGGGATTTGAATCCCTCTCTGTTCCTGATATTTACTAACTGTGACTTCGAGAAAGTTACTTCAGTTCTCAAGCTTTACTGTTTTTATCTACAAAGTTTTGATTAAATTGCTCCCTACCACTAAGGCTGTAGTAATAATTGAAGTAATCTACGTGAAACTCTTAGCATAGTGGCCAGATTAGAATGAATACTCAAAAAATATTGGCTGGGCACGGTGGCTCAGGTCTGTAGTCCCAGCACTTTTCAAGGCTGAGGAGGGTGGATAACGTGGGGTCAGGAGTTCAAGACCAGACTGGCCAACATGGCAAAACCCCGTCTCTACTAAAAATGCAAAAATTAACTGGGCGTGGTGGCACGCGACTGTAGTCCCAGCTACTCTAGAGGCTGAGGCAGGAGAATTGCTTGAACCTGGGAGGCAGAGCCTGCAGCTAGCCGAGATCATACCACTGAACTCCAGCCTAGGCAACAGAGGGAGACACCATCTAAAAAATAAAAATAAATAAAAATAAAAAAATTAGCTACTTTTATTATTAATTGTGGCCACATAATTTAGAATACAACAATTCAACTAATCTCAGGCCATTAAATAAACAAGAAAAATAAGCACACTTCTCAGAATTTCCCAATTAACAATTTTAATAGGAATTATTTTTCATTTTCTTTTAAGTATTACTTACAGTTCTGTTCTCATATAGACACCTTCCAGTTCTTCACGGCAGGAAGGAAAGTTGACTGAAGAATTGCATCCACTAATATCCATAAGTGAAACATCAGATAGATAAAAAACATACAAACCAATACAGTTTCTCACCACATAATTTCCTCCCTGTTCTCCACAAGAGTGTCAAATATAAAACTTTAGAGCAATAAAATTACATGGGATGCATTTTTTTTTCCTTTTGTATGTGCCTAAATAACCAAATGTGGAAATAAAATAGTCCTTCTTACTCTTCTGTATTTTTCTTCTCTAAATATTAATAAATGAAAAAATCTCATTACATTATTTATTAAAATAATGTAATAATTATATTAAATTATATTAAATAATGTAATAATTATATTAAAATATATTAAATAATGTACATTAAAAATCTCATTTATTATTTACATTCTCATTGTTGAATGTAAAACTATTCAACAATCAAAAATAGGGGTGTCATGTTAAGAAATCATAAAAAATTGGAAGGGGGAGGGGGGGGAGGGATTGCATTGGGAGTTTTACCTGATGTAAATGACGAGTTGATGGATGCTGACGAGTTGATGGGTGCAGCCCACCAACATGGCACAAGTATACATATGTAACAAACCTGCACGTTATACACATGTACCCTAGAACTTAAAGTATAAAAAAAAAAATCATAAAAAATATCACCTTAATAACTATACTTATTTTGGAGGCTCCTTAGTAAATGCATTAAAAATTTGATATAAAAACACTCATTTGGCCAGGCGCGGTGCTCACACCTGTAATCCCAGTACTTTGGAAGGCCAAGGCGGGCGGATCACGAAGTCAGGAGATCAAGATCATCCTGCCTAACACGGTGAAACACTGTCTCTACTAAAAATACAAAAAAATAAGAAATTAGCCGGGCGTGGTGGCGGATGCCTGTAGTCCCAGCTACTCGGGAGGCTGGAGAATGGCGTGAACCCGGGAGGCGGAGCTTGCAGGGAGCCGAGATCGCGCCACTGCACTCCAGCCTGGGAGACAGAGCGAGACTCCGTCTCAAAAATAAATAAATAAATAAATAAATAAATAAATAAAATAAAATAAAATAAAAAACTCGTTTGACCTTTTTTGTCTCTACTTGCTCTAAAATTTTTAATTCTTTGCTGTCTGCTTCCTTCTTCATGCATCTACAAAGTTTACAACTTCAAGCACTCAATGGTCAATATCAGCTTTCTGATCCTATCTTGACTGACCTTATTTTTGAGCTCATAAACACTATTACAGAAAAATATACAACAATAGAGACTGAGAACATTAAAAATGTTTGTCTCTTAACTGAACCATCAGTTTTACCCAGAAATTCTATGACTATAGACAGCTCATGCTTTAATTTAATGCAGCAGAGATTGCATACTCCTCCACTAGCTCCTAACCCAACTTCATTACCTCTGTTATATATTTTATAAGAATGGAAATCTCCCAATATCCTATCATGGATGTTGCAGTCCTCCCTGTACATTTCTTCTCCCCTTTTATTGCAGTGAATGAATGTATCATCAACTAACAATAATTCTTCAAATAATGAATTTCAACTACGTCCTCTTTCACAGGGATGTGAATCTATTATTTTGCCTATCTTCTATAGTTCCAGTTTCTCTTTTGGCTTAGCTTCATAGCATTAAATATACTTACATCTTTTCTGTATAAAAGTAAATGTCCACACATATGTACACATACACAGAAAACACACGTACGGGATACTTCATAAATTCTGGTACCTTTTTTTTTTTTTTTTTTTTTTTTGAGACAGAGTCTCATCTGTCACCCAGTCTGGAGTGCAGTGGCGCAATCTCGGCTCACTGCAAGCTCCGCCTCCCGGGTTCACACCATTCTCCTGCCTCAGACCACGGCTCTACAAACAATATTATTAACCACATAGCTAATGTTAGTCTTTGGATATCTTGTTCCTAAACTTAACTTCTGAAGTATTTGAAGAGCAAAAACTCTTCTTTTCCTTGAAAAGATTTCTACTGTGGGATTTAAACACTTCAACTACATAATATACATAAATGTATTACAATTAGAATTATTATGAAAGCAGCATATATTAAATACAATGAGATGTTTATTCACTCATGCATTTATTCCATAAATAGTTGTGGAACATATAAGACAGTCCAAAAACTGGATTATTTGTTGAGACTGAAACAGTACTTATGATAGATGCAAAATTATTAAATTATAACTATGGCATAAGTGAAAAAATTAAAATAAAGACTGATACATGACTGTATAGCTAAAGTAACTTTATCTACTCCAGCCATGAAGGGTTTCTCAACCCTGAAGAGGATGCTAGAGTTAAAAGAAACTTGGTAAGGAAAGAGCATGAGCAGAGGTCTTGAGGGAAAAGAGGCTACGGTGATTAAAGACCGGCAAACATAAGCAAGAAGACTGCCTTGAGATGAGGCCAGAAATTAGCAGTGTCTATTAGCAGTGTTTATTCATTTTGCATCTATCATAAGTACTGTTTCAGTCTCAACAAATAATCCAGTTTTTGGACTGTCTTATAAACATTAGCAGTGTTTATTCAGAGCCTTAAAGAGCAAGTGATTTGGCACTTTATAGCATGAACTTTCAATACAACTGTAGAAGTTAAGAATGATGTGGGCTCTCATGGTAAGGAAGATTAAACAGATTCACTGCCTCTCTGACATTGCTGGTGGGCTTTAACAGATTGTGACAGAAAGAGAAGGGTAATAGTTTATGGCATTCTAGGACACAGAGGTGTCATAAGTAAGGAAGCCAGGCAGAAAAGTGTAATAAAGTGCTCAGTGGAGGTATGATCTCATACTTCGTAAAGGTGATATTCTGCCAGTGGGATATTGTGAACATTTTCTGTGTTTTGTACTGGAAAATATAATTAGTCCTAAGACTACATTTTTCTTTATTCTGGGAGAGAGCTGAGTAGTGAGCTCTCTAGTCACCAGATAAAAGATAAATATCAACCCATTCCTGTAGAAAAATAAAAATTTTTAAAAATGATATTTGAGATTACATGTTATTTTATTTTGTTTTATTTATTTTTTTGATATGAGTCTCCTTTTCTTATTCCGGCTGCTCTGGAACTCCTGGGCTCAAGCAAGCCTGCCACCTCAGCCCCTCAAGTTTCTGGAACACAGGCATGCACCACCATACCAGGATAATTTTTATTTTCCTAGTTTTTAGAGACAGAATCTTGCCCTGTTTTCCAGACTGATCTTGAATTTCTGGGCTCAAGCGATGCGCCTGCCTTGGACAACCAAAATTCTGGGATTACAGATATGAGCCACTATGCCGAGCCCAGATTACATGTTAAAAGTCATTTTATAAATTAAATCTGATATAATCATACAGATATAGATACTTTCTTATTTAAAATCTGAAATTATTTTATATTTAAAACTAACTTTATTTTTTTAAACTTTGGCCAATGTAGCTGTGTATTTTTGTAACTTTTTGTTCACCAGAGGGCATAGGCACAGCCAAAGATAAAGATAAGAAATATAATCTCATCTAAGCCTTTCTTCACTACCCAATTTTAACAAAGACTAGAACTAGGAAAAGAAAGGATTTCTTAATGTGTCGAAAACTTTAGTTAGACCTGTATTTTAAGAGCTGGAGATAACTGAAGATATTCCTTAGAAGAAGGTTGAGGTGACTCCAATCTTGGGATTCTTAGGCAGCTAGTTTGATACTAGAGGTCAGTTTTAAGACTTTGTAAACCCTAAAGATTACTTTTATTTACAATTGCCAGTTATTTGCTATATTGTATGGATTGATTCAATATTTTGTGGAATTAGAGTAAATTCTCAATTCTGAGGCAAGCTTGAGTTTCTCTATAATAGTCTCAGTAAAAATAAAATAAAAACCTATATCCAATCAGTAGTTAATCCATGGATTTTTTAGTTTTAAGGATTATAATACTGAGGAGGCTGAGAAACCTTGAGCAGATAGACCAGAACAACCTGTAAGCTCTCAGATATATAGACAGCTCTCAGATATGACTGAGGGTAACATATTGAAAATTGTTCATCTGAGGTCAGTAGGCCAGAACGGCACGTGTACTAATCTAGATATAAAAGTAAGCATAATTGATTTAAGATGCAAATAAGAGATATATGACTAAAAAGTACTAATTTTTTGCATTTTTAAAATCATGGAAATATAGTAAAAGTTTCATTTACTTCGCTTGAGTATCATGACAGAGGGCTCTTTAATGGTTAATAGCTCAGTGAAAATACAATAAGAGAAGCATGAGAGAAAGAAAAAGAAACAGAGTCTAATATTCTTTTTTATCATGATGAGTAGCTGAAATGGTAAAGTCAAACAAAATAGTAAAAAATTTTTCTCAAAACCACCTTGAAAGAAGGGCAGAATGAAATGGATGCGTGCGAAAATTGTCGAACAAAATTCATTTTCAGGCATCAGAGATGACTCTTCCCCCCTTTATACCTAAAGGAGTATAACAATTGAATTGTTTTTTTTTTTTTTTTTTTGCAAATGGAAATAAAGAAGCAGAACAGAGATTATGTCAGGAGTAAAGCTAAAGTATAACATGTCTTAAAGATAAAATCGTCCCGTTTCTTTTTCTAAGAAAATGCATTTATTATGGCACTAGAAAATATATTTTAAATTACATTTTTATTAAGCATATTATAATTAAATCTAATATTAAGTGATATTATCATAATTAGATTATCTTTCAGGATGAATTTTAAATGACAGTATATACATCCTTTGTGTCTTTAGTTGTTTCTAATTAAGAAAAAATTCATTTAAACTATTTTGAGAAGGTTACCTGGTAGTCGTCCTTGATTAAAAACCCACACATATTTAAAGACAACTGAATACTGTTCAACCATAAAAAAATAATAAAATTCTGGCATTGCAACAGCATGGATAGAATAAGTCAGACACAGAAAGACAAACATTGCATTTTGTCACTCACATGTGGGACTAAAAAAAGTTCGTCTCATGGAGATAGAGAGTAGAATGATAATTATCAGTGGTTAGAAATGGTGTGTGCGGGGACCAGGGATGAAGAGAGGTTGGTTAATGTGTACAAATGCACAGTTAGATGGAAAGAATAAGGTCTAATTTTCCCTAGCAGAGTAAGGTGACCATAGGTAGCAACACTGTATTATATATTTCAAAATAGCCAGAGGGGAGGACTTGGAAATGTTCCCCAAACATAGAAATAATAAATGGTTAAGGTGATAGATATCCTAAATACCCTTAATTGATCACCTTTACACATTCTATGCATGTAACAAAATATCATATGTATTTCATAAATATGTACAAATATTATATATCTATACAAATAAATAAATAAATCACCAAAAAACCCATACACATTTGTATTTAGAAGTCAGTTTTTTCCTGACCAATGAAAGATAAAGAAAAATATACCCATATCTTCTATAAAAAGTTATGGCAGCTAGGTGTGGTGGTCCATGCCTCTAATCCCAGCATATTGGGAGGCCGTGGCAAAATAATCACTTGAGCCCAGGAGTTCAATACCAGATTTACCAACATGGAGAGACACTGTTCCTAAAAAGGTATAAAGAGTTATGGCAGCCTCAACTACAGGGTAGACTCTAAATTGGTAATAAGTTGCATTCTTATTCCTGCAGGATACGTTTGGAAAAGGTCTTTGGACATGGTAGACTAACTGCAGATATAATACTAAATGACCTTAATCTATGTTTTAAAAGAATATCAATACCTTATTTTTATATAAACATTTAAATAGGAGAGTCCCATTTTGACTTCAAGAAAGAAGGGAGAAATTAGTCTATGAGTGCAAAACCATTATATTTCTGCTTCATCATCCCCTCTCCCAAACCCACATTCTTCCATGGCATTTTTAACATCTTAGTTTCATTTACTGTACTATTGCTTTTTCCTGAGTTTCCAAGAGCCATCTATCAGATTATCAAATCTGGCTCTAGAGTATCTTGCCACGGTGTAAAATATTGAGGCCTGGCAAAGTACCTCCATTTCAAAAACTTTTCTGTATTCAACATTTTTTTTTTTCCAACTTTGTCCCCTATTCCAACACTCTCAAAATCTACTCCCAAAAGATTCAGGGTAATCTGAGAGTTGAATTTTCTACTGCAAAGTGCAGTATGCATATTATGCATGCAGTATACATGCATCTAACAAGTCTCAAATTTTCTCTCCTTTTTTATCAGAAGGCTGAAAACTCATCCTTCCCCTGATGTGCCCTCCAGCTCTTGATAATCTGGAAGTTTTTATATGATAGCTCGGATGCACTATACTTTCACACTTTGTCTTACATTGGTAATTGACCTGCCTGAGTAACTGTTTTCTCTCTTCAATGTATCAAAGATACTAAGCAACAAATACCCAGTTCCTCCACAGATGGATCCCTACCATACCTTTCAAATGCAGTGTGTGTGGGAAAGCAAGGGATGGTTGTATCCTAGTTCAACCTAAGGGAGATTCTTAGCAACTGCAATTCTTTAGCATAACAGGATACCCAGGTTTTCATTACTTCACCTACCACAAGAGATTCATTAACATCTGATTGGTGAGTGATTCACCCATGGAATCCCAATTTTAGAGTTTGCTTCCTCGAACCACTTCTAGTTACAGATTTCTTAGGCTAGGTTCTTACAGAGCAGACCCTGAGCCAAAGATTCAGGTACAAGTAATACCTGAAATAAATGGTCTAACAGAAAACCAGGTAAGGACTGCAGAAAACAGCATAGGGGGAAAAAAAAAAAAAGGAATTCTACCAAGCCTGCAATTTCAGGTTAGGTCCCATACTCAGACTGACTCTGTGGGGAGCCCTGAAGAATAAATTGTACTTCATTTATCAAGGCAAAGAACTGGACTTTGTATTCTCCTCTCCAGGAAAGTTGGTTACTGTACAACTCTTAGCATTTTTTGTTTGTTTGTTTTGTTTTTTTGTTTTCTTGAGATGGAGTCTTGCTCTGTTGCCCAGGCTGTAGTGCAATGGTGTGATCTTGACACACTGCAATCTCTGAATCCCAGGTTCAAGTGATTCTCCTGCTTCAGCCTGTGGAGTTGCTGGGATTGCAGCACCCACCAGCATGCCCAACTAATTTCTGTAATTTTGTAGAGACAGGGTTTCAACATGCTGTCCAGTCTGGTCTTGAACATCTCATCTCAGGTGATCCGCCCTCCTCTGCCTCCCAAAATGCTGGGATTACAGGTGTTAGACACTGTGCCTGGCCACTCTTAGCATTTTTATTTCTCTTCATAAGAGATTGAATACCATTTTATGGAAAAACTTGCATTAGATACAAGTTGCTGGCCCAGACACTATATCCATATAATAGAGTATAATTTCACATAATAATACAATGCTTTAAAGTTATGTTCAGCTTCTAGATCTAGATAGCAGAGTGACCATGCATATTTGTGCTTTCCCTCTAAAATTTCTATTGCCATGACAGTAAAAAGATAAATGTGAGAGAAATAAAATGTTTAAAATATATAATAACATAAAAGAGGAAGGCCTATGAGTTAAGCAGAATTTTTTTACAATTTTCTGGGTAAACAATACAGCAAATAAAAACCATTGAGCTTCAGGAGGACAGCAATACCTAAACAAAGGAAAATAAGAATCATAATAAAGCAATAGAAGAGCCACAGGACTAAATAGCCAAGATAAAAAAAGGACTTAATGGGCCTGACAGAGCTGAATAACACAACACAACAATTTCACAAGGCAATAGCAAGTATTAATAGCAGAATAAACCAAGCTGAGGAAAGAATCTCAAACTTGAAGGTGGTTCTCTGAAATATCAGAAGGTATACACTTGAAATGAACTCCTAATATGTACTGAAGAAGAAAACAAAGAAGGTGTGACTTACCCAGATGAAAAAGTGGGAATTCTTCAAACTTACAATTTTAAAGGCCAGTTTTAAAAGAATTATTAATCAAAAACTATTCATAAAAATACTGATCCCATTTAGCACCACCCCCAGATGTCTAACCCCATCACAGGCGTACCAAAAGACAGACCATTTACGAAGTTATCTGCACTTAGGCAGACTAGAGAGAGAGAGATGACAAGAAAGATTCTTCCTGAAGACATTCTGTGATTTGTTTCAGGAGTGCTAGTTCTAAAAGTTTGGTGTCAAATGTTTTTTAAAAAAATGAGGAACATGTGTCTATACATGACTTAAATTCCAAATTTTCAAACATTTTTGTTAGGGAGTTCATATATATGATATGTATGAAGAAACAGTAGGCTAAACCAAGAATTAGAGGTGGAATCATGTGAGAAACACATTTAAGTGAATGAAAATAATCTACAAATAATTGGGAAAGATGGAGAAGTAGAAAGACAAAGTGAAAGAGAGAAAAAGAGTGGAAGAAAGCAAACCCACTCTAAATTCATAAATAGTGGATACTGCTAAAGAGCTTCCTTTCAACTGAGAATTTAAAGGAAGGCAGAACCCTTCTTTGCAACATCCATTTCTTCATGCCTTTCCTAGTATGAGCATCTTCCTACCCTTTGTATATCTAGTATTTACAGATGATTTATTTCTAATTAAAAGAAATAGAATCCAAGCATGAACCACTTCCCTCATGTGGTGGTTTAAACATAGAAACAAGTAAATTAATAAACCAATCTCAATTGCATTAGCTTCAAATAAATTTAAAAACTTAGGAATAAGTTTAATCAAGGTGGTGAAAATCCTATACAATGAAAACAAGAAAACATTGATGACACAAACAAATCATAGAAAGGAAACACAAGTAAATGGAAAGACATCTTGTATTCATGGGTTGGGAGAGGAATATTGTTTAAATGTCCATACTCAAAGTGATCTACGAATTGAATGCAATCCCTATCAAAATCCCAATGGCATTTTTTAAAGAAATAAAAAAAAAAATCCTAGAATTCATATCAAGTTTCATGCAGTATGATGAGAAAATAAAAGAGAAGGTATTCAGATTGGGAAGTAAGAAGCAAAACTTTTTGTTAGCAGATGATGTTATTGTCTATAAAGAAAATCAGAAATAATCACACAAAAGACCTCCTGGAACCAGTAATCAATTATAGCAGAGTTATAGAACACAAGATTAATAAACAAAAGTCCATCACTTTTCTAAATACCAGCAATAAACAGGTGAAATCTGAAATTAAGCATGCAATACAATTTACATTAGAACCCCCTAAAATAAGATATTAAGGTAAATATGGAATAATTTACATGAGGAAAATTTTAAAAAATCTGATAAAATAATTCAAAGAAGAACTAAAGAAATAGGGAGATAGCCTATGACCATAGATTTAAAAAAATCAATATTATCAAACTGTTATTTCTATCTTAATAATCTAATCTATAGATTTAATGCAATCCCAATCAAAATCTACCAAGTTATTTTGTGGATATCAGCAAAGTTATTCTAAAGTTTATACAAAGAGGCTGAAGACCCAGAGTAACCAACATGTTATTGAAGAAGAAAAAACTTGAGAATTGACACAACTCAACTTTTAGACATACCATAAAGCTACAGTAGTTAAGACAGTGTGGTATTGGTGAAAGAACAGACAAACAGATTAATGGAATAGAATTGCTAGACCAGAAGGAGATCCACTAAATACAGTCAACTGATCTTTGACAAAGGAGAAAAGGCAAAACAATAAAGAAAAGACAGCCTTTTCAAAATCTGGTGCTGGATCAACTGGACATACACATGAAAAAAATAAATCTAGGCACAGGCTTCACATGCTTCACAAATTAGCTCAATGTGAACCATAGATCTGACGTTGGAAAACAAAGCTATAACATGCCTACAAGATGACATAGGAGAAAATCTAGATGACTGTGGGTTTGGTGATGACTTTTCTATATTCAATACCACAAGTGCAATCCATGAAAGAATTATGAAGTTGGACTTCATTAATATAAAAATATCTGCTCTGTAAAAGACATTGTCAGTGGCTAGGAAAATGGCGGAATAGAAACAGCTCTGTTGGCAGCTCCCAGCGAGATCAATGCAGAAGGTGGGTGATTTCTGCATTTCCAACTAAGGTACATGGTTCATCTCATTGGGACTGGTTAGACAGTGGGTGCAACCCATGGAGGGTGAGCCGAAGCAGGGTGGGGCATTGCCTCACCCAGAAAGTGCAAGGGGTTGGGGAACTCCCTCCCCTAGCCAAAGGAAGCCGTGAGGGACTACCACGAGGAATGGTGCATTCCAGCCCAGATACTATACTTTTCCCTTATATTTGCAACCCACAGACCAAGAGATTCCCTCAGCTGCCTACACCACCAGGGTCCTCAGTTTCAAGCACAAAACTGGGTGGCCACTTGGGCAGACACTGAGCTAGTGCAGGCGTTTCCGATATACCCCAGTGGTGCCTGAAATACCAGCGAGACAGAACCATTCACTCCACTGGAAAAGGGGCTGAAGCCAGGGAGCAAAGTAGTCTACCTCAGTGGGTCCCACTCCCATGGAGTCCAGCAAGCTAAGATCTGCTGGTTTAAAATACTTGCTGCCAGCATTCTGAAGTTAACCTGAGATACTCAAGCTTGGTTAGGGGAAGGTGTCCACCATTGCTGAGACTTGAGTAGGCAGTTTTCCCCTCACAGTGTAAACAAAGCCACCTGGAAGTTAAGACTGGGTGGAGCCCACTGCAGCTCAGCAAAGCCACTGTAGCCACACTGCCTCTCTAGATTTCTCCTCTCTTGGCAGGGCATCTCTGAAAGAAAGGCAGCAGCTTCAGTCAGGAGCTTATAGATAAAACTCCCATCTCCCTGGGACAGAGCACCTGGGGGAAGGGGCAGCTGTGGGTGCAACTTCAGCAGATTTAAACATTTGTGCCTGCTGGCCCTGAAGAGAGCAGCAGATCTCCCAACACAGTGCTTGAGCTCTGCTAAGGGACAGACTGCCTCCTCAGGTGGGTCCCTGACCTCCATGCCTCCTGACTAGGAGACACCTCCCAGCCTCTGCTGACACTTCATACAGGGGAGCTCTAGCTGGCATCTGGCGGGTGCCCCTCTGGGATGAAGCTTCCAGAGGAAGGAATAGGCAGCAATCTTTGCTGTTCTGCAGTCTCCACTGGTGATACCCAGGCAAACTGGGTCTAGAGTGGACCTCCAGTAAGCTCCAGCAGATCTGCAGCAGAGGAATCAGACTGTTGGAAGGAAAAACTAACAAACAGAAAGGAATAACGTAAACATCAACAAAAAGGATGCCCACATAAAAACCCCATCTGAAGGTCACCAACATCAAAGACCAAAGGTAGATAAATGCATGAAGATGAGGAAAAACTGGTGCAAAAAGGCTGAAAATTCCAAAAACCAGAATGCCTCTTCTCCTCCAAAAGATCACAACTCCTCACCAGCAAGGGAACAAAACTGGAAGGAGAATGAGTGACAAATTGATAGAAGTAAGCTTGAGAAGGTGGGTAATAACAAACTCCTTCAAGCTAAAGGAGCATGTTCTTAGCCAATGCAACGAAGCTAAGAACCTTGAAGAAAGGTTAGAGGAATTGCTAACTAGAATAACCGGTTTAGAGAAGAACATAAATGACCTGATGGAGCTTAAAAATACAACATGAGAACTTCGTGAAGCATATACAAGTATCAATAACTGAATTGATCAAGCAAAAGAAAGGATGTCAGAGATTGAAGATCAACTTAATGAAATAAAGCATGAAGACAAGATTAAAGAAAAAAAGAATAAAAAGGAACAAACACAAGCTCCAAGAAATATGGGACTATGTGAAAAGACCAAATCTACATTTGATTGGTGTACCTGAAAGTGACAGGGAGAATGGAACCAAGTTGGAAAACACCTATGCAGGATATTATCCAGGAGAACTTCCCCAACCTAGCAAGACATTCCAACATTCAAATTCAGGAAACACAGAGAACACCACCAAGATACTTCTCAAGAAGAGCAATCCCAAGACACATTATCATCAGATTCACCAAGGTTGAAATGAAGGGAAAACTGTTAAGGGAAGCCAGAGAGAAAGGTTCAAGTTACCCACAAAGGAACACCTACCAGACTAACAGCAGATCTCACTGCAGAAACCCTACAAACCAGAAGAGAGTGGGAGGCCAATATTCAACATTCTTAAATAATTTTCAACCAAGAATTTCATATCCAGCCAAACTAAGCTTCATAAGCAAAGGCAAATAAAATCCTTTACAGACAAGCAAATGCTGAGACATTTTGTCACCACTGGGCCTGCCTTACAGGAGCTCCTGAAGGAAGCACTAAATATGGAAATGAAAAATCAGTACCAGCCACTGCAAAAACATATTAAATTGTATATCGACAGTATGAAGAAACTGCATCAGCTAATGAGCAAAATAACCAGCTAGCATCATAATGACAGGATCAAAATCACACATAACAATATTAACCTTAAATGGAAATGGACTAAATGCCCAAATTAAAAGACACAGACCAGCAAATTAGATAAACAGTCAAGACCCATTGGTGTGCTGTATTCAGGAGACCCAGCTCATGAGCAGACACACATAGGCTCAAACTAAAGGGATGGAGGAAGATCTACCAAGCAAATGGAAAGCTAAAAAAATGAGGGGTTGCAATCCTAGTCTCTGATAAAACAGACTTTAAACCAACAAAGATCAAAAAAGAGCAAGAAGGGCATTATATTATGGTAAAGGGATCAATGCAACAAGAAGAGCTAACTATTCTAAATATATATGCACCCAATACAGGAGCATCCAGATTCATAAAGAAAGTTCTTAGAGACCTACAAAGGGACTTAGACTCCCACACAATAATAGTGGGAGACTGTAACACCCCACTGTCAATATTGGAAAGATCAACGAGACAGAAAATTAACAAGGATATTCAGGACTTAAACTCAGCTCTGGACCAAGAGGACCTAATAGAGATCCAAAGAACTCTCCACCCTAAATCAACAGAATGTACATTCTTCTCAGCACCACATTGCACTTATTCTAAAATTGACCACATAATTGGATGTAAAATACTCCTCAGCAAATGCAAAAGAAGAAAAATCATAACAAACAGTCTCTCAGACCACAGTGCAATCAAATTTGAACTCAGAAGTAAGAAACTCACTCAAAACCACACAACTACATGGAAGCTGAACAACTTGCTCATGAATGATTACTGGGTAAATAACAAAATGAAGGCAGAAATAAATAAGTTCTTTAAAACCAATGAGAACAAAGACACAATGTACCAGAATATCTGGGACACAGCTAAGCAGTGTTTAGAGGAAAATTGTAACACTAAATGCCCACAGAAGAAAGTGGAAAAGATCTAAAATCAACACAGTAACATCACCATTAAAAGAACTAGAGAAGCAATAGAAAACACATTCAAAAGCTAACAGAAAACAAGAAATAACTAAGATCAGAGCAGAACTGAAGGAAATAGAGATATGAAAAGCCATTCCAAAAATCCATGAATCCAGGACTTTTTTTTTTTGAAGAAATCAATAAAATTGATAGACTCATAACTAGACTAACAAAGAAAAGAGAGAAGAATCACATAGACACAATACAAAATTATAAAGGGGATATCACCACCAATCTCTGCATCAACTAATAGAATACTATAAACATCTCTACACAAACTAGAAAATCTAGAAGAAATGGATAAATGCCTGGACACATACACCCTCCCAAGACTAAACCAGGAGAAGTTAATCCCTGAATAGACCAATAGCAATTTCTGAAATTGAGACAGTAATTAATAGCCTACCAACCAGAAAAAGTCCAGGACCAGATGGATTCACAGACGCATTCTAACAGAGGTACAAAGAGAAGCTGGCACCATAACTTCTGAAATGATTTCAAATAACAGAAAAAGAGGGACTCCTCCCTAACTCATCTTTTTGTTTTGTTTTGTTTTGTTTTGTTTTGTTGGGGTTTCTTTTTTTTTTTTAATTTATTTATTATTATTATACTTTAAGTTGTAGGGTACATGTGCATAACGTGCAGGTTTGTTACATATGTATACTTGTGCCATGTTGGTGTGCTGCACCCATCAACTCGTCATTTACATCAGGTATAACTCCCAATGCAATCCCTCCCCCCTCCCCCCTCCCCATGATAGGCCCCTGTGTGTGATGTTCCCCTTCCTGAGTCCAAGTGATCTCATTGTTCAGTTCCCACCTATGAGTGAGAACATGCGGTGTTTGGTTTTCTGTTCTTGTGATAGTTTGCTAAGAATGATGGTTTCCAGCTGCATCCATGTCCCTACAAAGGACACAAACTCATCCTTTTTGATGGCTGCCTAGTATTCCATGGTGTATATGTGCCACATTTTCTTAATCCAATCTGTCACTGATGGACATTTGGGTTGATTCCAAGTCTTTGCTATTGTGAATAGTGCTGCAATAAACATACGTGTGCATGTGTCTTTATAGCAGCATAATTTATAATCCTTTGGGTATATACCCAGTAATGGGATGGCTGGGTCATATGGTACATCTAGTTCTAGATCCTTGAGGAATCGCCATACTGTTTTCCATAATGGCCTAACTCATCTTATGAGGACAGCATCATCCTGATACTAAAACCTGGCAGTGACAAAAAAAAAAAAAAAGAAAATTTTAGGCCAATATCCCTGATGACCATCGATGTGAAAATTCTCAGTAGAATATTGGTCAACTGAATCCAGCAGCACATCAAAATCGTATCCACCATGATCATGTCAACTTCATCCCTGTGATGCAAGGCTGGTTCAACATATGCAAATCAATAAACACAATCCATCACATAAACAGAACCAATGACAAAACCACATGATTATCTCAATAGATGCAGAATAGGCCTTTGATCAAATTCAACACCGCTTCATGCTAAAATATCTCAATAAACTAGGTATTGATGGAATGTATCTCAAAATAAAGAAAGATACTTATGACAAACCCACCGCTAATATCATACTGAATGGGTAAAAGCTGGAAGCATTCCCTTCGAAAACCAGCACAAGTCAAGTATTCCTTCTCTCACCACTCCTATTCAACATAGTATTAAAAGTTCAAGCCAGGGCAATTAGGCAAGAGAAAGAAATAAATGATATTCAGTGTGTGATATTCCCCTCCCTGTGTCCATGTGTTCTCATTGTTCAACTCCCAACTTATGAGTGAGAATATGTGGTGTTTTGTTTTCTCTTCTTGTGTTAGTTTGCTGAGAATGATGGTTTCCAGTTTCATCCATGTCCCTGCAAAGGACATCAACTCATCCTCTTTTATGGATGCATGATATTCCATGGTGTATATGTGCCATACTTTCCTAATCCAGTCTGTCATTAATGGACATTTGGGTTGGTTCCAAGACTTTACTATTGTGAAGAGTTCTACAATAAACATACATGTGCACATGTCTTTATAGTAGAATGATTTCTAATCCTTTGGGTATATACTCAGGATTTCTGGGTCAAATGGTATTTCTAGTTTTAGATACTTAAGGAATCACCATACAGTCTTCCACAATGGTTGAACTAATTTACATTCCCACCAAGAGTGTAAAAGTGCTCCTATTTCTCCAGATCCTCTACAGCATCTGTTGTTTCCTGACTTTTTAATGATCTCTATTCTAATTAGCATGAGATGGTATCTCATTGGGGCATGTTGTGGGGTGGGGGGCTGGGGGAGAGACAGCATTAGGAGAAATATCTAATGTAAACGACGAGTTGATGGATGCAGCAAACCAACATGGCAGATGTATACCTATGTAACAACCCTGCACGTTGTGCACATGTACTCCAGAACTTATAGTATAATAATAAAAATAAATAAATAAACAAATGGTATTCAGATAGGAGGAAAGGAAGTCAAATTGTCTCTGTTTGCAGATGACATGATTGTTTAGAAAACCTCATTGTCTCAGTCCCAAATCTCCTTATGCTGAGAAGTAACCTCAGCAACATCTCAGGATACAAAATCCTTGTGCAAAAATCACGGCATTTCTATACACCAATAATAGACAAACACAGAGCCAAATCATGAATGAATTTCCATTCACAATTGCTACAAAAATAATAAAATACCTAGGAATACAACTTACAAGGGATGTGAAGGACCTCTTCAAGGAGAACTACAAACCACAACTCAAGGAATTAAGAGAGAACACAAACAAATGGAAAAATTCCATGCTCATGGATAGGAAGAATCAATATCATGAAAATGGCCATACTGCCCAAAATAATTTAGAGATTCAGTGCTATCTCCATCAAGCTACCATTGACTTACATCACAGAATTAGAAAAAACTACTTAAAATTTCTTATGAAACCAAAAAAGTTCCCATATAGCCAAGACAATTGTAAGAAAAAAGAACAAAGCTGAAGGCATCACGATACCTGACTTCAAACTATACTACAAGGCTACAGTAAACAAAACAACATGGTACTGGTTTCAAAACAGATATAGACCAATGGAACAGAATGGGGGCCTCAGAAATAATGCCACATATCTATAATCATCTGATCTTTGACAAACCTGACAAAAACAACCAATGGGGAAATTATTCCCTATTTAATAAATGGTGTTGTGAAAACTGGCTAGCCATATGCAAAAAAACTGAAACTGGACTCCTTCCTTACAGCTTACACAAAAATTAACTCAAGATGGATTAAAGACTTAACCATAAGACTGAAAACCATGAAATCCCTAGAAGAAAACCTAGGCAATACCATTCAGAACATAGGCATGGGCAAAGACTTCATGACTAAAACACCAAAAGCAATGGCAACAAAACCCAAAATTGACAAATGGGATCTAATTAAACTAAAGAGCTTCTGCACAGTAAAAGAAACTATCATCAGAAGGAACAGGCAACCTACAGAATGGGAGAAAATTTTTGCAATCTATCCATCTGACAAAGAGCTAACATCCAGAATCTACAGAGAACTTAACCAAATGTACAAGATAAAAACAAACAACCCCATCAAAAAGTGGGCAAAGGACAGGAACAGACAATTATCAAACGAAGGCATTTATGCAGCCAACAAAGATATGAAAAAATGCTCATCATCGCTGGTCATTAGAGAAATGCACATCAAAAACACAATGAGATACCATCACACACTAGTTAGAATGGTGATCATTAAAAAGCCAAGAAACAACAGATGCCAGAGAGCATGTGGAGAAATAGGAATGCTTTTACACTGTTGGTGGGAGTGCACATTAGTTCAAGCATTGTGGAAGACAGTGTGGTGATTCCTCAAGGATCTAGAACCAGATATACCACTTGACCCAGCAATCCCATTTCTTGTATATACCAAAAGGATTATAAATCATTCTACTATAAAGATACATGCACATGCATGTTTATTGCAACACTAATCACAATAGCAAAGACTTGGAACCAACCCAGATGCCCATCTTTGATAGACTGGATAAAGAAAATGTGGCACATATACACCATGGAATACTATGCATCCATAAAAGAGAATGAGTTCATATTCTTTGCAGGGACATGGATGAAGCTGGAAACCATCATTCTCAGCAAACCAACACAGAAACAGAAAACCAAACACCACATGTTCTCACTTATATGTGGGAGTTGAGCAATTAGAACACATGGACACAGGGAGGGGAAAATAACACAAAGGGGCCTGTTGGGGGGTGGGGGTGATAGGGGAGTGATAGCATTAGGAGAAATACCTAATATAGAAGATGGGTTGATGGATGCAGCAAACCACCATGGCCCGTGTATACATATGTAACAAACCTGCAAGTTCTGCCCATGTATCGCAGAACTTAAAGTATAATGATGATAATAATAATAATAATAATAATAATAATAATAACTCATTGTCAATAGAATTAAAAGTAACAGGCTGGGGAAAATATTTGCAAAGGAAATATTACATAAAGGACTGTGATCCAAAGTATTCAAAGAAATTATAAAACTCAACAATAGGACAACAAACAACACATTAAACATTGAGCCAAAGACCTTAACACCTCCACAAATAAGATATACAAATATCAAATACATATGAAAAGATACTCCATATCATATGTCATCAAAGAAATATTAAAACAAAGAGGAATATACCACTACATACCATTACAATAACTGGGAGATAGAACACTGACAACACCAAATGCTGGCAAGGGTGTGGACCCACAGTAACTCTTCTCATTGCTGATTGAAATGCAAAATGGCACAGCCACTTTGGAATAGTTTTGCAGTTTCTTGTGAAACTAAACATACTCTTTCCATACAATCTGAAAAATCACACTCCTTGGTATTTATCCAAACATATGGAAAACTTATGTCCCGAAAAACCCTACCCATGGATGTTTGTATTTCCCCTTATATACTTTGCAGCTTTATTCTTAATTGCCTGAAATTTGGAAGTAACCAAGATGCCCTTCAGTATGTGAATGTAGAAATAAATGATAGAACATCCAGAATTAGGAACTGAAGTTTTACATTTATTTTATTTTGTTACAGTTTGTTTAAATAGTGACTACGGTGTTGGACAGGACAGTTTTATAATATACTAAGAACTAAACAGTGATGTAATAAAAATAAGTACATATGAGATTTGAGAACAGTAGGCAGAGATAAATATTTTTTCCCTTAATATTATACAGTAATTTTCAAATTTTAAGTTTACTGAATACATTTTTATTAAAATAATATTTTACAAACATATATTTGCTTAGTATGTCCCATGCTAGACACTTTGTACACATTATCTCTTTGATCAAAAAGCAATGTGTATGATTTATAATATGACTCCTATTTTATATATGAATGAATTCCAGAGTGGTTAATAACTTTAATCTTTCAACTGAAACAGATAATGCTATCTAGTGAAATATCTAGTGAATGGGAATTATTCAGAAAAGTTATATGTGAATAAACAAATAAAGGAATATGTATAGAGATAAATAAATTTGCATTTTGTGGGGTAAGCTTGTGTAAATTTGCATTCCAGTATACAAATACATCTTTATCTCTGAAAGTGTATAACATGCTTTTTCTTTATCAATCTCCTCCTATAATAAAACAAAAACTACTTTATCATGAGTAAGATAATTAGCCTCTCCTATAGGAATTCTCTTTGCTTGTAGAATGGACATAGAACTGTAAAAATTGGAAGGCTGAGATTAGAACATTTTATTAATGTAAAATCCTCATTTAATGCCTTAGATAAAGTGGAGGTACAGTAGATTATAATGGCTGGTATTATTATTTTTCTTATTTTGTTACATAATTTGGCACATATAAAGAAAAAAGTGCTAATAATCCTTGATATGTGTTCTTGAATTTTTACACTGTCATTGTGATGAACTTTTAACCTTTCATTACTGAACTGCAAATTTAAATCTAATTTGTAGCTTTTGGATACTTCTATATACTTTTCAGCTTTGTTTTTAAGATTTCCCCTTATATTAAATATATCTGTCATAGATACTCTGTCACTGGGTGTAAGAGCTTCTTTATTTTAAAAATGAATCATGCTATATTATTTACTCATATCTCTAACACGTCTCATTTCCTTTCTGTTTCTCTGTTTTTAGTGACGTTCAAGGCTGACAATTTAGGATAATAAGTTATTTTAGTTAAAGATCTGTTTACTATCCTTTTCTGAATCAATGTGATTGAGGATCTCATGGATGACTTTTTCAATATGAGACAAATTCAATACTAGTGATAAAGAGCTATGCATTGATGCCATGCTGAAACTCTGCTGTAGCAATCCTCTGTGCTGTTCTTTATGGTCCCTGGTTCCTTTGTTCTGTTTCCTGGATGTTGCTAATGTTTATAGAACTGTACTAGATGACAGTAAATTGATCTGGATTTAAATTATTTTTTACTCTTTTCTCTGCTTCGGAAAATGATGGTTATTGTTCAAGGCATGGCTGTGTTAGCATTACTCCTTTATTCTCCCAGTATTCTACTATTAATGCTGTCATAATTCATTTCAAAAATATTATTACTGAGTTGATGAAAACAATAATGCCTATTACATATTAATCATTTAATACATCAGGATCTAAGTTAAGAATTTTGATGGGTGTGTGTTTGTGTACACAGTTATGCATGTAATTTGTATGCGTGTCTAAATATATGTACAAAATAACTTAGGGCCCTATATTATCCTTTTTTAGACACATCCATAGACAACACACAACCTGTGGAATTAGTCTATTCTTCATTTCTATAATTTTGACATTTCAAGAATTCACAATACATAACCTCTGGAATTGTTAGTCTATTCTTCATTTCTATAATTTTGACATTTCAAAAATTACACATATATACATATATATATTCTCAAAGCAATTCTTTGAGATAATTTATACAGTCACTTTATTTCAGAGGATAAAACTTAGGTTGAAAAGAATTAAGTACCATGCCCCACCTATGTACTCTACAATGTACATTAATAAGTTCTATAATTAGTAAAAATAAATCTATTTTTAAAACACTTTATGAATTATAAAATGAGATAAATATTTATGTATACAGTAAATAATTTAATACTTTTGTTAGATTGGCCATTTATAAAGGCATTGAAAGCCACCATGCTTCACTCTTTTTTTTTTTTTTTTTTTTCCCCAAGGCTTAGTTTGCTTTGCTGCACATTTTTTCATGTAGGCTCTAAGTCCTACAGTTTTGGACACTAGGCAGCCAGGTAGTGACTAAGATTATGAAACTGTCACCTATACATGAGAGACGTGCTTGATCCAGAGTCTGTTATTGAAATAATCTAGAAGAAACTTTCTCAGTTTCTTATAAGAAGAGGTGAACACTTTTTAAAATTTGCTAAAAAGTGTTTTCAACTCTCTCATATTTTCAATATCACCATAAAATATTTTAAATTAATTTTAAGTATTCTGGGATCCTAGCCTAAACCACAGTGTTTCTTGCATTCTGCATACTCTTCCTTTCTAATGTTATTTATTCCAGTGGTTTCATGAAACTGTGCTTTCAAAAACCGTGTCTTTAATTCTACCTTTTGGTGAGTTCCAGGATCACATTTCTATCTCATTACCATTTAAAGGCCAGCGAGCAATCTTAAGTATGTTTAAAGTAAAATTCATCCAATTCCAAATGTGACCTCCATATAGTATTCCCCATTGAAGGTAGTCTTATTAATACACTTCTTGCTCCAAGTTTCAATACTTTGGTAGCTTCTGGGTTTTATAGAGAGGAGTAGATAAACCATATCCTCACCGACTCCTACTGTCATAGAAAATATTTCTGTTCAATTATATCTAGTACATTTTTAATGTAAAACTTGCATTTAAAGATTTATCTGTGTTAAGACTTTATCTTTAATAGAGAGAAGGATAGTTTAAAATTTGCCCCTTCAAGTTTGTTTCCATAAATGCATGTAAAGCTAAGAAAAATAGCATCTAGTAAATTTCACCTGCATTTGTAACATTACACAAGCTTTTAAAAATGATTAATGTAATACTTTTATTATTAACAATTCTATGTTAGAACTATTCGATAAGTCTACTTCAAGCTTTAAAATATTACAAAATAAATTATTTTTCCCATTTTCAAATTGTACTGCTAAAATTCTGGTTTTAGGTATGTCAATCCAAAGTGATGATAGCAAGAAAGTTCCATTTCTCATGATCAGATGGTGGAGCGGGTGATTCCATCTAGTCAATAAACAAAACGACATACCAAAGGTTGACGATGTCATGGAGTTCTCACATGAGATGCTCAATTGAATGCTGTAATCTGCCTCTGGCTGGTGTGGAGGAGTATGCGTCTGTGCCTTTCAAGTTTCTGACAGAGATCCTGATATTCACAAGTTCTATTACCCAATCAAGGCAATGTTCACTTTTCTCAACTGTCATCACCCTGAAATTATCAACCATATGGTCCCACTTTAGCAACTCTCCAAAATATCTGTCAATCTAAATCATCTGCTAGGACAGTTGGATATAAGCAATTTGTGATGCTTGTCTACTAATTTACAATCAGCATTTAATCTTTTACTTTATGTTAATTCAACTTGTGGCCATTGCTCCAGAAAATGAAATGTAGAACAGTTTGTGAAAAGAACCCCAATATATTTCAGATCACCTAGCATTCATAAATGCATTGTATCATCTACTGATAGTAGAAACTTTTACATTTACATGCCTCATTTGTCCTTAATGTGGTATATTTCACAGAAGAGAATGGAATACTCCAATAACTGCTGTGTAGCTTTGCTAAATTACCTAATTGCAAGCAAACCAACCCTTGAAAGCCCTGTAGTCATGAATGAAAGCACAATTTCAAAAGACATATTTATATATACTGTTAAAAAGCAAGAATGAAAAGATGGTCTCAAACATTAAATAAAAAATCTTCCTCCCTGTCTTTCTGTCTCTCTCCTATTACTTGTGTGCGCGCACACACACACACACGCGCACGCGCGCATACCACTCATATGCAGGAATTCAATTCTAATGTTTCTCCAGTCCCATGTTGCAATTATGTATTACTTATCATCAAATAAATTTTACCTGTCAATAGTTTAAAATATTTTTGTAATAATTATTATTCTAGATAATTTACTCAATTACCTACAAAATTAGAAGAATAAACCCTCCAGTGGATTAAATATGGCCACAAGATTTTTCATACCTCTTTATTTCCATATATTTTGAATCTGAGTTGCCCTTTTGTTTTGACCAAAAGAATTTGGTGAAATGATGCAGAATATATGAAGGCCAACTGGAGAGGTTTTGCAGCTTCTATTTTTCTTGAAAGGTTGCCTTGAAACTACAATATGAAGACATTCAATATCAATATCTTCATGTTGTAGATACATTGTATCTACAGTATAAATGATGTTTCTTACTCTTGTTATTAGAAGTCTAAAAACAAGAGTAAGAAAGCAACATGAAAGAGAAGTGAGTCACTTAACAGCCAGCACTATCTACCAGAGAAGAATGAGGCCTTCTTGGGTAGGTGAACCTCCAAGTAAATGCAACCATCTGAATTCATCCTGAGAAAACAGTAGAGGAACCATACAGCCAAACCATAGAAGTAGGAGAAAAAGCCCGTTATTGTTGTATTTAACCATGATAATTTAAAGTTTTTAATGGTGTAGCAATAGTTAGATTTACATAAATGCTGACATTAAAACAAATATGGAAGATAATGCTTTACTAATTTTTAAATTGTGTATTTATGGCTGACTTAACAGTTTAATCATGGATTCAAGGTAAAATTACCTTGCTTATACTCTCTGTTCCTGGATACGTTTATGATTGTCAATAATTATTTGTTTCAGGTTACCAGTTGATATCTGATATAGCATTTACGACTTACTAAAGTTACATTTTAAACTCTTGCTCTATGAGAAAGAATAGAGGACTTAAGACCTTAAAACTAAGATTAGGGTACTGATTCTACCATTTACACATGTATAAATATAACAACTCTTTGTGTATTTTGAAGTTATTTGTTAATTGATAATATATGAACATGTGTTAGACATATTTTTAAATGATTGCATAGACTGTTCTCATGTTCTTTTTTTGTTTTTTTGTTTTTTTTTTGAGACGGAGTCTCGCTTTGTGGTCCAGGCTGGAGTGCAGTGGCCGGATCTCAGCTCACTGCAAGCTCCGCCTCCCGGGTTTACGCCATTCTCCTGCCTCAGCCTCCCGAGTAGCTGGGACTACAGGCACCCGCCACCTCGCCCGGCTAGTTTTTTGTATTTTTTAGTAGAGACGGGGTTTCACCGTGTTAGCCAGGATGGTCTCGATCTCCTGACCTCGTGATCCGCCCGTCTCGGCCTCCCAAAGTGCTGGGATTACAGGCTTGAGCCACCGCGCCCGGCCCTCATGTTCTTAAAACTGATTGCTAATATAAAGTTTCTGTATACTTTTCTGGAAATAAAAGAGGGTCTCACTTCTGTAACCCATTAGAGTAAGAAGACGTGACCATGCAATGTGTTCTAATCAATGAGACAGGAGTATATGCTGCTTCCATTTGGAAACATTTAAGAGATAATGTGATTTTCCTTCTTCCTTTGCCTCGGTGCCATTCAAACACTTATATTTGAGTACTTGAGTAGATCGATATTGAGCAATGTTTTCATATATTTCAGTCCTTGAGTAGATCGATACGGAGCAAAGTTCCCTTCTGGCTAGCATTGGGCATGTAGTGTGCACAAGAAATAAACTTTGTTGTATTAGGTTACTGAATTTTGCTGCTGTCTGATGACTGTTAACCTACCTAACCTGTTTTGATTAGTATACTATGGGAACTCATATAAATTAGTATCATTGGTGATAATATGTTCACAGACACTTAAATGTGGTTTGGGTCCAACATTGATTTTATGATAAAATAGTGGCATTTAAATCCATTGGGAAATATAACTAGATGGCCTAGTAAACTATAATAATTCATTTATGCATCTCAGTGTTGCCTTACATTGCTTACAAATTGCTTATAAATAACACCATGCTTATAAATAACACCACGCTGAACTATTGCTATTACTTATTAACTGTTGCTTATAAATAACACCATTCTTATAAATAACACCATGCTGAACTGTATAGGAGCATGAGGCAAAATGAAAAGTATGAAGACCTATACATATTGTTAAATGAATTTTAATAGTTAATTTTTCCATAATCTTAAAGTGACCGAAAAAATATTTAAAAACTAAAAAGTAGATATATTAAAACTCACCACATTAAGTTTAAATATGTTATCTGTATCAAAAATACTTTGTTACAATTATACATTCTTGGTTTAATGAGAGCAAACTTTACAGTGATATTTTCAAAATCTACTTCTTAACTTGCCAATTTTCTCTTGAGATTTTGCTATATTTGACACCAAGTCTTTTACCAAGCAACAATCATATATTTTTAAATTAACTTCAGCTTACTGAAACTTTTTTCACATGATACCACTGTAACTGGTGTTATAAAAACAGTTCTCAAAGCCACTTCAAAATGTTGCTAAGATTCCATCAAAAACATTTTTGGAATGAGTTTTGGAAAATCAAAACACCATGCTGATTTTCTATTACAAAATATTGAGACTTTATGCCACTTAAAATATTTCAGATGAAATTTCTACAGCAATAAAATCAATATATTTAAGAAGCAAGTCCATAGCTGCTTTTGGTAAATCAGACGTATTCATTAAAAAATAAAAAAAAAACGTTCTGTTTAAAAGTTTAAAATCTGAAGAGACTCTTTTTAATAATTAATATCTCCATTTCAAATGTTGTAAAAGCAGTATGTGTACACTTTTAAATTTATATTTATATGCAATTTACCTATAATAACCTTATTATCTAGTAATTTTTTACATTTCCAGTTTCTTTTCTTTTTTTCATATTCAAAAAGTATATTCATACTTCTTGCTGACATTTTACTGTCATCAAATATACTTTCAACGTTTCTTTCTCTCGCTTGTAAGCAAAGCTATAGGCCTTCTATTAAACATGCAGCTTTATATATAGTCATATTTTTTAGTGTACAGCTAATAATGTCTCCCATTTGATCGAAAGTCTCATCCTACACAGCTACAAGGCACATAAATTTCTAATCTCATTGCTCCCAATGGTTTCAGTTATAGCATAATGTATTTTGTTATTTCATACTATATCTTTTTATATTTGTTACATACCTTTATTCTTGTGTGAAGTTTCTTGATTTCATTTGATCCTGATGCCCACTGAGTATTCATATGTATTTTACTGTATATTTTAAAACAGACACAAACATACCCCAGTCTCTTATTAAATTCACAGAAAAGGTATGTGTGTGTATATATATATATACACACTAAATATATATATATATTTAGTATATTTGTGTGTGTGTGTGTGTGCGCGCGCGTGTGTATTTAGTTTAGGAGCGAAGGTTTAATAGGCAAGAGAAAGAGAAAGGAGAACAGCTCTCTCTCCAGTGAGAGAGAGGGGCATCCAAAAGGAAAGACCCAGAAAAGGTATATATAAATTTTTATGATCCAAAAGCATCATCACATTTCAATATCACATTTTCATATATTAAATTAACATTATAAGCTGAGCAAGGCACGGGTTAACTATTTTCATCCCTTCAGGGGGAAGGTAATTATTTGTGCACACTTTTAAACATCTGCCATATTTGCTACACTATCATGTCATAGCCACAAGACTTTTGAATGTCAATGTTGTATATTTACAATTTATTACTTTATAATTTAAAACATATCCAGTTTTGTTATTGCTATTTCAATAAAAGCAGTTAAACTTTACTCTACTGTGATGACAACATTCTTTGTGGTAACATTGCTTTATAATCTGACACATTTGTTCAGGATGGGCTACATTTGGTACACAATCAAAAAGTAAGGAAAATTGTTTTTGTTTATTTTACTATACTTCATAGTATTTCATGTCTTACCTGTTATAATATTAGCGTTATAAATTCATTTTGATATTTATTTTGTCAATAAGACACAAACCACTTTTTATGAGAAGCTTTATCAACATTATAATTACCTGTAAATTCACCTATTTTAAAAACATTCCAGAATTTGGACCTAAATAAATCTTTGTGATCTCCTAAGAGGTAATTATTTTTGGTACAAAGCATAACAAAATCTAAGGTAACTGAATATATTTTACCATTTTTGTCTACTATTATCAACCTCAGCAACATGTCATGTATTAAAATATAAATTCGATTATTTTTAAAAATCTACCTTCAATTTAGAAAGCACCATGATGAAAATCAATTTTTTTGTGTGTGGTTTCAGCTTCTTTTCTTTTTCAATCTTTGAAAACTTATTTTGAATAGCAAATATTTCATTTTGTAGTATCAATGCTAAAATAATGCCCAAAAAAGAAAATAAACACAAGAAATCTTTTGAAAAATTGTTTAGTCATGATGAATCACCTCACTGAGAGAATATTATTTTAAAACAATCTTTTGAAAATCTGTAGCCATC
This sequence comes from Macaca mulatta, assembly GCF_049350105.2. Classification (NCBI taxonomy): domain Eukaryota; kingdom Metazoa; phylum Chordata; class Mammalia; order Primates; family Cercopithecidae; genus Macaca; species Macaca mulatta. Next base: position 36,129,025 of record NC_133422.1, read on the forward strand.
CTGTGAATTAGATTTTCTAAAACCTACATCTTCTTAATTAGATCTATATTGTATTAAAATCATTTGTGTCTTTTTGGAAACTAATGTCAACAGAGGAGGATTATTAAACTATATTTAAAATAGCATCTTCCTACTTTTTGTTTGCACCCATTTTCACCATTGTCTGAAATTTCTAACAGCGCTTTTCCCTTTTTTTTTTTTTTTTTTTGGCTCAAAATTTAAAACTTTATTAATTAACTTATCAGTGTTCGGAACTCAAGATCCAGAGTTTTCAGTGGCTGAAATATTGTAATTTATTGGCCAATCTTGTATCTTTCACTATTATTTTGACCTAAGATAGTTTTAGTATGCATTCCAGAATATATTTATTTTAAATTAATACAATATTCAAATATACAATAAGTATGTAAATGATTTATATAATTTAACTCAATACAAATTATAATATTTAATAAGCAGAGAGGTATATATAACATTTGTATAATTTTTAAAAATCAGTCATTATTCATGGATAGCATAAAATTATAGTTCAAGTTCCTAGAAAAATTTGGTGAAAAAAAGTGGAAAAAGTATGTCTCTGTATAAAAAGGAACAATGTTACGATTATGACTGTTTTAAGTGGATAATATGAATATGTTTTCTAATAACTTTGTTATTTTCTTTAAAATGTAAATATTTAAAAAAAATTGATGTTTTATCATATTGCATAGTGAGAGAATAATCTCCAACAAAAGGAAGTGAGGTAATTCTCTTTTTCTTATGTTTGCCATTGAGCCTGCACCCCCTTGCACTTGCCCAACTCTCAGTGGTTGTATCCTAACTGAAATTTTCATATTTGTTACTCATACGTCTTTGCATTACTTTTAATTTTTAAATTCTGAATTGAAATTTTATCTTGATTATGGAATTTCTGGAACCCTGTCCATTTTTGCCTGAGGTGAGTACCTCACCAACCTTACCCTAAACTTGGTACTGTTACAAATTGGTATATAATTGGTCTTTATGGTTTGTTTAGATACACTTGTATTTTTATTTCATTGACTCAAATTATAGAGTAGAGAAAATGTCAACTTTATGTATTATATTTGGAAGCAAATTTGTACTTGTGCCCCATATGCTATCTTTGAATTGTTCAGGATAATATCATTAAAATATTTTTATTCACTAGGAAACAAATAAGAATGTAATGATGACCATATTATCACAGTCTGTGCTGTAAATATATGTATTATTGATTGTTTACAACAAGTACTGTTCATAATTTGTATTTCAATTCATTGAGCTTGTTGAACCACTCTAAATTACCTATTGAATATCTAGAAATTATTATTATTTATAACCTAGAAGTCAAAGAAAACTTAATAAAAATAAAGTGTGTTTTTCGTTGATACTTAAGGTTAAACTTAAACAAAAATATACTTAAAAATTAGATCAATATTTGAATTTTTAAAATTTTTGTTTCAGTAAAAAGAACGTAGTTTTGTGGGCTTCTCACATTAAGAGCCACCCGATATAAGCCTAGTTCATAATTCAATGTCTTGAGGACAGGAGTAACTATACTTTACTTTAGAATATTGAACATAAATATTTACTTCCTTTTACTATCATGACAAGCAATTGTAATTTTTTCTTTTTTGGACGGAGTCTTGCTCTGTTGCCAGGCTGGAGTGCAATGGCGTGATCTCGGCTCACTGTAACTTCTGGCCCCCTGGTTCAAGTGATTCTCCTGACTCAGTCTCCTGAGTTGCTGGGACTATAGGTGCACGCCACCACACCCAGCTATTTTTTTTTTTTGTATTTTTATTAGAGACGGGGTTTCATCATGTTAGCCAAGACAGTCTCGATCTCTTGACCTCATGATCTGCACACCTCAGCCTCCCAAAGTGCTGGGATTACAGGCGTGAGCCACCGCGCCCAGCTTATACTTTAATTGTGTTTAAGCCTTTTAAGACATATATCTCCAATGGCTCAGACACCACTTCTGTTATTCAATGGAATTTATACATTTTCTGTCTAGAAATTGTGTGTATTTTGGGATGGTTCATATAAACTCTATACCTTAAGTTGTTATTTTCAGCGGAATTATTTATTTAATATTTTCTGTTGAGTCATTTTGCATGTAGAACAACACAGGGGTGAATTTTGTGAAATAACTTTATATTTTTCATCAATGTAGAACTCTCTTGTGAATTCGAATATTTTATAATCCTTGATTATATCATAGACTCATTAGAGACCAATCTCACCTAATCCTCACAATTCTTGTATTTTAATTGTTTTATGATACTTTCCAGAATTTACAGTCCTGGTAAGCAATTTTAGTCATATTTTTCTTCAAAAATCCTGCCTGGAAAATTTCCTGTTTACACTGTATACAATAGAATATAAAGCAATAATCGGATTTATAACTGAAGTATTTATAGATGATTAGGCCATGCGTTTAGGTTTATAAAATGTAATTAATATTAGGTTTATCCAATAGATACTATGTTTATTCTAAATTGTTGTTTTGTAACATTTAACTTAAATAAATTCCCTTCTATGCCTAACCTACTTTTTAGAGAGTTTGTATCATAGTTACACAGTTCAAAATATATCTCAGATTATGTTCTCTCTCCGGTCCATTACATGGGTAATTACATTGATAGATATTTCTTTCTGAAATAAATGCCATTTGATCATGATGTGTAACTTTAATACATTCTTAGACTAACACTCTATATGTATACATACATACAAATATATACCTATATACATACATACAAATGGCTTAAAACACTTTGTTTTCATATACCTGGTTTGGAAAAGAGATTACCTCTACCTTTCTAAAATATGTTGGGCACTTGTCCTAATTTTATACTTTCAAAAATTACATGGTAGTGGTATCGTTTCTTTGAAAATTTAAAATATTCAAATACAAAATATTATAGTATTAGGTATTTAACTGAAGGAAGGTCATTCCAGGTCCGATATGTCTAGTATTAGAAACAAAAATAATAGACACAACTTACGTCATACTTATTATGTGCCACTTTTTCAAATACTTTAGGTTGAACTAATTTTACCCTTATAATTCTAGAATATTTATATCACCTATATTTTACAACATTAATAAACTGAGACAAAAGTAACTTGCCCATGTGCAGGAAGTTGCAAAAGGATGGAACCCTGACAATTAAGTGAACAGTTTATTATCTCAACTACTAAGCTAGATTTCATGGATGAATCTTCCCCGACATATACATAATGTAGGAGCACACTGTTAATTCTTCTCAGTATGAAGCTCCACAGCTGCTAACTTAAGTAAAACTGTTTGAAAACCTCAAACATATTGTTTTTCAACATTTTCTGATTCAATATTCACCCCACATCCTATGAAAGAGTATCTTTCTAATGTTGAAGTACCTGTGATAGTGGCAGATTGTCATCAAAATTTTCCATTTTACTTGGTCTAATCTCCCGGCACATGATGTAGCTGATTTTTTGGCCTCCCTCCTGGAACAATTCATTGCTAGAATATGGTAATGCTTAGCTTTTCCTGAGATAACCCAATGCTTCCAAAATCATTAGGTATGATTGTCCCCATTCTGGGCCCTCTTTGAACCGTGATTTATTATGAATATATGTGACTTAGCCATGAAAAATTACTGCTACAAATCTCTTAAATTGCCAACATTATCCACTTGTTCTTTCCTTTATAATTATGGGAGTGTTCAATTTATCTAGCACTTTCTAACAAGCTACAGAAGTCTTAGTGGCTTAACAAAAACAAAATCTGTTTCTTTTTTTTTTTTTTTTTTAATGGATCTACAATTTGAACAAAGTTCTGTAGTGACAGCTCATCACTGATCCATTTAGCATCATCTGGGTTGACCACAAGACTAGGTTAGAATCATACAAATTCTAGCTCACTCATATGTCTACTGATTGATGCTGGCTTAGCTGGGGATATCAGTTGGAACATCTACTCATGTCTTTTTCATATGCCCTGGACTTTCTCATGATATGGTAAATACAGTCCATGGGTAAGCTTGCCAAGAAACAGAGAACTATGTGGAGGCTTTGGAATATTTTATAACCTACTCTAGAAATCATGCAACATCAATCACACCATATTCTATGTTTCAGAAGCTTCTTATTAAAGCTGGATCATACTCAAAAGAAAGAAAATAAAATTTTATCTTTTGATGTGGAAGTGTGAAAGAATTTGAATATGTTTTGAAATAACCAGAGTGGAGATCTACTGGAGATTTTGTGTCATTACTACCTAAAATTCTCCAACATTGTCTCAGAAATATTTTATTATTTTGTTTTTGTATTTAGCCATTCACCAATTTGTGGTAAATTAACACTATCACTTTTTTGTAGAATTTATATGATATAATGATTTCCATGTATGGTGCTGGTTTTACATTTTATTTACACTTATGTTGATAGCTTTTTTCTTCAATTGGTGTTACATTAATGATGGTCTGAGAAGATGACGCAACAGTGACTTGAAAAATTGTGCTATTACACTTATCTCTATATTTTATAAATGTCGACTACCTTTGGGTACTATATTTTGGTTTAATTCTCACTTATATGCAATATTGTTCTGAGTATTATATAAAGTAGACTATGTCTGTCATAAAGAATATGAGTGCCTTCATATCCAGAAATATATTGTAACCACTGCCCATGGACTATGGTATGGAATTGTTACTTGGTACAGAATTTTTGCTTACACTACTTTTCCTGAAAACGTTGACATCGTTTTCTGGCACTTAATAATAAGCAAGTGAAACTGTGTAATGGTTTTATTTTTACTTAATATATTTAACTAATTCATTTCTATATTAAATTTATTTTGTTTTCCATAACTATTAACAATTATTTTAAAAATTTTCCCTAATGATAAGTGAAGAATTGTAAATTTTATTCTCTAGTCCATATTTAACATTAATAATATTTGTACTATTTTAGTATTTTCAAACTTTTATATTTCTCATTTTATTCTCCTGGAGTTAACATTAACTATTACATCATATGTTCATAACTTGTGTGTTTATATTGTCTTTAAACCTAGATTTCTGATATATTTATCTCCTCTTTACTTTGTTTTAACAATTTTTATATTTTCAGTAACAAATCTTCAGGAACTTTTTTTTTTTTTTTTATGGAAAACAGCATAGCATAGTGGTTATATGGTGGGTATTTTCTGTTTGTTGCTTCTCTAGGTTCATTCTCCACTCTTTCAATGTTTGTACCCTGGACATCTGTACTTTATGGATCATATCATTTGGTTTATTTGTTCCATGGGTGCCATTTGGGTTGGGAGAGGGACTTACAGTCAGTTCCGGATGGATGTTATGGATGCATTTCCATTTTCCATTGTTCAAAGCAAAGTGACGCAATAAAAACCATAAGTCTAGCGGGAAATATGGGTTTGGGCTATGCGCACAAAAGCTTCATCAGAGACATGTTAACAGAATAGAAATCTAGTGAAAATGACAGCACTGCTTTCCACATATTAAATGGTTAAGAAATGTGTAAAAACTACAGTAAATATGGCCCTTTCTCTTGAAAGGGCATGAAATAATAATTGGGCATGACATAACTGCAGATTGAGTTATTGTGAAGTGAAGGAAGGAGGGTCATCTAAAATGGAACAGAAAGTTGCAACACAAGAAGTCACGAAGGTGGATGTCATGACTCACATTATATACAGTGAACTGAAGTAGCTGGTAGATAATGAAGATGTACATATGGATGTGTGGGTCTCTGTGCAGCTCTGTTCAACTGAGTATAGTTTTTTGAGTTCTAGTGTCTCTTAAGAATAAATTGTCTCCTAAGCAAGCATGAAATATCTCTTGTATGCCGGGCGCGGTGGCTCAAGCCTGTAATCCCAGCACTTTGGGAGGCCGAGGCGGGTGGATCACGAGGTCAGGAGATCGAGACTATCCTGGCTAACATGGTGAAACCCCGTCTCTACTAAAAATACAAAAAACTAGCCGGGCGTGGTGGCGGGCGCCTGTAGTCCCAGCTACTCGGGAGGCTGAGGCGGGAGAATGGCGTGAACCCGGGAGGCGGAGCTTGCAGTGAGCCGAGATCACGCCACTGCACTCCAGCCTGGGAGACACAGCCAGACTCCGTCTCAAAAAAAAAAAAAAAGAAAGAAAAAAAAAAGAAATATCTCTTGTAGACAAATGTTCTCTATTAATTGTTTTGGGAATTATCCCATTTTTGAAACATGTATTTATCTGCTTTATTTCCCATGTGATTATAGGCTACAGGTTTTATGTTCCTCTTGAAGGCCAGGACACCTTCACAGAAACATTCTCCTACCATTATAGCATATGGTAAAGCTCCTTTTTCTCTGGATTCCAATCATCTCTTTCGTTTTACTGTTTCTAGACAGCTGGGTTTCTGCTGGCCCTGCGATGTTTCAAAATGATCCTTTGTTAATTTTTCCTATCCTTCCAACATATATTTTATCAATTCCTCCATAAACCTCCACAATTACAACATCTGACTGCACCATTTGTTTCTAAAATACAGACCTTAGGTGGTGCTAAGTCTAATATTGACTTATTCAATGACCAGCTATACAACTGAATTAACTATTTAACCATTCTGAAGTTACATTTCTTCATACAAAAATGGAAATTATGTTAGAATCTACCTCACAGTGTTGTTAAAATGATTGAGAAGTAATACATTTAAAGTGTTTAGCACAGTGTCTGACTCCCATTATGTATCTAGAATTGTTAGTGCTTATATATCATATTTTCTATTGAGAATAAAATTCAGACTAAATACATACACATAAATACAACATTAGTGTTTACAAGAACTTTGAGTCTTAGTTTTGAGAGTGTTTTCACTTGATGCTGGTGATAGTGAAGGACAGTTATTTCATCTTATGTATTTACTGTTAAGGATGTCTATAATCACCCTTATAAGCTTGTATTTTTGTCTCCTCAGAGAAATGTGGCATTGTTTTGCCAAGTCTCAGAAGTTGTAAATTTGAGAATAATTCCTAATAGCATATCCAGATTTACCAGTCCTGTGCATTTTATTTTCTTAATTTTATTTAACTCCTCTTCTCTGTATCCCCATTGCTAGTATTTAGCTTAAGTCTTCAGCAAGTCTCACCTACATTGCTAAACAGTGCTTCAATTATTCCCCTTTCCTCCAATCTTATTACAGATATACCCACCACATTGGTTAAAAAAATATATATAATATATATAATATATATTGTGTATATATATAAATTATATATTATATATTTATATAAATATATTATACATAATATATAAAATATATATTTTATATATAATATAATTATAAAATAATATACTTTTTTATATATATATAAAAAAATTTTTTTTGAGACGGAGTCTTCCTCTGTCACCCAGGCTGGAGTGCAGTGGCACAATCTCAGCTGACTGCAACCTCTGCCTCCCGGGTTCAAGTGGTTCTCCTGCCTCAGTCTCCCAAGTCGCTGGGATTACAGCCTTGTGCCACCGCGCCTGGATAGTTTTGTATTCTTAGTAGAGATGGGGTTTCACCATGTTGGCTAGGCTGGTCTTGAACTCCTGACCTCAGGTAATGCAGCCTCCTCAGCCTTCCAAATTGCTGAGATTACAGACATGAGCCACTGTGCCCAGCCAAAAAATGAATCTTTATAGTGTGAAACTGGGGTATGTTTTATAAGAAAAACCTGTATTGCCTTCCAAATGTCTCCAGGACAAAGTTTAAATGTTTAATATGCATTGTCCACAGAGCTCTCTGTCATTCTAAACTTTTTCTCAAAAAAAAAGCATGTAATTCCCTGTGCCTAAGATGTGCTAAGCCCCAAAACCCTCCCTCCCCAGCAGCTGTATGGATTCATTTTGCAAATATCTATGAAATACCTGCAAATTTTCTAACAGTTCAAGGATCAGATCTGCAATTAATTATTTTCTGACTTACCCCTTGCCCTAATAGCAGGCTGGCAAAAAGCTAATTTTTATCTTTTTCTTCTACCAGAAAATCTCCGAAATGGTTTTATTAACTAGATTCTACCTGCATATATCTTTCTATCTTACTTGGAATATTGAAGGTAAAAATTGTGCCTTGGGGTCTTACAGATAACTGAGATTTTTTGAATCTGAATAAAATAGAATATAAATGTCAACTTTCATGTCAGATCTTGACCAATGTGGACTCAATGCTAGAGTGAAGATTAAAAGAAATATTTAAGTTTAGGGGTAAAGTTAGCAGTACTTGTTGAAGGATTACATTTGGGATGTGCAGAAAAGAGAATGATTAACAGTTAATCCTGGATTTGTAGTTTGATTATCTGAGAAGATGGTATTTATATTTCCTGAGAGGAAGACAAATGCAGTATGAATATATTATAAATCATATAAATCCAGCATTCTTTTTGGCTTATTTTCCATTTAGTTTGCATTTGTGGACCCCTTCCTTTTTCTTCTTCATAACTGCAAAAAAATTCTGATCTCTTATTTCTTATTCTGATAAATGTGAGTTTTATGTAGAGGGTTTACTTTTAAGACCCCTGCTTCTCAAAATTTGATATGCATACATATCAGCTCAGAAGCTTGTTAAATGCAGATTCTTATTTAATAAGTCTGAGGTAGATCTGAAATTCTACATTTACTACAAGCTCCCAGGGTGGAGGGACTGATGATATAGGTTCAGGTGAGACCAGTGTGTTGGAATAACAAGGCATCAGTTCAAAAAATATTTATTCAATATGCTATATTCCAGAGACATAAATCTTCAGTACTTTGTCATTGTATCTAGTTATAGGATTTTTTTTTCTTATTGATAAAAACAATTTCTGTCAGCTAACATGATACCCTACAACCTTGGGAAACAGAACCATGACCAAGCTGAAAAATCATGGGCCAAGGTGACATGGTGCCTTGCATCCCAGGGAAACAGTCTTGGCTAAACCACCATGCCCTGTGAGCTAAACAATCACAGTGAACTGTCTCCAGAAAACTGGATGAGCTCTCCAGAGTCTGAGCTGCTGTGGTGTTTTGCTTCCCAAAGAGTGAAGTCATTTGGGCCTGAGACATAGTTACACACCACCAATCCTTGTTCCTTGATGCTAATGCACTCAGCCTTGTAGAAACTGGGATACTGCCATTTTCCACATCTCAAGATCCAGAGTTATCATGACACAGTGTCTCATTCCCCAGAACCTGAGTTGCCAATGTGCCCTGTTAGGTCTGGGAAATGAATTGCAGCTGTGCCCTACTTTGAGGGGTCCAAGTCTCCAGAATACCCCTTCTTCACCAGAGATATGCCAGTGGGGCAACCCAGGAGCAGCGGCACATCTGCTTCATGGCTCTCTGGGCCTGAGCTGCTGGGGTATACCTGCAATCACAGATCATGGCTGTGTGGGGATCTGCATCTACCTCTCTGAGAGACTGAACCCACACCCAGGTCCTAGGTGACACTACAGTTCTGTGAGACCCTGAGTTAAAGATCCTGGCCCCAGAGCCACTCCAATCACTTGCACCCTAGAATCTAACATTGTTTCAGCAAACTGTGGACCACGTTAGACCTGATACCAAGAGGGATGCCCTTAGCTGAGACATCGCCACTGTAGGGAAAAAGGGAACAGGAGCCCACAAAATATCCTTGCGACCAAAGAAATGAATACCTCATGCTACTGCCATAATTGTTACAAACTTCTGCAGCCTTGGAAGCGAAGGCACCTGCAGGCATCACTGAGATTGATCATAGCTGGCAAAGCTGCATGGACACTGTATCACTGCATCCACCCAAAACCAGAGCCACTGCAACCCATTCTACAGGCATCCTCAGACCCATGTGCAAGTGAAAGTTTCTCTGTGAAAGCCAATCTGAAAAGACTGGAGTAGGTGACTGCTCCACCAGACACACAGATATAAATACAAGGACAAAATAAACATAGAAAAGCAAGAAAGCATAGCATCGGCAAAGAAATGCAAAAATTCTTCAACAATTGATTCATGCCTGAAAAGGAATTCAAAGTAATCATCTTAAGAAAACATAGCAAGATAAAAGAGAACAGAGATAAACACTTCAATAAATCACTAGAAAATTCATAGTCTGAATGAGAAATTCAACAAAGTTGCAAATCATAACAAAGAACCAATAGAAATATTGGAGTTGAAGAATTTAATGAATAAAATAAAAAAAGTAAAAATTAGAGAGCATCAAACTAGACTAGACCAGCCAGAAGAAAGAATGTATAAATTTTAAGATAAGTTTTTTGAAATTTTCCAGTCAAAGAAAAAAAAAAAATAAATAAAGAAATCTATTTAAGTTAAAATATATCCCCTTCCAGAAGGAAGAGAGAGAGAAAGTATCAGAAAGCTTATTTAATAAAGTAATTCCTGAAAACGTCTCAAATCTATGAAGCTTAAAAGTACTCAAGAAGAATCAACCAAGGCCCTCATAGATACATATTATAGTTAAATTGTCAAAAGCCAACATTGGGAGTCTGGCGCAGTGGCTCACACCTGTAATCCCAGCACTTTACGAGGTCAAGGCGGGAGGATCACGAGATCGGGAGATCAAGACCATTCTGGCTAACACGGTGAAACCCTATCTCTACTAAAAAATACAAAAAACAATTAGCCGGGCATGGTGGTGGGCGCCTGTAGTCCCAGCTACTCGGGAGGCTGAGGCAGAAGAACGGCGTGAACCCGGGAGGCGGAGCTTGCAGTGAGCCTAGGTGAAGCCACTGCACTCCAGCCTGGGTGACAGACCGAGACTCCCTATAAAAAGGAAAAAAAAAAAAAAAAGCCAACATCAAAGAGAATTCTCAAAGAAGTAAGAGAAAATTGACGTGATACTACAGAGGATTCTTCATCAGACTATTAGTGAAATTATCTGCAGAAACTTTGCAGACCAGAGGAGAATGAGGTAATATATTCAAAAGCGCTGAAAAATAAAACCAGCCAAACAAGAATACTGAATCTAGTAAATGTGTTCTTCAGAAACGAAGACGATATAAAGCATTTTCTGGAAAAGTAAAAGCTGAGACAGTTCATCAGGTAGGACCTGACACACACACACACACACACACACACACACACACACACACACACACACAAATGCTTAAGGGAATTCTTAAGTGGAAACAAAAGGACACTAATAAATAACATGACAACATTATGAAAGTGTACTTAATGATAAAGGTAAATATATAGTCAAAATTAGAACACTCTAATTCTATAATGACAGTCTGAGAATCATTTATATTTGTAGCATAAGTTAACAGATAAAAAAGTTAAAAAACTATAAGTACAATAATTTGTTAAATAATACACAATACATATAAGATATAAATTGTGACATCAAAAATATAAATTACGGGGGAGATGGTAAAAGTCGGAAGTTTTATATGCAATTGAAGTCAAATTTCTAACAATGTAAAATCTACTGTTACAGCTATAGGAAGTTTTATGTAAGCCTCAGAATAGTGACAGAGCAAAAACATAGCAGACAAATGATAAACAATAAAATCAAAGCTTAGCCCTACACACAATCACAGTATCACAAAAGTAGACAGCGAGAGAGGATGAAAGGGATAAAAGATCTATAAAACAAAGAAAAAATAATGATCACAATGGCAGTAGTAAGTCTTTACCTATCAATAATAACCTTGAATGTTATTAAATTCTCCAAACAACAAACACAGAGTGACAAAGTGGGAGAAAAAACAAACCTAAAAACCAAAAACAACCACTACATGCTATCTACAAGATATCCAATTTAGCTATACAGATACACATAGACCGAAAGTGAACAAAAGAAGTAAGTTATTCCATGTAAATAATAACTAAAAGATAGCAGCTGTCACTGTATTTATATCAGACAAAATGAATTTCAATTTCAAAACTGTCACAAAAGGCAGAGATGGTCTCAATTTAAAGGTAAAGCTGTCGTTATATCAAGAGGACACAGCAATTGTAAATATATATGTACTCAATATCAGAACACCTAAATATATAAAGAATGAAAAGTGAAATAGATAGTAGTGAAATAATACTGGGGGACTTCAATATGTCAGTTTCAACTATGGATAGATCAATCAGACAGAAAATTAATGAGAAAATACTGAACTTGCATTTCACTTTAGAGTAAATAAATTGAATAGACATATACAAAACTTTCCATGCAACAGGAGCAAAATACACATTATTTTCTACTGTGCATGGAACATTCTCCAAGATAAACCATATGATAGGCCACAAAATACGTGATAACAAATTTAATATGATTGAAATCATATCAAGTATTGTTTCTGACCACAATGATATGAAGCTAGAAATCAAAAACAGAAGGCAATTTGGAATATGTATAACTATATGTATATTGAAAAACATGTTCTTGAACAACTAGTGTGTCAAAGGGGAACAAACAGTGGATCAACCACTGGTTCAAAGTTGATATCTTGTAGTTTTACAGTGAAAATACAAAATACCAAAACCTATTAGATGCAGCAAAAGAATTTCCAAAAAAGAAGGTTATAGTAATAAATGCCTACATTATAAAAGAATATCACAAATACACAGCCTAACATTATCCTTCAAGGAGCTATAGAAAGAAGAGCAAACTAAACTCAAAGTTAGCAGAAGAAATAAATAATTTAGATCAGAACAGTAATAGAGAATGGAAGAACAAACAAAAATAAAACAAATAGTTGCTTTAAAAAATAAATAAAATTGACCAATCCTTAGCTAGACTAAGAAAATAGAGAGGAGATTCAAATAAAATCAGAAATGACAGTGGAGACATTATAACAGATATCTCAGAAATAAAAAATTATTAAAAGGGAGTATTGTGAAGAATTACATGCCAACAAATTGAATGATGTAAGGGAGATTGATAAACATCTATAAAAATTTCCTAAGGTTAGGTTTTAAAGAAAATCTACCAAGATTGAATTAGGATAAATAGCATGAGCAGAAAAATAACAAATAAAGAAATTGAAGTAGTAATTTACAAATCTCCCAACAAACCAAAGTGCAGGATCTTACAGCTTCATGGCTGAATTCTATGAAATATTCAAAAAAGAGTACCAATATCTCTTAAATTCTTCCAAAATATAGAACAAGAGGAAATATTTTCAAACACATTTTATGAGACCAGCATCACCAAGTCAGACAAAGGATACCACAAGGAAAATACACCACACATACACACACACACACACACACACACACACACACACACACACACACACACACACACACCGGTATCCCTGATAAACATTAATGCGCAAATTCTTAATGAAATATTAGCAAACTGAATTAAAAAGATTCTACATTATACCCAAATGACATTTACCTCTAACAATCAAGGTAGGTTTAACACATGCAAATAAATCAGTGAGATTTATCACATTAACAGACTGAAAGTTAAAAAAAAAAAAAAAACACTTTAATTGATGCAGGAAAAGCATTTAACCAAAGCTAAATACCCTTTCTTCATTTAAAAAAAAAAAAATGAACAAATTGAGCATGGAAGAAAATTTCCTCAATGCAATTGAGGCTATTGAAAAACCCACAGCTAACATCATAATCAATGGAGAAAAACAAATAGGTTTATTTCTAAGAGATGGTACAAGGCAAGGTTACCTACTTACACCATGACCTTTTACCTGTTACTGGAAATACTAGCATACTTTTACAGAAATCAGGGCTGTATCTTTTCATGACTCAAAACATTAGATACCCACAAATATTTGTTAGTATTTTTACATTTGTAATTCATTCCATATGATGCTAAATTGACTATGTTAAATTAAATACCTTGAATTGTTGTTACTGAAAGAGAAAAATTGGAATCTCACGTTTGTGTTTTAAAATTTTTCATTAATTTTTCATTAATACAATAATCATGTTAAATGTATTCTAATCCCTTATTTGCTACAGGTCCTAATAAAAATCAGGTGATTGAGGGGACATACATATTATTTGGTTCATTTTGCTTTATTTTCTATTCTTATGACTGAATTGTTGCTTAAAAAGCAGGAAACCCTATACATAACAATTATTGAATTACTATTGACCAAGAAAACAATTTAATACGCTGTCTGTAAAAAATAAAACAATAAAATTTATGGGAGTGATTGACAAGTGATTTTGGCAGTCTCTTTTTATGAAATGTGGTGTATTCCCAAATCTCTTCTAGGCCATGAAACTCAGGATATAAATAAATATTGTCAAAACAAGTATTTCAACAATTAAAATTACTTATACATACTTTAGTTATATATGTGCATACACATATGTGTGTATGGTTTATTTTGTTATATTTTATATTTTCATTACTAAATTGTTGCTTAAAATTGTTGCTTGTATATATTATATATATGTACGTGTGTGAAAAAGTTGATTCATACATATGTTCTATCTTCTGAGATATTATTTGCCTTATACTTTTTCTCCTACTATTTCTTTTTCTTGTACAATTTATTTGTCTGATTTGTCCATTGAAGAGATAAGCTAATTAGACTTTTCTCTTTGTATTTTATTGGAGCACATCATCCTATTATTATACATACTGAAACATCAATGATATCAATTAGAGTTTATATAGTTTATACTTTTCTGCTCCCTAAAATACTTATGATTTTTTGATTTGTGTTTGAGCTATATCATTAGCTGTATGTTAGTAGGAAGACTACCCACTCAAAGAATCACAAGATGTCTGTTAACTCAGTGAAAACATTGAATGAATTGAAAAATATGTAACAGAAAAAAGAAAAAAATATTGTGTAGAAAGTTAGTGTTTTTAAGTGCATTTTTCTATTTATACTTTGTTCATGTAAATGAGAAGTTAGAATCAGTATATATTAGCATTCCAGTTTCTTTCTTTGTAGTAAAATGGATACCTACAGACAAGGATATTATTTGTTCATTCAACACATCATTCCTTCATCTAAAAATAGTAATTGAGTTTCTATATGTGTTGGACATTGTGTGATGAAACAGTGAAGCACACTAAAGGAAAAACTTAGCATCTATTATGATGAAGTTTACTAATTAATGGATGAGACAGGCATTTGTCAAATAGTCACACATATATGTAAGTACACACACATGCAAAACTACAACTGAGATAACTGCACAAAGGCGAACTTTTTATGCTTTGGATGCATATTGAGAAAGATGACATTTTCTAGGGAATCAAATAAATGTCCCTTAAAGAAACTGATTTAAAAATTTAGATTTGAAGCAGAGAGTTATCTAAGACAAAGGAGTATATTGTAAGAAGAAAAGAGATTTCTAGAGTAAGGAATTCTCCTTGACAGTAGCCTATATGGAGAAAGCATGGAAAACAGTATAACAGAAACTTAAAGAAGATTACCGAGGTTGGAATAAAAAGAATTAAAGGGCGTAAGCAGATGAGAGTAAGTAAGTTGAATAAGTAGGCAGGAATAGGTCAGTGAAGAGCCTTCTGAAACATCTTAAGTACTCACAACAAGTCACTGAAATGCTTTGGCTCTTGGTATGGATGGAACATTGGATGAAAAATAATCAACTTTATTATAAAATTATTAATCTGGCCATGGAGGAGAAAACAGGCTGCAGGAGGTCCACATAAAGAAATGAAAACACATATCTTGGAATGTTAATTGCAGTAGGCAAATTGTTGATGAAAAATTCTTTATCTTGATGGAATGGATTATTCATTCATTTATTGCCAACTATTACTAGATCATGCTTCTAGTATATGATAGGTGGACATAAGGAAGTTCATGGAAGTAAAAATCCTTCAACAAGCTGACATGCTAGGCAAAGGAAAATGATAATTATCTAGTAAATAAATAACATGACAATATAATTTAACGTAAGAATTACTATTATCGAATAGAATAAAGTGAGAGGAGAAAGTGTGTTAATGGGAGGAAGGCTATTTTACAGAGGATATACAGCGGAGTCTTCTCTGTTGTGATCATATTTGACCAAAATGACAAATAAACTTAAAGTACGTCAGGTGGCACAGTCAGATAATAAAGTTCTAGGAAGAACAGGGATTTGTAAATGGCTGAAATGGTGTAAAGAGAAATATCTGAGGATACTATAAGGGTGTGATTGAAAAGTATGATAGAGGTGATAGTGAGAAATGTTGAATACATTTTAAAAGGTGCTTATATTAATTTACAGAACTCAATGTGGATAACTGATTAGCAAATTTACTTTAGTTGATGTAAGATTCTATTTTAACCACATCAGAAATAACATTTATATAGCAATTACATGGGATCAGCATAATAATCTATACAAATAAACAACAAGAAACAAACAGAAATCCAAGAAATAAAATCCCCAAAAGGCAAAATAGCACACTACTAAGAATGTGAGCTGATTGTCACACAGAAATGTTATCGTCACAACAGACAATATTTAGGTGTGGGACATTTGACATATTATTTAAATTCTTGGTTTTAATTCTCTCACAATGAATAAACGTAAATGGCAAAAACTAGTTTCTTGAATTGAGGTGAATAACAATATCTTGAGCAACTCAAACTTTACAAGCCTTGCTGTTCTCATATTTCTATGGAAAAAAGATAGGCAGTCTTTTATCCTAATCCTTTTGGCTATATATATTTCAGAATTCCATTTCATTTTGCTTTGTTCTCCATGTTAAGTTTATCTACCATAAAATAGACCCAGCGTGATCTGTAGCAGCCAACATATTTCTATCTCTTAGTGAAATGGCTGGATTTTCAAACTAATCTGTAAGTTGTCTCATGTCAACTCAGGTCAATTTTTCTGCCTACAGAGTTGTGAAAAAATTAAATTAAATTTTTTGAATTATTTATTATTTCAGTATTGCATTCAAGGAGTTATGGGTTTGTAGTAAGACACACAGTCTTGCCCTCTAAGAAATAGAAATAACAATAGAAATAACAACAGTGTTAATACATATAAAAGTACATTCAAAGTGTTGAAGTGCCAATGAAATTCAAACTAATTGTGAGAAGAAATGAGTTTTCAGTTGAAGTTTTGTTACCAAGTAGCTGACCTATAATCACTATAAAACATTTAAAATTATGTTCTCATAAATATGATATAATATAAATAAATATAATAAACATATAAATGCAGGTTAGTGCTAAATAAACAAATATATATTTATATATTAATATATATTTTATATATATATATATTTTTTAATTTAGGATCTATGCCCCCCAAGGAGGGCAAGAAACCATAATACATGTCAAGGTGGGATTCTCTAAATTAGTGCATAAACTGCATTCATGTTATTTCCTGTGTATTCTAAAATAAATTCTATAATATATGATGCATGCAGTCTTTATTTGATACCTGTATAAACAGTGACAATAAGCAGTGACAAGTTCTTGTCCTTTTATGTTGTATGTTACAAGAGCTATTTTGCTTCTTCAGATTATTTAATATAGTATGATATTAGAAGTTGGTTATGATAGGCATAGGCACATTATACCACTACTCCCTCTATTCACTTGCTCAGCTTACTATATTTTTATGTTCCAAATACTCAAACCTGTAAATGACCGTTTCAGTTCTCAGGATACAAAAAAAGTTGATGGAGGAAAGTTTTCTCCATATTATAAAATTCTGTGCCACATAAATATTTTACAAGGCTCTTGGGAACTACTGCTACTATATTTTTAAAATGTAGGCTGATTAAATCTATACCTCCACAGGTTGCACGTGCTTATTCTTACCCTCCCTCTTCTTTTTTCTCCATCTTACAAAATAGTTCTTTGACCTACAATATACTGACCTTTATAATGGGTTTATAGAGAATCAATCAGGCTTGGAGAAAACTAAAATACAGAATAGTATCCATTATATTATATTGGTTAAACTCAGCAGGCATGACAAGTAAAATACAGCTGATTGATTTTTCTAACCTTTATGGAATCTTGTATATAAAATACATACATTTTGCAATACTATGTGTGTAATGCTAAAACAAAAGTTTAATCATATTGGAAATTGACTTCTCGTGTTGCTTTTTGTAAGAGTATTAATTTCTCTCTCTCTCTCTCCCCTGCTTTGCATGTGTACCTTTAAGTTTAAAAAAAAACCTATTTTTTTAATTTTTCACCTTTGAGTTTTTAACACTTCTAATAAATATGTTCCAAGACAAAGTCCTTGCAGAAATAGCTATTACGTCATTGACAAGAACAGACAAATCAACATAGTATCTTAGTTATATTGCTTTTATAACCAATCCCTTAATTCCACTACTCTATCATTGTAATCAATGTAAATAATAAAAATTTATGAAACATTCATTTTTAAAAGGAAATTGAATGGTGCTGTGTTATAAAAGAGTGTCATGTCCCCCGGTAAGACACTAGTGAAGAGCTAATAAATTGTTGTTTTAAAACATTTTGATACTTGTTGTGATTAATAATTATTGACATAGGTATCATAGACACCCTTTTAATGTTGATAATTCTCAAAGTACTCTTTAACAATGGAAGCATTTAACTCAAATGACTATTCCATATCTCAAAAAGCGATACAGCAGAAAACATTCATGGCTATTGGTTGTCTTTTGTAATTCTGTAAATAGAGGCAACAGTAGCTCTTAATTATATTTTAAATGAAAGAATTAATTGCCATAATGTTGTTAATTTTTACCTAGTCATTCTTAGTAAAATTATGTATTCCAATTATTGATTTATATTACATGGAGAATAATTCTAATATTTTGTTGATGCTCATTTACAGTTCTATAAGATAGCTAAATCACTATCAAAGTTAAACACATCCCTAACTTCTTATCTTTGTAAAGTTAGATATTTATATCTAACATTTGATGATGCTTTTAAAGAAAAGCTCCAAATTTATTTATTCAGTTTCTTATTATTATTCTCATATCTTAAATGAAACAAAAGTTGAAGTTTTGTCTCTTATGGGCTGAATTGTGCACCCTCAAAAATGTATATGTTGACGTATTAACCCCTAGTACCTCCCAAGGTGACCATATTTGGAGACAGAATCTTTATACAGGTAATTCAGTTAAAATGAGGTCTCTTGGGTGGGCCTTAATCTAACAGGACTGCTGTTCTTCTAAAGAGAGGTAAGTTGTACCCAGCCATCAAAAGAAGAAAGATAATATGAGAACACAAGGAGAAAAAGACAGCTGTCTATAAGCCAAGAAAAGAAGCTTGGAACAGACCCTTCCCTCCCTTGAAGCCCTGAGAAAGAATCAATTCTGCTGACCCACTGATCTTGATCTTGAGGCGATAGTGAGGAATGTTGAATAAATTTTAAACGGTGCTTATATTAATTTACACAGTCTCCAGAATGTGAGAGAATAAATTTCTGTTGTTATAGTCAACAAGTTTCCAAACTAGTACAATGGCCTCATTTGACAATGCCATTGGATTTTCTCTGTTCCTCTAAGCATAGCAAAAGATATAGCGGGCAACAAGCAGTCAGTTAAAGCTAACAGTTAGTTTCCAGAAATAATAAAGGAGATTAATATCTTAGGTAATACCGTAGTTGAAGAAAGAAAATGACCAGAAGTAAAAACCATTTGTTCCTCTCTAGGCAGCCAGAAAGTAGAGCTTTTTAATTTTTGCTGTTACATGTTTAATGAATATGCATTATTATTGAGTGTTTAAAATTGAAGAGGCAGCATGATTTAGTGGATAGTCTGAACACCTAAGTTTTCAACTACATTTACCACTGACTCACTACAGTGACCTAGCACGAGTCACTTTATCATCATTATCATTATATTATTATCATTATATTTTTATGACTCAGATGAATCTGGTTTGAACTCATTATTATAGCATGCTTCTCAGTGGCCCAGCACATTGCAGTAATCTATTATTAGAATAGTAAGCTCCTGAGTACATTACGTGCATTGAAAAATGCTGATATGAAATTGGACAATATTATACATTTTCAGTTTCATCAAGGTAGACAGCAATGTGCTGAAAATTAACATCATTGGCCTTCTTTTCTTTCAGTTTTTGCATTACTTAAGTAGAAGTTAATTTACAGGAATATTCAGAGTTCTACACTTGAAACATTAATTCCAAAAAAGTTTGATTATTTTTCTATTTTTCAAAGGAGATTATGAATCTAAATATTATAGTTCAATTTTATTTGTTATAACATTAATTAACTAGACATTTTCTATTTCAGTGCAAATGTCTCTTTTCTCCTAATGGAAGAATTTTTATAATAACACATATCTGTTATTTTATGTTTATGACTTTTTTTGGCTCATTATTGTTATTTTACATTAGTATATTTATTAGAAGTTATCTTCTCAAATGCTATCCTGTATAAGCATATAAATGCTCTAATTAATTTATTTAAACAATAGTGAGAGATATTTGCAATTATGTAATCACATCTCTGATATATAATCTTATATGTTAAGCTAGTATTAATTTGTTTAAATTTTTATTTTTGGATAACTGTAGATTCACATGTACCTTTAAGCAATAATATAAAGAGATCCAATGACCATTTACATAATTTCCTATAAAGCTAACATCTTGCAAAAGCACAGTACAATATCACAGTCAGAATATTGACATTAATAGGGTAAGGATGTTCCATATTTCCATCTCTACAAGAATTCCTTATGTTGCCCTTTTATAGCCATGCTCACTTCTCTCCTACCCTACTCCTTCATTAACCCTTCAGAGCCACTAATGTGTTCCCTATGGAACAGATTTAGCTCTTTCTGGTTTTCTATAGTTTTATTATTTCAGTAATATTACATAAATTAAATTCTACACTACGTACTTTTTTAGTGGTTGTTTTTACCTCAGCATATTCTCTGGAGATTCAGTCAGACTTTTTATGTTTCAATAGTATGCTCCTTTTTTATTGCTGAATAGTATTTTAAAGTATACCACAATTTGTTTATCCATTTGTCTATTGAAGGACATGACACCTAAGTTGTTTCAATGCATTGGCTATTGAGAATAAGTTACTGTAAACATTTTTGCACAGGTTTTTGGATGAACCTGTCTTCATTGCTCTTAGATGTGTGCTTGTTGGGCAATATTGTAGTTGCATCCCAAACTTTTCCAAGGTAGTTATTTGTAATCTTTTACATTTCTACTAGTAATATGCAAGTGACCTAGTTTCTTTACATCCCTGAGGTATATGGTGCAATTATATTTTAAATTTTTGGATTATGTTTATAAATATGTAGCAATATCTCATTATAGCATTAGTTTCCTCAGGTTAATTATGTTGAACATATTTTCTTCTGTCTATTTTTCATCTGCATGGCTTCTTTCTTAAAATTTTTGTTTATGTGACTTAAAAATTATAGCTAAAAACATGAACAAATATAATGTGAGATATACCCTCTTAAAAATTATGTATACATTTAAAATTAAGTATACATATGAGATCATATTATCTGAAAAAGTATATAATTATGTTATTTCATGTGTTAATTCTTTAAAAAATTAAGTATACAGCTGAGTATTGATAACTATAAGCACAACATGTTGTCCAACAGATCTCTAGAATAGTTTTTATTCTTCTTTGTAACTGAAATTTTAGACCCAACTGTGTCTTAGGTTTCTCACTTGTTGGTCCAAGCAACAGCAGTGGACACACCTTGGTTATTGTCAGTAATGCTGCAATAAACATAGAGCTGTAGATAGCTTCTCAACACGCTGATTTCATTTCCTTTGGGTATATATTCCATGAGAATGCTGGATCATGTGTTAATTCTATTTTTTATATAAATTACTGTTTTAATGTAAATTATCATTTTTCACAGTGGTTGCAGCATTTATATTCCCACCAACAAGGAACAAGGGTTCCATCTTCTCCAAATTGACCAACACTTGTTATACATGTAGATAAAAATATAATACACTGAGTGACTTAAACAACAAAGTCTTTTATTCTCACAGTTTTGAAGGCTGGGAAGTCAAAGATCAAGGAGTAGGACAATTCTGTTCCTGATGAAGGTCCCTTCCTTGTTTGCAGAGGGACAACTTCTTGCTCCATTCTCACATGGAGAGAGAGAGAGAGAGAGAGAGAGAGAGAGAGAGAGAGAATAGCAAGCTCTCTGGTTTCTCCTCGAGAGTCACAAATCACATCATGGGGTTTCCACTCATATGACCTCATCTAAATCTAATTATCTCTCAAACATTCAACTTCCAAATACCTTCACATTGCATATTGTGGCTTTAACATAAGAAATTCAGAGGGGTACAAACATTCAATTTATAACATGGTCATCCTAATAGTTTTGAGATAATAGCTCATGGTGATTTTAATTTGCATTTTCCTGACAATCAGTGATTTTCAGCATGTTTTCATATACCTATCGGCCATGTCTGCTTCTTCTTTGGAGGAATGTATACTCAAGTCCTTTGACCATTTTAAAATCAGATTATTTGTCTTTTTGCTATTGAGTTGCAGTGATTCTTCATATATTTTGGATATTAACTTTTCATTAGATATGTAGTTTGCAAATATTTTATTTGGTAAGATGATTTTTTAAATTATCTTGATGGTTCCTTTACTGTTCAGAAGCTTTTTAGTTTAATATAGTCCCATTTTTAAATTTTTGCTTTTATTTTCTTTGCTTTTGGTATTATAGTAAAAAAAAAAAATGTTGCCATGGGCAATATGATGAAGGTTTCCTCTTATGCTTTCATCTAGGAATTTTACAGATTCAGGTCTGTGTTTAAGTGTTTAATCAAATTTGAGTTTATTTTCATATATAGTGTAAGTTAAAGTCCCAAATTCATTTTTGTTTGTTTGTTTGTTTGTGAAAATCCACTTTTCCCAACATCATTTTTTGAAGATATGGTCCTTTCCCCACTGTATATGCATAACACCCTTGTGGAAGATAAGTTTACTGTATATGTCTCAGTTCATTTCTGGACTCTTTATTCTGTTACGTTGGTTTATATGCCTACCTTTATGCCAGTACTATACTGTTTTAATTACTGTAGCTTTACAATATGTTTTGAAATTAAGCAACATGAGGCCTATAGCTTCAGTATTTATTCTCAAGATTGATTCACCCATTCAGCTATTTGGGGTCATTTATGTTCTCATATGAATTTTATATTTTTTAAAAAAAAATTCCATTGGGAGTTTGGCAGTGAGTACCTTAATTCTATAGATCACTTTAGATGGGATAGACATTTCAATAATATAACGTCTTTTGATCCATGAACATGGGATTTATTTTCATTTATTTGTGTCTTCCCTAATTTCTTTAATCAAAGTTTTGTAGTTTTCAATGTATAAGCCTTTTATATCCTTGGTTAAGTTTATTCTGTCTCTTTTTGATGTTACCATAAATGAGATTGTTTTCTTAGTTTCCTTTTCAGTTATTCATTATTAGTGTATAGAAATGCAGCTCATTTTGTATGTTGACTTTATATACTGTAATTTCAATAAATTTGTCTACTAGTTCTAAAAGGTGTGTGTGTGTGTGTGTGTGTGTGCATGTGTGTGTGTGTGTTGGACTCTAGGGATTTGCTACATATGAGATCATATCACCTGAAAAAAGAGATAATTTTACTTCTTTCTTTCTGAAATGAAAGACTTTCTTTTATTCATGCCATCTTTCATCAATATGCAAAAATATAATAAAAAATGATAATTACAAAATGCAGACGATTTTTTTTTTATTGAGCTCTAGAGATGATATATCCTGGAAAATACCTTCAGGATTGTTGACCTCATCTGTCTAATTGTCCCTTTCATTTCTTCTCTTTCACTATTCCCATAGTAAAAGATACAAAGGAATAAAAGAATTATTCAAGCTTTTTAAAGGATTGCCCAAAATAAAAAAAAAAAAAGTGCCCACATATTATTTTTTAAATAAAACTTTTAACTTTGTGATAAAGATTCACATGTGGTTGTAATAAATGATATAGAAAACCCCATGTACCCTCAACCCCGTTTCCCCTAAGGGCAACATCTTCCAAAACTATATGACAATATCACAACTAGGATATTGACATTGGTACAGGAAAGATGCCTAAGGTTTACATTACTGAAAGAATTCCTCTTTTTTATATCTTACCCTCTCCTTAACTTCTGACAACCACTAAACTGCTACCTATTTCCATAATTTTATCATTTCAACAGTATTATAAGAAACAACAGGTGCTGGAGAGGATGTGGAGAAATAGGAACACTTTTACACTGTTGGTGGGATTGTAAACTAGTTCAACCATTATGGAAAACAGTATGGTGATTCCTCAAACATCTAAAACTAGAAGTACCATATGACCCAGCCATCCCATTACTGTGTATATACCCAAAGGATTACAAATCATGCTGCTATAAAGACACATGCACACATATGTTTATTTCGGCACTATTCACAATAGCAAAGACTTGGAATCAACCCAGATGTACATCAGTGACAGACTGGATTAAGAAAATGTGGCACATATACACCATGGAATACTATGCAGCCATAAAAAAGGATGAGTTTGTGTCCTTTGTAGGGACATGGATGCAGCTGGAAACCATCATTCTCAGCAAACTGTCGCAAGAACAGAAAACCAAACACCGCATGTTCTCACTCATAGGTGGGAACTGAACAATGAGATCACTTGGACTCGGGAAGGGGAACATCACACACCGGGGCCTATCATGGGGAGGGGGGAGGGATTGCATTGGGAGTTATACCTGATGTAAATGACGAGTTGATGGGTGCTGACGAGTTGATGGGTGCAGCACAGCAACATGGCACAAGTATACATATGTAACAAACCTGCACGTTATGCACATGTACCCTACAACTTAAAGTATAATAAAATAAAAAAAAAAAAGAACTGAATCCAACAGTATCTTTTGTGGATTTGTTTTGTTTTTATGTTTTAGACAACATAATATTTTAGAGATTCAAACGGGTTTTTGCAAGGTTTAGTAGTTTGTTTCTATTCATTGTTGAATGCTATTTCATGATATGAATATATGACAGCTTGGTTAACCAGTCATGTGTTAAAGAACATCTAACTTTTTTCCAAGTTTTGTATATTATAAATAAAGCTATTAAAGTAAATGTAAAAAAAGGTCAAAGTTATAGTTTAATTATTTATTTAGTTTTACTACACTCCATTGACTCTCCAAATATAACTCTGTTGCCCATCCCAGCTTCAGAGAGTGCCAACTTACAGTCACACATCAGGGGAGCTCAAGCAGAAGGTCTTTGCCTGATAGTGATAGGGGACCAAGAGGTACCCAGCTAGATATTCCTTTTTTGGTCTCTAGTTCAATGACTTCTGTGATGATATTAGAGTGTGAATGTTAAAATTCCCCAACGTTGGACATGATTCTTTTATGGAATTTGGAGGGGATACAGACTTTCCATAAAAGTCTGGGTCTTCAACATTAATAGTAGCAGCAGCAGCAGTAGTCAACCAGCCATCAAAAAGTGGGCAAAGGATATGAGCAGACACTTCTCAAAACAAGACATTTATGCAGCCAACAGACACATGAAAAAAATGCTCATCACTCGCCATCAGAGAAATGCAAATCAAAACCACAATGAGATACCATCTCACATCAGTTAGAATGTTGATTATTAAAAAATCAGGAAACAACAGGTGCTGGAGAGGATGTGGAGAAATAGGAACACTTTTACACTGTTGGTGGGACTGTAAACTAGTTCAACCATTGTGGAAGACAGTGTGGCGATTCTTCAAAGATCTAGAACTAGAAATACCATTCGAACCAGCCATCCTATTACTGGGTATATACCCAAAGGATTTTAAATCATGCTGCTATAAAGACACATGCACACATATGTTTACTGCATTCACAATAGCAAGGACTTAGAACCAACCCAAATGTCCATTAATGACAGACTGGATTTAGAAAATATGGTACGGGGGGCGGAGCAAGATGGCCGAATAGGAACAGCTCCAGTCTCCAACTCCCAGCGCGAGCGACACAGAAGACCGGTGATTTCGGCATTTTCAACTGAGGTACTCGGTTCATCTCACTGGGGAGTGCCGGACGATCGGTGCTGGTCAGCTGCTGCAGCCCGACCAGCGAGAGCTGAAGCAGGGCGAGGCATTGCCTCACCTGGGAAGCGCAAGGGGGAAGGGAATCCCTTTTCCTAGCCAGGGGAACTGAGACACACAACACCTGGAAAATCGGGTAACTCCCACCCCAATACTGCGCTTTAAGCAAACAGGCACACCAGTAGATCATATCCCACACCTGGCCGGGAGGGTCCCACACCCACGGAGCCTCCCTCATTGCTAGCACAGCAGTCTGTGATCTACCGGCAAGGCAGCAGCGAGGCTGGGGGAGGGGCGCCCGCCATTGCTGAGGCTTAAGTAGGTAAACAAAGCTGCTGGGAAGCTCGAACTGGGTGGAGCTCACAGCAGCTCAAGGAAACCTGCCTGTCTCTGTAGACTCCACCTCTGGGGACAGGGCAATAACAAACGCAGCCGAAACCTCTGCAGACGCAAACGACTCTGTCTGACAGCTTTGAAGAGAGCAGTGGATCTCCCAACACGGAGGTTGAGATCTGAGAAGGGACAGACTGCCTGCTCAAGTGGGTCCCTGACCCCTGAGTAGCCTAACTGGGAGACATCCCCCACTAGGGGCAGTCTGACACCCCACACCTCACAGGGTGGAGTACACCCCTGAGAGGAAGCTTCCAAAGCAAGAATCAGACAGGTACACTCGCTGTTCAGAAATATTCTATCTTCTGAAGCCTCTGCTGCTGATACCCAGGCAAACAGGGTCTGGAGTGGACCTCAAGCAATCTCCAACAGACCTACAGCTGAGGGTCCTGACTATTAGAAGGAAAACTATCAAACAGGAAGGACACCTACACCAAAACCCCATCAATACATCACCATCATCAAAGACCAGAGGCAGATAAAACCACAAAGATGGGGAAAAAGCAGGGCAGAAAAGCTGGAAATTCAAAAAATAAGAGCGCATCTCCCCCGGCAAAGGAGCGCAGCTCATCGCCAGCAACGGATCAAAGCTGGACGGAGAATGACTTTGACGAGATGAGAGAAGAAGGCTTCAGTCCATCAAATTTCTCAGAGCTAAAGGAAGAATTACGTACCCAGCGCAAAGAAACTAAAAATCTTGAAAAAAAAAGTGGAAGAATTGATGGCTAGAGTAACTAATGCAGAGAAGGTCCTAAACGAAATGAAAGAGATGAAAACCATGACACGAGAAATACGTGACAAATGCACAAGCTTCAGTAACCGACTCGATCAACTGGAAGAAAGGGTATCAGCGATTGAGGATCAAATGAATGAAATGAAGCGAGAAGAGAAACCAAAAGAAAAAAGAAGAAAAAGAAATGAACAAAGCCTGCAAGAAGTATGGGATTATGTAAAAAGACCAAATCTACGTCTGATTGGGGTGCCTGAAAGTGAGGGGGAACATGGAACCAAGTTGGAAAACACTCTTCAGGATATCATCCAGGAGAACTTCCCCAACCTAGTAGGGCAGGCCAACATTCAAATCCAGGAAATACAGAGAACGCCACAAAGATACTCTTCAAGAAGAGCAACTCCAAGACACATAATTGCCAGAGTCACCAAAGTTGAAATGAAGGAAAAAATCTTAAGGGCAGCCAGAGAGAAAGGTCGGGTTACGCACAAAGGGAAGCCCATCAGACTAACAGCAGATCTCTCGGCAGAAACTCTCCAAGCCAGAAGAGAGTGGGGGCCAATATTCAACATTCTTAAAGAAAAGAATTTTAAACCCAGAATTTCATATCCAGCCAAACTAAGTTTCATAAGTGAAGGAGAAATAAAATCCTTTACAGATAAGCAAATGCTTAGAGATTTTGTCACCACTAGGCCTGCCTTACAAGAGACCCTGAAGGAAGCACTAAACATGGAAAGGAACAACCGGTACCAGCCATTGCAAAAACATGCCAAAATGTAAAGACCATCGAGGCTAGGAAGAAACTGCATCAACTAACGAACAAAATAACCAGTTAATACCATATTGGCAGGATCAAGTTCACACATAACAATCTTAACCTTAAATGTAAATGGACTAAATGCTCCAATTAAAAGACACAGACTGGCAAACTGGATAAAGAGTCAAGACCCATCAGTCTGCTGTATTCAGGAGACCCATCTCACACGCAGAGACATACATAGGCTCAAAATAAAGGGATGGAGGAAGATTTACCAAGCAAATGGAGAACAAAAAAAAGCGGGGGTTGCAATACTAGTCTCTGATAAAACAGACTTTAAACCATCAAAGATCAAAAGAGACAAAGAAGGCCATTACATAATGGTAAAGGGATCAATTCAACAGGAAGAGCTAACTATCCTAAATATATATGCACCCAATACAGGAGCACCCAGATTCATAAAGCAAGTCCTTAGAGACTTACAAAGAGACTTAGACTCCCACACAATAATAATGGGAGACTTCAACACTCCACTGTCAACATTAGACAGATCAACGAGACAGAAAGTTAACAAGGATATCCAGGAATTGAACTCATCTCTGCAGCAAGCAGACCTAATAGACATCTATAGAACTCTCCACCCCAAATCAACAGAATATACCTTCTTCTCAGCACCACATCGTACTTACTCCAAAATCGACCACGTAATTGGAAGTAAAGCACTCCTCAGCAAATGTACAAGAACAGAAATTATAACAAACTGTCTCTCAGACCACAGTGCAATCAAACTAGAACTCA
The DNA here is from genome assembly GCF_049350105.2 of Macaca mulatta. Lineage (NCBI taxonomy): Eukaryota > Metazoa > Chordata > Mammalia > Primates > Cercopithecidae > Macaca > Macaca mulatta. The sequence continues at coordinate 36,157,708 of NC_133422.1, forward strand.
GGACTAAGAAACTCAATCAAAACCGCTCAACTACATGGAAACTGAACAACCTGCTCCTGAATGACTACTGGGTACATAACGAAATGATGGCAGAAATAAAGATGTTCTTTGAAACCAATGAGAACAAAGATACAACATACCAGAATCTCTGGGACACATTTAAAGCAGTGTGTAGAGGGAAATTTATAGCACTAAATGCCCACAAGAGAAAGCAGGAAAGATCTAAAATTGACACTCTAACATCGCAATTAAAAGAACTAGAGAAGCAAGAGCAAACACATTCAAAAGCTAGCAGAAGGCAAGAATCAGAGCAGAACTGAAGGAGATAGAGACACAAAAAACTCTCCAAAAAAATCAATGAATCCAGGATTTGGTTTTTTGAAAAGATCAACAAAATTGACAGAACACTAGCAAGACTAATAAAGAAGAAAAGAGAGAAGAATCAAATCGACGCAATTAAAAATGATAAAGGGGATATCACCACCGATCCCACAGAAATACAAACTACCATCAGAGAATACTATAAACACCTCTACACAAATAAACTGGAAAATCTAGAAGAAATGGATAATTTCCTGGACACTTACACTCTTCCAAGACTAAACCAGGAAGAAGTTGAATCCCTGAATTGACCAATAGTAGGCTCTGAAATTGAGGCAATAATTAATAGCCTACCAACCAAAAAAAGTCCAGGACCAGATGGATTCACAGCTGAATTCTACCAGAGGTACAAGGAGGAGTTGGTAGCATTCCTTCTGAAACTATTCCAATCAATAGAAAAAGAGGTAATCCTCCCTAACTCATTTTATGAGGCCAACATCATCCTGATACCAAAGCCTGGCAGAGACACAACAAAAAAAGAGAATTTTAGACCAATATCCCTGATGAACATCGATGCAAAAATCCTCAATAAAATACTGGCAAACCAGATTCAGCAACACATCAAAAAGCTTATCCACCATGATCAAGTGGGCTTCATCCCTGGGATGCAAGGCTGGTTCAACATTTGCAAATCAATAAACATAATCCAGCATATAAACAGAACCAAAGACAAGAACCACATGATTATCTCAATAGATGCAGAAAAGGCTTTTGACAAAATTCAACAGCCCTTCATGCTAAAAACGCTCAATAAATTCGGTATTGATGGAACGTATCTCAAAATAATAAGAGCTATTTATGACAAACTCACAGCCAATATCATACTGAATGGGCAAAAACTGGAAAAATTCCCTTTGAAAACTGGCACAAGACAGGGATGCCCTCTCTCTCCACTCCTATTCAACATAGTGCTGGAAGTTCTGGCTAGGGCAATTAGGCAAGAGAAAGAAATCAAGGGTATTCAGTTAGGAAAAGAAGAAGTCAAATTGTCCCTGTTTGCAGATGACATGATTGTATATTTAGAAAACCCCATTGTCTCAGCCCAAAATCTCCTTAAGCTGATAAGCAACTTCAGCAAAGTCTCAGGATACAAAATTAATGTGCAAAAATCACAAGCATTCTTATACATCAGTAACAGACAAACAGAGAGCCAAATCAGGAATGAACTTCCATTCACAATTGCTTCAAAGAGAATAAAATACCTAGGAATCCAACTTACAAGGGATGTAAAGGACCTCTTCAAGGAGAACTACAAACCACTGCTCAGTGAAATAAAAGAGGACACAAACAAATGGAAGAACATACCATGCTCATGGATAGGAATAATCAATATCGTGAAAATGGCCATACTGCCCAAGGTAATTGATAGATTCAATGCCATCCCCATCAAGCTACCAATGAGTTTCTTCACAGAATTGGAAAAAACTGCTTTAAAGTTCATATGGAACCAAAAAAGAGCCTGCATCTCCAAGACAATCCTAAGTCAAAAGAACAAAGCTGGAGGCATCACGCTACCTGACTTCAAACTATACTACAAGGCTACAGTAACCAAAACAGCATGGTACTGGTACCAAAACAGAGATATAGACCAATGGAACAGAACAGAGTCCTCAGAAATAATAGCACACATCTACAGCCATCTGATATTTGACAAACCTGAGAGAAACAAGAAATGGGGAAAGGATTCCCTATTTAATAAATGGTGCTGGGAAAATTGGCTAGCCATAAGTAGAAAGCTGAAACTGGTTCCTTTCCTTACTCCTTATACGAAAATTAATTCAAGATGGATTAGAGACTTAAATGTTAGACCTAATACCATAAAAATCCTAGAGGAAAACCTAGGTAGTACCATTCAGGACATAGGCATGGGCAAAGACTTCATGTCTAAAACACCAAAAGCAACGGCAGCAAAAGCCAAAATTGACAAATGGGATCTCATTAAACTAAAGAGCTGCACAGCAAAAGAAACTACCATCAGAGTGAACAGGCAACCTACAGAATGGGAGAAAATTTTTGCAATCTACTCATCTGACAAAGGGCTAATATCCAGAACCTACAAAGAACTCAAACAAATTTACAAGAAAAAAACAAACAACCCCATCAAAAAGTGGGCAAAGGATATGAACAGACATTTCTCAAAAGAAGACATTCATACAGCCAACAGACACATGAAAAAATGCTCATCATCACTGGCCATCAGAGAAATGCAAATCAAAACCACAATGAGATACCATCTCACACTAGTTAGAATGGCGATCATTAAAAAGTCAGGAAACAACAGGTGCTGGAGAGGATGTGGAGAAATAGGAACACTTTTACACTGTTGGTGGCATTGTAAACTAGTTCAACCATTATGGAAAACAGTATGGCAATTCCTCAAGGATCTAGAACTAGATGTAACATATGACCCAGCCATCCCATTACTGGATATATACCCAAAGGATTATAAATTATGCTGCTATAAAGACACATGCACACGTATGTTTATTGCAGCACTATTCACAATAGCAAAGACTTGGAATCAACCCAAATGTCCATCAGTGACAGATTGGATTAAGAAAATGTGGCACATATACACCATGGAATACTAGGCAGCCATCAAAAAGGATGAGTTTGTGTCCTTTGTAGGGACATGGATGCAGCTGGAAACCATCATTCTTAGCAAACTATCACAAGAACAGAAAACCAAACACCGCATGTTCTCACTCATAGGTGGGAACTGAACAATGAGATCACTTGGACTCAGGAAGGGGAACATCACACACAGGGGCCTATCATGGCGGGGGGAGGGATTGCATTGGGAGTTATACCTGATGTAAATGACGAGTTGATGGGTGCAGCAAAGCAACATGGCACAAGTATACATATGTAACAAACCTGAACGTTATGCACATGTGCCCTACAACTTAAAGTATAATAATAATAAATAAATTTTTTTAAAAAAAAAAGAAAGAAAATATGGTACATACACACCATGGAATACTATGCAGCCTTAAAAAAGGATGAATTCATGTCCTTTGTAGGGACATGGATGCAGCTGGAAACCATCATTCTCAGCAAACTATCGCAAGAACAGAAAACCAAATACCGCATGTTCTCACTCATAGGTGGGAATTGAACAATGAGAACACTTGGACACAGGAAGGGGAACATCACACACCAGGGCCTGTCAGGTGGGGGGAAGAGGGAAGGGATAGCATTAGGAGATATACCTAATGTAAATGACGAGTTAATGGGTGCAGCACACCAACATGGCACATGTATACATATGTAACAAACGTGCACATTGTGCACATGTACACTAGAACTTGAAGTTTAATGGAAATAAATTACTAAATAAAAACCTTGCACTCATCCTTTGAGCCCATATGTGATTCGATTCTTCAGGACACTGGGTAAGATCTCAGGATGCAGAAGGCTGTCACACTGGCCACCTGCCCTTGAAATAAGGCAGAGAGTCCATAGAACTAACACACAAGCCATCTGCAGACAGCAGCAAAGCAGAAAGAACTTTGTAACAAAGTGGTTGCAGACACCCACTTCCACCCCTAGACACTTCTGCAGGGCCAGCAGCCCGAGGCACTCACCCCAGCCTCTGCATCTGCCTGTCTGCATGTTCCTTCTAGGGGTTTGAGCTTCAGGGCAACCAAACAGAGCAGCCACACCCAGTCACATGTCCTGTGAGGGGAAGCAGGGAGCTTTCCCATTTCAATAACGAATAGAAACATTTCCAAATAGCTACAGTATTTTTGTGTGAAGATTCCCAAACACAACAGAATAATGAGAAATAAATTTCATAATCCAGTTAAGAAAGCCCAAAGGAATGTGCCTACTGCTTCTTTCCAAATTTGAGGAAGAAAAAGTAATAGACACAAATAAATAGTAGAGATCCCTGCTCTAGTTAGAAAACCTCTAGTCAAAATTGTCCCTGAGGTCATCCCTGGAGTAGAATTGAGAGAAATGTTGTGTTGGTTTTCATCTTGAATGTGAGGTGCATATCTGACTTATAAAATGCTTCACATCCTTCTGGCATTGGTAGAGAAATGGAAACATTGGCTAAACTACTGAAATTCTCCAATGGCTTGAACGTCGGGATACATATCCAATTTATGAAAGGCTTCTCATCCTTCCGGCGTTGTTAGAGAAACAAGAACATTTGCTAAGCTACTGAAATTCTCCAGAGCCCTCAAAATTGAAATAGGTTTACATGAACCTACATAATTAAAGACATCTACCTTAACAGGATAAATAGATTATTAACGGTCTACGCATAGAGCTTAATAACATTATATTGAAGAAGAGAGAGAAATTCTTTAAGTTAACTGTTATTTATGGTATTATTCAATTGTAAGAATGTATATTCCTTTACATCAAGCCAATTTCCTGAGTAGTGGGAGCAAATATATACTTCTGATTAAAAGGTGGCCTAGATATGAACTATACTAAAAAGTATGCTGTGATATGTGGTCCAAACATCAAACAAAAATAACAATGTCTTATCTCCATAGGACTCTGAGGCCATAAACTCAATTATGTCCATAGGAGGGATCATAACCATAGATTGGTAGGTATCCCTGTTAAACTTCATTAACCAATTTCCTTATGTGGCTGATAAGAAACCCAATTGAAAAATGGCCATTTATTATTGACAAAATACATCTGAAATCTACTGGCCTCGTTAACCACCACTAATAATCAGTTTTGGGGGAAACAATCTTAAAGATTTTCACTTATTTTTGGGAATTGTACATTTTGGATTCTAGAGGTTTATTTTAAACAAAGGGTCCTAGTAGGAATCTCCCCTCACATAGGACAGAAATCAAGGTAATTTTATCTTCTATGTTTGTTTCCTGTGGCTTTATAATAAGTTTTCACAAAACTTTTGTGTCTCAAAACAGGTACATCTATTCTCACACAGTTCTGGAGGCAGAAGTCTGAAATGAGTCTCACTAGACAATAATCAAGGTGTCAGCAAGTCCATATTTCCATTGAAGGTCTTAAGGGAAAATCCCATTCCTTGTCTCTTCCAACTTCTGGCAGATGTTGGAATTCTTTGGCTACATCATTCCAATCCCTTCCTCTTTGGTCATATTTCCATCTCTCCTATCTTAGCATTCCCTTCTGCCTACCTCTTAAAAAATCATACTAGTGGTTGTGTTTAGTGTTCAGTTGGATAATATGGGATTGATATGGTTTAGCTTTGTGTCCTCACTCAAATCTTATCAGGAATTGTAATCCCCAGGTGTTGAGGTAGACACCTGGTTTGGAATGATTAGATTATGGTGATGGTTCCCCATGCTGTTCTCGTGATAGTGAGTAAACTCTCAAGAGATCTGATGGTTTTATAAATTGTAGTTTTTCCTACGCTCTCACATGCTCTTCTGTCTCCTGATGCCTTGTGAAGAAGACATTTGCTTCTCCTTAACCTTCCACAATGATTTTAAGTTTCCTGAGGTCTCCCCAGCCATAGAGAACAATAAGTCAATTAAACTTCTATTCTTTATAAATTACCCAATCTCAAGCAGTTTTTTTATAGCAGTGTGAGAACAGACTAATACAGTGATATTTTTTCCATCTCAAACACAAAATTTAATCACATCTTTTGCCATGAAATGCAAAATTAGCCCTTTGCCATATAAGGTAATATTCACAGGTTCTGTACTTACTTTAAAGAAGGAAACAAGTTATGACCTTATACTGTAGGTGACTTTTCATTTATGAAAAACCCTGGAGAATGAGTGTTATCACAACATATTTTGACTTTTATGTGCTTAACTCATGTACAGATAAAATAAAACTCAATTCAGGCACTATCAAAGCTACGCTACTCCATAGAGGGCTATTTGGGCTGAAAGAAAGAGTATTGACTTATGTTAGTGTGATGGTTAATTTTATGTGTTGAGTTGGCTGGGACACAGTCTCCAGATATGTAATCAAACATTTTTTCTGGATGTTTCTGTGAGGGTGCTTTATGAATGAGATTATAATTTAAATCAGTGAGTAAAATTTAGGTAAAGCAGATGTCCCTCCATAATGCGGGTGGGTTTCATTTGATCAATTGAACACTTGAAAAAAACAAAAGACTGACTTTCCCCCAGCAAGAAGGAATTCAGCTGACAGATGACCTTCAGACTTGAACTTCAGTATTGGTTCCTGATTAGTCTTCAGTCTGCCAGCGCAGCTTGCAAATTTTGTACTTACCAGCCTCCTTATTCACATGAGCCAATCCTTTAAAACAAATCACTTTACATGCATATGCAAACACACACTCACTCACTTTCTCTCTTATTATTTATGTGTCTCTGAAGAATCATGACAAATGTACATTGATTGTAACTAATCATCATCTTCTTGACTCTAGCAAATATAAAGGGAGTGTATGTGTTTAGCTGAACTCTTTAGATTTATATAAAGTTGAGTTCTAGGAGAAGGAAAGCAAGAGGAGACTATCAAATAGTACACACAGAATGATGAAATTATCCAATGGACTAAATGGTTCCAATTAGGACTATTTGACCCTAGATTTAATACAAATTTATGTCAGCCATAGATTTAGAATACATTATTGCATATTCTAAACCTAAACTTATATTTTAAACAATGATGGCAAATCAAAAGACAGAATTTCAACTTGTACTTCTAGTTTTTGCTCAGAAAGCTCTGAACATTCTTCAAGACATCACAAAAGTTTATTTTGATCTAGTTCAGGAATTATGAGCAGCTTAAGCTTATTAAGGTTGTGATCTAGTACGAAGTGTATATAGTGGTCAAAAAAAAAAAAAGAGAAAGAAAAATAAAACTGATATAGTAAGTATCTATCAATGTAGTAATAATGACCCTGAATACGACCACCAAAGTCCACCTAAGTCTAGCTTGTTTTGAGTGATGCCTAAGTATAGGTTGATCTATAAACATAAACACATGTAGACTATTATGGTCTTTCATCAAACTCATCTCATGAGTGTTGAGAGTAATAAGCTATTTCAGAAGTTGGTGGTAGTGAGCCTGACATATAGCAGGATATATTATTCACAAATACTATGTTCCTACTTTAATTTAGAGAAAATTGAACTGAATCCTATAATGAAGCATACTGTGTGGTTTATAAGCGATGCTTAGCTCAAGGAATCAAAAATACTACTTCTCTAATGGACATGCCTTTTCTTTTCTCTTGAGATTATACTACAAATCAACATGGTGTCAACACATGTGAGTCTCAGTCACATAAAAATTATTAGAATGCTTTAATATATATATGGAAGAATAACCAGTAAATAATTGAATTGTTGACATTAAATTTTGTGGGTGTATTGTGGGAAACTTTTAACAATTGTTCTAAAGCAGAGAAATTGTCCCAAATTACATGAGGAGCCACTAGTATCAGTCTTCTAATCTGGGTCAATTAAATAGGAAGTCAGTAAAGATAACTGAGCAAAAGCTTAAAGGGTATGTTATCATTAATATTGACCTCATAACTTGTATTTATAAACACAGTCAAAATGACACAAGTCAAAACTGAGGAGGAAACTTCTAAATTGATATTTAGTGTTACTGGAAGGGAAACGTAAGAAAAATTATTGATGTAAATGGTTTTATTATAACAACTATGAACTGCTAAACTACATATACCAGCCAAAACAGATGGCCAATTTTTTATAGGTAAATAAGTAGTGTCTCAGTTTTGGGGATTAAAGTAGAACTATCAGCAATTGGAACAGAAATAGTGGTGCCAGATGGTATTTGGGGAATGTAGTAGTTGAATTTTAAAGAATAATCCTGATAATATTTACAGCCTCAATGGGTCTACTATGAATGACCAGAAAGCGATAAAGTTAGGTAACACAAACAGTTAGAAGTAACCAGCCAATATATTCATGTTCATTGATTTGACAAAAATATTCTAATCTATCAAATATGTAGTGGCCCAGAATATTGCCTTTTGTATATATTTGATTAGGAATATCCAATGATGGTATTTTGCATATCATTGTTATGATAGTACCATATCATAATATTTTCAATCAGTGACCTATTTGCCACTGGAAATAGTATTAGTGTTTTAAGTATAATCAGATTAGGAAAATAATTCTAGAAAACCAGAACTAATTTAGAAAGTTTATTCTGAAAGTTCTATTTCTCTAGAACCATTATCAGTACCCAAATCCCTATCAGTTAGGGTTTTCCAAAGAAAAACAACACACACATAAATAGCAAGTATTCTAATATTATTGGTAAGATATATATGTATCAGAGGATGGCAAATAAATTTGACAAAAAGTCAGGGACCTTTTAATTTAGTGAAATTTCTAAGGGTACATTGATTTGGGGTATATAAAGTTACTGCCCTTTAAGATGGTGAATGAGTTACTACTTCAGCCCCTACTCCAGAAAAAAATTGCACCATGCCTAGTGGTCCTATTTGGATTTTGGAGGCAACTTTCTCTCTTCTGGGTGTGCTTCTACAGGCCATTTCCCAAGTAAACCCCAAAGCTGTTAATTTTTACTGGGGGGGTCCAGAATATATACTACTGAGGAGATGAACAAGGAGAGCATCGATCATACAGGCAAAAGAGTTAAGCCTCAAAAAGGGGATGGATAATATATTCAGTTGAACTGGATGGAAGGTGAGGATGAGCAGAGATGTGAATAGTATTCAGATGAGAATAAAGGGCAAGCATTTGAAGTAGTTAGGTCACGATGATCCATGAAGATAGGTCTAGAAGAGAGAGGTGGGTAAAGTTTAAGGGGAAATGATATTAAAGTTGAAACAAGTATTGAGATATATAAGAAAAACAGCTGGCCAAAAAATATAGAAAGATTTCTGAAGTCTCAACTGACAGGCTGAATTATAAATTCTTGTAATTCCCAGAAAGTTTGTATTTACTAAGACAGTTTCATTTGAGAGACGAATATAATTGTTTGGGGGCTTAAAAGATTTTAGGCTTCCGGGGCAGGGCCAAGATGGCAGACTAGAAGCATCTCCTGTGTACCACTCTCAATGAGAGGAAACAAAAGGGCTACCAAACGCTGACCCTACAGGCTGTTTGTATTGTCTATTTTCACGCTGCTGATAAAGACATACCTGAGACAGGGCAATTTACCAAATAAAGAGGTTTAATGGGCCTACAGTTCCACATGACTGGGGAAGTCTCACAATCATGGTGGAAGGCAGAGAGATGCAAGTCACATCTTACATGAAGGGAAATAGGCAAAGAGAGAGAGAGCTTGTGCAGGGGAACTCCTCTTTATAAAACCATCAGATCTGCTGAGACTTATTCACTATCATGAGAACAGCACAGGAAAGACTTGCCCCTATGATTCAATTACCTCCCACTGGGTCCTTCCCATAACAAGTGGGAATTCAAGACGAAATTTGGGTGGGGACAAAAGCCAAACAATATCACTGATCATGTAAGAAACCACGTGGGGATCCATCAAGGCAGCAGGGGGACACAGAGAGAATGGGGCAAAGCTTGACACCAGTCTGTCTGGGTTCAGTATAATGCCAGGAGAACCTTGCCAACATGAGAAAGGGTGAGTCAATGAGAGCCCCAGTAGGATTTGTGCTCTCCACAGGGACCTGTGCAAGACTGGGAATGGGAAAATCCCTCTGGACCCTCACACCATCTCAGCATGCTTCTGGACTGCAGCAGAGAGCTACTTGGGTAAGTAGGGGCAATGTTTGAGTCCAAGGGGACTTCAGTAAGTCTTGGGCCTCAGAACACACCAGTTCCAGTGCCATAGCCCAATTCGAGGCCACAGTTGTGGTGCCTGGAGACAGGAAGATTGCTCAACAGCCCTGCCCCTTGCAGGACAGGGCTTGGCAACAGCTTCAGGCCCAACAGACTTTCTTCAGCCCAAACACAGACAGCCATTTCACCCATCCGCACCACTAGTAGCAAGGTGGGTAAGGCTTGCTAGTGTTTCCTGCCCAACAGTCCCAGCCAGGCGAGTAATGCCTGTTAGATCTTCTAGCTGAGCATTCCCACTTCCATGTGAACTTAGCTAAACAGCACAGTGTCCTGTCATCCCATAATGCAGAGCATGTGACTCCAGCATCCAGGATGCAGAGCACGTGGCTCCACTCAACCCCACCACTGGTAGTCAGTTGGGCATTGCCTGCTAGAACTTCTGGCCCACAGGTCCCACTTCTGTGGGAACTCAGCCAGCTGGCACAGTTTGCCTTTGTCCCAGAAAGCAATCAGATGGCAAGGCGGGTGTTCATAGTAATTAAAGGGGCTCCTTCCTGACATAGGAGTGAACTAGAATCAAAGCTAGTGAACTGAACCCACCTTATTCCAAAACCAAACACCTAAGGGCATTAAAGAAGAAAAAAAAAATAAGCAAAAAATTTCATTCAATGTCTAGCAACTTCAAAGACTGAAGGAACATCAGCCCACACAAATAAGAAAGCCACAGTTAAGAAAGCCACAGTACAAGGAATCTGACAACTCAAAGACTCAGAGTGCCTTCCTTCCTCCCAGCAACCTGACTAGTTCCCAAGCAAGTGTTCTTAACAGGGCTGAAATGGCTGAAATTACAGAAACAGAATTCAGAATATGGATAGGAATGAAGATTATCAAGATTTAAGAGAATGTTGAAACCAAATCTAAGGAAGTTAAGAATCAAAATAAAATGATACAGGAGATCATAGACAAAATAGTCATCACAAAAACCAACCTAACTGATCTAATGGAGCTGAAAAACATATTATAAGAATTGCATAATGCAGTCATAGGTATTAACAGCAGAATAGACAAAGCTGAAAAAATCTCAGAGCTCAGACTTGCTCCCTGAAATAATGCACTCAAATAAACAAGCACAAAATAATGAAAAAGAATGAACAAAACCTCTGAGAAATAAAGGAGTATGTATGAGAACGAATATACAACTCAAGGTTGACCTCGAAACAGACAGGGAGAAGCAAGCAACTTGGAAAACATCCTTCAGGGTATCATCCATGAAAATTTCCCCAACATCTCTAGAGAAACCAACATTTAAATCTAAAAAATGTAGAGAAACCCTGCAAGGTATTATAGAAGAAGAGCATCCCCAAAACCCATGATTATTAGTTACTCCAAGATCAAAAATGAAAGGAAACACTTTAAAGGAAGCTAGAGAGAAGGCGTTGGTCACCTACAAAGGAAGCCACATCAGGCTAATAGCAGAAACCACACATGCCAGAAGAGATTGGGGACCTATATTCATCATTATTATTAAAAAAAAAAAATCCAAACAAGAATTTTATACCCAACCAAAGTTGCTTGCTCAAGTGAAGGATAAGTAAGATTCTTTTCAGATAAGCAAATCCTTAGGGAATCCAATACCACCAGAACTGCCTTACAAGAGATCCTGAAAGGAGCACTAAAATCACACTTAAGTATACAAACCAGTGACACTATAAAGCAGCCACACAAACAAGTCTGCATAATAACTAGCTAAAAACACAATAACAGGAAAAACCTGCACATATCAATACTAACCTTGATAGTAAATGAGTTAAATGCCCCAATTAAAAGGTACAAAGTGGAAAGCTGGATAAAGAAGCAAGACCTAATGGTATACTGTCTTCAAGAGACCCCTTCCACATGTAGTGACATACATGGGCTCAAAATAAAGGGATGGAGAAAAATCTACCTGGAAAGAAGAAAACAAAAAAGCAGGGGTCACAATTCTAATTTCAGACAAAATAGACTTCAAACAAACAAAGATAAAAAATAAAGACAGACAATATATAATGGTAAAGGATTCAATTCAACAAGAAAACCTATTTTAAATAAATATGCCCCTAACACAGGAGCATACAGATTCATAAAGCAAGTTCTTAGAGACCTACACATAGACATAGATTTCCACACAGTAATAGTGGAAGAAGTCAATATCCCACTGACAGTGTTAAAGAGATCATTGAGGCAGAAATCTAACAAAGATATTCAGGAGCTGAACGCACCACTTGACCAAATGGATGTTATCAACATCTACAGAACTCCTCAGCCAAAACAAAATAATAAACATTCTTTTTGTTGCCACATGGCACATACTCCAAAATCAACCACACAATCAGACATAAAACAATAATCAGCAAATTTAAAAAAAATATAAATTATGCAAAACATAGTCTCAGACTACAGCACAATAAAAATGGAAATCAATCCTAAGGAAGTCACTCAAAAACATACACTAACATGAAAATTAAACAACCTGCTCCTGAATAACTTTTGGGTAAGCAATATAATTAAGGCAGAAGTCAATAATTATTTGAAACTAAAAAGAACAAAGAAACAACATACCAAAATCTCTGGGGCACAGTTAAGGCAATGTTAAGAGGGAAGTTTGTAGCACTAAACACCCATATTAAAAAGTTAGAAAGATCTCAAATTAATGATCTATCATTGCAACTGGGAGAACTACAGTAGCAAGAGCAAATAAGTCCCAAAGGTAGCAGAAGACAAGAAATAACCAAAATCAGAGCTAAACAGAAGGAAATTGAGACACAGAAAGCTATAGAAATGATCAACAACACCAGAACTTTCTTTAAAATAATAAATAAATAAATAAAAGGATAAGATAGATAGACTGCTAGCTATAATAGTAAAAAAAAAAAAAAAAAAAAAAAAAAATCCAAATAAACACAAAACACAATTAAAAATGACAAAGTGGGCATTACCACTAACCACACAGAAAGTAAAAAAAACCACCCCCCACAGAGACTACTATAAATATCTCTCTGAACACAAACTTGAAAATCTAAAAGAAATGAATAAATTCTTGAACACATACAACTTTCCAAGATGGAAGGAGGAAGACATTGAATCTCTGAACAGAACAATAGCAACTACCAAAATGAAATCTGAAAAAAATGCCTACCAACCAAAAAACCCAGGACCAGATGAATTTACAGTCGAATTGTTCTAGATGTATATAAAGAGCTGGTACCATTCTTATTGAAACTCTTACAAAAAAAATTGAGGAGGAAGGACTCCTCCCCCAACTCATCCTATGAGGCCAGCATTGTCCTGATACCGAAACCTGGTAGAGACACAAGAAACAAAAAAAGTACAGGCCAATATTTTTGATGAACATAGATGCAAATATCCTCAACAAAATAGTAGGACACTGAATCCAACAGCACATCAAAAAACTAATCCACTATGTTCCAGTGGGCTTTATCTCTGGGATTCAAGGTTAGTTCAACATAAGCAAATCAATAAATGTGATTCATCAGAAACACAGAAATAGAAACAAAAACCACATGATTATCTCAATAGATGCAGAGAAGGCTTTTGATAAAATTCAACTTCCTTTCATATTAAAAACCCTCAATAAATTAGGCATTGAAGAAATATACTTCAAAATCATAGGCACCATCTATGACAAACCCACAGCCAACATACTGAATGGGCAAAAGCTCTTGAAAACTGGCACAATACAACACTATATTGGAAGTCCTGACCAGAGCAATCAGTCAAGAGAAAGAAATAAAAGACATTCAAATATGAAGAGAGAACGTCAGCCTATTTCTGTTTGCAGACAATGTGACTCTAGATGTAGAAAACCCCATTGTCTCTGCTCAAAAGCTTCTTGAGCTTAAGAAGAACTTCTGCAAAGTTTCAGAATACAAGATCAACATAGAAAAATCAGTAGCATTCTTATACACCAACAACGGACAAGTGGAAAGCCAAATCAGAAATAGAATTTCATTCACAATTGCCACAAAATTAGTTTTAAAAATTGAAGAATACAATTACCAACGAAGTGGAAAGATCTCTACAATGAGAATTACAAAACACTACTCAAAGAAATTAAAGATGACAAAAACAAATAGAAAAAATATGACAAGCTCATGGATAGAAAAAATTAGTAGTGTTAAAATGGCCATACTGCCTGGAGCAATTTACAGATTCAGTGCTATTCTTACCACACTAACAATTACATTCTTCACAGAATTAGAAATAATATTTTAAAATTCATGTGAAACTAGAAAAGAACCTGAATAGCCAAGGCAACCCTAAGCAAAAAGAACAAAACTGCAGGCATCACATTACCTGACTTCAAATTATACTCCAAGGCTACAGTAACAAAAACAGTGTGATATGGTAAAAAGAAAAAGGCACGTAAACCAATGGAACAGAATTGAGAACCCAGAAATAATGCCATACACATTCAACCACCTGATTTTCAACAAAGCTGACAAAAACAAGAATGGAGAATGGACTCTCTATTCAATAAATGGTGCCAGATTTACCTGGCTAGCCATATGCAGAAGATTGAAATTGCATCCCACCCTTTTGCCATATGAAAAACATCAACTCAAGATTAATTAAAGATTTAAATGTGGAACAGAAAACTGTGAAAACCCTGGAAGATAACCTAGGAAATATAATTCTGGATATAAGACTTGGCAAACATTCCATGATGACAACATTAAAAGCAATTGCAACAAAAAACAAATTAACAAATGAGATCTAATTAAACTAAAGAGCTTCTGCACAGCAAAATAAATGACAAATTGAGTAAACAGACAACATGCACAATGGGACAAAATACATACAAACTACGCATCCAACCAAAGTCTAATATCCATAATCTATAAGGAACTTAAATTTACAAGCAACAAACAAATAACTCCATTAAAAAGTGGGTAAAGAACATGAATAGATACTTTTCAAAAGAAGACATACATGTGGGCAATAAGCATATGAAAAGACATTCACCATCACTAATCATTAGACAAATGCAAGTCAAAACCACAATAGATACCATCTTACACAAGCCAGAATGGCTACCTTTAAAAAGTCAAGAAATCACAGATGTTGGTGAGGATGTGGACAGAAGGAACACTTACACATTGCTGATAGGAGTGTGAATTAGTTCAGCTATTGTGGAAATCAGTGTGACAATTCCTCAGAGAACTTAAAGCAGAATTATTTAAGTCCGCTATTCTCCTATTGGGCATGTACCCAAAGGAAAATAAATTGTTCTACCCTAAATACACATGCATGTGAATGTTTACTGCAGCACTATTCACAATCCCAAAGATATGAAATCAACATAAACACTTATTGATGGTAGGATACATAAAGCAATGTAGTACAAGTATACCATGGAATAGTATACAGCCATAAGAAAGAACAAGATTAAGTCCTTTTCAGCCACATGCATAGAGCTAAAGGCCATTATCCTAAAGAAACTAACACAGGAACAGAGAACTACAAACTGCACGTTCTCACTTATAAGTAAGTGGGAGCTAAACAATGAGAACACATGAATACTAGGAGAGGAATAATGGACACTGGGGTCTATTTGAAGGTGAAAGGTCGGAGGAGGAAGAGGATCAGGAAAAATGCCCATCTGGCATTATGCTTATTACCCGGGTGAAAAAAATTATCTAATTAAAAAAAGCCAAATTTAAATGTGACACACAGTTTGCTTATATAACAAATCTAAACATGTAACCCCAACCTGGAATAGGCTTTTTTTAAAGGATTTTAAAATAATGGCAAGAGAATATATCACCTATATAAGAATTTTTTGAAATGAATATGCCATTTAAAGTTATTCAGATTATCTGCTCTGAATTACACAGTGCATTATCAGTATTATACAAAAATACTTGAGGAGTGCCTCAGTAGGACCAATTTGAAGTACACCAATTTAATTTCCTCTCTTAATATAAGCCTTGATCATCCCCCTTATAATGTCCTCATGTTCCTGGGCTGTATCATTATACTACCTGTTTCGGCGAGGCCCAAAGAAGGACAAAATGCAGTGATATATGCTAGATTAAATTGGGAAATGACATGAGATACAAGTTTTTTGAATTTTTAAAGTTTTTATTCTTGGAAGAAATCTTCATATAAGCCATGTTTAAATGTAAGCTCCATGCATCTCAACATCCTCTTTAGAAAAGACTCACCCAAAGAGTTAGTGTTATATATTTTCTTTCCTTCCTAAACTCTAAAAGTTTCCATTCGATTAAAAAGTAAATTATTTGGGCGGAATAACACATTAATTTGGTAACAAAATCATAATAATTCATAAATATACAATGAACCCGTATATCTATGCATTTTTATTTAAAGTAGGTTGAATGAACTCTAATAATGTGTTTTTGCTTTCCTTCCATAAGGATAATTATAGTCACTTAATAAATTCTATTCCTCATTATTGAATTATGACAAACAAGATTGTGCTAAGAGAGCATTAGTGTAGCCAGAAGTGGTTGCTGATGAAATCCGAGATACAAAGAAATTAAAGAGATAAACTCATGATAAAAAATAAAGAAATTGGAGTGATAAATTCATGATTTAAAAAAACAGTAGATATTTGAGACTTCACATTTGAGATGGTTATTGGATCTCACTCTCATTCACACACTTAATGTTAGGATCAAAGAGAGATTCATCTTGTGTGCATCAGAGAGATTCATGAAAGTGACTAGGTAAGGAAGAGAGATTCATTAGACTTGGGAGATGCTGCTTGGTTTAAAATTATATCTGCTGTAAAAGGGGCTTTTAGTGATTATTTGAAGCTAATACTAGAATCTACCCAGGAGCATGAAATTTTTATAGATCATGCTTCAGAGCTGTAAAACTTGTAAGAACTGGTTTTAAATAGATATTTCCTAGAGAAATGTAGTTATTTATGAAATATACCTCTAAAGACAGCCCCATAGGTAGTCAATTACTCACCAGCCTGAAATAAGAAATAAAAAATATATAAATTTATAGTAAGAAAATTAAATATATACTTTCTGTAATGAATGCAGTTAAATTTAACTACATAAATATGTATATATACCTAATACACCACTCATAGTCTCTCACATATAATATTTTAAAAGTACAAATTTTACCACTTTGAAAAAAAAAACAGAAAAGAGGTGTCTACAATTCTCTGAAATTTTCAAACCAATTTTGTAACACAAGAATCTCTAATTATGTCAGTAGTCATTTAAATTTACATCATTTGTAAATCATTCACATACAAACATGTTAGTTTTTAAACTTACTGCATCATCAGCCTTGCCCTCTTTATACTACTTATTGATGAATAAAAGTAGACGTGAATCTAAAGGTCTGGTTTTCTGACAATGACCATATTTCTAAGCAATAACTATAAAGACTGAATGCAGCACAGCTTGTCATCGTGGGTGACTGAGAGAACATTTTCACAAAGGTCTATACAAAGCCTCTTTTCTCAGAGGGAAGAATATTCAGGAATTAGATATTGCCTTCCCTTAAATATGCATCACTGACTATACTAGCAACATCACTCCTAGTGCAGGGCCAGTATTAATAAGGAGGATGTCATATTCAAACATGGAATTAAATATACTAATTTGAGCTGCACTGATTTGAATTGATAATTATTTTTAAAATGCTGAAATCGAAGACTATCTTTAAAATGTATATTTCTATATACATATTTGCTACATTACAAGAAAATTATAGCATACTTAGCAGAATTTAACACCCTCAATTATCTTACACACTGTAATAGAATACATACACACTTAGTAGCCAATAACGGGTATGTGCTTCCCTTCATCTGGAAGTCTATTAAAATTCTGTGTATAAACATATTGTTGAACTATGATGAATCACTATGTATATGATAATGAAATTATGGAGTACATTAGAAATTTTCTGTAAACTAAACAATCAACACAGCCAAATAACATCATAGTCTGATTTTTTGTTTCTAGGAAATTCATGAAGAATTTTAGCTAGCTATTCTTGACCGTGGTAATGGTGTCCAGAATATGACTTGAATTATATTATGAAAAGGTTATTTGGGGCAAGAAAAAGCCTATAGATTGAAAGATTGAAAACAACTGACATGAGTAAACTTAGTTACTTTCTATTTTCAGCAACTATGCAGACAATTTAATTCCATTTGGCCAAGAATGTTAGGACTCCTTAAAACTAGAAAGATGACTATGGATAATATCAGAAAATGATTTAGCTCCACAAGTATCAGTGATTGGCATCTTGTTTTAGGACATTCAGAGCCTGCCCTTAGAGGTGGTATCTTATCCCTGTTGAGTTGGTAGACATAGGGTTAAAATCAGCACACCTCGGAAGGCTGCTCATGGTGTTTTCTCATGCCTGGGTCTATCTGCTCCAGAACTTATTTTTACCTAGTTCTTTTTTTGTGGTCACTGTGCTGATACACACTGTAGGATGGCCTGTGGTCCTTATCTAATGCTTACTGCAAGAAACATGAGCTCATAAGCATATATATATATGTTTTATATATTGCATATATTTATATATAGTGTATATATATATCTCATATATATCTATAAGCAAAATCAATGGGCTGGATCACAGATTCAATAAGAAGCAAAAAATTAAACACAAAGCGATACATCTACCAGCACTATGGTAAATGAAAATAAAAGATAAATACCCAAGCAAAATACATACAGAAAATTAAAGAGTTAAAAACCATGGCAGATAGGATAATTAGAGAATGATTACTCATGAGGAACAAACTTTAAAACTGAATATTATATTGAAACATATAACTGGAATTGTAGAACTTAAAAAGTTCTCCCAGGAATACAATGAAAACTAACTAATAACATATAAGAAAAGTGAAGAGAATTGAAAACTAATGCAGAAGTTTTAACACCTGGATCATGGGACTTATAGAATAAGAAAATATCAAAAACTGGGCATCAGAAATATCTAAACAGATAAGAGAAATATCATACCAGATTTAAAAAATAAAATACATGTAGGTCTTCATATTTAAAGATCCCTTAAAATGCCAAAGAGGAGAAATAAAAGAATTTTCGAATCTTGACACCACTAGTAAAATATAAAATATCAATGACAAAAAGTAAAATTATAAAATCTTCCAGAAGAAAAGAGTATTTATTATTTAAAAACTCAGAATGATGTAAGATTTTTCAGTGATAATACCAGATAAATTTATGCAAACTTTATAAATATTGGAAGAATAGAATGTTAATAGAACTGTTACATTAAGCGTATGCTCAGACATAAAAATTCCCTGAGTATCTGATATACATGGTCAAATATTCAAAAACCGCTTTGAATAAAGCATGTATACAATAAAATATATTCAGAAGATGTTGTGAGAAATATGTGAAATAAAGTTGATTAAATAATTTTAAGTATTTTAAAATGTTATCTTAAAATAGATGAGACCATAGAAAAAATATTATATAGCAATAATAATCTAGCATGAAATTATAATATACGTCAATGTATATCAATGGTAAGGAGAGAACAAAGGATGTGAGAGTATTCTCAAATATTTGCCTGGTGTATATAAAGATACAGATACAGATATAGATAGATAGATAGATAGATAGATAGATAGATAGATAGATAGAGATATAGATATAGATATATTTTTTTTTAAGTAGAAGAAACAAGTGGTATTGCCTAGTAAAGTTAAACATGCACATACCCTGATCCAGCAGTTTCTTATCTGGATGTATATCTTAAATAAGGTTACAGTTTTTCACCAGGAAGCCTGTAAAAGCATGATTTTATTAATACTGTTCTCAATAGCAAAATACAAGAAACAGTCTAAATGGCAGAAGATTATATAAATACATCTCATTTCATTCCTACAATTGAAAATGATAAAGATGTGAAAGTAAATGCAAAATAAACACTACATTCAACAATGTAGATAAGTCTCAATAACATAATAGAGAAAACAAGCCGCAAGAGAATAAATTCAACATGATTTTATTTTGAAAACATCTATAACAAAATAGTACATTGTTTAGGGAAATAAATGTAATTCATAATGTGATAGATAAAATCAAGAGAGAGTAAACACAATTATAGCCTAGGAGTACTGTTGAGGAATGAGGAACAGGGATTAGTTTGCTCCTCCAAACAGAGGGGACTTCTAACAGTAAAAATAAAAAGTCTATTTCTTGGAAGGAATGTTGTTTTTTAACCAAATAATTCAATTTTACCACAGATATTTTAAATCAGTTTGACAAAATCTGTGGAAGGTCAGCCCCTGAGTTATCATTAGCAGATCATGGATCTAAAATGTAAACTATACCTTAGAAAATTTTTTCCTATGGAAAATTAGTGGATAATGTTAGTGCACTGTCTGTACACACTTATTAGTCCTCATCCTGCTTATTGTAGTTTTGGTAATATAATTGTTTTTATGGCTTTTGGAAGTGTGTTGTCATATTTAGTGAAAAATATATCCTGTAACAATTGAAAATGATAAAATAATAAATTTCCCTAGAAAATAATCTTTTAAATTAATATTGAAAGACACATTAATCTTCTATCTAAGATAGATATAAGTAGTTACTTTCTTGCGAAACCATTGGTAAGATGTTAAGGTCAATATAGGGAACTTAATCTTTAACTTAATTTTGAATAAATTACATTGAATGAATGAATGGAGATTTGAAATTTTTATATCACTCAAAAGGTTTTTTTTGGATATTACTATTCTTATTTCTGTTATAAAATTAAAGATTAAAATCACTTTTAAAACTAATTTTAACTTAAAACAACATATAATTTAACTGCAAAATAATACTTAATCTGAAAGATTTTATTTCCGAATAAAGTGTCATTTAGAGGTTGATTATGGTCATAATGTAAAGTTGAGCCTTAATTGATTTGAGATATATGTATGCACAAATGATAACATAATTTCTCTTGATATGGGGAAGAAGGAGACAAGTATATAGTCAACCTGTGTTCAAATTTTAGAGATACTAGAATATGTATAAAGCTATCTAGAATATATTAGTGGAAAAAGCACATTTACAGTGAAGCACAACATTTGATTATAGTATTCCAAGATAAAGTACATTAGTCTGAGAGTAGACATAAAGAGTGTGTGTGTGTCTGTGTGTGTGTGTTGAAAATGATGGAAGAATGGGGAAGTGACAGATGGGTGGTTTGTCTATCATCTACAGCTGCTAAATTTTTTGTTAACATTTATATAGGAACTATCAAAGAAAAAAGTACAATTGACATAAGAATATACTGTAATTGTTATATTATCATTGGTTTATAGTCATCAAGTAATAAAACCATGAGGTGACAACAGTGAGAATGACAGAATAAAAAATTCAAAAATTCTCTCCTTTGTAAAAGAAACAAAATCAATGGCAAAAATATCAGAATCGATATTTTTGTAATTCTGGAAATTAACTTCTTACAGCAATCTTGAAAACCTTTATCAAGGAAAACAACTGAATATCAGAATAATAAGTTTTATGGCATTTTAACTTGCCCTATTCCTATTCCTTTACTTCCTTTAAAATAGTAACCTTAAAAATTAATAACCTTTATGATGAAAACCAACAACCTTCCAGCCACTGAGGGAACAGAATGTCTCAGGGTTCCTTCAAAGCCCCATTTCCATACAATTGCCATTACTTCACCCGCTTTCTGGTTCTTTGCAAAACCCCACTTCTTTTAGTCTTTATTTGACTGACTTGAATATTTTTAACAAGCTTTTGTCTGGAGGCATTATTCAAAATAATCAGAAGCAATTGATTTAAATTACTGCTGCCTGAAAAAAAGAAAAAAAATTGCTAATGGAGATGGCTGATAACAAATTGAGAAAGCAATAGGCTAATCGAAAGTTTAAAAAGAAAAACAAGGGAATGAGATGTTCATAAGCGTCTTTCAAAACACTAAAATATTCCTGAAAATCTAGAAAGTCATATGCATTCATAGGTTCTGTTCATAACTAGGCCTATTCTTATGCTCAGGAAAACCTGTAAGTCCCTAAATTATCACCTCTTGCTAATTATGAGGATCTATAAAATCAGGAAGTGAATCTAAGGCAGAGTTTAAACATCCTACCTGAGTATTGAATATGTGCCTCAATAAACAATGAATCTCTCAGTTCTGGGTGACTTACTGGTACCAGGCACTTAATAAAATTTCTACGTAATCACTAGCTGACCACTCAGCTAACTTATGTTTAGAGGCCATACATGAATAGAATACATGGGGGATACAATCCAGGACTCCTACTTGACGCCTGAAATCATAGTTAATACCAAACCCTATGTATACTATAAATAAATAGAAAATGTGTTTTTACCATGGATCATAGCAACCTCACTTTGTGATTATTTTCTGTCCTAATTAAGTCAATAACTTTTACTTTTTCTCTTAAAGAAAGCACTGTATGCCTTTCCTTTGGGATATCTGGTTGTTTGTATAACTACTCTTGGTGTATGGGAGCCATTATTAAACAACGTAAGAGTTACATAAACAGAAACACTACCATACCATTACAAATAAACAGATAACCAAGATGGCTACTAAATAACTAATTGGTTGTGGATGTATATGGTGTTGATACACTGTATGAAAGGGTAATTCACACCCTGGGTGGATGGACCAGGTAAGATTTCATTACACCTCCAAATAGCATGCAATTTAAAATTTATAAATTGTTTATTTTTGGAATTTTCCATTTAATGTTTTTGCACTACAGTTGAATGCAGGTAACTGAAACCATAGAAAGTGGAATCATGAATAGAAGAGGACTGCTGTATAGACTTTAGAGAATTAGTTCCCAAAGTCACCAAACAGAAACCAACAACAAAGAGCAACAACAGAAAATCCTGACCAAGAGATATAATCCGATTTCCAGAGTAGCCACATCATGTTATTCAAAATGTCCAATATTCATGAAAAAAAAATGCAAAGAAACAAGAAATTATATATTATTCAAAATGTCCAGTATTCATGAAAAGCATGCAAAGAAACAAGAAATTATAACATATATACAGAAAAAAAATAAAAAGAATAGCTATGTAAATAAATTTTCTCCCAGGAGGCAGAGGCATTGGACTGACTATACAAAGACTTTAAATTGACTATTTTAAATATTATCAAGAAACAAAAGGAAATCATGTCTAGAGGACTAATGAGAGTATGAGAATAATGCTTTTCCAAGTAAATAATACAATTGAAGATGCTGACATTACAAAAAGGAACTGAATAGAAATTCCATAGCTGAAAAGAACAATAAATAAAATGAAAAATTTATTAGGGGCTTAATTGCAAATATTAGCAGGTAGAAGGTAAAATAAGTAAATCTGGGACAATAGATAGGTAAAGATTATCCAGTTTGAGAGGCAGAAAGACAAAACAAATTTTTAAAAGTGAAAAGATCTCTGGAACAAAAACCACCATCCCAATCTACACAAACTCGGAGTCTCAGAAAGGATACAAAGGCAGAAAGAGGTTGGAGAAATAATGACCACATACTCGCAAGTTTTGTGGAAAATATTAACTTATGCTTCTAAGTATCTCACTGAACTCCAAATAAAATAGGCCCAAATAAATCCAAATAGAGTGGTGGCTCACGCCTCTAATCCCAGCACTTTGGGAGGCCGAGTCGGGGGAATCATGAGGTCAGGAGATCGAGACCTTCCTGGCTAACACAGTGAAACCCTGTCTCTCCTAAAAATACAAAAAAATTAGTCGGGCGTAGTGTCGGGCTCCTGTAGTTCCAGCTACTCGGGAGGCTGAGGCAGGAGAATGGCGTGAACCCGGGAGGCGGAGCTTGCAGTGAGCCGAGATCGCGCCACTGTACTCCAGCCTGGGTCACAGAGCAAGACTCTGTCTAAAAAAAAAATGAAATAAATAAATTCAAATAGAAGTACGTCAAAATCAAAGCCAAAGAAAGAATCTTGAGACTAGCAAAAGGGAAGCAGCACCTTATGGACAAGGGATCCGCAAAAGAATTATCCTATGATATCTTATCAGAAAACATGGGGGCAGCAGGTGATGGAATGGTATATCCAAAGGATTAAAAATGAAACAGAACAAAGCAAAACAAATGGCATTATCCAAGTTTTGTATTGTATAGAAAAATTATTCTTTAAAACTGAAACAGAAAGTAAAACAGCTTTGGAAAATAAACTAAAGTAAAAACTAGTAAAAAAAAAATAATAATAATTGGATCTTTCATGCCTCAATTTCTGTAGCAGATATAATTGCTAGCCCGGAAAACATGGTGAAACCCCATCTCTACTAAAAATATAAAAATTAGCCGAGCGTGGTGGCAGGCGCCTGTAATCATAGCTGCTCAGGAGGCTGAGGCAAGAGAATCGCTTGAACTTGAGGGTTGGAGGTTGCAGTGAACCGAGATTGTGCCATTGCACTCCAGTCTGGGTAACAAGAGCGAGACTCCATCTCAAATAAGCAAGCAAACAAGCAAACAAAAAAGTATAAACCAACTGAACCTAACAGTATATTCAATCCAACAACAGAGGAATACACATTTTTCTCAACTTCACATTAAACATTCTCCAGGACAGACTATATGTTATCTCATAAAAATAAGTATCAATTAATGTAAAAAAAAAATCACATGAAATAAGTTTTCTGAATACAATGAAATTAAATTAGAAATAAATATCAAAAAGATTTGGGAAATGCATGAATATGCAAGAATTAAACAGAACTCTTCTAAATAGTAAATATTCTGAAGAATAAATAACAATGGGAATTAGAAAAATACTTAGAGATCAATGAAAATGAAAACACAACATATCAAAACATGTAATACAATCAAGACAGTTTTTTTAATTTTTATTTTTTATGGATACATAGTGGATCTATATAATTATGAGGTACATGTGATGTTTTGATAAATGCATAGAAGGTGAAGACAGTTTTCATATAGAAGTATATAGCTATAAACTTCTGTATTAAAAAGAAGTACCACAAATAACCAACCTACTACCTTAAGAAACTATAAGAACATAGCAAATCCAAATCAAGCAGAAGAAAAAAAGGAATAATAGCAGAAATAAATAAAATATAGAATAAAAAGAACAATAGATGAGCCAAAAGTTGTTTTTTCAAAAACTTTAACAAAATTGACAAAAATCTATTTATATTGACTAAGCAAAAAAGGATAGGAATCCATTTACAATCAGAAAAGCTAGACAGACATTACTACCTGTCTTACAGGAAAAAAAACTATGAGTATACTATGAAAAATTGTATGATAAAAATTAGATAAGCCCAGAACATATTTCTGGAGTGATTCTAAGTCCTGGGATAGACTCAGGAAGAAATGGAGAATCTAAATAGATTCATAACAAGTAAGGCGATTTAACTTGTAGCCATTGTGTTTACAAGTAAAAGCAAAAAACAAAATGGATTCACTGGTAAATTTAACCAAATATCTAAAGAAGGATTAAAAGAATCCTGTGAAAATTCTTCAAAAAAAAAAAAAAAAAATAGAATGGGAGGAAACACTTCTCAATTCATTCTATGCAGCCAGTATTACACTGATACTAAAAGTAGAAAGTTGTCACAAGAAAGGAAACAACAAACCAATATCCCTCATGTCCCTCATTAATATAGATACAAAAATCATCAACGAAATGCTAGCAATCCAAATCTTGTAACATACAAAATGGCTTCTCCAACATCACTAAGTGAGATTTACTCCAGGAATGCATGTTTAATTCAATATATGAAA
This sequence comes from Macaca mulatta, assembly GCF_049350105.2. Lineage (NCBI taxonomy): Eukaryota > Metazoa > Chordata > Mammalia > Primates > Cercopithecidae > Macaca > Macaca mulatta. Next base: position 36,183,583 of record NC_133422.1, read on the forward strand.
CCTGATCAAAATAATAAACCATCTCATTAGGATAACAAGGAAAAAACAAACAAAATATATGATTATCTCAACAGTTACATCAAAAAAGCATTTGACAAAATCTAACACGCTTTCATAACAAAACACTCAATAACTGGGATCAGAAAGAAACTTTTTCAATCAGCTAAAGGGTGTATAATAATACCCATAGCTAACATCAAACTTCAATAAAAACAGACGGAAAATCTTGTACTAGAGATTCCAGTCAGCACAATAGGGCAAAAAAATAAATAAATAAAATGTATTCAGATAGCAATAGAAGGAGTAGAATTCTTCCCAATTTTAAAAGCCTTTGGTGTATACAAAAATTTCAAACAAACACACTAAAAACAATTATTTAAGCTTGTAAACAAGTATAGCAACATTAATGATACAAGGTTACACATGAATAATAAAAATTTTTTAAAAAATCCGTTTACAGTAACGTCAAAAAAAGTATAAGAATTAGGAACAAATTTAACAAAGAATGTAATCCTCATAAAGTAAAACCTACAAAATACTGTTTAAAAAATATAAGAAAACTTGAATAAATACAGAAAGACCTCCTACTAATGGGTTGCAACTTAATATAGTTAAGATGACAATATGCTCCAATTAATCTACAGATTCAATACGATCTCTATTAAAATGCCAGCTGACCCTTTTGCACAAATAGACAAATTTATTCTAAAATTCATATGTAAATGCAAGAAACCTAGAATAATCCCACCAAAAAATTTTGAAAAATGAAATACGCTCACATTTTCCAATTTCAAAGCCTACTACAAAGATATATTAATCAAGACAATGTAGTACTGGGATAAGGATAGGTACAAATGAACAACAAGTACATGGAGAGATGCTCAATATCATTAGACATTAGGAAAATAAAAAGCAAAACAGTAAAATTTTCATACCACCCAGAATGGCTATGATTAGACATGATGGACAGGAACAAGAACAAGTGTTAGCAAGGATGTGAAATAATTGGGATCTTTATAGACTGCTGGTGGAAATATAAAATCGTACAAGTGCTTCAGAAAAATGATTTTCTACTTTCACAAAAACTTTTACATAGAATTATTATAACCCAGCAATTTCACTCCTAGCTATAGAATCAAGAGGTCTGAAAACATGTCCACAGAGAAATGTAGACCCAAATGTCCACAGCAACTTTATAGTAACAAAAACAGGAAACAACCCAAGTGAAAATCTGATGAATAGACAACAAAATATGGTCTAATCTGTAAAATGGAATATTATTCAGCCTTGCAAAAATAATTACTGATGCATGAAACAAAACAAATGAACCTTGAAAATATGCTAAGTGAAAGAAACCAGATACAAAGGCCATACATTGCATGGTTTAATTCATATTAAATATTCTGAATTGGCAAGTCTGTACAAGCAATAAGTTTATTAGTAATGTCTTAGTCCACTTTGTGTTACTATAAAGGAATATATGATGCTGGGTAATTTATAAAGATAAAGAGGTTTATTTTTCTTGTAGTTTGCAGACTGTACAAGAAGTATGGCACCAGCATCTTTGTGGTTTTGGTGAAGGCCTCAGGTTGTTTTACTCATGGTGGAAGGAGAAAGGGAGCCTGTGTGTGCAGAGATTACATGGCCAGAAGCAGACAAAAGAGAGAAGGGGAGGAGCCAGGCTCTTAGTCCATTTTGACTAAAATACAAGTTCTTGTGGGAACTAATAAAGTGAGAGCTTATTCCACCCTGAGAAAGTGCATTAATCTATTCACGAGGGATATGCCCTAATGACTAAAACATCTCCCATTAGGTTTCATCTCCAACACTGGAAATTAAATTTCAACATGAGATATGGTGGGAACAAATAAATCATACTTAAACCACAACAAGTAGTTTCCAGGAGAATGTGGGCGGGAGGTATGAGGTACTATTGCTGATGGCTATGAGGTGATGAAAATATTCTAGAATTAGATACTAGCGATGGTTGTAAAATTTTGTGAAGATAAAAAAATTGAATTATATACATTAGGGTAAATTGTATTGTATGTTAATTACATATCAATAAAAAGGGAGAAAATTTTGTGACTGTTTAAATAGAGTAGACTCTTAAAGTGACCTTATTCAATAAGCTATTTGAATGAAATGATAAATATTCTACACTCTGAGAGGTAATGTTCTTTGCAGGGAAAGAAATGTTAGCTATAAGCATTTCTAATGGATATAAGCATTTATATCCAATGATAGTGCAAGTAATTAACCTTTGCTTAGTTGTCTTGCTACTGTTGTCATGAAGAAAAAAGAAGAAAATGTTTTTAAAGATTTTTTCAAATCCAAAAAGACCAATAAAGTACTAAATTACCCCCAGAAAGAATATAATTTGCTCAAACATCAAACTCTTAATATTTTTTTTGAGTTTTAAACTTAAGTTTTGTCTTTTTAAAGATGTAGTCTTCTCCCCAACATCCAAAAATAATAGTTCGAGCTTCCACAGGAGTATAGGACAAAATTATATTTAAGGTATTAAAATGAGCTAATATGAACATGTAAACGTCTTTGATATGTGGTCAAATTATTTCAATAATGATGAAAAGTAAGAATATTTCTAATGCCAATATATTAATATTACGTCATTTTAAACAGTAAGATAATTCAAAATAAAATAGAGAAGACAAATGATCCTTAAGCCTTTTCTTAAAGATAATTCTGATGTCTTATGAAAAGAGTATGCAATGTAATTAGTATTAATTATACAATCTCTTAGATAAAAACATCAATACATTCTTATAACATAACAAAGTGAAAAGTAGCTTAATAAATAGTATATATGCACCCTGAAATAGTTAAAATCAATTTGTAAATAATTAATAAAAATAGTGATTTGGAATATTTGGCATTCAGTTGATAGAGCTTAAAGAAAAAAAAACTTTTAATCTCTATTCTGGTTAATTTTATATATTCTAGTTATTTTTGTTTAATTTCTAAGTTTTATTTTAAGTTCAGGGGTACATGTGCAGGTTTGTTACACAGGTAAATGTGTGCCATGGTGACTTGCTACACATACCATCTCATCACCCAGGCATTAAGTCCAGCATCTGTTAGCTATTCTTTCTGATTCTTTCCGTCCTCTCACACCCCACCCTCCAACAGGCCCCAGTGTGTGTTGTTGCCCCCCATATGTCCATGTGTTCTCATCATTTAGCTCCCACTTATAAGTGAGAACGTGTGGTATTTGGCTTTCTGTTCCTGCATTAGTTCACTAAGGATAATGATTTCCAGCTCCATCCATGTCTCCACAAAGGACATGATCTGGTTCCTTTTAATGACTGCATGGCATTCCAAGGTATATATGTACCAAATTTACTTTATCCAGTCTATCATTGATAAGAATTTAGGTTGATTTCATGTTTTTGCTATTCTGATAGTGCTGCAATGAATGTATGCATGCATGAGCTTCTATAATAGAATGATTTCTATTCCTTTGGTTATCTACCCACTAATGGGATTGCTGTGTTGAACAATATTTCTGCCTCTAGATCTTTGAGGAATCACCACAGCGTCTTCCACAATGGTGGAAGTTTTTTTAAAATTATTTTTATTTTGAGTTCTGCAGTACATGTGCAGAATGTGCAAGTTTGTTACATAGGTAAAAATATATATATTTTTAATCTATCCATGACATAGTCTCAGAGTATATTTGTCAAAAACACACAAAAAAGACAGAGTAGGTTTTTCCTTTGTTTTGTTTTGTTTTATTTTTCCAAGATGACAGATAAGAGGCATTGCTAACATACCTCACTCGAAAGAAAAAAATACTGTGTAGATTCACACTGTGACCTTTTTTTAAGAAGTGACACAATAACTGAGCAAGAAAATCAAATGAATCAACAGACTTTTTGAAGGAATCAGCAGGGTGCAGCCTTTACTGTGAGTCAGGTAATGGACTGAGTCCCCAGAATGTGAGAGGGGAAGAGACTCCCTCTAAGACACACCCCTCCACCAGGGAGCCTGAAAGTCCAGGCCACAGGCGATGGCCTCAACTCTCTCCAGCCTGCACAGGAAAAAACCTGGGGGAGGTCATAGAATATAAAAATAAGAGCAATGGTGGGAACGCCCTTGTGTACACTCCCAATCCACAGTGTGGATCAAGGGAAGTCACTCCTTATTGTTCCCCATGGGGAACTCTGCAGAAGTTAACCAAATAGTTCAGCCAGTGGTCACAGGTTGAAAGAAGTCCTCAACTGTGTTCCACAATATAACCTCAGGTGGGGATTAACTCCTTTGGTTAGGGCCAGGAGGTGGAGGACAAGTAAAAAGTTGGCTGCAGCTGCAAGTACAGGAGCTGGACACCCAGCTTTGCTGGTGAATGGGATCCACACTTGGGATCTCCACAGGAAAAGCTTATGACCCCGGGCAATTGCAAGTTCTGGGTGTGGGCTGACTGAAACTTAGCTTGCTGCTGCGAGTGGAACACTGCAGGAGTGGATCTGTCTTGCCAAAATTGTGGGATCTGTGTGGGGTTTGCTGCTGCCTGCTATACTCCACTCCTTTCGCAAACCCTTCTGTGAAGCAGAGGCAGCAACACTTCCCTCTGGAACATCAACCCAATGGCCAGAGAAACACCCCCATCCCCCAATACTCGCAGGAGCTGCTGCTTTCCCTGAAGGCAGAGAGTCAGAGCACAAACAGACCTACTTCAATCCCCACCTGATTTTGCCTTACCAGTTGCCCTGGGAGCTTAACACAAAGACTAGAAACTTTTTGGAGCTATATGGCCCCACCTATTGCCTGAGATATGAGAGGACCCATCCTGGACCACATAAGGTAAGCAAAAATCCCACTGCTACTATCACAGCTGGTGTTCTTCTGCAAGCGCCACCCATTGTCTGGAGGGCAGTCAACACAGCTCATTACAACATCTCCTGGTAGAATAACACTACTCAGGAAGTAGAAAATGGCTGAATGACCTCAGCTATCCCCCTCACCTACACCACTCTGGCTAACCAGGAGGTCCTGAGTATCTTCATGTGACCAGTTGATGACTACTATAACCAGCACTGAAGAAAGTCAACACACTAAGACTATGTATAACCAAGGAATCACACAGAGACTCCATCACTCCCCTGCCACCCCCATTAGAGCTGATGCTACTACTCCCAGCTGGGAGACTTGAGGACAGGTAACATTACTGGATCCTTTGCATGCATTCCCCACTACCAGCCTGTAGTGTGGTAGCTTCACTGAGTGGCTAGACCTAGAGGAACAAAAACACTCACAGCAGTCTGGCTCCCAGGGACTCCCATTCCTAGGGGACTGGGAGTGCACCACATCAAAGAATACCCCACATGACAAAATAATCTGGATGGCAGGCCTTGAGCATTAGATCTCTCCAGGGGCGGGAAGTTTCTTTCAGCAGAGTCACAGTTGCAGTGCTGAGCTCAGCAGGGAGAGTCTGGAGCTCACCTCTACAATCAGAGAGCTCTGGTGCCTATGAAGGGTCTTGGAGAAGGGGACATCTTTCTTCCCTCATCCATTACCACAGGTACAGTGGGGCATCTCCCACAGGGGGTGGATGTGGGTACAGCTATAGATAGCCATTCTGGAACATGTCAGGGTGACTACATCCCCGTAGGTGTAGCATCCTTCAGGTTCAGACTTGCTCAAGAGATAGAGTCACAATTTCTCTCTACTTAGAACATCAGCATTCCTATGGATGAAAAGAAGTGCCTGTCTCATCTGAATAGCCAGAGCGTTGGGACTGGAGTGTATCTGAGAGGTGGATAGCTTTCCTGCGACCTGGAAGGAGTTACTGGGGTGACTCCAAGCCTTCTCCCTAGTAAGAACTCAGTGTGACTCACTGAGAACTCCTCCAGCCACCTCTGTCAAGGCTGAGACTTCTGCCATCCATGGGTATTGCATTCACCCACCTGCTTTAGCCACATTCTACGCAGGGACACATTCCCTACTGGCCTGAAGCTCAAACCATCAAACCAGTAAATAAAATACTGGTGAAAAATAAATAAATAAGAAGTGCACACCATGGAGGAATGAGATAAGCTTCAAGAGACCTCTATCATTCCAACCCCATAAGAGACAGTGAACTTGCTGACACACAAAACACATTGTTGCTAAAATAAGCATATGAGAAAGCCATCATACAATGACTCTCTATAACCAAGTAATTCTTATAAAGTCTTCATCCTTGAAAGCATCAAGAACCAAAATAAGATACTATTAACTATAAGGATAAGAGTCACATTCTTAAGAGGAAAAAGGAAATTTTTTAAAAATAGTCAAATCAAACATAAATTCAAGAAAAATTAAAAGAAATAGTCTGCCCAAATGAGAAGGAAGCAGAAAAGTAAATCTGATAATATGACAAAACAGGGTTCTATAACTCCTTGAAAGAATTACACTAGCTCTCCAGCAATGGATCCTAACCAAGATGAAATCTTTGAAATATTAGATAAAGACTTCAGAAGATTTATTATTAAGCTCTTCAAGGAGATACCAGAGAAAGGTAAAACCACCATGAAGAAATATTTAAAAGCAGTTCAGCATTTTAATGAAAAATTGTCTGGAGAAATAGATATTACAAAGAAAAAACAGCCTTTTGTGTTAACTCCCTTGGTCACTCTGCCTCTCCTGTTTCTCTTCTGTTATTATGAATTGGTTCATCTTTGCTCCTTTCTAGCACTGAGGCTTCAACATGGTTCTATGTTTTCTGAATCTTAGTTTCCTCAAATTTAAAATGGGTTGATATCTGGGATGGTTGTGGAATTACATGGGGGAAAATGTGTTGAGCACTTATCCTTCCCTGCACTGGAGCAGGCACTCTTTTCCCAGCTGGAAGCAGCCCAGTCTGCAGGAGTGACGCTGCAGGCTGTCTCCCTTCTCATGTCCCACAAGAGCTGGGGCAGCAGGCACACTGGTGGCTGTCCTCATCTGGGCAATCCTTCACACAGGTTTTGTCTGTCATGGAAAGAGAAGAGTCTATCTGGACATCAAGCATGACACGTGTCTCCCCTATAGTCTCTTTTATTGTTGTTTTTCTTTTGTTTTTCTTTTTTTTTTTTTTTTTTGAGAAGGATTCTTGCTCTGTTGCCCAGGCTGGAGTGCAGTGTCATGATCTTGGCTCACTGCAACGTCTATCTCCCGGGTCTGAGTGATTCTCCTGCTTCAGCCTCTGGAGTAGCTAGGATTACAGGCACCCACCACCGGGCTTGACTAATTTTTTTTTTCTTTTTTTTTTTTAGTAGAGATGGGGTTTCTCCATGTTGGCCAGGATGGTCTCAAACTCCTGACCTCAGGATATCTGTCTGCCTTAGCCTCCCAAAGTGCTGGGATTAAAAGCGTCAGTCACCACACTCAGCCAGCTTCCCCTGTGTTTTCCCTCCTGTGTACCGTGGTGGGAGGAGAGGTGTGCGTGAGGAAAAAAAAAAAAAAAAAGAAGGAAAAAACTGCCAGAACGTCTGGGAATACAAGACACATTTAGGAAATTATGAAATGCAGTGGAAAGTTGGAAAGTATGAACAATGGAGTTGAACTAGTAGAAATAAAGAATTTCGGAGATTAAAGACACTGTTTTGAATTAACTCAAACAGACAAAAAATAAAAATAAAAAAAGAATCAAAAGAAATAAAGTCTCGGCAGGGCGCGGTGGCTCAAGCCTGTAATCCCAGCACTTTGGGAGGCCGAGACGGGCGGATCACGAGGTCAGGAGATCGAGACCATCCTGGCTAACACGGTGAAACCCCGTCTCTACTAAAAAATACAAAAAACTAGCCGGGCGAGGTGGCGGGCGCCTGTAGTCCCAGCTACTCGGGAGGCTGAGGCAGGAGAATGGCATGAACCCGGGAGGCGGAGCTTGCAGTGAGCTGAGATCCGGCCACTGCATTCCAGCCTGGGCGACAGAGAGAGACTCCGTCTCCAAAAAAAAAAAAAAAAAAAAAAAAAAAAAAAAAAAAAAAAAAAAGAAATAGAGTCTCCAAGAATTATGGGGTTATGTAAAACAACCAAATCTAAGAATAATTGGTATTCCTGAGAGATAAGAGAAACAAAACGGCTGGAAAATTTATTTGAGGGAATAACTGAGAAAAACTTCCCTGGCCTGGCTAGAGACTTAGCTACCAAAATCTAAGAAGTTCAAAGAATTCCTGGGATATTTGGTGCAAGATTTTCACCAAGACATACAGTCATCAGGCTATCTAAAGTCAGCCTGAAGGAAAGAATTCTAAGAGCAGTAAGACAAAAGCATTAGGTAATCTACAAAGGAAGACCTATCAGACTAACTGTAGACTTCTCAGCAGAAACCTTACAAATCAAAAGGGATTGGGGTCCTATTGTCAGCCTCCTTAAACAGGATAAATGTCAGCCAAGAATTTTGCATCCAGCAAAACTAAGTTTTATAAATGAAGGATAAAGTCATTTCAGACAAATAACTGCTGAGGTAATTTGTCACTACCAAATCAGCACTACAAGAAATGCTAAAAGGAGTTCTAAACTTTGAGACTAAAGCCCAATATGCACGAAAATTGAATTTTCTGAAAGCTTAAAACTCACGGGAATTGTAAAACAATAACACAGCAACAAAAAACAAACTACCTAGGTAACAATATGATGAAGAGAATGGAATTACATTCAATATTAATCTCAAAATTAATATTGAATGTAATTGGCCTAAATGCTCAACTTTAAATGATACAGAATAGCAGAATGGATTTAAAAATCACACACCAAGTATCTGTTGTCTTTAAGAAACTTACCTAACAAAAATAGATTCATATAAACTCAAGGTAAATGGGTGGAAAAAAAAAAAACTCCACACAAATGGAAACCAAAAATGAGGAGTAGCTATTCTTACACCAAACAAAACAGACTTCAAAGCAAAAACAGTAAAAAAACTAAAATAAAATAAAATAAAAGACAAAGGTCATTATATAATGATAAAGGATCAATTCAGCAAGAAGATATTACAATCTAAATTTTTATGCATCAACACTGGAGCTCCCAGATATATAAAATAATTAAAACAATTACTACTGTACCTAAGAAAAGAACTAGACAGCAACACAATAATAGTGGGAGACTTCAACATACCACTGACAACACTAAACAGATAGTCAGGACAAAACATCAAAAAAGAAACAATGGACTTAAACAATGCAGTAGAACAAATGGACTTTAATATTTACAGGACATTCTGCCCAAGCACTGCAGAGCATACATTCTTCTCATCAATAAATGGAACATTCTCCAAGACAGACCATAGGATAGGCCACAAAGCAAATCTCAATAAACTTAAGAAAACAGAAATCATATTAAGTATTTTTTTAGACCACAGAGGAATGAAACTGGAAATCAACTCCAAAAGGAACTCTAAAAACTATACAAATACATGGAAGCTAAATAATCGGTCCCTGAATGACTTCTGGGTTAAAAATGAAATCAAGACAGAAATTAAAAAGTATTTGAAGTGAATGGCAATAATGACACAAGTTATCAGAACCTCTGGGATATAACGAAAGCAGTGCCAAAATGAAGTTTGCAGTGCTAAAATGAATTTTACAGTGCTAAATGCCTACATCTAAAAGTCTTAAAGAGCACAAATTGACAACTTAATGTTACACCTTAAGGAACTAGAGAAACAAGAACAAACTGAACCTACAGTTAGCAGAACAAAAGAAATAAAATATGTTAGAATAGAACTGAATGAGATTCGAAGAAAAAAATACAGGTGATAAATGAAACAAAAAGCAAGTTATTTGAAAGGATAATAAATAACCATTATATAGATTAACCAAGAAAAGATGAGAGAAAATCCAAATAAGCTCAATTAGAAATGAAACTGGAGACATTACAACTCACATCACAGAAACACAAAAGATCATTAGAGACTATTGTGGACACCTTTATGTGCACTAACAAGAAAACCTAGAGGAAATCAATAAATTCCTGGAAACACACAACCCTCCTAGATTAAGCCAGGAAGAAATAGAAACCCTGAACAGAACAATAACAAGCAGTGAGATTGAATCAGTAATTTTAAAATTGCCAAGAAAAAAAGCAATGGATTCACGGCTGAGTTCTAGCACACATTCAAAAAGAATTGGTACCAATTCTGCTTCAACTATTTCAAAAGATTGAGAAAGAGTGAATCCTATCTAAATCATTCTATGAATCCAGTATCATCCTGATACCAAAACTAGGAAATAACAGAAAAAAAAATACAGATGAGTACACTTGATGAACATAGATAGAAAAATGCTCAACAAAGTACTGGCTAACTGAATCCAACAACTCATCAAAAAGATAATGCAACATGATCAAGTGAGTTCATTCACAGGGATGAAAGGATCATTTAACATAAGCAAGTCAACAGTGTTGCATCACATAAACAGAAGTAAAAATAAAAACCATGTGATCATCTCAATAATATTATCAAAATGACCATACTGTTCAAAGCACTCTACAAATTCAATGCAATTTCCATCAAAATAGCAGCATTGTATTTCACAGAATTAGAAAAAAAAAAAAAAAAAAAGCAACCCTAAAATTTATATGGAACCAAAGAAAAGTCCAAATAGCGAAATCAATCCTAAGTAGAAAGAACAAATCTGGAGTGATCACATTACTGGACTTCAAATTATACTACAAGGTTATAATTACCAAAACAGCCTGGTACCAGTATAAAAACAGAATCGAGAACCCAGAAATAAAACCAAATACTTTGACATAAAAGCCGAATACTTTGAATTAAAGCCAGTTTTGCTGAGGGGTTTAATCATACAGGGATGCTGAATTTATGCTTTTTCTGTGTCTATTGAGATTATCATGTGATTTTCAAAAATTCTGTTTATGTAGTGTATCACACTTATTGACTTGCATATGTTAAACCATCCCCTCATCCTTGGTATGAAATCCACATGATCGTGGTGTATTATCTTTTTGATATGCTGTTGGATTTGGTTAGCTAGTATTTTGTTGAAGATTTTTGCATCTATATTCATCAGGTGTATTGGTCTGTAGTTTCCTTTATGTTGTTATGTCCTTTCCTGGTTTTGGTATTAGGGTGATACTGGCTTCATAGAATGATTTAGGGAGGATTCCATCTTTCTCTATCTTTTGGAATAGTGTCAAAGGATTGGTACCAATTCTTCTTTGAATGTCTGATAGAATTCATCTGTGGATCCATCTAGTCCTGCATTTCTTTGTCTGTAACTTTTTAATTACCATTTCAATCTCACTACTTGTTACTGGTCTGTTCAGAGTCTATTTCTTCCTAGTTTAATCTAGGAGAGTTAGATATTTCCAGGAATTTATCCAGGCCCTCTAGATTTTCTAGTTTATGGGTATAAAGATGTTCATAGCAGGTTTGAATGATCTTTTGTATTTCTGTGGTATCAGTTTTATAACTTTTTATTCATTAGATTATTAATTTCTCTTTTTTGTAAAAAATATATAGCTATTTTTAAATAATAATAAAAATATTAACACAGGGACATTTCTGTGCATGCTTTTATATTTTTAAATCTATAAAGGCATCACATATTTCATTTTCTATTAAACAGAAATTTTAATGTCGGACATTTGTACACTATGTATATTTAACTATAGACTCTAGTTTTTACCTATCATTGTTTCTTAAATATGGCAAATGCTATAAATGGGGATGTAGAAGTATAAGGCAATAAAATAAATATTTTTTTATGAAACCAGGCTATTTTAATTTTACTTTTTTGTTATTTTTGTTCTTTCTTTCTTTCTTTCTTTCTTTCTTTCTTTCTTTCTTTCTTTCTTTCTTTCTTTTCTGCTTGAGTAAATTTTTTTTCTAATTATGGGGAAGCATTGTATGGTGATGAAATACAACTCTGGAAATGTACTCTTATTTTATAGTTATCAGATAGGACCAATACTGGAGTCCAAGATTTTCTCGAGGAAGCTATGTTGAATTATCTAACTATCTGAGTCTATTTTGTGTGACAACAGGAGTCAGATTGAAAGGGAAGAACGTTTCTATTTGGTTCTGGATTTTATACTGGGCATTTTCCCTGAAACAACTTGTATAGTTTTGTTCTGATCCCCCACTTTAATATATGCACACACATGCACACACACACACTTTTATTTTAATGTTTAGATGTTATGTCTTTAGTCATAAGAGGTCTGGAGAAAATGTACTGAATATAACACGGATTTGTATGCTGGGTTCATAAGGTATTAAATTCATATATTTTCTATCTCCAGGGTCGTTTATCTCTTAGTCACACTATTTCTGAGAGAATCATTCATAGTCCTACTCCTCATTTGAAAATTATATCATTGGAAAAATTTTATTATTGAAGTTACATTTTGTTTGAGAGAGACATGTTAATATGGGATAGATATGCTAATGAAAAGAAACTAAGAAGAGTAAGCATAATATAAAAAGTTTAAAAAGATATAAGGAATCACAGTCTTGACCTGTCTATCTATTCATACACACATTTAGCATTTATACTTAAGGGCCCCCGTTGTAATATAAATTCCCAGAACAGTCTGATTAATGAACGAGTAGGTTGAGTGGGACATCACGTAGTAACTTTAACAAGCAAACACTGACACATTAGCATTCAGTGATCTCTTCCCAGAAGGAAAAACCTAACACAAAAAAAAGTATGCAGAAAGAAGATAAAAGAAAGACAGCATGCATTGAAAAAAGAAAATAGTTTTTAAATCACTTGAAGATTTTTCTCTCAATTCTTGCTTTCTTTAATAAAGTGAAAGAACTTCTGTAACTTACTGCAAAGGAGCAAGGAGCAAAAGTTACATTGTTTCAGATTTCATTTGCCTTCAGCAAGGTTTTGAAAACTACTAAAACTATTTCATGAAACATAAAAAAAGTGGTTTTCCTGTCACTAATAAATGTTATTCTTTCAGCCTTACCAGTGAAATCTCATCTTCTCAGGAAAAAATTCAAGCTTACCCTATTGAAATTTGACCTACACCTTTCTGATTTCAGGACATAGTACCAAAATGCATATATTAAGCATAATTATTTAATTACACACATTTTATTAAATCCAGACTTTTATGATAGACATTTCAAATTGTCTCATTTTAATCATGCTTCATTTATCTAGGGTCTCAAGAAATCATTACATTTTGACAGCTCCTTTCCCTCCTCTCATCTGATGCATGGTTGGTAATAAAATCTTTGCACCCTTCCCTTCCTCCTTCTTTTATACCTGGATTTGGCAGTTGCTTGAAGATGACTTGGACTCTATTATAAATGGAGCTTCCCTTTAAGATCCAATGTTTATGAGAGTGTTCCTTTGATTGTTTTATTAATTTTACTACAGACAAATGACAAATGTGACACAATCTGTGAAACCAACTGTGCTTGCATTTATATGATGTTTGATATGGCTCCTTTAAAGAAACCAGTGTAGCTTCATTCTATGGTTTGGCATTTCTGTGTCGAAGCTCTCTTTAGCTTATAAAGAAAACAAAGGACACTGATTCATATGCTAGTACTCTAATGAGTGAAGCAAGTGGACGTAGACTATAGTAAAGGCTGGAATTTGTGGCAACTAGAATGCATGCTTCACTAAAAGGGAGCTCACTCTGATTGCTGCCTTTAGAGATTGTGGGGTAGAAGTGTCACTTCCACTGAGTGTGTGGATTTTCAAAAGAATCTAAAAGTCCACTTTGTTTCTCTTTTCCAAAGGTTTAATTTTTTTTTTTTTTTTTTTTTTAGGTAACAAACATGTATTTTTAAAAACAAAAAAATTTAAATTGCATTTTGTCTAAACAAAACACACATGTAGGCCAGATTTAGCGTGTGGATTTTTGTTTGCTATTTACCTTTACACTACGTTGAAAAACTTCTGTTTTATCAAATCCTGACAATCCTCTATGATACTACACTGAAGTTCTCCTGGATGACTCTGCCAAAGGTGGCAAATTCATTTTCGCTAAGAATTTAAATGTGAGTTAATTATTTAATATGGTGATAAAAGTAGGGGTTAAAGTATAATACGCTCTACTAAAGGGTCAATATATTTGTAAATTCTCCCCTTTCACCTTAATAAATGTAATCTTTTTATTATTTCTCCTGACTGTGTACTCGTATTTTAATACAAAAAGGCAATATTTATATTTACATTGATAAAACTAACTTCCAGGAGCACGAGTCACATTTATCCTTTGACTTCTCACTGCTTCTGGCACAACATCAAAACTTAAATGTGGCATGGCTCCTGGACTGAGAGCAATGGATAACAGCTACCATATATATAGCATTCATCATTATGTATTCCACATAAATTACAAAACTGACAAATTGTATTGAAATGGCAAAGGAAAAAACTTTACATTTTTGGATAATAGACAAAAATCTTTAAATCTCACTAAATGAACAGTAATTCACTCATTTTATAGAGACCCTATCTCTGGTTCAGAATATGGAAACCTAAAGAGAATTAGCTGGCCAAAAATAGAATGGAGAATGAGTTTCAGTTCCAAACAGAAAACATAAGCAACTTTTAATTATCGACCCACTCCTTTATTTGTGGAATAGTGTTGCAGTGATTATTTAATTGAATAGCATTCCATTCATTTTCACAATGCTCATTTCTCTGCAAGCAGTACAAAAATAAAATCTTCAGTTTAAGTTTCTGCTTGGATTTTCTTATCCAATTACTTTAAGAATTCCTGAAATGATGACTATGGGCCAAGAATTTTAAATGACACTCTATATATGAATTTAAAAAGAATAAAAATGATGTTTCTTATTACTAAGAATTTAAGCTGAATTTGTTTTGCTTTAAAATGGTTTGTTTAGAACCAATTACATAAGAAGAGTAGTGGCTTGAGGACTTAGCTTCATGTACATGTTTCAGTACTTTCAGTGAGACTTATTCTGAGTTTACGGCAACAACAGCTTCACCTATTCCATAGCACATTGTCTTCAGAACTTTCAATCATAGGTCATTAATTAACTTTAGACAGAAATTTCACTAAAGTATAGTTAATTTTCTACCTATTAAATACAGATGGCTTAACTTATGATTTTTCAGTTTTATAATGATGTTAAAGTGCCACACATGCAGTAGAAACTTAAATTTTGAATTTTGATATTTTCCTCAGCCAATAATGTATAGCATGATATGCCTTAGCCATGCAGAGCAGGGGCAGCGAGCTGCAGCTCCCAATGAGCCCCGGATTCATAAGGCTAAACATCCAATACTCTACCGTGGACTGTGGTGCCTGTGTTTTTTGTGTATTGGGTTTTGTGTTATTGGATTCCATCGTGTCTACAAATGCTCACTGGTGTCTCCTGCTTCTGGTGAAAAGAAGAGAAAGGCAATTGCTTTGGAGATGAAACTCAAAATAATAGCCCAGCATTAAGGTGACAAGCCAGTAATGGCCACTGCATATGAATTAAGACATATGTAATCCATGATCTTGACCATCCATAAGGATATGAAGAAAATCAGTGATGCAGTAAAATCATCAAAATGGGTAAAAAGAGCTGGACTGATTGACGATGTGGAAAAATTACTTGTCACACGAATCGGAAATATACAAGTTTGCATTCTTTAGTCTACTCAAAATCCAGGCAAAGGCAAGAAGTCTTTTCGATATGCTAAAACAGTGTGCTGATGATCTAATGTACACAAAAATGTTTACAGCAAGTCTTGAGTGGTTCTAACACTTCAAAAGGTGCTATAATTTTCATAATGTAAAGGACAATGGTGAAGCAGCAGATGATATTACTGAAGGTGCCAAAGCTTTTAAGAACTAATTGCATGCAATAATTGTGAATGAGAAATATTTGCTAGAACAAATGTTTATTGTCAATGAAATTAGCTTATTTTGGAAGTGCATGCAGGTGCATACATACATCCATTAAGAGTCCAAGACAATGCCAGGATTCAAGGCATTCAAAAACCCTAGAATTCTGTTTCTGGGTGGAAATTTAACCAAGCTCAACTTAAAGTCTTTCCTAAGCTACCACTTGGAGACCTCTAGAACATTCAAGAACTCTAGAGTAAGCCTACACTTCCCATTTATTATCATCATAACAAGAAAGTCTGGGTTATATTAGCTTTGTCTGAATACTGGTTTTTGAACTATTTTTCTCTGCAGCCAAGAGAATATTGTAGGGAAAAGATCTCTCTCGAGATTCTTCTGATCTTACACAATGCTCTGGGCATCCATAGCACATCGCTGGTGACATGTATCCTAAGGCAGATTGTATATTCGCCACTGAACACAATCACACTCATTTGACCAATGGAGCAAGGTGCAAGAGCTGTGTTCATATCATATTATGTACACGGAATATTTTTGCAGGCTGCTAAAATGACTGATTCTGGTCAAACTGTGAGTTTGGGAAAGATTCTAAAGGCTATCTGGAACATTTCTGTAACATAGAATGAGGTCACACAGTAATTTGAAAGAAAGTTTTGAAGACATGTGAACACATTCAAAGACATTAAGAAAGATTCTGCTGTTGATAAAATGGTATCAAGTTAGTAGTGCTTGGGAAAGAACTACAAATGGACATCAATGAAAAGGATATTCATAAGCTTGTTGGTACTGAGGCTGAAGAACTGTCCAATGAGCAGCTCATCAATTTGGAAGAGGGAAGAAATAAAGAAGTTGAGGAGAGAAAGAAGTTATATCCGAATCACCAAGAAAATTTGGAGCAAAGAATGTTTGCAGAATCTGATAAGGAAATATAGGATGCACTTGCTCGGTGTAAAGAAATATATAAAGAACAGCGGAAACACAAAATGTACAATCAGAACTTGACTATCTTCTTGAAGAACAACATGTTTGCTAAACTGTCAAGTGTTGATGCCTCAGCATCTTCTACCAGGTATTCTCAAGCCTCATTAGAAGAGAGAGAAATGATTGACTCTATCTCTGTAGCATCCCAATCATCCAGCAACTAACTGCCTAGTGTGCTTTCAGTTGTATATATTAATGGTGAGTACCTACACATGGTACTGGTATATTAATGATGAGTGCCTATACATAGTGAGTATTGATACCAGTCCATGGCCTGTTAGGAACTGGGCTGCACAGAAGGAAGTCAGCAAAGCTTCATCTGTATTTATAGCTGCTTCCCATTGCTCACATACTGCCTGAGCTTTGCCTCATGTCAGATCAGCAGTGACATTAGATTCTCATAGAAGCAGGAACCCTATCGTGAGCTGTGCATAGGAGGGATCTAGGACACATGCTCCTTATTGGAACCTAATGCTTGATGATCTGTCTCTGTCTCCCATCACCCCAAGAGGGGTCTGCCTAGTTGCAGGAAAACGAGCTCAAGGCTGCCACTGATTCTACATTATGGCAAGCTGAAAAATTGTATCATTATATATTACTATGTAATAATAATAGAAATAAAGTGCACAATAAATGTAATGTGCATGAGTCATCCCTAAACCACTGTCCCCGCTCCCCAGCCTGTCGCAAAATTGTATTCCATGAAACCAGTTCCTGGTGCCAAAAAGTTTGGGGACCGCTGACCTATACACTATTCTGCTTTTCACTCTGAGTACAGTATTTAATAAATTATATAAAAAATTCAACACTCTATTATAAAATAGTCTTTGTATTAGATGATTTTCCTCAACTCTAGGCTGATGCAAGTGTTCTGAGCACAGGTGAGGTAGGCTAGGATATGTGGTAGCTTAGATGTATGAAAGTGTATTTTCAACCTCAAATATTTTTATCTTATGACAGGCTTATCAGGATATAATCTTGTTGTAAATCAAGGTTCTGTTTACTATCATAAATAACATAGTTATCGCCTAGGAATGCTCATTATTTCACACTTGTTAGTACCATCTTCAAAGTTTATTTTTTTCTTTTCTTGGTCATTTTTTTCTTTTGTTTGTATTTGGAATAAAGAATAGCACTTTTCTATGACACCTCCTAGGCTGTGCCTTTGAAGAATACATGAAGTGATTAGTTATTTAGTCCAAAGAAAACCAAAAGCAAACAAATTTAACTCAAAGGGCATGCGGTGTTAATGAGCTTGCTAGAGTCACCATTTTATTATTTGCTGTGGGGTAGAAAAATTCTTAGGGAAGGTGTTTGGGCACAATGTGACAACTGAGATGCCCACTACGAAATGTTCATGTGAATTTAATAAATAGAGTTTTATTTAGTGTTAAGTAAACAGTATATAGAATGAGATTCCAACTGAGGTTTTATTTTTTATTTTTAGTTCATATTGTTTCAACTTATCATCTTTGCATTCAGTAATAGGTTCAATGGCATTCCTCACCAAAGATTTTAACATTGGCACAGCTTTATAGGTTTGCTACTTTTCTTTCAAACATTCTCATTCAGAAGATATAAAATGTTTAGAATTTTTTCTCAACCAAAGTATTGAATTCTAATGATTTGGAGTCCCCTTCTTGAACTGGCCATCCATTTGGTCAGTTATTATCTATTAATCAGCTTAATTTTGTTGTTATTTCAGTAATTAAAAGAGAAAAGCAGATTTCTATGGCAGCTATTAGAGAGCTAAATGAAATTGCAATAATATATTTATGGAATGGAAAAATAATTGCAAATGGGTTTTAGCATAAGCAACTCTGCATACTCTCAATTTAGCTTCTACTTTCAAAACAGTCATATGCATCAATACTTCCATGAGTACAAATTGGTACATGTGCATCAGGGAGGATACTTTGATAAATACAATGTTATTGATGGACACCAAGCACATTACAGAATGAAATAAATAATAATTTTTGGTATAATAGTCTATAAATATACCTTTTATTTGTAGGAACCATATCACAACTGAAATGAAATGGATAACCATATTGGTATGAATTAAAGGCAGGCATATGGCTTCCTGAATATTGAAGAAATATTATCTTATTTAAATATTTTAAATGGGAATGAATATTACATAAAAATAATGTAGTATAAAATACATAGAATATAGTTGTATTGAAACATAGAAGTGCATGAGAAATTTAAGATCTTTACAAAACTCATATTTTACATGGTAGATTGTGTTAAGATTCTATTTTAAAACCTTATTGTTTTTCTCTTTTAATGAAATGAGAAACTAGGATTTATATATACTTTGTGATTTTTCCAAGCTATATGATTATATAGGATTAAAATCAGAACAACCCGAACACATGCATTCTTGTCCAGAAACATTTAAAAATTATGTTGGTCTAAATGTTTCTTTTTTGAGGATTATGAAATAAATGTTCTCAATATGAATTTTATCTTAAACTAAAAACACTCTGAAACATCACCAATAGTAGAATATTTCAGAATGAAGTACAATAAATTGTAGGAGATTAGCAATAGCTCAACATAACTTTAATAAAATCACTGCAAATGTCCTTATTGTGAATCTACAATTTAATAAATTGAATATGTAGTCTCCTATGGTGTTAAATACCTTAGCTGTTAAAAATGCTATAAACATACACTTTTTTTTCTTAATACGAACTTAATAATGCATTCAAACAAGTGTACCTGATTATTAAGAAGGGTGCATATGTATGCAGAAAAATTCAGAGAGTGCATAGAAGGGAAGCAAACGCTACACCAAATTCAAATTTTATATGGAAAATATCATGAAATATATCTATATCAATGTAGCTATATATGTGTATATAGTCACATTTGTATCTATATATCTACTTGTATATATGTGTACATAAATGCATAGTAAATCACAAATACATTTTACAGCTTTGATTCACAATATTCGTAGTTTTGTATACCTACATTATTAATTTTCTCAGTTCTCCTTTACCACCAAACACATAACTACTATCATAAACTCACCTTTATTATCAGTTAATATGTAAACATAAATCAGTTATTTATTGATTATTGCACTTCCTGTTTGTTATCTTATAAGTGAAACAACTAATGAATTATCATTTATCTTTTCTTAAAAATCTGAAAATGGTTATTTTATATTATCACTATAATGCAATTTTGATCATATTCTTTATTTCTTGCAATTGGCTTTGTGGAGAGTCTATTCAATTAAAGTCAAAATAAATTGTCATGTACTGAATATTTGTGTCCTCTCAAATTTATATGTTGAAGGCCTAACTCATCAATGTAGCTGTATTTGGATATGGGGCTTTTATGGACATAATTAAGGTTAAATGAGGTCCACTGAGATTAGCATTCTTACCAAAAGAGACACATGAGAGCTAATTTGCTCTCTCCACAGGCACAAAGAAGAGGTCGTATGAACACAAAATGAGATGACTGCTATCTACAAGCCACAAAAGTTGGCCTCAGAATGAAACCTACCTTGCCAGCACCCTAATTTTGGATTTCTCATCCTCTAGAAAAAAATTTTATTATTTAAACCACTTGGTCTGTGATATTTGTTTGGTAGCCCAAACTGACTAATACAAAAGTATTATGAAGAACATAAATTTAGAGCATTAGGAACACTGCCCTCCCCACATGAGACTTAGGGCACAGTCAATGCATTGCAGTTTCTGAACACAAAGAATCAGGTCCCTCAGGCCAACCATAATCTTTGCATCCTGCATTTCCAGCCTTGATACCTCCATCTGAAAACAGTATTGTCTGGGCCCTTGCCAGAGGCTTCTCACCAAGACCTCTTCATGGTGGAGAAGGGGAGGATTTTGAAGACATTTTTCCCTACACTGACTCAGTACTCAGTACTTTTTCCAGTACTAGTCATTTTACTTTCTCTCTCCCTGGACCCCAGGTCCATAAAATTGCAGGAGTGTTTTGTGCAGAGCAGCCTCAGCATTGAGGCGTCTCCCCATTCCACCCCACCAATGTCTGTAGTGATAAACCTGACTCTCATCGGGCACTAGTCTTGAACATTGGTGGAGCCGGCACTTGCTTATTTTGCTTCTGCTATGGAAGTAAGTGATTAAAGACTTGACTGTTATTTTCATTTTGGCTTGTCGTCTTAATTGACTAATCCAACACATGGTACCTCAATTCGCTCCAGCTCAACTCAGCTCTTGACAATTTATTTCTTTAAAAGTTTCCAAAACATCTTTTAAAAGATATTATTGACTCTAGAATCTGTCATAACAAAGTAGTTCTCTTACAATTTTATAGATTAAAAATGATATATATTCAACCACATGTTGTTATAGTGAAATTTTTACTGATTTTTATATTAAGGTTTTTCTTAGAAAATGATAAAATTATATATATATATATATCTCCAATTATGCTTAAAGTTTAGAAAACATATATTCAATAAATAACTCAAACATGCAGATAAATGAAAGTACTGTTTTAACTCTTCTGTCGTATTGAAAGGAATGACAATTTAATGACTGGTGGCTAAACTTGAGTTACCTATTTTGAATATAACCATGAGTGTGAAACACTATGTGTAGAAATGCTGATAAAAGGAGGAGGCAGATTCTCTGAACACATAGTGAAACTACCATATCACTATTGGACTTTATACTATTCATTGCTGGATTTTTAAACTGCAGAATTGAAAGCATTTTGAAATTATTTTTATTAGAATTTTTGGTCTAAAGATGAATCTAAATCGCTCTCTCTCTCTCTCTCTCTCTCACACACACACACACACACACACACACACACACACACACACACAAACAAAATGTATACTGTATGAGTTCATTCTCACAATGCTCTAAATAAATACCTGAGCCTGAGCCTGGGAAATTTATGAAGAAAAGAGGTTTAAGTGGCTCATGGTTCTTCAGGTTATAAAAGGAACATGGCTGAAGAGGCCTTGGGAAACTCACAATTATGGCAGAAGGCAAAGGAAAAGCAGGCACAATTTTCATGGCAGGAGCAAGAGTAAGAGAGAGAAGTGGGAGGTGCTACACCCATTTAAACAACCAGGTCTGTCATGAAAACTCATTCAATATCACGAGAACAGCAAGGAGAAAATCTGTCCCAGTGATCCAACCACCTCCCACCAGGCCCCTCTTCCAACATTGGGCATTATAATTTCAACATGAGAGTTGAGCAGGGACACAAATCCAAACCATATCATTCTGCCCCTGGCTGCTCCCAAATCTCATGTCCTTACCAGATGGCAAAATATAGTCATCCCTTCTCAACAGTTCCCCAAGTCTTAATTAATTACAACATTAACTTAAAAGTCCATAATCCAAAGTCTAATTTGAGACAAGGGAAGTCCTTTGTGCCTATGAACCTGTAAAATCAAAAACAAGTTAGTTACTTCCAAAATACAATGGGGACACAGGCACTGCATAGATAACTCCTGTTTCAAAATCAGCCCAAAGAGAGGAGCTCCAGGATTCCATCAGGGCAGTCATTGACTCTTAAAGCTCCAAAATAATCTACTTTGACTCCATGTGTTACATTTAGGCCACACTGATGCAAGGAGTGGGCTCTTAAGGTTTTGGGTAGCTCTTCCCCTGTGGCTCTGCAGAGTTCACCTCCCATGGCTGCTCTCAAGGGCTGATATTAAGTGCCTGCAGTTTTTCCAGGCACATGGTTCAAACTGTTGGTGGAGCTACTGCTCTGGGGTCTGGAAGACAGTGGCACTCTCCTCACAGCTCCAATAGGAAGTGCTCTATTGGGGACCATGTGTGGGGCCTCTAACTTCACATTTTCCCTTAACACTGACCCAGTAGAAGTTCTCCATGAAGGTTTTGCCCCTGGAGCAGGCTTCTGTCTGTACATACAGGCTTTTCCATACATCTAAAATATAAGTGAATGTTCCCAAGCCTCAACTCTTACACTCTGTGCATCTGCAGGATTAACCCCATGTGGAAACTGCCAAGGCTTACAGTTTGTACCCTCTGAAACAATGGCCCAGGCTGTACTTTGGCCCCTTTTAGTCACGCTGGAGCTGGAATGGCAGAGATGCAGTGTCCTGAGGCTGCACAGGGCAGCAGGATCCTGGGCCTAATCCAGGAAACCATTCTTCCCTCCTTGGCCTCCAGGCCTGTGATGGGAGGGGCTATCACTGAAATGCCTTCAGGGATTTTTCCCCATTATTATGGCTATCAGTACTTGACTTCCTTTTAGTTATGCAAATTTCTGCAGCCTGCTTAAATCCCTACCCTGAATATGGGTTTTTCTTTTCTACCACATGGCCAGTCTGCAAATTTTTCAAACTTTTATGATCCAATCCTTTGTAAATATAAGTTCTAGTTTTACATCATTTATTTTTCTCACAAATATGAGCATAGGCCTCTGGAAGCAGCCAGGGCATTTCTTGAACACTTTTTGTTGATTAAAATTTTTCTCTGACAGATACCCTAAATCATCACTCTCAAGTTTAAATTTCCCCAGATTCCTAGGCGGGGGCACAATGCCTCCAATTTCTTTGCTAATGCATAACAAAAGTAACCTTTGCCCAACTTTCCAGCAAGTTCCTCATCTTCATCTGAGACCTCCTCAGCCTGGACCTCATTGTCCATATCACTATCAGCATTTTGGTCACAAAAATTTAAGAAGTCTCTAGAAAGTTCCAGATTTTCCCTTATCATTCTCTCTTCTTCTGAGGCCTCCATACTGTTCCAACCTCTGCTCCTTAACTAGTTCCAAATTTACTTCCACATTTTCAGTTATCTTTATAGCAATGCCCCACTCCTAGGTAGCAATTTTCTGAATTAGTTTGTTCTCCCACTGCAAAAAAAAAAAAAAAAAAAAAAAACCTGACCACGTGTGGTGTCTCATGCCTGTAATCCTAGCATTTTGAAAGGCCAAAGCAGGCGAATTGCCTGAGCTCAGGAGTTCAAGGCCAGCCCATCTCTGCTAAAATACAAAAAAATTAGCTGGGAATGGTGGCATGAGCCTATAATCCCAGCTACTTGGGAGGCTGAGGCAGGAGAATTGCTCAAACCCAGGAGGCAGAGGTTGCAGTGAGCCGAGATCATGCCACTGCAGTTCAGCTTGGTGACAGAGTGAACCTCCCTCTCAAAACAAACAAACAAACAAACAAAACTGAGCCTGGATAATTTATAAAGAAAATAAGTTTAATTGGCTCATGGTTCCATAGACTGTACAGGAAACATGGCTGGAGAGATCTCAGGAAACTTACAGCCATGGCAGAGACTGAAGGGGAAGCAGGCATGACTTAAATGGCCAGAACAGAAGGAAGAGAGGGAATCGAGAGTTGCCACACACTTTCAAACAGCCACATCTTGTGAGAACTCACTATCATGAGAACAGCAAGGGCAAAATATGTCCCCAATGTCTAATCAAATTTCATGAGGCCTTGCTTCCAATATTACAGACTACTATTTGAGATTTTGGCAGAAAATCTCAAAATCTACTACATGAGATTTTGGCAGAAACATATTTGATTACCATAGACATCACACACAAAACCGTACACCACAAAAGTTACTGAATTATACTTGGTAATTTACTTTATTTTCTGTTCCTTAAATTATTAAGAAGATAAGAATTATCAAATTATCAGAGTAACTGTATGTTGAGTCTGAGAACGAGGTGCACTAGTAACAGATTCTTCAAATATAACTTATTCATTAGTATAAAGGATTGGAAATGAAACCACAATTTCATCTCAATGACAGTTGAGAGAAAAACTAATTTAACTGATTAACTTGCATATCAATAAATTAAAATTTAAAAACTATCTATGGTAATCAAATTTGAGAAATTTCTGCTGACATAAAATGTTTGTTATTCAAGTCCATTTGCATTTTTAAGAAAAATAACACTTCTCTTGATCACAAATTTCCACGAGATTTAAAAATATATCACCTTTCTCAGGATGGCTGATTAGAATCATTTTATACATGCCTCATCCACTTAGAAAACCTAAAATAATGTATAGACAATTACATTTTGAACACATTATTCAAGAGGGAACACAAGAGTTCAACAAAAAAGTGATAGGTAACACCAAAAACTAGAAAGGAGAAGGAAAACGGGTAGGCTGCTTTGCTGGGACCAGCCAAAACTAAGAG
This sequence comes from Macaca mulatta, assembly GCF_049350105.2. Lineage (NCBI taxonomy): Eukaryota > Metazoa > Chordata > Mammalia > Primates > Cercopithecidae > Macaca > Macaca mulatta. The sequence goes on from NC_133422.1 coordinate 36,208,527, forward strand.
TGCCTCACTAATATGGGGAGAAGGTGAGTGAGAGTCTTTCTGTAGTCCACATTCCCACCAGCGAATTGTACAATCCAGGCCATGAGAAAACACCCTGACCGGTCCAAGACTTTAATCTAATTTAGGGAGTGGCTGTGAGACTGAGAAGTAACTGCTTCAGGAAGAGAACTCACTGTGAGTTTGTCACCCTTTCTAAAACCTAAGCAGCTACAGCAAGGCGGCATTTTCTATCCTAACTTTTAGCAGACTTTGTGCTATCCTGGGAAGTAGAGGCGCTAGGGTTAGGCATTAAGGAAACCTGGCCTGTTGTTTGCAGAACTGGGGCACCGGTTGGGGGATAAGTTCCCGCAGTTGGGACTATGGCTGCTGGCACTAAGAAAGTGTGCCGTTGCCAGGACTGGAATGGTAGATGAGTGGCTTCAGAGGCTGGTTCTTGAGTTAAGCAAGGGCTCCTACTGGCTGCCCTGAAATATGGCCTAGACATGGACTGCTGGTCTGATGTATCACCCAGGATGGTTGCAATAACTGAGGCAGGGGATTGAGTGCTGCCAAAACTGGGACAGGAGAGGGATGCACATGCCGCATTTACCAAGGCTGTGGCCACCTGGCCTGGCCCCACCCTCACTGTGGCAGGATATCACTGCAGCAGCTCTTGTCCCTCACCCAAGCATTCTTCCAGGTACCTGAGGATTGCCTCACATGCTGCCTATCACAACTGGTGCATCGCCATGCCACTGGAGGCCTGAGTGCAAACCTGCCTGGTCTAGCTCCACCATCTGAGACGGAGTGCAGAGTCCAGGCTCCTGCAGATGGCACAATAAAACCTACCATCTGTGACACCTGAACACTCTTTCAAGGGTACAGAGTTGGGGTCTAAACACCCTACAACTTTTACCTCAGCCTGTTCCCAGATCAAACTGAGGGTTGGGCTGTTTGTACTCGCAACCCACTAACGAGATGTAGATGAACTCTGCAGGGATAGAAGGGAGTTTTTATTTCTGTAACTGGTTACAGGGAGAAAGCCTGGAAATTAGCTGCCACTATTAACTGCACCCTAGCACACTGAGGAAACAACAGATACCACTAACACTATTGTTAGCCAAAAGAAATCATATGGAAACTTCATTGTCGCATTCATCTAGAAGCAACACCAGAGGTTCACACCCAAAGAACATTTGACACATCTTAAGGAAAAAACACCCCCAACAAAAATAAATTCAAAAATAAAAGCAACCATTACACTAGATGCACACAAGTTAATGTAAAGACACAGGAAAAATTCAAAAGCAAGGAAATGAAATACCCCCGACAGAACACAATAATTCTCTAGCAATAGATTTAATAAAAAAATTCTCAAGACACAGATAAAGAATTTAAATATTGACTTCAAATAATCTTTATGTAATTTGGATATTCATCCCCACCCAAATCACATGTTGAATTGTAATCCTCACTGCTGGGGGTGGGACCTGGTGGGAGGTGTTTGGATCATGGGGGCAGATCCCTCCTGGTTTAGTGCTGTCTCTGTGATAGTGAGATATCACAAGATGTGGTTAAACATGTGTAGCATCTTTCTGCCCCCACCCCGGCCACTCTCTAATTATTGCTTCTACTTTCACCATGTTGTGTGCCTACTTCCTCTTTGCCTTCTGTCATGATTATAAGCTTCCTAAGGGGTCCCTAGAAGCTAAGAAGTTGTTAGCACCATGCTTTCTGTAAACCCTGCAGAACTGTGAGTCAATTAAACCACTTTTCTCTATACATTACCCAGTACCACATATATCTTTATAGCAATGCAAGAACAGTCTAATACAAAGCTCAATGGGATGCAAGAGAAATCGGAAAACTAACACAAAGAACTCAGAAAGTCAATTCAGGATATGAATGAGAAAATTGATCAAGGAGATAGATATTCAAAAGAAAAACAAACAAACTAACAAATAACATACAGAAATTTGTAAACGGAAGAATTCATTGAAGGAATTACAAAATATATTTACAAGCTTCAACAATAGGTTATACCAAGAAGAAGAAAACCATTTTATAACTTGAAAGCAACTCTTTTGAAACAATTCAGTAAGATAAAAATAAAGACAATAGAGTAAAAAAGAATGAACAAAGCTTTTGAGACATTGGGGGCAATATAGAGCGACTGAATTTATGATTTAGCCAAACTCATGAGGATGAGGAGAGATGGGTTTATAATAGCTATTTAACAAAACAATAGAGAAAACTTTCTCAGGCCTAGCAACAGATTTAGACACCCAGATACAGGAGGCTCAGCAATTTCTAGGAAAATACAAAGCAAAAAGGAATTTGCCATAACACATTATAATCAGACTGTCTAAAGTCAAAGTGAAAGAGCAACTTCTAAAATCAAGAAGAAAAAATATGTAACTTCGTATAAAGGAAACCTCATCAGCCTAACAGCAGACTTCTCAACCAAAACTTTACAGGACAGAAGAGAAAGGCATAATATATTCAATATTCTAGAGAGGAAAAATAATAACTACTAGCCAAGAATTGTATATTCAGGACCAGGCGCAGTGGCTCACGCCTGTAATCCCAGCACTTTGGGAGGCCGAGGCGGGTGGATCATGAAGTCAGGAGATCAAGACCATCCTGGCTAACACAGTGAAATCCCATCTCTACTGAAAATACAAAATAATAGCTGGGCGTGGTGGCAGGCACCTGTAGTCCCAGTTACTCCAGAGGCTGAGGCAGGAGAATGGCATGAACCCGGGAGGCAGAGCTTGCAGTGAGCTGAGATCACACCACTGCACTGCAGCCTGGGCAACAGAATGAGACTACATCTCAAAAAAAAAAAAAAAATTGTATATTCACATGATTACCTTCATAAATAAAGGAGAAATAAAATCTCTTGTAGAGAAACAAATGCTTAGGAATTCATCACAACCAGATCAACCCTACAAGAAATACTCAAGGAAGTTCTAAACTTGGAAGTGAAAAGATAACACTTACCATTATGAAAATGCATGAAACCTTAAACTCATTGGTAAAATAATCACATGAAACAGGAAGAGAAAGAAATCAAATGACACTACTGTGAAATTTAACCAAACTGCAATAATAAACAGTAAGAGAGAAAGAAACAAATTTTTTTTTTAAAACCTAACTAGAAAACGATGGACAATATAATAGAAAGAAAACCTCACATAGTAATTATAACCCTTAATGTAAGTAAATTAAATATTCCACTTAAAAGATATAGATTGGCTGGATGGATAAAAACCAAACAAACATGATCTTACTGTATGCTTCTTACAATAAACTTACTCATAAGGATACATATGCTGAGAGTAAAGGGGTGGAAAAAGACACTTCACACAAATTGAAACAAAAGTAAACAGGGATAGCTATACTTAGATAAAAGATGCTTTAAGTAATAAAGAATAAAAATATAACAAAAAAGATAATTACGTAATGATAAATGAATCAATTCAGAAGGAGTCTATAATAATTCTAAATATATATGCATGCAACATTGGAGCACCTAAATTCATAAAACAAATATTTCTAGACCTGGAGAGAGAGAGACAACAATACAATAATAGTGGGGAACTTCCACACCACACTCCCAATACTAGACAGATCAAGACAAAAATTAACAGAGAAACATTAGACTTAATCTGGAGTGTAGACCAAATGTACCTAATAGCCAGTTACAGAACATCTTACCTAACAACTGAAGAATATATATTCTTTTCATTAGCACATGGGACATTTTCCAAGAATGTTTGGCCACTAGAAAAATTTAAATGTATTACTAAAAATTGAAATTAAATCAAGTAATGTTTCAGAATAAAGTGGAATAAATGAAACTAGAAATCAATACCAAGAGGAATTTTGGAAACTATAACAAATACATGGAAATAAAATGATGTGGTTTGGCTGCGTCCCCGCCCAAATCTCATCTTGAATTCCCACGTGTTGTGAAAGGGGCCTGGTAGGAGGTAATTGAATCATGGAGCAGGTCTTTCCCACGATGTTCTCACGATAGCGAATAAGTCTCATGAAATCTGATGGTTTTATAAGGGGGAGTTTCCTTGTACAAGCTCTCATTTTGCCTGCTTCCATCCATGTAAGATGTGACTCACTACTCCTTGTGTTCTGCCATGATTGTGAGACTCCCCCAGCCACATGGAACTGTAAGTCCATTAAATCTCTTTCTTTTTTAAATTGCTAAGTCTCAGGTATGTGTTTATCAGCAGCATGAAAACAGACTAATACATAAAACAACATAGTCCGGAATGACTATTGGGTAAATCAGGACAAAATAATTGAATTAAATGAAAATTAAAACACAGCATATGAAAATCTGTGAAATACAGCAAAAGCAGTGCTAAAGTGCCTACATTTAGAAAAGCAGGCCAGACACAGTTGGCTCATTCCTGAAATCTCAGCACTTTGCAGGGGGAAGGGGGTTGAATTGTTTGAGCTCAGGAGTTTGGGACTAGCCTGGGCAACATAGTGAGATGCTGTCTCCACAAAAATATAAAAAATAATTGGGTTTAGTGGTTCATACCTGTAGTCACAGCTACTCAGGAGGCTAAGGTGGGAGGCTTGTTCGAGCCCAAGAGGTAGAATCCAGCCTAGGCAACAGAGTGAGACAGTATCTCAAATGAAAAATAAAATAAAAATTAGAAATGTATAAAAATTACAATTAATTTCACAACACACCTAAAGGGACTAGAAATGCAAGAACAAACCAAATAGAAAAAATGGCAAAAAAAAAAAAAGAAATAACAAAGATTAGAGCATAACTAAATGAAATGGAGACTAAAAAATTTACAATGGATCAAGTAAAAGAAAAGTTGGTTCTTCAGAAAGATAAACAGTTCTTGATAACTCCTAGCTAGACTAACCAAGAAAAGAAGACCCAATAAACAAAATCAGAAATGAAAATGGAAACATTACAACTGATAACACAAAAATGCACAGGATCATCAGAGACTGTTGTGAAGGACTATACATTCATAAATATAAAAAACCTATAGAAAATGGGTAGATTCTTGTAAAAATACAACTTCCCAAGAATGAACCAGTATCCCAACAAAGAAAACCCTAGGACAAGATGGATTTACACCCAGATTCTACCAAACATGCAAGGAAGAAAGAAGACCAATCCTGAAACTGTTTCAAAAAACCAAAGAGGAAAAAAATCTTCTTAACTCATTCCACAAGGCCAGTATTACCCTAATACCAAAACCAGACAAAAACGCAACATAAACAGAAAAACTACGGACCAATATATCTGATGAACACAGATGCAAAAATCCTCAACAAAATAGTAGCCAATTGAATCCATTACTATGTCAAAAATATTATACACCATGGTCCATTGGGTTTTATACCAGGGATGCAGGGATTGTTCAACATATGCAAATCAATAAATATGATACATCACATAAACAGAAATAAGGAAAAGGAACACACAATCATTTTAATGGCTGCATCAAAAGCATTTGGTAAAATTCATCATCTGTTCATGATAAAAACCCTTAACACACTTGGTATTAAGAAGCTTCAAAACAATAAAGGCCATTATGACAAACACACAGCTATATCATACTGAATGGGAAAATGTTGAAAACATTTCTCTAAGATCTGGAACAAGACAAGAATGTCCCCTCTCACCATTCCTATAATAACATAGAACTGGAAGTCCTAGACAGAGCAGTCAAGCAAGAGAAAGAAATAAAAGGTATCCAACCTGGAAAAGAGGAAGTCTAATTATCACTGTTTGATGACTATATGATCTTATATCTAGAAAAGCCTAGAGAAACTGGCAATATCTTCTAGATTTGATAAATAAATTTAGTAACATTTCAGGATACAAAATTGATGTACAAAATAAGTAGTGTTTCCATATACCAACAATGATCTAGCTCAGAAATAAATAAAAAATGTAACCTAATTTACAACAACTACCAAAAAATAAAATACTTAGGAAATTTAACCAAGGAGGTGAACTGTATCTATGAGGAAATTTACAAAACACTGATGACAGAAATGTAGATGACATAAACAAATGGAAAAACATCCCATGCTTATAGATAGGAAAAGTTAATATCATTAAAATGACCATACAGTCCAAAGCAACCTACAAATTCAGTGCAATCCCTATCAAAATACTATACCTATTTTTCACAAAATCAGAAAACAATCCTAAAATTCATATGAAGCCAAAATGAGCCTGAATAGCCAAAGCGGTCCTGAACAAAAAAAGAATAAAGCTGGAGGTATCACATTACCAGAATTCAACTTACGTTACAGGCCTATAATAACAAAAATGTCATGGTATGGATATAAAAATACACACAAAGATCAATGAACAGAATAAATAAGCCAGAAATAATGCTGCATAGTTTTAGCCATCTAATCTTCAACAAAGCAAACAATACATACACTAGGAAAAGGACACTCTCTTCAATAAATGGTTTTTGGAAAATTGGACTGCCATAGGCAGAAGAATGAAATAGGATCCCTATATTGCAAACAAGAATTAACTCAAGATGGATTAAAGAGTTAAATGTAAAACGTGAAACTGTAAAAATACTACAGGAAAATATAGGGAAAACTCTTCTTGACACGGGTCTAGGCAAAGAATTTATGACTAAGACCTCAAAAGCACAGTCAACAATAACAAATATAGACAAATGGGACTTAGCTAAACGAAACAACTTCTTCACAGCTAGAGAAATAATCAACAGAGTGAAGAGACAACCTGTTGAATGGGAGAAAATATTTGCACACTATTCATCTGACACGAGATTAATATCCAGAACATACAAAGAACTCAAAACAGTTAAACAACAACAAAAGCATAAATAACTCCATTAAATTGGGCACAGGATATGAATAGACATTTTTCTAAAGAAGACATGAAAATGGCCAACAGGTATATGAAAAAATGCATAACATCACTAATCATCAGAGAAAGGCAAATCAAAACCACAATGAAACATTAACTTACCCCAGTCAGAATGGCTATTACTAAAAAGTAAAAAAAAAAAAAAAAAAAAAAAAACAGATGTTGGCGAGAATGTGGAGAAATGGGAACTCTTATACACTGTTGGTGGGAATATAAATTAGTATAGTCTGTATGTAAAACAATATGGAGGTTTCTCAAAGACTAGAAACAGAACCAGCAATCCCACTACTGAGTACTTATCCAAAGGAAATGAAATTATTATATTAGAAACATACTTGCACTCATATGTTTATTGCAACAATATTCACAATGAATCTACCTAAGTGTCCATCAACAGGTGAATGGATAAAGAAAGTGTGCTATATATATGCAATGTAAGACTATTCTGCTGTAAAAAAAGAAAAAAAAAAAAAAGAAATCATATTCTTTAAAGCAACGTGGGTGGACCTGGAGATCATCATCCTAAGTAAAACAAGTCAGGAACAGAAAGACTAATGCAACATATTCTCATTCATTAATGGGTGCTAAAAAACTGTGTTCACATGGATGTAGAGAGTAGGATAATAGATAACGAAGACTTGGAAGGGTGAATGGATAGAAGTGGGGAGAAGGATGTGAAATCAGTGGGTAAAACATACATTATCTAGATGATGGATACCCTATAAGCTCTGATTTGAGCACTGCGCAACCTACACATGTAATAAAATTGCACATATACCTCATAGACTTACACAAATTTTTGAAAAGCACTTAAAATAATCCAATCTCTACCTCCCCATTTTCCTCCTAGACCTCCCCTGTTTACGGGAAGCTGAAGTAATACTTTGCCTAATCCCATATAATTTCCCAGCCAAACTTTTATGTATTCCATAAGCCAGAAAGAACAAATACAAAACTTATACCTAATATAAATGCTTAAGAAAAGAATATCATTTCTTGGTGAAAACTAGCAGTGTTTATTATGTAAAAGGTTTTATCAATTGACTTTTCTGTGGTTATATTGCAGTATCTATTTTTTCTTGTATTGGAAATCTAAATAGTCATAATCCTAAAAAAGATGATTTTACAAAGTAGTTTATGCAGATGTCCCAATTCTAACAATGATTAAAAATATTTTTTCAAAAAATAGATTATGATTTAATAAGCATTATTTTATTATAATCATACTCTTAAAACATTTTAGTTAGACATTTTAGCTATGTCTAGACTACATCATTATAAGCATCAATAAGTAAATTTATTTAAGAGCTATGTTTTGCTTTATGTGAATTAGAGCTTCTGAGCATCAGTATAACAAATTATTTTTAATAAATGCTTAAGAATGCGTTACTTGTTTTAAATAATGATGTCAATTTATTTTATTGTCATGATGATGTAACATATACAATTTTAAGGAATGCTGAGTATTATGTTTACTGTTGTTATAGTTCTTACATTCTGCATCTCAAAACACTATGTTGTACTTCATCTTTTGCTTGTCTTTTGAATAATAGACTTGTTCTTTTAGAGGTGTAGAGTATAAGTCATTAACTATTACAATATGATCATTTCATATCATATGGTTGCTAAAGTAGTATATATTTATTTTCTAAAATATATAGAAAAATAAAGAAATATTTTTTAGTTTTATGAATCACACAGTGGTGAGAAAGATAGAAATTGGAAATAAAAGAGTAGTATAAAATGTGCAAAAAAGTAAATTCAACTTTAACTAGGCATCCAGAAAAAAATCACAATATAGAAAATGCATGGAGATTTTCTTTCAAAGTTTACTTGATAAGAATTACAGCATTAACTTTTTATAATTGTTTTGATCCAAACTAGATAATTTTGAGGTGGAAGTTTACTTACATAAAATATGTCTGACTGGTCAAGGATAATAACAAAAAAAATATTAATGTAGAATTTTTATTTCATAGGATCTAAAAGGATATGTTGGTATTTTGGCATTAAAGTATAAATTAAAGGAAATTTAATAATATTTGGAGATGCTGAAGTAGAAGGAACTACTGTGGTTATGTCACTGAAAATTAATCATGATAACTGAATGTATCAACATTTTTTCCCTATCATCTCTTGACATACCAACTAAACTTACTGTTCTATAATTTTATCCCTACATCAGTGAACCTTCAGCTAATATTTGTATTTTCTGAAACAGAATTTGTGACTCAAATCATGAGAGAATCAATGCAAATAAGGTAAAAGATGGAGATATGAAAATTTGTTAATTTTGTCTAGCTTTTATCTTAACACAAACTTCATTTTCACAAACTCAACATGCATGAATATGCTACTTTCCCCAAGGAAATACAAAACACTTTAGCCCTTTAGTCTATATGTAGACTTCAAACTTTTAGCAGTGATTAGGCATAAAAATATTTTACATTTCTCTGAACTCTATTAGGACAAAATTTATCAGGCACAACACTGACAATTGAGATTATCCTCATGTCAGGGAGACCACAAAGAGATGTACAAAGTTGAGACTAAAGGAAGCATGCCTTCCTTAAAAGGCAACAGTTACTCACTTCCTACCAATTTTTATCTTCAAAGAGTTTTGGATCAATGCTATCAGATATTTCAGTTTTTCAAGAGAAGCTGAAAATCTGGATTCTAATGAGAAATATGTGAAATTTAACACTGGCAACTGTTTCTTAATCACTGAACGTGGTACTTGCCAACAGCCTACCAATCACAGAAATGAATGACGGGATGCTCTTTCCTGTTTACAACAAATTTATGACCTATTTTAGTGTTGAAAAGCATGTTAACATATATCATCTTTTATAAAAAATCTTCACTGTAAAATATTTTCCTGGTTATTCCATTCCATATCCCTTCCCCCACCACCATATCCATGTTTTGAGGTGAAACAAAGGCTGTGAGACACTAGGTATATTGTCTAAGATCACAAAACATGTAGACTAGTAGAGTCAGGACTTAATAAAATCAACTGTTCTGATTTCATAGTCCATATTTTCCCATTGAAATACTTGGTTTTAGACAAAATTTTTTTGGCCATGTACATTCATTTGTTTAAAGGTGAATTGGACAAGGTATGCCAATTACCTCTGTTCCAGTGATCTTTCCTAGCAAGCACTTCAATAAATATATCATTAATGATTAATATCATTATCTCAACTAATCACATTACAAAACTATTACAATATTTTTATAACAACAATTAATAATATTACAACAATAAAATTGTAACAACTGCAAAACTACTACAATTACATAAATAAGCATTTGATATACTCACAAATATATATATAAATTATATATAGAGAGAGAGAGAGAGAGAGAAAACATGTACTAAGTTATTTAGTGACATTTAGACTGTGTTATTGAGTCTTCATACATTCTCTTGATTTTCATTTTATAGTTTGATTTATCTGTACTTATATGGGCTAATGGTTGTCAGAAGAAGAGGAGAAGGAGCTCCCTTGAGGGTTAAAGAGTTGTAATGATTTTTCAATTATCCCAAGTCTAGTAAATTAAATGAACAATATTTTTGAGTCTCTGTGACAACAAAACCTCCTACTATAGTATACTTCACTCTGTGTGACTGGTTTATTCATCATTTCGTGTCAAATTTTCATGAATGGATTCAAACTTCAATAAGTTTTCCTTATTTAGATTGCAGCCTCCATTTTGTCAAATTGGCAAAATCTTCTGACACACCCTATCAAAGATTTAAAACAGCTTTTGTTTTAATCCACTTTGTCTATTGGTGCCTTCATCACTTGGTCTTTTAATATCATTAAAATATTCATGTGTCATGTAGTTTTAACTGTTTCCAAGGGCCTTACAAAAAATTTTGTGAAAGGATTCTTTACTTTGGACTAATAAAACACAACTGTATGCTCTTCTCTCATATGTTCACAGCTAATTAAACTTTCTTTCATTAATACTACAATATTTCTTAATCATCTTGCTCTATATTTTTCAGAAAAATGACTTTGTTTTTCAGAAAAATGTCAGCACAGTAATCTTAGGCACAGTTTGCTCTGGTGAGCATCCCAAATGTGAACCATGATTTCTATGTTGTGTCAAGCATACAGCTTTCGAAGACTTAAAAAATCAATTCTTAATCATGTCCTATATTTCAAAAGTCTTATTATGATATGGATCCTTTGGAAATTTTTCTTTCAGGCCTTCTTGAATTCTAGGCCTTCTTTTTGCACTCACTGCTAATCTACATTATATCCCTGTTATTATGAACTTACTTGAAAGATTTAAAATTTTTTTGTCTTTTTTAATATCCAGAAAAATGTCAGTTTTTGAAAAGTCTTATTATTTTGATATAAGAAATTATTCCCCGGCTCCCTAAAGAATGACGGTTATAATTTAGCTTAATGCTTAATATACTTTTTAATAATCACTTGTTTTTACATGTTCTTCTCTCCATTACATTTTTAACTAACTTGAAGAAAGAGACTCTCTATTTTTCATTTAAGCATCACCTGAGGCCAGAGCCTACTAAGTTTTCAATAAATGTTTCTGAAATTTAATTTGGGCTTTTCTCTTTAACATATTACTTCATTGGGTAAAGTCACAGAGTTCACAATTAATCTATTCTTTTATAAAAATTGAAATTACCATTTATTTTTGCTTCATTTGAACATTAACTTACGGAAAATAATTATATGCTCTTTAAAATAATGTTTGTTATGAAATGGGTATAAGTCACTTGACAGATAATCTTCTGACTTAAAATATTAATGATGAAAGGACACATTCATATTTTTGGTATACAACCTTTTTTCTCTACGTGTCACTGTATCTACTTTAATAATCAAATGTGCTTCAGCATTTAAAAATTATTTTAGAGGATTATATTATTGTCTTTTATGTAAAACTCTTATAACTTTTATAATAAAAATACATAAACCAGAAATTCTAAAGCATAGATGACATCAGGCTTACAGAAATAAATAGCTTTTCAGATTTTTTTAATTAAAAAAACTCTAAAATCTGTTAAGAAATTATTACTGTCATCTTTTGTAAGTTAAGAGCAAAATATTCTTATTTCTTTTTTAGAAGATATATATTTATTATTGTGAGTAGAAGAGTTGAAGACTGTTTTTGATGTATGTAAAATAATGGTATAGACAGATTAATTGTTAATAATTGTTAATCAGATTAACAAATTGTTAATAATCAGAACAAAAAACAACTATCATGATTCTCATCCACCAAATAATTATTTGAAAAATAATGTTAAATATAAAACATGTAATATACTTTTTGTCTTGTAGATTCTAGTGATTTCTAAAATTAAAAGTCACTTGCACAAAAAGGTAATTATTTTTATGTTAAATTAAACTTTATATAGCATAAATATTTACTGTTAATAGTTACCTTATTATAAAGTAAAAAGTAAAAAAGGAAGCTATAGAAATCAAGTGCAAGATAAAAGACATATAAGTAAGGAAATGATTAAAACAAGCAAAGAAGAAGTCATGTTTTAATTTGTCAAATAACTAGTAATTTAATACAGGGTTATGTTCCATAAATAAATTTAGGTTAAAATGAAAGATTACATTGCAACTTCCCAATTTAAATTATGAATAAAGAAGAGCTAATTTATCATCTCATCTCCAGATATAGGCTTGCAGAACAAATGACATAGTATGGCATTATTTTTTATTTTTGATTAGAAATATGCAATGACAGCAACATATAACACACATCAAACTCATACCTCACCTACACAATTGCACCTCTAAGAAACATAGATCTATTTATACTTTGGATAGTCACAAACAACAAACATCAAATAAGCTGCAATATCAATTTTTGAAAGAAGTGGAATGATAGTCTTTGGAATATTGCTCAATAGAAAATTTTAAAAATGAGATAAAATATCAAGGAATGTAAAACAGAAAAATACTTACATTTATAATAATTTTACTTAAATATATGACATTTACATTTAACTTTTTAATATATTCAACTTTATGAAATAAAATTGCTCATTTTATAAACCATTATTATATAGGTCATTTAAATCAGAAAGAGAAAATTTTTTTATTCTGTAATAAGTATTTGAACTGTTTCTTGAATCTAATTTAGGTATTTTGTTTATTACTTTACTCCTAATAGTGAATAGATACTTATTGAGTTGACTGATTACAATATATTAATTACTTAATGCTTTATAATGAGTTAACAAATCATTCTTCATACTAATAAAGTAAATTATGCGCTTTTCGAATTTTAGACTGTTGCTTTTTTTTTTTTTTTCTTTAGATGAAGTCTTACTATCCCCAGGCTGGAGTGCAGTGGCACCATCTCGGCTCGCTGCAACCTCTGCCTCCCGAGTTCAAGCGATTCTCCTGCCTCAGGCTCCCCAGTAGTTGGGACTACAGGCATCCGCCACCATGCCCAGCTAATTTTTGTATTTTTAGTAGAGACAGGGTTTCACCATGTTGGTCAGGATGGTCTCAATCTCTTGACCTCGTGATCTGCCCCAAAATACCTTCAATTCTACACAGAAAATATTATCTTATAATAGTGCATATATATATGTGTGATACATATATAATTTCCTTTTATTTTTCATTAAAACAACAGTGATGTCAACATATTTAAATTTCTTTAGTGATCATCCAAATACTCATTTCTTCCATATTTCATCTTAAAAAATTGGAAATAGCTTTCATTAAAATGAAAATGAGATATATACATAAAATATAGAGAGAGGGCTAGAAAGTTAAAATAACTCATAATTTAAAGTTTATTATTTTACTGTATAGGAAGGAAAAATTATACTATGTAAAGACTACTGATTTATTTTCACTCTACTATAATTTGTTTACTGTCTTTTGTGAAATTTTCACTAAGTAACTGCTAATAATATTCATTACCGAGGCTATGCTCCAGTTAATACTGATACTTCCACCTATAATACAGAGACGTATTATAGCAAACCAAAATCTATTCTGGTAAATTTACACTTATATTCATAGTCATTTAGCTTATTGTTCATCTAGAATTTGATTTTATTTTTCGAATACAATGTAAATCATAATACAGCATTTGAAAGAAAATACAAATGACAGATACTCTTGGTAAAAATGTGTTTATATCTCGTTAAATACAGGTGCTATTATTGACTCAACTATATCTACCTAAAGGAAATAAATATTTTAGAGGTAAGTAACATTTTTCTATGTACAAGGGTAGTTTCATAAGAGTTACTGTAGTTTTCTAGAACTTGTATGATCACACTCATCTGAGGTTAACCACACTAACTCTTCACTGGTCCTACAGGATGAATATAAACAATTTATTGCTGTTGCTTTATTGTGACATATTGTAAACATATATGTATACATACACAAGTGCATATACATATGTATTTATTTACGTATTTAAGGTAATACAACAAGCTGTTGAAACTCCGAGCATAAAAGTCTATGGTTTTGTTTTTTTCTCAAGAAATCAAACCGTGACTGTGAAAAACTATTCTTGGAATGCTCTATTTTTCTTTGGGGACAAAATTAATTTTCTTGACAATCTTGATTCCTCGCTATAATATTAAAAGGAAAAGATAATAATAGTGGTTAAAGATAACTCCTTACAAATGGAAATCAAGAAATAAGCTGTTTTATCCCCTGAATACTTTTTTTCTTTAAAATTAACTCACATGGCAATTGCCAAAGTTGAAACCTGCTCAGCCAGAACATTGCCTATAGTTACAATCTGCCAACACTTTCAAAACTGTATATTTTGTATGTAAATGAAATCTGAAACACTAGCAAGGAGAGAGAAGCTTGGCTATTTATAAAGAGTCAATATCTAATGTTGTAATTCAAGAAATACAACACATTCCCTAGAAAACTTAAATTATATATGGTTCTACATAGAGTAGTGAAGTGAAATCCTACCAGTGTATAATCTTGATCTGTGCACTTGTTTATTTTTAATTTTTTAACATCTTTTACCTGAAATGAGAGATGACCTAATGGCAAATGGCTTGGCTGGATAATCGGGGATTTGGATATCAATGGGGAAGAGTAAATATCACTCAGACACTCTGTATGATCTTCTTAAAAAAAAAAAAAAAAAAGGCTTTTTTACTGTATGCTAGATAGGTGTGTCTTATGTAGATATGACATAATTATTACTTATATTTGGAGATTAAGTACTATTTTAGCAGATGTGTATTTAAGGAGATATGTATGGGTGCCAAATTGACAAGTGATGAACTATAATGACTTTGTCAAATTGGCTAAGCTAAACTGTGTTGTTCAGAATTCCTTTTCTAATGCGTCTAGGTAGGATGGGCTACAAAAGATCTTCTCTTGTAAGCGTTGGTGGACAAAGGGGATTCAACAGCCATTTGTAGCCTAACTTCCTCCAGTTACTCAAACACAGTAGTGTATGTGTTCTATAAAGGGTATTTTTTTAAATTTTTTTTTTTTTTGGTGGCGGTGGAGGTGAAATTAAAGTTCCCAATCTGTTATCTTTAAATTAGAAACACCCTGGGTATACTTGATTTAATCAGTGGAAAATTCTTAAAAGTGAGTTTGGACTTTTTTTTTCGTGAGGAAGAGATTGATTTCCGCTTTTTGTAGTAAGTTTGGTCCATGCCGATGTAGTTCCAGCCTGGCCATTGTCTTTCAGACTTTAGACTTGCTAAATAGCAAGTTCACATTTAGAATTACTGAGTAAACATCCACAGTCGCTTTAGCAGCAAATTTGTTTATATATGTAGTCTCCACTGTTTCTGTTATAGAATCCTAGTTAATAAAGATTTTGATACAAAAGTGATTACAGAGCAACAGATTTTTCAGGATGTATTATTTTAATTTTTCTGGGTGTTCTGAAAGTGTTTTTCTAATCTGATTAGATTTAATAGTACTAAAGAATGTTTCCAGTGGTAAAGACAGCAGCGGTTCAGTAAAGTTTTAAATGGGCCTAGAACTCCAAGATGAAAGAAGTCAAGCAGATTTGAAGCAGTTTAGTTACACTTCTGTTGGATTGGATTTGAAAAAAAAAAACAAAAAGCCTATATCTGTAGATGATCACATGGCATGGGCATCCTCTTAGATTTGAAGTCCTCAGTCCTTCAACCACAAAAACATGAAATTCTGCCAGAAATCTTCAAGTTTAGAAGAGAACTCCAACCCCAGATAAGACTGCAATTCTTTCCAAAACCTTGATTTCATCCTGGTAAGATTTAGAGCAAAAGACCCACATAGTTTACGCTTCTACTCTTGACCCAAATAAAATGTGAAATGATACATCTGTATCGCTTTTGTTTTGAATTTCTAAGTTTGTGTTAATTGTTATGAAATAATAGAAAACTAATACAAAAGATAATACATAGGGTTTTTTGTTTGTTAGTTTTTGAGACCGAGTTTCCCTCTTGTCACTTAAGCTGGGGTGCAATGGCGCAATCTCAGCTCACTGCAACCTCTGCCTCCCGTGTTGAAGGGATTCTCCTGCTTCAGCCCCCCAAGTAGCTGGGATTACAGGCGCCCATCACCACACCTGGCTAATTTTTGTATTTTTAGTATAAATGGGGTTTCACCATGTTGGCCAGGCTGGTCTCAAACTCCTGACCTCAGGTGATCTACCCACCTCGGTCTCCCAAAGTGCTGGGATTACAGGCATGAGCCACCATGCCCAGCAAAAAGATGATATCTAGGTTTTATTAATCTAATATTATATACATTACTAAGGCAATCATACAGTAAAATCAATATACCACATAATATGTATGTATATAATATGTGTATAGTAGCAAATACTAAATATGCATTATTCACGTTTTCTCCTGACCAAACAAGAAATTTTCATTCCCCAGTTTCTTGCCTTTATTCTGGGGCTGTATGACGGGGTTCTCTTCAATATAATCTGAGCAGAAGTCAAATATGCAATATCTAGCTCTGGATACAGAATTTCTTTCGTGTACACCAAGCTCTCGCTTGCCATGCAAAAATAGCAAATTGGAAGGACACAGGTCTCTGAGTTACCACTTGTCAGAGAACTCTTAGCAATACATTCTGTGCTTTAAAGGACTGGGTTTTAGGTCAAGGTATAGATTTTAGTCATGTTAAAGAATAATATTTGGGATTTCCTTGAAACAGCTTTTACCCAATCTACTACAGTGTATGTATGTTTCTCTGGAATACAATATAGTACCTTATAAAGAATTTGAGTTTGAAACTTGATTGTATAAAATTTGAGTTTGAAGTCTGAAAGCCTGAATGAAATACAGCTAGTCCATTTACTATATAGTGATTTTGGCAAAATATAAGGCAATTATAAAAATGTTCATGTCAGAACTTTGGATATTGTCTCACAACTGTTTAAGTGTTCAATTTTTTCTCCTCCTTTTCTTATTCTTCTCCTTCTCCTTCTCTTCCTCCTTATCTTCTTCATTTTTTTTTTTTTTTTTTTAGAGGGAGTCTCACTCTGTCACCCAGGCTGGAGCGCAGTGGTGCAATCTCAGCTCTGCCATGCAATGCAAGCTCCGCCTCCCGGATTCACGCCATTCTCCTGCCTCAGACTCCCGAGTATCTGGTACTACAGGCGCCCGCCACCGCACCCGGCTAATTTTTTGTATTTTTAGTAGAGACAGGGTTTCACCATGTTAACCAGGATGGTCTTGATCTCCTGACCTCGTGATCCACCCGCCTCGGCTCCCCAAAGTGCTGGGATTACAGGCATGAGTCACCGCCCCCGGCTGTCTTCCTCTTTTTCTTTTCTTCTTTCTCCTCCTCCTCCTCTTTTCCTCCTCCTCCTGAATCTCTGCTCCCCTTCCTCCCCCTTCTAGACCTTCTCCTACTTCTTTTCTATTTTGTTCTATTTGCATTTCAGTCTGTGTATTTTTACTGACTTATCCTGAAGGTCACTAATTTCTTTCTCAGCCATGCCATGTTACAGACGGGCCCATAAAGACATCCTTTATCTGTTACTGTTTTGCTGTTTGTGGCGGCGTTATTTGTAAAATGAGCATTCAATTCGCTCTTATAATTTACATATTTGTCTCCTAATCATGCTTGTAATCTACCTTTTCCATCAGAGCTTTAAACATGCTATTTATTGTTATTTCAATAAAAATACTCTAATTTCAAAATATTTTTATCATCCCATAATAAATATCATATTCTTTAGCAGTCATTTCCCGTTTGCTCTTTTCCCCTACCCCTGAAAATTACTATTCTACTTTTATCCTATTGATTTGCCTCTTCTGGACATTCCACATAACTGGATTCATATAAGATGTGTCCTTTTGTGTCTGACTTCTTTCACTCATCATATGTTTTCAAGTCTCATCCTTGTTGAAGCACCAATGAATACTTTATTCCTGTTTAGAGATAAATATTTAATTATATAGATAGACCACATTTTGCTTATCTATGGATCTACTGATAAATAATTTTGTTTTTTTTTCCAGTGTATAGCTAATATGAATAATGCTTCCATGAACATTTATGTAAATGATTGTTTGTGGAAACATGTTTTCAATTACTTTGCCAAATTTCTGGGTCTTTTGGCAACTCTATGTTTGACTTTTGAGGAACTCTTTTCCAAAGCAATTATACCATTGTATATTCCCACCAGCAGTATATGAGTGTTCCATTTTTTCCATATTCTTGCTAATACTTGTAATTGACTGTGTTTTCTAATTTTATTTATTCTAGTAGATGTTATGTGATATATTGCTGTGATTTTAAATGATCTTTCCTGAATGACTGAAGATGTTGAGCATCTTTTCATGTGCTTATTGGTAATTTGTAAATCTTCTTTGGAAAAAATGTCTATTCAATTCTTATGTCTACCTTTCAATTCAGTGGCTTGTGTAGTCCTTATTGATATTTAAAAATTTTAAACATATTCTGGATGATAGAGCCTTACCTTTATCAGATTTCTCATTTTCAAATATTTTCATGCATTCTGTGAGTCATCTTTTCACTGTCTTGATAGTGTCTTTTGAAGATTTTTTTTTCATTTTGATAAGTCTGCTTCATTTTATCTTAATTGCTGTGCCATATGTATTATAATCATATGGTAAAAATGTTGCATATTCAACATCACAACATTTGTAGTTATTTTTTCTTCTATTCATGAGTTTATTTCTCATTTAGATAATTAATTTTCAATTAATTGCTATATATGGTGTGTAACAGGAGGCCCACTTGAACGTCAGAATAATGTTTGTTGAAAGCATATTTTTCTCCATTGAATAGCATAGGCATGCCTGTGGAGAAATAACTGACTCTCAATAAATGGGTTATTTTCTTGACTCTCAATTCTTAAGACATATACACTGATGTATATTTCTAACCTTATTCCATTGCTACACATTCTTGATTACTATAACTTTTTAGTAAGTTTTGAAAACAAGTATGTTTCCCAAATTTGTATTTTTTTTCTCAAGATGTTTTGTACATTCTGTATCATTTGCATTTCCAAATGACGTTTAGAAACATTTTGTCAATTTATGCAAAAAAGACAGCTTGGATTTTGTTAGAAATTGTGCTGAATCTGTAGGTCAATTTAAAGTATATTGCCATCTTACAACATTACAGTTAAAAATTAAGGAACATGTGATATTTTGCCTTTCATTTTCTTTCTATTTCTGTCTATTTTCTTTCATCGATGTTGGTAGTTTTTAGTGTACAAGAGTTGTGTTTTGGGGTGAATATATTCCTAGGTGTTTTATTAATTTTGAAGCCATTGAAAACGTAATTATTTTCTTAATTTCAGGTTCAGAGGTTCATCGTTAGTGCCAAGAAATGCAATTAAGTTTTGTACATTAATCTTACAGCCTGCAACCTCATTGAACTTACTTAATAGTTTAAATTTTTTAATGTGTATGTGGATTTTTTACTATTTTCTCTATACAAAATTATGTTGTCTGCAAATGAAGATGCTTTTACTTGTTCCTCTTTTATCTGGATTATATTTGGTTTATTTGTTTTGTTAAATTGTCCTGGATAAAACAGCCATTAAAATATTAAAAATAAATTATAAGAGTGGACATTCTTGTCTTGTTTCTGATTTAAGGAGGAATATTTCAGGCTTTCATCAATAAGTTTAGTTAGCATTTTACATAGATGCCTTTTCAGTGGTTAGAACATTCTCTTCATTTCCTAGCTTCGTAGTTTCCTATTTCTTTATCATTAAAGGGTATTTGATTTGAGCAAATTATCTGTATCTGAATCTATTGGAAGATCAATTTAATTCCTATGTCTACCTTTTAATTCAGTGACGTGTTTATTTGTTATTGAGTTTTTTAAAATTTAATCTATTTTAAATATTAAAAAATTAAATATATTTTTATTTACTATAATTTTTTATTTTTTTCAACCTTTGTTTTCTGAACAAATCCATAGTACCAAAATATTTTTCAATCTTATATGACAAATTTGTGTTTAAATTTCCAGCCATTTTGGAAATTTTATCTTGTACCTGTTTTGCAGCAGATGCTATGCATATGTTATCAGCCTAGGTGTTATTTAAGCATTTAAGCAATGTCATATTAGTGCCTCAGTAGAATTACAGTTTATAGATCACTTTGCAAGTAGATGAGATAACAAAATCCAATGTTTTTCAGATGTGAATATCCGTACTTCCTACTTTATCATGATTTTTCTTGATCACATATTATACACATAAACACACACATAGAAAATTTAGTGTGTGGGCAGTAGTTTTTCTATTTTTCCATTAGAGAAAATATCAGTGAGACTGGGAATCAGTGGACAGATAAGTAGCACAAAACAAATGATGCCCTTCTGATAGAAATTTTCAACCTACACATAATGGCTTTTGTCATTTTATTTAGCACTTGTCATCTGAGTGGTCATTTATGTAAGGTTTTTTTTTTCCTTGTTATATGAGGTTATCTTTATGCTCAGTAATTTTACATGAAGACAATTTTCTCGGTAAACCTGGAGACCTGATGCTATTTTGTTGAAGCAAAGCTCTGTTAGACAGAGCTTTAAGTACAAAGGGCTTGCAACAAACTAGTTACTTAATTTCATTATGGACTCAGTTACATTAGCCATTACAAATAGCTTTTTCAGTGTATGTGAAGTCATGATTTTCATCAAAGTTTACTTCAAAAAGTATCAATACATTTTATTAACTTATTATTTGAGAATAATAACAAACCATATTAAAGTAAAACAACGTTGTAATCAATTTTTATCTTTCCACCAAAAGAAAATTTATCTCTTCATGTTTATCATAATTTATCATTTTGAACATCACAAGTTAAAAGACTGAAAAACCCTTGTAGCTATATTCTGTAAATTGAGGATCTCCCAGGATAACAGAGTAAGAAACATGAAATTCTGGAGACATTTTCCACTCCATTTTACTATTCCATCTTATATAAGAGACAATTTGTGATTTTCCAAATGAGGTAATGAAAATAAGAAGCAATCACCCAGGCAGGTGTGTTTTAAAATTGCACACTTTTTTTTTTTTTTTCCAAAAGGGGTGTTCTAAAGACCTTCATTTGAAATAAGGTAAAATCACAAGATGATCAGAGACATAGAGGAGCTTAGCTAGAGAATGCAGTTCAGAAAAATGTTGGCTCAGAAGCAGTGAAACACATCTTGAGTTTTAATTTTGGATTGAGATTTAGACTTAGATCAGACTGCTACTGCAAAAATCACCCACTGAGTGAATACTACTTTGTGTGCTCCACAATCACCACCATCCCACAAAGTGCGGAAAGGCACTACTTTTTTTTAGATTATTGAACTTTCATTTTTTCACACCTCCTTCACATGCAGCTGGAGAAGCTTAAAGTCTCAGTAATAGGTTTGATTCATTGCTGCCGCTCTGAAGACTTGGTTTTCGTATTTTTAGATTTTCACTAAGAGAGAAGAAACATTAAGAGTTCATATATTTCAGAAGGCATTTTCCATTATTGAATCATTTTAATATGTTTTTATTTAAAAATGTCCTTATCTGAAAGTAAGAATGACCAAACAATATAACCATCACACATGCACAATTAACATTTTGATAACAATCTCAATGGTACAAATTAATAATTCATACTATCCTGAAATAATAAATAAATATTTTCTAGATGTCCTCAAATTAATACATAAAAGATAATAAATTTATGTGCTAAACTAAGCATATATTGTACACATTATTTAACCATGCATATATATATATACACAGATTATATATATATACACACACAGATATATACACACACACACACATATACCAGTAACAATTGGAAACTTGATATGAAGCATACAGATACATAATTTGATGTTATATAGTATATGTAATGCATATATACGCATACTATATATTCATTAATTCCTTATTTATGCATGTTAGAATAATTTAAATTTCCATGTTATGCAATTAACTTGAATTTAAATATAATTGTGAATAAATATTAATTCATTATATTAATTCATTATATTAACCCTAGTCAGCTACTAATCAACATCTATATAGGCAGGTAGAAACATATAATTAACACAGTGTAAAACAAAAATAATATACTTACTTTTGTATTAAAACTTACCAATCCTATAACCTGTAAATACTTGTCAAAATTAAGATTGAATAGGAATACCAAGGTAAAAAAAAATAGTAATTGAATTTTTACTTTTCCCCAAATGTACTTATTCTTAATATGCAGATTTTGTGTCTTCAGGAGGCATTTATCATTTATCTTCCACAAATCATTGTGGCTGCAAACATTGCCAGCTAAAAATTTCATTTAAACTCTAAATTTTCATCCCCATTTTAATATCTACATACAAATATTGAAAAGAAAACTACTGGGAGAGTGGTGCTTTTAACTATTTCATCTAGGGAAGAACTAACTTAACGGTATATTGAAACTAAAATAAAATGTTTTATTAGATTCACATGTGTGAACTAAATTACACAAAGATATTTTCTACAATCTATATCTTCTACAATATAAATTTTATATAAATTATCTTGCACATATATTCATCTATTGAGGTGTGTTATTGTCACCCTGCAAAGGGGAGATGAATCCCTGTCTCACCTCCCAAAATTTGATTTAAATGTCACAACTGATGACATCACATGTCACCAAGCAGGTGTGAGTAAATTTACTTCTCATAGACAAGACTTTCTGGGGAGGGCAGGGCAGACTCTCAAGCAGTCCAAAAATGATTTGGGAGAGGAGGAAAAGGCAACTGGATTTGGTTTTTTATTATGGTTTTTATTATGGTCAGAAAGCAGGGCTAACCTGAGGGTTGCCATGTGGGCAGGGTCATACATTATTTTAACTTCTTACTGGTGCCCAAGGAGGGAGCACCTGGACTCTCTTACCAGTTTACCTGGATGTTGAGGAGAAGGGACGGAGGAATAGCAGGGCTTTCAGTCTTTCAGAAATCAAGCATCAAAAATAGAGTGAGACTATTACAACGTGACAGAAATAAACTACCTGCATCAAAGCACTGTTTATGAAAAGCAGAAAGCTTATTTTTAACTACGAACAGTATTCTTCAAAATGATTATTGATTCAAAATATGTAGCTATACTCTTTATAATGAGTAATAAAGACTAATTTATGGATCCCATGCATCACATTTTAAGCAAATTTAGTTGAAGAACTCTGTTTATCACTGTAAGACTCTGTTTTTAACATAGACAATATGTCTGTCTTGTTTGCTGCCAGTCTGCTTGGCATTTTCCAATTTTCTTAAGCATCTCTGAGTTTTGTCTTTAAGAAGTAAAATTTCATTATTCCAGTTTCTTACAGGGTATCAGCATCAAATGGATTTTCAGTCTTATCTATCTGGCTTTCTTTCAAAACAGATGGTAACACCATGTACATTTTCTCCTCAACTTAAAATTATTTTTCCTGTCTTTTCATGTCTTTGATAGACCTCCTAATAGGATAAAAAATTGCTTTACCTGATGGATATTCAGTGATGTTTCTGCTTCTTCAAGATATGCCAAACATATCTTCTGGGCAGTGCAAAAAAAAAAGAAAGAAAAAAGAAAAGAAACAAAAAACATAAATGTTATATAGGATATTTGAGTTGTTTTTCCATGACTTAAAGTTTCAAAATGCATGTGATATTATTTCTTAAAAATCTCCCCCATTAATTAGGCTGTTGAAATATAGGTCACAGAATTGATATTTTCATAAAACCATGAAAAAACTATAATACTTATAAATTTAATACATCTGAACAAATATTTCATAGTAGCATTAACTGTTAAATAAGTTAAATCTAGCAAAAGATATATTACAGACAATTATACTAAACTTTTATTTTTAGGATGTTACTATTTCTAAGACACTTCTTTCAAAACTTATATATTCATACATTTAAGGAAAAAGTCAGGGAGCTATTAATATTTTTGGATCCTATATTATTCACAGTAATAATTCTAAAATTTTCTTTATCATGTCTTCCTCTGAATTGTCTTTAGTTAGCATGAGATAACTAATACAAATAATTTTTGAAGTGGGAGAAGGTATCATTGAATGATCTTTTGTTCCTTATTTCAGGGAGCAAAATAATGTACTAGAAACAAAAGAGACTAACGTAAGCCAGTGAATGCTTATGATTTTATAAACAGAACGACTCCAGGACAATATACTACTCAAATCCCTGGGGAAGGATAACACTAGAGGAAGACTCCTAAAACGATTCAGATATGGTGGAAGTGAAGTTATTCCAAAACAAGGGCAGTTATCTGTGGAAGATGTAACCACAATGGTACTGTGTACACCCAAACTATGTACCCTTACAATCTCTGACTCTGGGAAAACTAGAGAAAATGCATCAGGCAGTATGGGATACAATTCGCCAACAAGAAGTGGCAGAAAAGGAACAGCAGCAAATACCCTCATTGAATGATAACTTAGCACTTTAGGCAAACAACCTGACTACAATCTGAAGGTCTGTAGAGTGTGGTTCTCCAGTAGGTTGCATGGCTACTTGAGACTGCATAGAAAAAGGTCACTGGTTCAGATTCTTCTTTTTTTTTTTTTTGAGACGGAGTCTCGCTCTGTCACCCAGGCTGGAGTGCAGTGGCCGGATCTCAGCTCACTGCAAGCTCCGCCTCCCGGGTTCACACCATTCTCCTGCCTCAGCCTCCCGAGTAGCTGGAACTACAGGCGCCCGCCACCGCGCCCGGCTAATTTTTTGTAGTTTTAGTGGAGACGGGGTTTCACTCTGTTAGCCAGGATGGCAGGATGGTCTCGATCTCCTGACCTCATGATTCGCCTGCCTCGGCCTCCCAAAGTTCTGGGATTACAGGCGTGAGCCACCACGCTTGGTCTCTGGTTCAGATTCTTAAGAAGATAGATCCTTCCAAACAACGTATTATATTAAACTACTGCACATCAAATATTTAGTAATCAGAATTTCTTTATTCTTTATTTCTTTATTCATATTTATTATCAAATATGACAAACTGAAGGATCCACAGTCATCTTTCTTATTTCAATCCAATCCCTAGAGTGCCTGTAACACATAGAATGGGTGAAATTGATCTGGTATTGAATTAAACCTACTACTCTAATTTGGTAGATTCTATCACCATCATGAGAGAGGATAATTTAAAAAGATGAAAAACTTAGTGGAAGAAATGAAGACAGTACATATCTTATTGTTCTCTCTCTCTCTCTCTCTCTCTCCATTAACAGAAACTTTAAATAGGAGGGTTTGGAAAATTTTAATTTTAAAGCCATAGTGCCTTCTGCCTGAAAAGAGATCATTAAAAAGTAGTTAGTAATTTTTTTCTTCAAGAACGTTTTTTTCTTCCTCTTCAGCTTATCCTTTATACCCATGTATTTTTCAAGGAGTTAGTGGCTTCATATATGCTACCCATTCTGAAGGTTAAGTTGATTGGCCAGCGTCAAGAGAGCTAGGATATTATTTCTTTTCACTGGAATTATTGGGATGAGAGTTTGATAGTATCTTTTCCAATGTCCTTCTGGGGTATAAAACTTAACGTAAAATAGTGGTTGCAAACTATTTTTTCTGATATGAGCTCAAAGTCCAAGATGAAATAAATAAAAGAAGGGATGAGTTCCGAAGTGTGCAAATGATACAATAAACAAGAGAGAGCTATGTGTTAAGAAGAGACAACTCTTTGTAGTGGGGTAGATGTCTTGTTGTCTTGTACATTATGTTTAGTGGCATTTCTGCCTTCGGCTCACTAACTGGCAATAGCACCCTCCTTTCCTGTTGTGACAACCAAAAATGTCTGCAGACGTTTCCAAATGTCTCTTTAGTAGAGGAACAAAATCATCCCTGGTTGAGAACTACTGGGCTAGAGTAGCAACATAATTCATAGGCATATAGAGAATTGTCATCTGTTGACTCTACAACAGGAAGAGAATAAAACAAAGAACGTAACTCTGAAAACAATAGTACTAAATGGTGAACAGAAAAAAAAAAAAGAATGTGAAAGGTGATTTGAAAAGAGCAAATAGACACTATAAAGAAGATTTAAGAGTAAGTGAAAACACAAATACCAAAGGCAAAGAGAGTCTGACAGAGACCAAAAAGAGGATGATGTAAGTGTTAAGTTAGACAAGACCTTTAAAAAAAAAAACATTTTAACATAAGTGTAATTTAAAAGTGCTATGTTCATGACTTGCAGTCTCTAGATATGGTGACAGGATTTCATGTGAGGAGGAAATCAGTGTTGCATGGGATCAAGTATTTTCAAGAGTATTTTTATCCTGTATCTCATGAGAATCTATTTGATTGTTATAATGACAGAAGAAAATATTTCTGGATGAGCAAACAGGGAAAAAAAAGACAACTGTACATATTTAGCATCTCTGTTTATAGCAGCCAGTGAAGCAAGGTGAAAACATGAGAACTCGTGTGAACATGAGAGCTTGCCATAAAACAATTTTGGCTGACTTTTAAAGGAATAGTCAATACCATTCAGGACATAGGCATTGGCAAAGACTTCATGACTAAAACACCAAAAGCAATGGCAACAAAAGGCAAAATTGACAATTGGGATATAATTAAACTAAAGAGCTTCTGTACAGCAAAAGAAACTATCATCAGAGTGAACAGGTAACCTACAGAATGGGAGAAAATTTTTGCAAGCCATCCATCTGTCAAGGTCTATTATCCAGAATCTACAAGGAACTTAAACAAATTTGCAAGAAAAAACAAACAAACAAACAACCCCATCCAAAAGTGGGCAAAGAATAGGAACAGACACCTCTCAGAAGAAGACATTTAGGCGGCCGACTAACATATGAAAAAAAGCTCATTATCACTGGTCATTAGAGAAATGCAAATCAAAACCACAATGAGATACCATCTCACTCCAATTAGAATAGCAATTATTAAAAAGTAAGGAAATGATAGATGCTGTCGAGGCTATGGAGATATAGGAATGCTTTTACACTGCTAGTGGGAAAGTAAATTAGTTCAACCATTGTGGAAGACAGTGTGGCAATTCCTCAAGGATCCAAAACCAGAAATACCATTTGACCCAGCAATTCCATTACTGCATAAATACCCAAAGGATTATAAATCATTCTGCTATAAGGACACATGCATACATATGTTTATTGCAGCATTATTTACAATAGCAAAGACTTGGAACCAACCCAAATGCCCATCAATGATAGACTAGATAAAGAAAATGTGACACATATATACCATGGAATACTATGCAGCCATAAAAAAGAATGAGTTCATGTCCTTTGCAGGGACATGAATGAAGCTAGAAGCCCTCATTCTCTGCAAACTAATACAGAAACAGAAAACCAAACACCACATGTTCTCACTCATAAGTGGGAATTGAACAATGAGAGCACATAGACACAGGGAGTGGAACATCACATGCTGGGGCCTGTCGGGGGCTGAGGGGCAAGGGGAGGGAGAGCATTAGGACAAATATTTAATGCATGCGGGGCTTAAAACCTAGATGACAGGTTGATAGGTGCAGGAAACCACCATGACACATGTATATCTATGTAACACACCTGCATGTTCTGCACATATATCCCAGAATTTAAAATATTTTTTTTAAAAAGAGAAAATATTAAAAATAAAAAAAATAAAAGGAGTGGTCAATGAAGGGCTTGAAATCTGTCTGTTTATTTGGCATCATACAGGGTATGATTCCAAGATTTCTTCTTAGCCCATTTAATATTACTTAGAATTTTCCCTGTAAATATTAAAATATATTTCAATTTCAAATAATCTTGTTTTCCTCAATGATTTTGACTTAACGATGTTGTCAGAAAAGAGGTGAGTGGGAAAAATGTATATCATGTGCAACTGTATATCTATGAATAAAATACGTGATTATCTCATATGCAAATATGTTTGATTTCTTAAATTTGTGGTAAGTAAACTATAATTTTAATTATACTTTGCTTTGGGAGGAAAGAAGTTTATCCTTTTAGTTTAATTTATAAGTATTACTTATTGAATATGCTTCTACCGTTATTTAAATTCCATGTAGAAAAGTGAATATATGTTAGTTTCTGTACAAAAGAAACTTAATTATGGTATCAAATGAAGAACTAAACATGGTACAATATGAAATTTTTCCATATTTTGTTGGACATGTAATGGGCTTGAAGACCAAATGAGAATTACTGTCAAATAGTCAGTTTTCCTGTTCTAACATTATACAGATACTGGTTTTTCTTAAAAGCTGAAGGAATATCTAGGATTGTACTAATTTATTATATTTAACAGGTATAAAAAGTTTAAATCATGAAAAAGCCCAAAGAAGTCAAAATCAGGGTATTAATTAGCCTGGATAAGTGCAATAAATTCAGGCACAAAAGAGATTATGATAACTTTTTAGTTACTAAAATGATGTAATGGAGAAAATGAATGTTGATGTGTAGGAATGATGACTTCACTGCAACAGATGACATCTTAGGTATATAAAATGATTATAGAAATATATTTTATATTCATTTTAAGTTTTCATTTTGATTGTGGGTTATATGGAACAATTTTACATGTAAATTAAGCATTTTAAGAATTTTCTCATGCCATTTTTGCCTATTTTTTTTCTTTTGGAAATGTGAATATTTCCATTAATTTTTCTGAAAGTAAGTAATTTAGATAGCCAAATCAGGGGAAAAAGATTTTTAAATGAGAATAATGTATGTAAGCAAAGAAACAGCATTAGGAATTGTCATGATATATTAATTGGAAAGTGAAGTCATTGTCTGACTAAAGAATGTGCATTGATGGAGAAAGAAATCGGTTGAATCAGGAGGGTAAAATCTAGAGTTTTAAAAATAGGAAAAAAATTTCAGATAGTCAGTGGATATTCGAGCTATAATATATTTGAGAGTAGGCAATTAACCTAAGCAAGGCAGCCTTCCAATAAGCAAAGTGATTTGGAAAAGAAGAAACTGTAGACAGCAACTTAAGTTAAATAACACAATTATAGCCATTCAAGTTCAAGGTGACTAAGCTAGAATAGTGTGCAGGCTGAATACCGTAATTCCCCCTTATCTGAGGGAGATACATTTCAAAACCCCCGGTGGATGCTGGAAGCCATAGTTAGTATTGAACCCTATATATACTATGTTTCTTTCCCTGTACATACATACTGATGATACAGTTTAATTTATAAATTAGGCAAGTAAGAGATTATCAGCTACTCTTTGGCATACATTTTGATTCTCTTTGACATATATGAATTGCCAACATCTCTAATCTTGTGCACTTGGACTACCATTAAGTATAATAGATTACTTGAACATAAGTACTGTGATATTGCAACAGTCAATATGATAATTTAGACGGCTACTCAGTGGCTAATGGGAAGGTAGTGTCTACAGTGTGGATATGATGGACAAAGGGGTGAATAAAATACCAGGCTGGACTGAGCAGATGATGTGAGATTTAATCACACTACTCAGAATAATGCTCAATTTAAAACCTATGAATTATTTCTAAAATTTTTCATTTAATATTTTTGGATGATCATTACTTTCAGGTAACTGAAACCATGGAAAGCAAAAGCACAAATAAGGGAGTACTACTGTAATGGCCACTCAAAATATATCCTCATCCTAATCCCTGGAAACAGTGAGTGAATGGTACCTTATTTGTAAAAAAATAAATAAATAAAATAAAAAACAAAATGAAAACATCAC
Organism: Macaca mulatta; assembly: GCF_049350105.2. Taxonomy (NCBI): domain Eukaryota; kingdom Metazoa; phylum Chordata; class Mammalia; order Primates; family Cercopithecidae; genus Macaca; species Macaca mulatta. The sequence goes on from NC_133422.1 coordinate 36,238,598, forward strand.
AGACATTAAGAATCTTGAGATGGGAAGATAATTCTGGATTATCTAGCTGGACCCTTAATGCACTTACATACATTTTCGTGAGGAAAGTAGAGAAATACTTGACATCTATAAGAAGAGAAGGCAATGGGACCACAGAGACAGAGATGGGAGTTATGTGATCACAAACCAAGAAATACCAGTAGCCACTGGAATCTAAAAGAAGCATGAAATAAACCTCCCTGAGAACCTGTGGAGAGATGATGACCCCATCATACCTTGATTCAGCCAGGTGAAACCATTTTTGCCTTCTGACACTGACAACTGTGCAAATAAATATCTGATGTTCAAGCAACAGTGTGTGTCGAAATTTATTAGCCATTGTTGAAAACTAGTACAGAGGAAATGTTATTTAATTGTTTGTGCAGACATAATATTATGGCATACATAGTATTAAGATAATATTAAAACATGTAAGAGCACAGACTTTGAAACAAGCCAGATATTGTCAAATCTCAACAAACAACATATCTTTGAAATTTTGGTCGAGTTACTTAACTTTCTAAACATTAGTTTTCTCTCCAGTAAAATGAAAATACTGATCCTTAGCTCATAAAATTGTCATGAAAAGTAAATTAGAAAGCATATGTAAAATACTTTGTAGAGAATAAAGTTCTCCAAATGTTAATATAATTATGATATTACTTTTATATCTATTTCTACTTCTAAACTCTTAATTTCATACACACAAATCTTTGTCATTCCATGTGTTTATCACATTGCTTACGTTCAATAGATTCTTTTTAAGTAAGCAGATGGCTAGATGGATGAATGAATAAGGAGAATGAATAATAATAAATTTTTTAAAAATGGCTACTAAAATACCCAGTGGAAGGGGAATATTTAACTTTTCCCATGTTGTTTTACTTCGATATATCATTTTCTAATGGTAATTTTTTAAAAAGTTTAAGGCACTACACATAAATAAATGTACAATTTAATTGTTGGGACTTACTTAGTTTTGTGAATGGTGAAAATCTAAAGTGAGGATGTAAAAACACCAAAATAGGGAATCCGATACCAGATTTAAATAGACTAATTTTGTTATGTGGGAAATATAAGAAACAGTAGTAAAAACTGCATACTAAAATTATGCTGCCTTTAGCACCACTTCAAATAATATTTTGCTGTGTTTATAAGGATGAGATTTGTTTCTGGAAAATTACCAGATGCTCACAACATTAAGGTCAGTTCAATATTTATTCTGTGTTGAAGAGGCCATGCATCAATTTCAATGTTCTATATTCCTTCTTTAGGCTTTTGCTTGCACTTGATAAAATGTATATCTACTGTTAGACGTTGAATAAAGAAATGTTTTGCCAACACTGTACATAGCATGGCTTTATACAGTTAAAATTTCTTGGTGGCTCTTTTAAACAACTCCCAACACATAATGCTGCAGGCTGCTTCAGGCTTCAAACATGTATATGTTCTCTGTTATGATGTACTTGCTTGTTCAGGTTATTATCTTAGATTTTTGGTAGTGTTATGAAATACTGCTCTGTCTTTTTCTATCATCAGTCCACATCATACTGTGAAGTAAGTGTTGTTTTATCATCTGGGTGAAAATGTTGTTAAGATAGAATGCAACAGTTTCAAACTGTGTTATAAGCAACAACCAATATCTATCAGCAGCTGAAGAGAAGTGGACGAAGAAGGTGACAGCACAGCTATCTTTCAAACAATTCAGATAGTTATTTGATAACTACTTTCATCGTTATATTTCTTTGCTTTATTTCCATACCCAATTTTTCACATATATTCTAGCATGTGTCAATGCTTTGAAGGGGCCAACATGGATACAAATAAATATCTAAAATGGAATGCTATTTTTTAAGTAGTCGCATGACACTCAAATATAACAGATCAAAATTATTTCTAAATTAGACTAGCCTTTCTGAAAAGGGAGGATTACATGCAGTCCTGTAACATATGTAAGTCTATACACAGAATATAGTCCATATATATATTTAATTCTAAATTCTAGATTATATAAAATCTATAATCAACAGTGTCTACAATAAGAACTCCTTGCAGCCTTATCAAAACCTACTGAAATACTGTGAAAGAAACTGCAGCCAGTCATTAATACTAGATGATAATCAGAAGAAAATAGTTTAGAGACTTGATTGCAATTATAAACTGTTTAATTCACAAAGCTTGCATTACATTCTATTATTTAGAGTGTTTGTAACATATGTCTATTAGAGAAATTACATACTAAACCATTTCTCTCAGCTAGTCAAAATAGGCACTTTCATAACACCAATGCAGATTTCTTTATATGGCTTCAACTTCATTTTAAAATCTGCTTGAGTCATTTATTGGAACAGAAATAAAGTCATTTCAAAAGAATGTTGTCACAAGATCAATATCTTTGAAACTATGCTTTGGCTGTGACTGAGCATTTTTGTAGACTTAGAGCCTGTTATATGGTGATAGAATTCCAGATCTGCTGACATTAACTTTCACTTTTTAGCATCACCATGATATTGTCTGCTTAATACTTTTGACATGGGAAAAATTATATATCTTCATTCAATTATTTATAGAAAGATGAATCCTCAATATGATTTTCCTGTGCTATTTCATGTCATTGAATACATTAGAATTTTTGAGCCATAGAATGAAAGAATGATTAGTATCAAATATTTGTAAGCATCAATTAAGAGTTTATAAATTGAATGGGAAGAAAAAGCATAGGGCAATTGATCCTTGATATCACCGCCTGGACACCAAAGTGATGAATCTGATGTGCCTCTTAAGTAAATATCATTATCTTCAAATCTACTTTGTGAAAGACTTTTTTGAATTATTATTATTTGACTCTCCTTAAAAGTGCTCACTCGACTGCCAGTGGGTTGTGTCTCGACACCTGTAATTCCGTACTATGTATGTGTCTGCAATTCTCAGCTTAACTCTGGTCTTAGACCAAAATAACATTGATACAGATTGGTGATTTTCCTTGAAGGAATTGAAGGAAATGGAGGACTCTTAGGTCTTTCTTTTCTTTGCTTCTTGTTTTTTTTTTTTTTTTTTTTTTTTCCTTTCCTTAGGCATATCCTTCCAAATCATGTTTAGTCTTCTCACTTATACACTCCTTCCCTCTACATCAGAAACTTTTGCTCCATAATAAACAAACATTCCACACTTATTTTCTTCATAGAAAAGTTATTCTCCACTATTGCTAAATTAGAACCTGGCTATTTCCCATTGATGGAAAATAGACAAATTTTTGCATGTATTTTAAAAGCTGAGTAGGTAGCAAGGAAAGATAAAATTTTTGAAAATACAGAAAAGAGGATTTTTCAATAGAGAAAGCTTCACAAGTTATTAAGAATGAATAGGATTGACGAGAAGCTGTGTCTTCCCCGATACTCTACTCACTAAAGGGCCGAGAGGTAGAAGAATAATTTACAATAATTTCCAGACCACTACTTCTCAATTCACATGGAACAAAAACCCTCTGCTCTTTGTGAATTTTCTGCAGTCCCATTCCATCACTTTCCACTATGCATTGCACTTAACATCTTTTAACTTCCAAGGTCAGTTATCTACATTCAATGAGAAGACAGGTTAAAAAAAAATTGGTTTTATTCCTTATTGCTGAACATGTAATTACTCAGGAATATTTCAAAATTTGCAAACAATACAAATTAAAATATAAAGAGTGATGCTCCTAGTCTTCATTAAATGTAGTCGTTTTACTATAGTCTACAGCGATGATCTTACTCTATACTTTTTCAACATAAACTACTATACCACTTTGAGCACACTCAAATCTATTATCTAAACATTCAGTATAATTTCCTATCTCTTAGTGGATACCACTTTGAGCACACTCAAATCTATTATCTAAACATTCAGTATAATTTCCTATCTCTTAGTGGTTTTTTTCTTCACTCCTGAAAACAACTACTATTGTTCTTTACTTCTTTTATGTCAATATCTAATATCCTGTTCTTGTGGTTACATAAAGTCAAAGTATCATAGACAGAATATTCAAACATATGGTTTTGCATAGACATTATCAACACCATGGACTATTTGTATTTTTGCTGTCATATCCCTAGCGTATCATAATCTCTGACTTAGTTAACAATTCAGTATTTCAACATTTCTTTGAACAAGCAGGGTATCAGCCCCAGCTGGAGAAAATATACATTAAAAATTGGTACCATTAATAATATAAAGGCATTAGGAGTAGTTGCAACTTTTTTTTTTTTGTCTTTTGCTGTATTAGTTCAGCATATCTTGTAATTTTTCTTGATGTCTATCTGAAAGGTTCTTATTCAACTCAAATTCCATCCCCCTATCCTAAGCACATAGTTTTACTTCCAATTTGCCAAATGAGATAGGTGTTACCAGGAAGAGACTTTTCAAATCTCTAAATATAATGTTTATTATTTTTCAATTTAATCTTTATTAGTTTATTTTTCTTAATCACGGAAGATTCTTTCACATCATTGCTCAATTCTATTCATTCTTAATAACTTGTGAAGCTTTCTCTATTGCTAAATCCTCTTTTCTGTATTTTCAATAATTTTATCTTTCCTTGCTTCCTACTCAGCTTTTAAAATACATGCAAAAATTTGTCTCTCACTATTTAACACACTATGCCTCAATTTGCCTTCAAAACAAAGTTAACTATTACCACTTCATCAAAATTCATTAACACTTTATCCTACTGCAAAATGTGTATAGAAATGCCTCCTCAGTCAATCAGGAGGAGCAAAGGTACCAAAATGCTTCAAATGTTTTATATTCCTTGAAAGAGAATAAAACAACCCCTGAACATTCCTTCTTAGCTTAAATAATCCCTTTTCTTTTCTATCCTTTAGGTCCAACATTGAACAATGATGCAGTCTTTACTTAGTGAAAAATGAGACACTAGGATAAATACCATCTCCCCTATTTAGAAGACAACAGGTGGTCATAAGTTCTCTCAACCTCTTTTGCTTCTATTTAATGAACACCTTTTTTATTCTGTAGGATTTCCTGAATTCTACTTCCACACGGTTGGGAATAAATAGTGTTAAGGGAGAAATCTATAGATTAAACATTATTGTGTACCAAACAATCAATATGGAAAAATAGACCAGGGTCCTGTAGAGAAAAAAACAGCATATTGGTATGAGAAGGTTAAATTGAGTATGTTTTGAAGAATGGGAAAATAAAATAAAGCAACTGGTAGAAATCAACAACATTTTAGCAAGAAGGATGAGAGAAACAAAGTCAAGAAAGAAAGAAGACCCATAACATGGCCAGGAGATCATGTACAGTTTGGGGAAGAATAGTTTCTTGATAAGTAAATCGATAAAGTATGTGGATATCTGTGTTAGCCTGGGTAGAGTAACAAAACAGAAAAATACGTCAGAAATAAGAAAGGAAGTCAGTTAAAAAGTTTATGAACAGCTAAAAGAGCAAAAATACTATGGTGAATGCTAAAGGAGCAAATCAAGAGGAGTGAGGAGTAATATTATCAAATTGAGGGTAGTTTGAACCTCTAGAGTCAATGTGCACTGCAGCCCACATTAACTACTTCACCAGGGATAACATTGACCCCTTAACAACATTTTGTTTGTTTTGGCCACTGATTTATGGCTTTTCCTTTATTCAGTTCCCTTATGTTTAAGTATAGACATAATTTATGATTCATACAAATGCTTAAAATATTTTAGCTTTGATTGTTTTATATATCTCAAAGTGGTTAATGAGCCTCCTAGAACTTTGACATTCTATAGGGTTTGTTGCTGAGATCTTTAATATCAACAACTTGGCTATCTCTGTTAAAAAATAATTTCCTCATCTCTGAAATATGGGAAAATGTCCTAATATATTCTCTATGCAGTTATTTTAGTTATCAAGTTACTATCTCATCAATTGAAAACAAACTGAAGCAAATGATAATGTCATACACTGGTTAATTATCTCACTTACCCTAAGCCTAGAAATATGAGGTATTTGTCCTACATCTTTTTCTGACCTACATCATTCAAATATTTATGAATAACTCAAATAAAATCAATCAAATTCATAAACTTGAATGGTATAGATTTTTAGCGTACTCATCCTATAAATCAATATAAACCAGAATATAAACACATTTCAGAAATGTGGCACTAAGTTTAATATTCAAGTAAATTTCATGAACAGTGATGAGGGAGATTATATAGACTGCAGCTACCAGTAATTTATTTAGGAAGTGGAACATCTATGACATATTTTCATGTGAAGAAGTAACAGGACTAGCTACAAGTGTTGTATTGGAAGTAGAGTCGAAAATATTCATATTTCATTTTGAAGAGGAAAGGCTGGGTATCTTTCTATTAGGATGATCTTTTCTGCATCAAGTAGAAAGGAAATGCGTTGTGGTGCCCATGAGGAAATCTGCTTATTCTTTTCCTTTTGTGTTATAAACAAAGAGTTAGTGAAAAAACTTGGCTTCATCTATTCCTATTCCTAGCTTCCCACTCTATCTGCTAGCAGAAATCAAGGGCATATTTTTGCACTAACTACAAATGATAAATAAGGGTGTGGTAAGCATTCATTAGAAATACAAAAGAAGCAAATGGAAGAAGATGAATGGTTCTTTGTTTGGGAGATTCATGTTCTTTCTGAGAAGTACCAGGAGGTAAAATTAGATGTCAAGATTGACATCTAATTTGATATAGATGTCAAATTTGATTGATTTGACATCAATCAAATTTGACATCTATATCAATTGTCATCTATACCTATATCAATGACAATAGTTGCCTTAAAACCTGGAAAGTGTATCTGTTGCTTTTTTATTCCTTGTTGCTTGATGGCACTTTCTAGAATAATGAGAATGTCTGCTTTATTATAGAACAGTTTCTCTCATCACCAGTAAATACTTCAAACAGAATATTGAGTAATTTCATCAAATATCTGATTGATTGTAGATGTTAGGTACACTTAGATAAATGAAATACTTTATTGTATATTTTTGAGCATCTACTCAGTGATAAACAGTTTCTAAGTTCTGGGGTTATCATCATAGATAAATCAGAACAAATAATAAAAAAACTGTAATATAAAGACAAGTAATGATAAATGTTATAAAGAGAACTAAAGTATATACGGGAACAGCAAGTACTGTGAGTAGGTTAGATATTAAGATCAAGTGATCAAAGAAATTTCTGAAAACATTAAATCTGTACATGAATTTAAATGAAAATACTTGAATATCGTCAATGAGAAGATTAAATAAAATTGCTTACTAAGTTTTTCCTGTCTTTATTAGTTTACAATAAGAAAAAACATATTGAAAATGACAAAAAGGACCAATTTCTTGTCATGTTCCATGATGGTACTTAGCTAATCCAACTGCCAACCTCCCATTGATTTCAAAGAATTGTTATGCTCAAATCAGCTCTGCAAAGATGCAGAGCAAATGAGAAATCGACTTAGAGATACTTGACATCCAATATGCTTGCTTCAGCTTTTCTAACATAGATGAATAGAACATTTTCTCAGGTTAAAAAAAAAAAAAAAAAAGCCCATTTTGCATGGCTTTGTTGAAATTAAAGTTATTTTTTGCAAATTTTCTTTTTAATTTTTTTTATAAATAATTAAGGCATTCTTATTTTTATTCTAACAAAGTATTAGTGAAAATTTTCATGGAAAACATAAGACTCAACATTTCGTATTTTGAGAAAAAAATTTTATCTACTAAGAAAATAAATTATTGACTTAACTGGTTTAAGGTATATAATTGTGATAATTTTATATTACTTTGCAGTACAGAAAAACTACATAGTTAGATATATTTTGGAAATTGTTTATTTTTTCTGTGTGCTTTTTAGGTAAGTTTACTGATAGTGACAGGCATCTGACTGAAGAAATATTATCTGCCAGATTACTTAAATATTATACAAGAACTCAACTTTACCCCAAATGCTATCAAAATATCAGCATATGCCCTACATTACAAGAAATTAAATTTTAGTCTTTATCGTTAGATGTTCTTTGCAACACTGATGAGACCTTCCTTAAAAAAATGTAATAGTAGTCATACATATATAAATATCATGTTTCAATGTCTTCTCTGAGAGGTATACAATCATCATAGATGGAGAGATTCAAAAAATGACAAACCAGGTGCTGCTTCTTCTTTTCACTCATAATTATTGTCATATACTATATTTGTTTCCATAAATTATCCTGGTATTATTATAATTCAGAGTTTTAAAATGGATTTGTGACTCCATAGGCTCATTGCCTTATTCTGTTTGTAAACGGGCCATGATAAAACTTTTCACAATAAGGATTCTCACAGTTTGGGTCATGGACTATCAGAAACATGTCATCAGCCACCATTTACTCACCACATGAATAGAGAAATAAATTTTAATTTTTAAGAATTCAGAGTTAAGTCCTAGTTATATAACTGGTGATTAATAAAAAATACAAAAGGAATCAGTACCATATTTTGTCATTATGAAAATATAAATATGATTTTATTGATAGATAATTGTAGTATAATAGACATACACACACTTAATGTATATTTATATGATAGGTATATTAGTTGTTAAGCAGTCTTCCAATCATATCTTTCATATGACTTATTACAACCTTTTCATTTCAAGTTAGGTACACTCCCAATATAATAGTTCATATTTTAAAAAATTAGTAGATTGTTATTTATCAGAAGAAAATTTATTCTTCTCAAAAATGAAGAAGATGCTTTCTTCCTTGATATAACTTTTGAACAGAGAAATCCTACTGGTTTTATGATGAGCTTCAAGGCACACAGAGCAAGATAAAACAAGCTTAGTGCTACTGAGATCCACCAGTCAGCAGGCATGATTTTATATGTCACTGTGGTCTCAAAAGGGAACAAAAATATGTAGTGTTTGGGAAACTAATACTACGTGTTTCTCTCTGTTTATGATCACGATAATATACTTCATGAATTTTCATTAATGAGAACTTTTTTCTCTGAAATAAAATTGATCATGGTTTGCAAAATTTTTTTTAAAAAACTCCCTTTGTGAGTTAGTGTAAGGAAGAAAACAAACCAAGAGTTATCTGTTGATTAAAAATTCATTGAATTACTTGGGACAATTATTTTTCTGGGCTGGAAGTGTGTTTTCATTCATTCACTCCAAAATCTATTCATTCAACAACATTTTCTGTAAAATCTTCTAGGCTTTCTGTAATAGAATAAAAATTTATCATATGAAGATGATTAGGACAAACTTTATTCTCTATGGAAGTTCAAAACCTAATAGAAAACAAAAAGAATAAATATATAAAATAAGGCTGGTTGATAGAACTTTCTGCAATAATGAAGTTATGCAATATTGGTGCTTTGCACTTTGGTAGCCACTAGGCCTGTGTGGCTACTGACCACTTGGAATGTGGCTAGTATAACTGAGAAAATGATATTTAAAGTATATTTACTATTAACTAATTTAAAATCAATTGTCACATAAAGCTGGCGACTACTATTACACAGTGCAGATCTCCAAGACACTGTGTCAGAATATACTGGGGAATAAGCATACCTTTTAGTTTAAAAAAAAGCCTCCTAATTTTTGAACACCTTTCTTCTTTGGGCCTAGCACATTTTTAGAAGGTGGAGTTATATCTGAGAATAAGACAGAGAATACATGTATTAAGAGAGTTTAAATCTAGAGAGGTGAAACAAAATAAATATGATCTCTATCTAGTAATAATAACTACCACACACAAAATAAAAGGCAGAAAGCAAGGTAAGTTACCAAAAACTGTCTGCGGGGTACTCTTCATATGTAGGGATAAGTATGCCTTTTCTAATAAATAGACATTTGAATACAAACTTTAACAAAATGTGAGGAGAAAGCCTGGTTGATATCTGAAGAAAAATCTTTCAGTGCAAATAGAAAACTAACAGGTGGGAAGACTCCATTACATACACATTCTAAAGAGGGTCTCAAGATACCCAGCTCCTGAAATTTATGTCCTCCTGTGATCTTGTGTGTGGGCAAAACAGTAACTTGCTTTATGAATAGAATAATGCAAAGATAATTGGATGGTACTTATCCAATTATGCTGCAAAAACTTCTAATACCTGTCCTGCTAGAAGATGCTCTTCCCGGCTGGCTTTGATGAAATAAGTAGCCATTTTGGGAAGGCCAACGTCGCAAGAAACAGAGCAGCCTCCAGGAAACAACCAGCTAGGAATCAAGGGCAGCCTCTGGGTTGTAGCTGGGAAGAAACTTGTCCACTGGTCAACAGTATGCAAGAAGCTCATTTCTGCCAACCAATAACTTGAGTTTGAAGGGAATCCTTTCAAAATCAAGCCTCAGAAAATACTGTGATCCCAGCAGACGCCTTTTTGCAGCCTTGTGAGGCCCTGAAGAAGAGGACCCTGTGGATCAAGCTTGGGGTCCTGAACTACATGGACTGTGAAGTATTAGATGGGTGTGCTTTAAAATACTATCTGTGTTAAAATACTGCAAAAGATAATTAATATTGTCCTTAGGGAGGAGTGTATTTTGCATGTTCTAAAGCAAAATGATAGTGAAAGCGTTCAAAGAGGAAGGAAAAAGTCATTTAGAGAATAAGAATGAAATCAAAAATTTAAAAAATTTCTTTAAGAGTAAGGCATAGACATTTGGAGTGTTTTATTCACAAGATAATCATGCTGTGCATTTAGAAATATCTGCTTAGATACTGGGTGAAGAAAAGACCACAGGAAGCCATGCACAGTAGGAAGGAGGCCTGTTAGGTGGCTATTGGAATAACATGTATACAAAATGAAGATGTCCTAGACCAGAGTCATAGCACTGAAGGTTCTGGGAAAGGGTAGAGTTCTAGATATGTTTGGAAACTGGCACAAAGAATTTGCTGTCACTAATGAATTGGGATATGGATTATGAAAGAAAAAAAAAGAGATTATAATAAGCCTAAGAGTTTTGGCATTCCAGATTCGTGTAATGATTTTTTCTTTCTTTCTTTTTTTTTTTTTTGAGAGGGAGTCTTGCTCCTGTCGCCCATGCTGGAGTGCAATGGCATGACATCGGCTCACTGCAACATCCCCCTCCCAGGTTCAAGCGATTCTCCTGCCTCGGCCTCCGGAGCAGCTGGGACTACGGGCGCCTGCCACCACGCCTAGCTAATTTTTTTTGTATTTTTAGTAGAGACGGGGTTTCACTTTGTTAGCCAGGATGGTCTGGATCTCCTGACCTCGTGATCCGCCCACCTCGGCCTCCCAAAGTGCTGGGATTACAGGCGTGAGCGACCGCGCCCGGCCAATTTTTAGTATTTTTAGCAGAGACGCGATTTCACCATGTTGGCCAGGCTGTTCTCCAACTCCTGACCTCAGGTGATCCATCCGCCTCGGCATCCCAAAGTGCTGGGATTACAGGCATGAGCCACCGAGCGCGGCCCATGTAATCATGTAATGATTTTCATTGAGCACATCTGTTTTGGTTTTTTAATGATATAATTAGCCAAAAGTATATTTTGTTTCTTTTAATTCAATTGAATCAATATTTAACTGCCTGGTGTATGTCTGAGTAACGTACATGACTCCTGTATGTAAAAATGAACACAAATTGGGCAGGTCTACTAAAATCTATTATCAACCTCTATATTTATATGTTTTGCTTTTCATTGTTTTAGTGAAGTTTACGACCATGAATTCAATGGATTTAAGCCATAAATAAAACAAATGTAAACATTCCATAGTGGTTCATCATTGAGAAAGAAAAATACAACAACAACATTGGGTTTTTAATTGGTTAATTCATTATATTTTCCAGATAAATTACAAAATTTGTTTATTTTATGTTAATATGTACAGTGCTCTTTACACTTTATATTTTAAAACTAAATAAATACAAAATCTAAAATGAAACTATTGACCTCCTGATTCACTTTTTTGGGAAAAATAAAATACTGATTATGTAAATACATACTCAAATATATGAGAACAAAAAATTATTTTTAAAGTGCATACCACCAAAATATACAATGGATTTTTTTTTTGGCTTGATTTATATGATCTTCGGTGTTATTATTTTTCTTCTTTCCATTTTCTTCCAAACATAGAACATGTACAAAATTTTCAGTAATACAAAATTAGATAGAGAATTTAGAAAATAGTTAAAATAGTTTTAACATAAATAAAATTGTCCTCCTAAATAGGCATATTTGAAACCAATCTTCCAATTCTCATTTCAGTCCAATGACCTCAAAAGGATAAATTATAATGCTACCTCAATGATAACTTATAAATAACATTGGCAACATAGTCTTTTCATCATATAAGACATATTTCTTTTATGAATTTCTACCTGGACCACTTTGGCTTAGTATTTCTTCTTGAGAAATTATCAGTAAAATACGACCTCCAATTACAGTATTTATAAAATAATTATAATTATATATGGAATATGTTTTCATATTTTTTCTTGAATTAATATATAATACCCTTCCATGTTAAATATTTTGAATATAATAAATGCTTTAAATAAATAACAAATGATTGTCACAGAACTCTTTTTATTTATTTAGTAATTATTAAGTACGTTGAAAACTAAACACAAAATTTTTGGTAGTACATACTTTTGAAGATTAGTGACTTGTTTGTTTGTTTGTTTTGTTTTCTTTGACGTAGAGTCTCTCTCTGTCTCCTGGCTGGAGTGCAGTGGTGCAATCTCAGCTCACTGCAACCTCCGCTTCCGTGTTACAAGAGGTTCTCCTGCCTCAACCTTCCAAGTGGCTGGGATTACCACATCCGGCTAGCTTTTGTATTTTTAGTAGAGATGGGTTTTGACCATGTTGGCCAGGCTGGTCTTGAACTCCTGACCTCAGGTGATCCACCCGCTTCACCCTCCCAAAGTGCTGGGATTACAGTTGTGAGCCACCACGCCCGGCTGAAGATTAGTTACTCTTAAATAAGCTAAGATGTTGAGAAAATTAGAGTAACTTTTCTATCAATAGTATCTAACGATGAGTGTATTAATTTGTCTAGAAATGTTACGGCTGTGTGTGGTGGCTCAGGCCTGTAATCCCAGCACTTTTGGGAGGCCGAGGTGGGCAGATCACTTGAGATCAGGAGTTTAAGACCAGCCTGGCCATCATGGTGAAACCTCGTCTCTACTAAAAATACAAAAAAAAAAAAAAAAAAGAAATGCCAGGCGTGATGGCAGGTGCCTACAGTCATAGCTACTTAGGAGGCTGAGACAAGGGAATAGCTTGAACCTGGGAGGAAGTTGCAGTGAGCCGGATTGCACCACTGCACTCCAGCCTGAGTGACAGAGCAAGATTCTGTCTCAAAATAAAAAAAGAGGAAGAAAAAAAAAAAAAAAGAAACATTATGTTCATAGATTTCTTCCTAAATCAGTTGACTATGGACATAAATATATTATTAATTATTCTGAAGGCTTTATACAATGAGAGGGAAGATATTAGTGTAATACCCTGTATGAGGCTGTGATGGGAGGGATGAATTAGCCAAGATCAGAAATGTGCATGTTTTCTTTCTGGATTAAAAAAGTAATAGATTAAATAACTTTTAAAACATATTTTGTGGTAACATATAATCATTTCAAAAAATAATTATTTTAGTTTCACAGAAATAATTCAAATTACATCCTTCTTGGTGGAGCATAACGACTCACCCCTTGGCAACATACTGAGACCAAGTCTCTACCAAAAAAAAAAAAAAAAAATTAGTTGGGTATAGTATGATACAATCCTGTAGTGTCAGCTATTTAGGAAGCTCAGGTGGACGCATTGATTGAGCCTTGGAGGTCAAGGATACAGTGAGCCGTAATGGAGCCACTGCACTCCAGTCTGGTTAACAGAGAAAGACCCTGTCTCAAAAAATAATAACTTAAAAATTGTTTCTGAAATTAATTTTTGAAGGGTAACATGCTGCGCCTCTTTTTATATTTTGAGATCTCCTAAGTAAATGTTCCAGTGAAAATTACTCATCATATTTCCTTTCTTTAGCAACCTATGAAATAGTTCCCAACCATTATTTATGTAGTGTTTTTTCTTTAAATCTATTTTGTTTTTATTTTGAAATGTTATTGTACCTGTTGCTAACAATAATCAGGAATTATAGATACTTAATCTAGAATGCTAGCCCCATTACTATTTCTCCTTCCGTCATGACCTGCAGGGAAACAATGTAGGAACACCCACTGGGAATATGACTGCCACATGTTAGACTATAAATTCGGTACTTTGCGTTGTATTCTCACTTGTAGTTTATAAAATAAAGTGAACGTGTGAGTTGGGAAAAAAAAGACAGTTGACAGAAAAGTACAATAATGAAGAAATGATGATGACTTTAATCAGTTTCTAAATGTGTCTATGAAACTTCTAATGTAGAACCATCTGTGATGGTTGTTAAAAATGCAGACCCAGAGTACCTACTAAACTATTATTTCTGGGCATGAACTTTGGGCATCTGCATTTTAAATAAAAATACACCCTTGTTATGCACCATTACATTAAAGATGCACTGAGCTGTGCTGTCTAGGAATACAGAATATTTGTAAATCTTATGTTATAGTCTTACAATAGTACCTTCCTAGTCTTTCTTGTTGCTTATTGTTTTATGATTAGCTTGAAATATGAAGTCTCATAAATGGGAAATGAGGGAACTAATGGGGATTTTAGAAATGTACTAGCTTCTACCAAAATCTCATGAATCTGAAATACTTTTAACAATCATCTTGTTTTCTTATGTAAATATCATGTAATTATAGATAGCACGCAAACAATGATCATCTTTATCTGTTAAAATCAAGAACAAGAAAAAAAAATGTGCTCTTTAGAGCAGCTGACTTCTTGGAAGAAAAGGTTGGCTTTGACTGTCTTTCCTTTCAAATAAGATGTGTCCCTATCAGATAGAAGGAAAAAAAACAAAACAAACAAACAAAAAAAACCCTAACGTGTTCCATGTAGAAAGAGGTTATCAAATATTTATTTAGCCGTTAAAATCAGGCAGCCAAGTTGACTCTTGCCTGTAGTCCCAGCACTTTGGGAGTCCAAGGTATCCTCCCATCCACTTTGGGAGGATACCTTGAGGCCAGAAGTTTGAGACCAGCCTGGGAAATATAATGAGACCTTATCTCTACTAAAAACAGAAAAATTAGCCAGGTGTGGTGGCATGCACCTGTAGTCCCAGCTATTCAGGAGGTTGAGGAGGGAGGATCCCTTAAATTCAGGAGTTTGAAGTTGCAGTGAGCTGATTGTGCCACTGCACTCTAAGCCTGGGTGACAGAGCAAGAAACTGTATCACACACGCATGCACAAAAGCTAAAATACTTCTTCAAGTAAACTTACACTTTTTTTAAAGCCTAGTATAGAACACAGATAAAACCAAAACAGCCATTCTCCCCTTTTCCTGTAGCTTCCCTTAAATCACTTTGTGGAATCCCCCAGGCCTTAGAGAAAACAGTTATAAACCATTCCTCTAACCACATAAGTAAACTGAAATTCCTTCAGTACACACACACACACGCGCACACACACACAATTATTGAAAACAGGTTATATAGGAAAGGTATAAGAAGTTTCATGTTGCTTATACTGCCTTTAAACTACTGTACCAGAAGTCAAAAAGTGTGTATCCGGGGGCAATTCGTGGCTTTTGCTACCAGTTTTTTCTATAGTATCTGAAATTTCAACGAATTCAACTGTTATATAATAATTATTGCTATTGGTAAATTTCTCACAAGTGTTTAATCTAAAACTTATATTTACTTCTCCAAAATATTATGACCAGGAAATATTATTTGAAATATTATTTATTTATTCACTCTCAATTACAAATAATTTTATTTATCTAAGAGTCTGCAGAAAAATTGTCCTCAGGGTGAAATTAAAGTACAAATATCAGCTAATTATATGATTTCAAAACATTGTAGATATTTACATGATGTCACTATTATGTAGTAACTAAACTATCATTATTCAATCTTTTCCATTTGCAGAAAATATCTCTTGACTATGTTGGTTACACCCAAGGCAAGTTGAGACACCAATAGCACATTAATATATTTGCTTGGAAACTTTTTCAGTAAAACATATTCTCTTATGTATTCTGAGTGAAATTACAGATCTCTTTGAGGAATGATTTTTCCTCAAAGCACAGCTTCAGGAGAATGTGGCATGCAGGAATTTTTTTAAAAATATATCTTGAAAAGTTGTCAACTGGGTATACAGACACTGTAGCCTGATTACTATCTTGATGAAATATTTTTTAAAGACAAAGTTATAATCATCATAGGTAAAAACCTCCACATTATTGAATAAAACAGTAATAATTAATATAACCTTTAAAAAATATACTTTCCAAACTAAATTGTGATCTAAGTTATAGGTGAATGTATATAAGGATTTTTAAATATATCATAGAGCATCAAAAATTTATTTTATTTTTTAATTTATGTGACTACATTTTTGCAGATTTGTATTCTTTATAAATAAAATTAGCATAAAGCTTAATAAGAAAATATTCTAATGTAATCTCTTAGACCAAGTAATTACTATTGGGTGCAACATCTTTTAAAGACAGAAGTATTGTTTAATAATCACAAGTGTACCTTATCTGATAGCAAAAATGAAAACGGAATTATATACTCAGTAACATGCTAGAAGACAGGATATGCATTTGCCAATCAGTATTATAATGGACTTAAGTTATACTTAAAAAGGCACTGAAAGAAGAAAGCATACGATTGCCACCTAGCACTCTAATTCTGGAAAAATACGGACATTATGATTAACAGCTACCAACGTCCCTCCTGCAAAACGAGGACGTTTAAAAAAAATCATCACTTACAGGACAATAGAGCTGATCTGTCTGTAATGACTGTGATTGTCAGGTATTAAAAATATATAAAGAAAAAACAACAAAAACAGTACTGTATTGTCTCTTTAGTGACTTTATGGCCATTTTCACTGTTTTTTAAAAACTGCCTTCTTTGCTGAGTCTAACCAGGGCAGTCATTTTCCAACTGGTGTATAAACTTCTTTCCCCAAATGTGATTATAAGGCTTCCTCTCTGGGTAAAAGAGAGCTAATCTCACCATTTCTCTTGTTTGATTGTTGAAGCCTGTTTTAAAGCCCAAAATAGGAGACAAAAATTAAGTCTGATTTGATAGTTCCATTTGTAGATGCAGGGACGGTAAGGGAATAAATTAGGATTTGGTCATCATCACAGAGAATAACAGAGAGTCTCCACATTGGACGTAGAAGCTGAGAGTTACATTTTCATACAAACAGTACAGCATTTTGAACAACTGCGCTATGGGACTTAGAATAGCATAGTTGCAGGATATTAATAATTGCAACTGTATTCACAAAAGAAAAGATGGTTTTATCACTGTGAGTTGAAAAATAAAGTTGTTTTAACTTGTTCAGCTAGTCATAAATAATCTCTTTAGATGATGGTGTGATATATTAAGGTGATTCTCTTAGCATAATACAGAAAATGGTGCAGAAAAGAAATTATCGTGAAGAAACCATATTATCTATAAAGGAGGATCTACATTAGACTTATACTTTCCAGATCCCTGAATATTTCATGCTTCAAGGATAACTCATTTTTAAAAAACTTGTTTCAGGAAATGAGGCTAGCTTGGGTAATTTTTCCATACAATATTTAATAATCTGAAAATTAGTTTCATACTACATATAATATCACATTTCACACAGTTATATGGTTGAAGACAGAGTATTCTTCTATCTTGTATATATTGTCTACAAAAGAAACAAACAAGAGATGTATGTAGCTTGATGAATATGACCTTTTATAAAGACAGCTTTGATGAGTTTCCTGCATTTTCCCTATTTCTACCTGAGGAATGAAGTTTATCATATTAGTATCATTGTCAATTTGAATTCATTTTTTCCTGTTAAAAGTAAATTAACTTTAAAAAATAACAAAAATCCTACCATATTCTTTTGTTTCAAAGTATTTCACAAGATTTTACATAACACATGTTTTAAAATAATAAAATTGTTCTGCTTCTCTCACTCTAGTTAAATTTTAAAACACTATATAATGTCAAATCTGCTGACAGGCCAAAAACTGTAAACATTGAATTTTATGAGATTTAATTGCTATCTGCTTCTCTCCTTATTCTTTATTGTATTACATTATTTAATTCTGGAAAAGCAGATCATAGACTAATCCCATGCACTTAACCAAGTATCCCGGGTTTAGTCCTTAGTATACCCATGGCTCTCTTTTGCAATAGTCTAAAATGTATCATCTGCAGATATTTTTGTTTTCTTTGTTGTTGTTGTTATCTACTTTTTATTTAGAGATAATATTAGATTCATTGAAAGTTGCAAAGATAGTACGGAAGAGTCCTATGTACCCTTCACCCAGTTTTCCCCAATAGTTATGTCTTATATAAATAGAATATAAAAATCAGGAAATTGACATCCGTAAAATATGCATGATGAATTCTATATAGTTATGTGCATAGATTGTCGTCAGCACTACCACAAACAAGATGTGTAACTACTCCTTCACCACAAAGATTTCTCTCTTCCTTCTACTTTATACACATCCCCAATGTCTTTTATTTATTTTCCCCAACATATTAATTTATTCTCCTTCTCTATAATTATGTCATATAAATGGAATCATACGACGTGTGAGCTTTTTAGATCGGCTTTTTGCACTCAGCATAATGCTCTTCAGATCCATCTAAGTTGCTATTTGTAATAATAGTTCATTCCTATTTTGGGTTCATGGAATGAACGCAGCACAGATTATATCATCATTCACCTAGTGTAGGGCATTTGGGTTGTTTCCTGTGTTCAGCTGTTATGAACAAGGCTGCTGTAAAGATAAGTGTATAGGATTTTGTGAAAATATAAGGTGTCTTTGCTTTAGGATAAATTGTCAAGAGTATAATTGTTGGATCGAATATAAATGTAACCTTTTCAAACTGCCAAACTGTTTTCCATAGTGCTGTACCTATTTTATTTTCCCATCAGTAATGTATGAAATGTATAGTTTCTCTGTTTCTGGACAGCATTTGATGTTATTATATTTTTTTGGCTTTTCTAATCAGTGTGTAGTGATACCTCATTGTGGTCTTAGTTTTCATTTCTCTATTGGCAAATGATGTTCAACATCTCTTCATGCATGTTTCAATGTATCCTTTCAGTGAATTGGTGAATTGTTCCTTCTTTTGCCAGTTTTCTCATTGGATTTTTAAAATGAGTTCTTTATATTTATAGATATTAGTCGTTTGTCAGCTCTGTGGCTTAAAAATCTGTTTTGCTGTCTGTAGCTTGTATTTTTATCCTAACAGATAAAATCTTAGCAGAGCAAAAATGTTTTATTTTGATAAAATATAATTTATCACTTTATTTTTTTTGTGATTATTCTTCTAGTGTCATGCCTAAGAATTCATCAGCCTCTGATTTCCAAAGATTTTCTCCTATCCTGTGTTTTAAAGTTTTACTTGTTTTGTTTTATAGTAAATTCTGTGCTCTATTTAAATTTTTGTGTAAGATGTGAGGTTTAGGTTGAAGTTCACTTTGTCTACAAATATCCAATTTTTCTGGATTTTGCATTCAATTGCTTTTGCACCTTTTCAAAATCATCTTGGTGTACTTGTGTATTTCCTTGATCTATATGTCTATTTTTCTACCAATACCACATAGGCTTGACTATTGTCGCTATATAATAAGTCTTGAAGACAAAGAAAATGGTTCTTTCTACTGTATTCTTCTTTTACAGAATTGGTTTTGCTATACTGTTTTCTTTGTCATTCATGTTAAATTTTAGAATGAATTTGTGTATCTACAAAACTATTGCAATTTGGTAAGGATTTTTATAGAACTGTATATCAGTTTGAGGACACTTGATATCTTTACTATGTTGAGATTTCCAATTCATAGGCTTGGTATATGTCGCACATATTTACATATTATTTTAAGTATATTTCTTCAGTCTTTTATAGTTTTCAGTGTATATTTTTATATGTGTTGTATGTATTTATTGCTAAATATTTTAATTATTGAGTGATCATAAATGGTATTGCTTTTAACTTCAGTTTCCTGTGTCTGTTGTTAATACATGGAAATTCAATTGATTTTTACTTGTTGACCTTATAGTATATGAATTTGCTGAACTCACTTATTAGGTATATGAAATATTTTGGTAGAGTCCTTAGTATTTTCTGTATAGACTACATGTTATCTGTGAATACGGACATTTTTATTTACTCCTTTACAATATGTATGGTTTTTATCGTATTTTATTTTTCTGATAGTGATCTGGCTAGAATTTCTAGAACTATGCTAAATAATAGTGGTGCCATTGGATATGTTTAACTTATTCTTTATTTTGTCTTGATCACTATTTCAATGGTGAAAGCCATTTTAAAAATCATTAAATATGATTTTAATTGCAAGTTTTTGTAGATGGGTTCATCAATTTGAATAATTTCCCCTCTATTCCTAATTTCTTAAAAGTTTTAATAAAACTGGGTTTAAAAGTTTTTCAAATGTTTTTTCTCCATTAAATCAAAGTATCATGAGATTTTTCTTCTTTTGTCTGTTAATATGGGAACAGTAATAGATTTTCAAATATTGAACCAGATTTGCATTTGTTGAATAGATCCCAATGGTAAAGGTATGCAATTCTTTTTATGCATGGCTAAACGTATTTGCTAATATTTTGTTAAGAATTTTTATCTCTCTATGAGATATATTTGTACATAGTTTTCTTTTTTTTGTACTTTTGTGTCTGGTTTTGTTATGAGGATAATTCTGGACTCATAAACCACTTGATTTGTCAGAGCATAACTTTTTGAATGAAATAGTTTACAAAATGACACACAATTTTCAGATGATATTATCTTTCCCTTTTATTTTTGCAAATTTGTGTAAATTAAATGTTTATAAAGATAACTTTAAGGTAGCCATTCAAATTGGTAAAAAAAAAACTTAGTAAAACAAGAGTATGTAACATTTATAACTGAGTATACAATATATTTTAAAATTTTAAGTAAAAGTATATTTTAAAGTATGACATAAATTTATATATAGATAAGGAGTTCTCTTATATGTCACCCAGAGTATATCATCGTATGGAAGAATAATTACTTATATATGTATCCACATATAGTTGGAAATCATTTATTAAATACTTTAAATTGAAATACTTATTGTGTTGTTTTAAATTACTGTCAGTGTAGAAAAATCCAATCCTATATGTAGATGAGGTAAACTTTTTGTGCTTATAGCAAAAAAAATTTATACTTAGCATTGGCACACAATAATAGCTAAAATTAAAGCACTGTGAAATTCTTAAAGAACTTTGCTTCTAAAATTATTTCCACTTTCTCCTGTCACAAAATTGCTGAATGATGAATTATTACTATTAACATAAAATTATAATGTAAAGTCCCCTATATTAATGTTGGACAATCCCCCATAAAGAAAATCTTACACCCACATTTCTTCTAAAACCTCATACCTCCTAAAACCTATGGACCTCATTCTTCATAGCAACAATTCTGGAGAGTTGTCCATAAGTTTTTCTCTTTGCTCTTCTGCCTTTATTTATTTATCTACTTTTCATCAAATATTGCTATGATTTGAATGTAGTTGAAACTTAATCACCAATTGGATAGTATTAAAGAGGTAGGGCTTTCAGAAGACTACTCTCATAAGAGGGATTAGCATCTTTATAAAAGGACTGGAAGGAACCAACCAGGTCCTTTCGCCCTTCCTTCATCCTTTATACCATGTGAGGACACTTAGATCAGATAATAAATCTGCCAGTGCCTTGATCTTGAACTTTGCACCCTCCAGAATAATTTCTGTTGTTATAAATTATCCAGTCTCAAGTATTTTGTTACAGCATCAGAAATGACCAAAAATAAATACTGTAAAAGCACTCCAGTTCCCTCTCCTCCACTGAATTGTGTTTATCAGGTTAATTAACACCCCATTGCTCAGTTCAATTTCTATTCTTATTTTCTTCTTATATTTAATTTCTCATTTGCCAAATTAGTTTGATACATTTGCCCAGCTATTCCTTCATGAAACATTATTTTTCCCTTGGTAACATGTTCTTCTTGCCTTCCTTTATTTCACTCACTGTATGTGCTTTAACAGTATTTGACAGCTTTTTTGCTAATATTCTCATAGTCGAAGGTCCAAGAATTTCTCTTTGGTCGGTTTTACCTGCACATTATTGCTTATAGAAGTTTTATTCATAATTGCCACAAAACTGGAGGGAAACAAGATGTCCTTAGGTGAGTCAAAGGATAAATAAATGGTGGTACATATGTACAATGAAATATTATTCAGCAACTTTTTAAAATGAACTATTAAGCCACAAAAAAAGAAAGAGATGAATCTTAAATGCATATTGCTAAATGAAAGAAAAGAGTCTGTATCACTCTATTGACCCAAATGGAAAGTCTTTATGAAGAAGATTAGTGATAAGGTTTGACTGTGTCCCCACCCAAATCTCATCTTGAAATACCACATGTTGTTGGTCATACCAACTGGGAGGTAGTTGAATCATGGGGACAGGTCTTTCCTGTGCTATTCTTGTGAGAGTGAGTAAGTCTCACAAGATCTGATGGTTTTGTAAAGAGAAGTTGTCCTGAACAAATTCTCTCTCTCTTTGCCTGTTGCAATCCATGTAAGACATGATTTGCTCTTCCTTGCCTCCCTCCATGATAATGAGACCTCCCCAGCCACATGGAACCGTAAGTCCATTTAACCACTTTCTTTTAGAAATTTCCCAGTCTTGGGTATATCTTTATCAGTAGCATAAAAATGGACTAATATAGTAAATTAGTACCAGTTGAGTGGGGCACTGCTATAAAGATAACAGAGAACCTGGAACAACTTTGGAACTGGGTAACAGGCAGAGGTTGGAACAGTTTGGAGGGCTCAGAGGAAGACAGGAAAATGTGCAAAACTGTGGAACTTCCTAGAGACTTGCTGAAAGGCTTTGCCCAAAATACTGGTAGTGATATGGACAATAAAGTCCAGGCTGAGGTGGTCTCAGATGGAAATGAGGAACTTTTTGGGAACTGGGGCAAAGGTGATTCTTATTTTTTAGCAGAGAGACTGGCAGCATTTTGCCCCTGTTCTACAGATTTGCAGAACTTAGAAACTGAGAGAGATGATTTAGGGGATCTGGTGGAAAAAATTTCCACCAGCAAAGCATTCAAGTGGTGACTTGGGTGCTCTTAAAGGTACTCAATTTTATAAAGGAAACCAAGCATAAAAATTCAGAAAATTTGCAGCCTGACAATGTGCTAGAAAAGAAAATCCTATTTTCTGAAGGGAAATCCAAGCTGGCTGCAGAAATTTGCATAATTAATGAAGACCTGAATGTTAATTCCCAAGACAATGAGGAAAATGTCTCCAGAGCTCTTCACAACAGCCCCTCCCATCGCAGGCCCAGAGGCCTAGGAGAAAAAAATGGTTTTATGGCCCAGGCCCAGGGTCGCTGTGCTGTGTGTAGCCTAGGGACTTGGTGCTCTGCATCCCAGCAGCTCCAGGCATGGCTGAAAGTCACCAATGTAGAGCTTAGGCCATGGCTTCAGAGGGTGTAAGTCCCAAGCTTTGGCAGCTTCCATGTGGTGTTGAAACCACCAGTGCACAGAAGTCAAAATTGGGGTTTGAGAACCTCTGCCTGATTTCAGAGGATGTATGGAAATGACTGGATGCCCAGGCAAAAGTTTGCTACAGGGGAGGGAGCCTCATGGAGAGCTTCTGCTAGGGTAGTGCAGAAGAAAAATGTTGGTCAGAGCCCCCACACAGAGTCCTTACTGGGGTACTGCCTAGTGGAGCTGTGAGAAGAGGGCCAATGTCCTCCAGACCCCAGAATGATGGATCCACTAATAGCTTGCACTGTGTGCCTGGAAAAGCTGTAGATACTCAACACCAGCCTATGAAAGCAGCCATGAGGGAGGCTGCATCCTACAAAGCCACAGGGGCAAAGCTGCCCAAGACCATGGGAACCCACCACTTGTATTAGCATGACCTAGATGTGAGACATAGAGTCAAAGGAGATAATTTTGGAGCTTTAGGATTTGACTGCCCACTGGATTTTGGATTTGCATAAAGCCTGTAGAACCTTTGTTTCAGCCATTTATCCCATTTGAACAGTTGTATTTACCCAATGCCTTCACTCCATTATATGTAGGAAGTAACTAACTTGCTTAAGTATTTCTTAAATCCTCTCTAGTTTTCATGCTCTACATCTAATCCAATTGCAAACTATTTTTTGACTACCTTCAAGATATAATATGAATCCAGATTCTCATCTTCACCACATATGCTAATACCTGGATAATCTTTCACTTCAATTATTTCAAGAGCATCCCTAACTCTCACTGGGCTTCCTAACGCTATGTGTTATATTATATGTTCCCCCACACTCTATTTTTCAGAAAAAGAGCCAGCTCTACCCATCTAAATTATGTCACTTCTTTGTTCATAGCTCTGTAATGGTATCGAATCACACTCAAAATGGAAGATAAAATTTTTATATTGCCTCTTATCACTGGTCTCATCTCCTGTCTCTGACTCCCTTACTTATTCTTCTCGAGGTGTTTAATCAGGCTTTCTTGCTTTTCTTTGATCCTGCTTTGCACCAATTCTTCCTTCAATTCATGGTGCTCTTCAGATAAATGTTTGGCTTGCATCTCAAATTCTAACATGGCACTCTTTCTAGACTCTCTGATTGCTTTACATAAAAGAGCACTTCCCAAAGTAATCTCTGACACTTTCTAGCTCTCTTAATCATAAGTTCTTCACTACAAAACTTCTCATCAATTTATGGACAATATATATATTTGCTTATATCCTTGTCTATGTCCACAAAAATATAAGCTGTAACAAGAAAGGGGCTGTAATTGTTCCTTGCTATATCCTCAAGACCTAAAATAGCACATGGCATGTAGTAGAAACTCATTAAATATTTGCTAGTTGAATAAGTTAATTACTTCAGCTATAATATGAAATGAAGAATTCTAAATTACAGGTTGTCAATGAAATTTAAATTACACTCTTGTTGAATGAAAGATAAGTGGATATTAATTTCTTTAACTCTTTTTGAATTGCTTTGCATTGATGTTTTATGAATATGTTCACATACACATATCTATAGCAGTATTTACCACTATTACACATTGTTAGCACAAGAATTCAGAAAATGTTGAATTACAGGGAAATTATCTCTTGAATATTATGAAAAATGTCTACTCCCATTGCCTATTCCTTTCATTTGGCATCTTTCTGATTCATCTGGACAGTGGCCATAATGAGATTTTTCTCAATTTACTCCCTTTTTGGGGGGAGGGGAGGTGCAGGAGAGAGTCTCACTCTGTTGCCCAGGCTGAAGTATAATGGAACGATCTTGGCCCACTGCAACCTCTATCATCTGGGTCCAAGTGATCCTCCCACCTCAGCCTCCCGAGTAGCTAGGACTACAAGGGTGCAGCACCACAGTCGGTTAATTTTTGTATTTTTAGTAGAGACGAGGTTTACCATGTTGGCCAAGCTGGATTCAAACTTCTGGCCTCAAGTGATGCACCCACCTTGGCCTACCAAAGTGCTGGGATTACAGGCATGAGCCACCATGCCTGGCCAGATTTTACTCAAAAATTGACTCAATTTTACCAGGAGAAACAAAAATTAACAGTTTTAAAATTATTAAAAAATATATATTTACCTGTGGTTAGTTTATTGTTGTTATTTGTTTTCAGTGAGCAGCTGTCAAACATTTTCTATGGTGATTGAAATCTGGAGATTGCATATATATGTTACACATACTATAGAGTAAACTAATCTTTCAGCATTTCTCAAGTCCCATATATAACTGTTTTGAACGTAGACTGAGACTGCACGCCTAAGTGGGGAAATTTGCTATTTTAAATATCTGTGTAAGGCCTATTTTGCCTTTTGTCATGTGTGAGGAGCCCAGTATTTTTTTCTCATTTCTTTGCCCTATAGTTTTATTAATGCAAATACTGCAATTACTTTTGCACCAATCTAATACCTACTTGAAATGTGAAAATGTCTTCATTTTAAAAGCAGTAACATTAAGTTTGTATATTTATTTAACAGCAGAGACACTGGGGCATTGAGAAGAACAATCTATTGAGTTTTGATAAGAAAACATTATAAATTATATATATATATACACTTTCATATATTCCCCAATAATTTTCTGTTCAGGCTAACATATTAACGTGCAATTTATAGAAATAATATACCTGTCTCTGATATCTATCATGATCACTTAAAATGTTTATTTGTATGTTATTGCTAAGAGTACAAGATGAACACATTTGAAGACCACTATTTCAAATGAGCTATCTAAAACAATGCCTGACATACACGAAACATCCAATAAATATTTGTTGAACTAAATTGAGAGCTTGTTTGGAGTTTCTAGCAGGGGAGTGCAGCTCCTCGTACACCCTTGACTGAAGACCAGTCCTCCTCTATCAGTGGTGATCATCCTCTTTGACTGAGCACACAACTTTGGGAGGGATGCACATGGAATGAAGAGAGGGGAAGGGGACACCTGCCTAGCCAGCCACATCAACCAAATCAACTCTTGCGATCAATGGGGTGACAGATGTTGCAGCTAAATAGCCCTCATGTTTGTGTTGAACTAAATTGAAATCCAATATTCTTGCTTTTTTTTCTTCCCTTTTATACTCTAAAACATTGTGGTTATTCAGCTAAGTAATAACTTATCATAGCCTCTTGTATTTATATATTATCCTTTAATTGATTAGACAAATATTTGTTTTCTGAGCCCACCCTATGCTAGAAATTTAGAGTGCTAAACTGAGTAAACATTGTCTTGCCTTTAAACACTTTATGTTCTGTTGGAAATAAAAGAAAATTAGTCAGTTACTACAATACAAAAGAATGACTTGCAACAACTTGCACAATACCATATTCATATGGAAAACTGAGTAAAAGATTAGAATTCTTTAATGTAATCGGAGTTGTATTAAAATGGGATTTGTTTTCTTTCATCGAATGGGTGACATTTGTGTTCAGAAGATTTAAATTTCAAAGGAATCAACAATAGTTAATGATTTGGACAGGAGGCAGGGAAATACTGGGTAGAAGATGGTGGGGGTCCCTAGCAAGGGCTTCACCCTCAAGCGTGAGCCTGTGGCCCTAAGTGAGAACTTCACTTCTCTGTTTTCCCAACCTAATGTCATTTTTTGGTCCACCCCAGTCTCCTGCCCTGCGCCCATATAAACTCCAGACCTCCGGTGGAGGAGAGACAACTGGCTGAGTGTTGTGAGAAGCAACAACTGAGCGTTAGAGACTATTGATACATGCGACTTAGCTTCAGACAGCATGATTGATTTTGAAGAGGAGCAGGGCTGGAGACGGCCCGGCTTCAGGAAAAGATGACTCTCCCCACTCCATCCCTTTCCAGTTCCCCTTCCACTGAGAGCCACTTCCACTGCTTGATAAAATCCTCCACATTCTTCACCTTTCAAACTCTTCATGGGACCTGATTCTTCCTGCACACTGGACAAGAATTCAGGATGAACTGGGTGCGGGAAACCAATAAGGCTTTCACACTGACTCTTCACTGAACTGTTTAACACTTAGGCCATCTGCAGATGGCCAAACTAAAAGAGCATTAATTGTAACACACCCCTAGATGCCACCATGGGACTGGGGCCCAAAAACACTTGCTCTGGCGCCAGCACCCACTCACCTGCGTGCTCTGCTCCCACAAAGGGTTTGAACATGCTGAGTGGGAGTAAATGAGCCACACTCCTGTGGCAAGTTTCACAAGGGGGTCAAGGGTACTCTTCCATCTCATTAATAGATAAACATGTCTGGGGAGAGGACTACTCCATCTAGAAGAACCAGCATATGTGCATATGTGCACACACACAAACACACATCCTTACACACCCACAGGTACACAGAAATGGGAGATACTTTTCCAAGGTCAGACTAAGGCTATTCTATTTTGGCTAGCGTGTATAATAAAATAATAGAGTAACAGTTAGTTGTGGCGTTCTTAAATGGTCTGTTTCCTACTCATTCCTGTAACACTGCCAATTCTATTTGTTTGCTTGGAGTAATTATCATAAGTGGTAATTACATTTATTATAGTATTTAAAAAAAATTATTCCTGTAACTCTTAAGAATAAAGGTCACGTTTGTCACCTTATCCCTAAACAGATAAATGAATGGTATATGAATATTGAGAAAACATTTTTAAATTCAGCCCAGATCTCTGAAAGAATGTTAACAATAAAGCTATGATTTCAGGTTGTGGGAACTTTTTAATGTTTAGATTTATTAATGGAATTAGGGATTTCAGTATACATAAATTAGGATGATTTTACTAGTGTTTAAACAAGAAAAAAAGAAAGTTAATTTAGGGCAATTAAAAAAATTACATCAGTTGAATTAAGCTGATGAGCTATTTTGTTTAGCTTGGATTCAGTGACCCTAGGCAACTCTGTGAAGCATGCCCATTGTGCTTTGACTTGATTCTTGCTATTTTCATTTCTGGATTCCATTATCAGGGATTTGTGTTACTAAAAAAAAAGTATAACCTGATAATGTTTATTCATTAAGTTAACAAACATTTCTTGAACAGTGAATGTGCCAGACACGTATTTTGTGTACATAGTGGTTAACAAAACAGACTACAGTGTGAAATATTGTTATTATTATCATTTTGTTTGATATGCAGTCTCACTCTGTCACCCATGCTGGAGTGCAGTGGCATGATTTTGACTTACTGCAACCTCAGCCTCTTGGACTCAAGCAATTTTTATGCCTCAGTCTCCCTAGTAGATGGGACCACAGATGCATGCTGACACACCTGGCTAATTTTTGTATTTTTAGTGGAGATGGGATTTCACCATCTCCATTAAATAAATACAGTTAGCCTAAGCTCAATGATCCACCTGCCTCAGCCTCCCAAAGTGCTGCAATTACAGGCAGGAGCCACTGTGCCCAGCCCAAAGTATTAATTTTAAACGTAAACACTTTTAAGACTCAGAGAGGCATCCCTGGTGAGGAGTCTTTAGGTTTTGAGAGAATAGAAGAAATATTTTGAAACTGGTCTCTTCCTTTACTGTTCCAATAATATTTTGTAGGTAATGGGCATTCTTACAACCTATTAGAATTGATTAAGTAACAATCTAATTAATCACCAAGATATCAACTGCTAGTGATATCTTGATACAATTCTTGTTTTCAGAGATATTACATTTATTTTATTAATATAATATCTATCTGTGTGAAGAAGGAATAATTTTATAGACATAGACTCTATTAAAAAATAAAATTAGTGTAATTCATAAAATTTTTGAAGTGCTAAATGAGGCAATAAAACTCATTCTAATGGCAACAATGTATTTATCTCAATGAATAAAATACACCTCTGTTTATCATAATAAATGTAATGACCATAGCTAGCTAAAATTTTAATTCTTATTTAATTGAAAATCCATGACAAATGAAACTACTCCATGTTATGCACTATTCTTATTTGTAAGGTGATTATATCTCATGTACAAAGTTCCTTCTTTGATTTCAATTTAACAGTTATGCCTTCTGTGATATTTATAGGCAATTAAGATCTTGAATATATGATTAAATATTTTAAAATAATAAAAATAGCTGATCTTGGAATAAATTTAGAAATGTTTCTCTGATCAATATTGCTGAATATGTTATTGGGTTGTCCTTTAATGGCTTCAGAAACTATTAGACTTTTTCTGCCTTAGAATTTAGGATTGCAGAAGTTGTGTAAATAAACACTTTTTTTAGTTACCCAAAACAGCGAAGCACAAATATGAACAAAGGGATGGCGTATTAAGTCTCATGAATGCTAGAACCTAAATACCTGATTTTCCCCCTGAATAACCATATGACCATGATACAATGAAAGTATTTGAGAAAGATTTAATTTGTTATTACATTTGTGAACTATTGTGGATTAGTTCTATTTAACACATGATTTAATGATTCGTGTTAGTGTCTATTAAATCTAAAACTTTATTGTTTATTTAAGCACTGGTAACCTTTTTATAAACAAATTCACCCTAATTTTCTTGAACATATACAGGAAATACTGTTGTTTCTTGTGTCTTCTGTGAGACAATAATTTTAATTGTCTATGATGGTATTTTCTCTTCTCTGTTAATTATCCTATTCCTTCCTATGATTCTAGCTAAAAATCTCTCTAAGTGGAAGTGTGTCATAAGTGTTCCTAGGTGAAATTCCTCCTGTGATTCTATACCTAATTTCCAATGGGATATTTGCACTTAAATGCTGCACTTATACTTCAAACTCAGGAAGTCTAAAACCAATTATCTCAGGGGCAAATTTAATAGTGGTGAAGTATGCAGAGTCAGGAGACAGGAAGCTGTTTCTAAGTTCTTATGCTGACATTTACTAAAATCAAGATCATAAACATATTCTCCTCATAAGATTATTTAAAGACTAAATGACTTACTGTGTATATAAAGCACTTGAAATGGTGTTTCTATGGAATAAGCACTCAATTATTTCAGGCAAAATGGTAAAAGAGTGTTGTGATTAAGAATTCAGGAATTAGTCTGGCAGTCTGGGTTAATTTCTGTTTCTGGCAGTAGCTTTGGGACAATGCACAAAATATTTTAACTGACTTTTGCCTCAGTTTCTTTTTTGTTAAAACGAAAATAATATTAGTTCATATCCCATAGTTTGCTGTGAAGACTAAAAGATTTAGCACATTTATAAACATTTAAGATTTCTGACATATAACATAACCTTAGAATCTCTGATTATTGTTCTAATACATATTACACTCTTTTCCTGATTTTCCCCTTTTCCATCAATAACACAGACATCTTTTTTTGCCTTTATTTATTTGAGTTACAGTAAATATTTTTCTTTATGCTCTTTCACGCTGGTTAGCCATATCAGTTGCCATGTTTAACACATTCTACTTTTTCTTCTTTTTTTCTTAATTATTTCATTGTATTCTCATTCTATCTAATAAAGTTTAGGTTATGATTACCTTTCGAATGGAGGTAGTTTCTTCACATCTTCATTCAGTTCATCTGTAGTCACCTCTACCTGTAACTGTCTTATTATCCTCCGAAGAGAACAACGTATATTTTGGCTCTTATCTGTTCAAAGCTTAAGAATAGTTCCCTAATGCCCAGTTGACTCTCATATAAAGTCCAAATTTTGTAAGCTGAAATAAAAAGTTCTTTATGTAGCCCCATTATCTGCTTCTCTTAAAATATTATTTTTTTTGAGATTAAAGAAATAAGATATTCCTGGGACTCAGTAACTTTTCATATTTCCTCTCAGTCACTCTACTTCTCACTTCGTGAAGTTAACTCTTAATGTGATTTAAGGAACTATTCATTAACTGTACTTGTTTTTAAATTTCTAATAATCAGATTATGCAGCATCTATCATTTTCTGGCTGAGTTTTTTTTTTGTTTGTTTTGTTTTTTTTTTTTGATTCAGAGTCTTGCTGTCACCCAGACTGGAGTGCAGTAGCATGATCTCGGCTCACTACAACATCCGCCTCCCAGGTTCAAGCAATTCTCCTATCTCAGCCTCCCGAGTAGCTGGGATTACAGGTATGCACTACCACACCTGGCTAATTTTTGTATTTTTAAGAGAAACAAGGTTTCACCATGTTGGCCAGGCTGGTCTCAAACTCCTTACCTCAAGTGATCCACCCTCTTCGGCCTCCCAAAATGCTGGGATTACAGGTATGAGCCACTACGCCAAGCCAAAAGATGACTTTTTTTTTTTTTTAAATACGTTCCACTCACTTTAGAGTGTTTAATTTTTTTCTTAATAAAATTTAGCTATTTTTGTGTACTATTTAAGCCTCAGCTAAAATATCAACTTCCTCCTGAAGTTTTCTATCATATTCTCTTATATAAAATACATTTTCCTCATTTGTTTTGTATTTACTTTATTTGTACCCAATCCACATGTAACAACTTACTATGTATATGCTTTATTTCCTTAAGTATTACATGTCTCAAAATGCTCATACTGTGCATGTCCAGTACATCTTTATCATGGGAATACATGAATGAAATAAATAGATTTATTCAGATTTATTTCTTAAGAACTTTCAGCTCAGGGGTAAGTAAAGTATCACAATTTTCAGCTCAAATTTTCTTTAGGTTACCTGTAGCTAGAGTGAATATTGCAAATACATTCAAATTTAAATAGTTAAAACTATAAGAGTTGATAGCAGATATCACCTACTATTTTTATGGCAAGTTTTTATCAACACATGACAACCAAAAGTTAGAAAAATATGCCCACTAAATGTACAAATTGCTGTGGCTACAATGTGACTACATTTTCTGCACTGTGGAAGACTTGGTGTTCTATTATAAGCTTGTTATATGAAGCTTATATTATATTATAAGCTTGTTATATGAAGTTTCCAAGGTGAGGGAATACTTATGCTAAGGTACAAGGTATGCCTAGGCTATAGATTTTAAAACTTATTCTGTAAAAGATTTATAAGTAGCCAATAACTGGCCATAATCTTCCTTTATTTGTCCAACTGGTTTCACCATCATACCAACTTTAACTTAATTCGACTTTCTACATACTTATCTATGGCATCATACTTCTTTATATTGAGGTCATAACTTAAATGAACCTTTGACATCTATCATCAGTATTCTAAGAAAATAGATTTGTTGTCACATTGTGACTCAATACATAGAGTTGTTGAAATAAAATTCATAAGTTAAGGAAAGAATTACAAATTCATTTCTATAAACATATAGAAAAGTGAGGTTTCTTGAAACATCTGAATGACATAAGGGAATCTACTATTTCCCAATTCAGTTTCTTTACTCTCTCTGTGTGTATATTTACACAGGAAGGTTTGTTTTATTGGATCATTATTTCAACAATTATTTATTTAGCACCCTTTTCCTCAAGAAAATTTGGCATCCTAAATGGTGCCAAAAGAAACATGTAAATTTATATTTATAATACAATTGAAAACAACCTTGAAGAAGATTGCCCAGGACACAGGGAGCCCCCAAGAAAGTAGACTCATTTGGTGTGCCTCAGATTTGGAAATCGGGTTAAGAGAGGTTTTAGAAAGGAAGAAAGAATATTAACTAGAAATAAAAAAAAGTCACTTCGCTTATCAGAGTAAGAATAGTAACAATTTAGGAGAATGAAAGATATAGGCTTAGAAATCTGTAGCATTGTTTATTGCCGTATATATTTCTAGCAAATTTCTGAGCTGGTGGGGGGAAGTTAAAAAAAAAAAAAGAGAAAGAAAATAACATTAATATAGCCAGAAAAAGCACATCTCATGGCCCTGCTATGTTTTCTAACGGACTTGAAGTATCAAGGTCTTGTAGACTATCCTTAAATCTCTCATTCCTCATATCTCAATATACCATGACCTCATACACAGAATTGCCAAGACTTCTGCTATTTTCAGCATCCTTCTACATTTATTGTTCCACCTCTACTCTCCATAGAGGATGATTATAAAGATTAAATTGTTTCATTTGAGTTTTTTCTTTTGTTGTTTTTTTCCCACAGAGAACTGCATTTCCCCCAAATCTGTGTGAAATTAAGTTACACTGACACTGAAACAGCATATACATTGACACCTCAATCCTACCAAGATATTGCACTTTTAATTAAAAAATATATAAGGACTCACAGAAAGTTAAATATAATGTATCAGAACAAATAGCAGATGGAAAAATGCATAAGGTGGAAAGTTCACTAGGATTAGATGGAACTAATACATAATAATGCCTTCATTGTCCATCAGGTGAAAGAACAACCTAGAAGGAACTCGAAGATTGGAGAGCGTTGAGCTAAGAGGAAAAAAAAATGAGGGAAAGAATTTTCAAAAAAGTACTCCAATTGGACAGGTTGATAACAAAGAGATATAAAATGAAGTCTAAGGAAACAGGATTTCCGTCTACTTAAAATAGTTCAAAAACAGGACATTAAGAAATGAGATTTACAAAACTGGGCAAATTAGCAGAGTGCGTTTGATTAAATTCAACCAAGGGAAAGAAAATTGTATAGAAGAGTCAGAGAATGACCTCTTTCAATGATGGTGTTACTTGAAATTTACTTAATTAGGAAACAATATACAATATAATGATATAAATGTGAGTTTTAGAGTCAGGTGAGCTCTGACCCTTTTATAAAATGTTTTTGTAAACTTAAGCAAATTTTTTAACAATGTGTAACCCCTAGTTCCTTCATCAGTGAAGCGTAGATAATCACATTGGGCTATTGGGAATATTGAAATAAGTAATGAATGCAACTATTAACATAATGAGAAGTCCAGCACCTGGTTAAAAACCTATGTGTAACTTTTCAGGCCAGACCTCAGGCAATGACAAAGCCTTTACCTGACAGGCCTCAGAGGGGTGAACTGCCCTCCAAACACGTACCAGACTTGGTGCATAGCCAGTCCACTATAGTCTTTAAGGGAAGTTATGTCCGAGGACTCCAGCAGCTCATGCCGGTCATGCATATATGCTGTCATGCATATTTATATTATTTGCTGCTAGCCCCAACACCTTTATTCCTTTAGTCCTAGGCCTCTTATATGAGGCCTTGCACCCAGGATGACTTCAGACATCTCTATAGATGCCTTTTTGTGGGAGAAGGAGAGGGAAACCTTGATCCTTCTCTCAGCCTGACTCCGTAGTTAGTACTTTTCCACCCATAGCCCTCCCTTGCTGCTACCTCCCGAAACCTCAGGGGCCATAAAGCTGCCAGAGTCTTTTATCTGGACTTCCTGAACAGCAAGATGATCCAGGTCTTCGCTGATCTACCTGGCCCCCACCTGTGTGTCACTGCATGGGGTAAAGACAACAGGGAGAGTCACCCTTTACTCTAATGTTAGACTCTTGATTATATCAACTCAACAATTGACTAAAGGCTTAACTCTCTCATTTTGGGCTTATTGCTTTAACTGACAACACTTTGTTAGTGGTGGTAGTTACCGGTATGGGTCTACAGCAACCTCAAGTTCTTGCCTTCTCAGAAGAAAGAATTCAACTGAGGGGCCTAAGGCAGAAAGAGAGACCGAGGCAAGTTTTAGAGCAGAAGTGAAAGTTTATTAAGAAGCTTTAGAGCAGTAAGAAAAGGAAGGTACACTTGGAAGAGGGCCAAGCAGGCAAATTGAACTTGAGACACCAAGTGCGCAGCTTCACCTCTTTACTTGGGGTTTTTACGTTGGCCTACTTCCTGGATCTTGCATTACTTCTCCCACTTCTGTGATCTACTGGGAAGCTGCTGATCAATTTCAGTTATTTTCTATCTATTAGGAGACCACCTTTCCCTGGCGCCAGCTGTGTCCAGTTATTACTTTAGAGAAACAGTTAACGACTGCCTGACCATCACCTGATGGTCGCCTGACACTCCTGGTGTGTGTTGCGGGGAGCGCTCTCCTGCCCTGTTCATGGCTTACTAGCTACCTACTATAACAACCTGGCAGATGAGCCTGTTCTCCCCCAAGCTCACCTGAGCAGAAACATAATGTCTCACCCAGAGTAAATATTTCTCAATGATTAAACTGAAACCCAGAAAAAAATTACAGAGGATAAGACCCACAGAAATAAATTCGAGATGTAATAAATATTGGTATGTATTATCTGACCATTATATCTACTGTGGAAATATGTTGAAAACGTATTGCGTACCTCAGAGTAGAAACTCAGTAGGAGATTCAGTAATGAACATGGATTTGAAATTCCGTGGGATTGAGCACTTCCTCACAATTGAAATTGAAGCTCCTATATAATCTTTATTGTCAGTGTTCTATTTGCAGTGATTTAATTGCCAAGGCCCATCCCAGGCAATCTGGCATTGAATCAAAAGACAGTGTATGTGCCTTTAAATCAATGGTTAATGCTAACATGGATATTGGATGTTATATTACTGTTAGAAATATAAGTACTTCACGGTTTCATTAGAATTTTGTGTTTTTCTCCTGAGAACACATGCTCAGAATTAGATAATTATGATTAAAATATTTTGTTTTGTTTTCATCCAACTAGTAATTTATCCAAAAATGTTATTCAGAAATAGTAACCTTCTGTACTCTCGGGACAACTTATGCATACAAATATAAAAGACAATTAACAAACAAATAATGTGTTAACATATAATATGCATTGCATATAACCATAGACATATACTTACGCATCTGTGAATATGAGTATATATGTGTTAAAATATGTAAGATGCCCATTCTCACTTATAAATCTAAAGATATTATATAGTAATGCATATATTATATTTTCAATACTATAAAATAGTTCTCATTATAATATTTCTTTTCTGATTGTATATTTAGCAACATGTTCCTCTATACCGGAGCAGTAACCCAATTACGCTGTTGTTTGCAAGTTACAATTATAATTAAATCACACATACCATGTTGAGCACACAACGCAGTTAAGAAGTATAGGTTCAGTTTTGGAGGAAGAATCTGTTCTTGGAGAACTTCAATTCAAATCTTCAGGGAAATGAATACAATCAGAAGGAAGCAAACTACTTACCACATTATAAATGTAAACACAAATATACATGTATATATAGTTCACAAATTAGTATATTTCCTTAAACTATTGAAGAGCAAACATTCTTCATATATTATCCACATCACACTATATTTATTTCAAACCACAAAATACTATATATAGTACTGTGTCATCTAATCTTAACAAATATAATATATTCAGGAACAATTTCCAATTCTGCCACATACAAATGCCACTACCATAGGCAACATGTTAAATTATGTAAATTAATTGAGCAAAGTAGCCTACCTCTGAGACTTAGTAAAGGTGGTTATTCAAAGCCACAGACATTTTAATCAATCAAAGTCATTTATCTACAGTAGGAAAAAAAAGATAAAATTTTTAGGTTACTCTGTATCTCCTAAAATGTGATTATATGATAGTGTCCATTATAATATCTAGTACTATTACACACGAAACGGTATGTCTCTTTCAAGCTAAGTAATCAGTGCGAAAAGGAAAAATATACTGAACCTAACAATGAAAGTTCAAATACTAATAACAGATATGCAACAATCAAAAAATTTAAACAATTCAGTAAAATTAACATTTTTCTTCCATTATAACAGCTATTGAAATAACTTCCGTGCTCCTAGTAAAAATTGAAAGTATGACATAGTAGGTTTCACAAACTTGTATAGATTTATACTCGAGAATGCACCTAATAATTCTTAGCATCTTCATGGAAGATTAAAGTTTCTGAAACAAAAGAATTTGTTGTTTTAAAAACACCACTCCACGATGTCTTAAAGCAGAGACACAGAATAGAATTACAACTGTTATCAAAGATTATTCTCTAGGGTAAGTTATGTCATGAGACTGGAGCTATTCATTCTTTAGAGGAACTTCCAAAAATTATATGGTATTTTAATCATGTAAATGTTGCTAAACACCCTAGTAGAAAAAATATCATATATTCAGTATATGTATTTTTTATCAAATTTAATTTGGCATTACATATAGGCCAGGAAGAAAATTACAAATTGTCTGCAAATGGAAATGTAATAAGGACAAACGTCTCGAGATGTTTCAAAAGAACTCTCTCTCTCTCTATATATATATATGTATATATGTACGCATATAATACATATATACACACACGTAATATATATAGCTCTCTATATACATTTTTCATATATATATATATACACACACAATATCTTAATGCTTTAGCAAAAGCTTGCTTTTCTTTTCTTTGACATAAAGTAATATGACATTTTTACTAAGCTCTGGTTATATTTTACCTTTATTATCTTAAAGTGAAACTAAATCTATCTGAATAAAAAACTAAAGCATAGTATATGGCCAGGCAACCAATTAATAAGAGTTCACCGAGGGCATTTTAGTTGATTTCTTTTTAAATTTCTATATTCATTACTTCAAGAGATGATAAAATAAAACTTGATTTATATTCATATAAATTTCAAACTATTTGAACCAGATCAAAATCTAAGAAGTTCTAATAATTTATCAAATATAAGCATTACATAATTGTATGCTATAATGTAGAACAAAAAATATTGAAGTAGAAAGAAATCGTTTTGTATTCAAGTAATTGAGGAAGTACCAATACAAGCCCTTAATTAATGAATGCCATTGACTTTAGAAATAAAAAAGTTATAAATAAGAGAAGGAAGATGGAAGTGCAGTTAAGTAAGAAGGGAGCGAAAAACACAAAATATTTTAGCCATATTTTAAGAGTTAATCAATTTACAACATAAATGAAATTTTAAACATTTTAACTAAACATTTTACTAAACATTTAACTAAACATTTTACATTTAAACATTTTAACTAAAATACTCAAAGAAGGAGAAGTCAGTATGATATGCTGCCGAAATATGTGAAGACCAGTTTCTCTGAACACTGGGGCAGGAGGAAATGAAAAAACAAGTTGGATATATAAAATGGTGGCCAGAACCATATCTGTAATAATTATTTAAACCAATAGAAAAACTAGATCAAAGTGGGCTCTTATGATATATTGGTTTACAAAATAATTTTATTAAAAATCATTAAATAAAAATATCCCTATTGTGTTTCAATATAAAGATCATTGATATATAGGTTGCAATAACATTCTTGGCCAGGACTGAAAAATGGTACATTATTCAGTCCATTTTTTTATATTTAAAAGTATACTTTTAAAAAATGGAAAGAAATCAGAAAGCTTGACTCTGCTTTTTATTTAGACCCTCATTTAATAACTCTTTATGTCCAAAATCTGCTACTCAAAAAGTTGTACTTTATCTAGTTAGTTAATATCTTTGGATTCCAGTTCTCCATCTGCAAGAGGTTTTATAAAGCTACATACTTCCTACATACATACTTCCTACTTACTCTATGGAGTACATTAAATAATGCCTGTAAAGCACTCAGAATTCAGAACACGATATTTAGAAAGTACTTTATAAATATGAAGCTAATATTATTGTTATTCACATCAACGCTTTAATTTTTATTGGACTTTAAACTTTACCTCTGAATATTATTCCATTCCCTTGCCTCTTCACAGAAGTCCTTCCTCCATACTCCTGTAAGTAATCTTCAAAGAAAAACAAACTTGCACTTGTTGACAAAGTTATGGGAAAATTGATCGCTGTGAAAACTGGTAAAAGTGTTAGGGAAAAAATTCGCAGCAGTATATATCACATGCCATAAGAAAGTTTGTATGTGTTGACTTTGTATTACTACTTCAAAATATTAAAAAAATGCTGAGGGCGTTATATTCACAATGATACATGAATATTATTTATAGAACGTTACTGTTGGGAGCAATTGAAATGTCCATGCAGAGGAAGGGTTAATTAAATTATAAATTATGGTACCTATTCCTAATGACAATATGCCTATTAGGGATAGTAAAAAGTCAAAATTATATGGCATTTTTGAGAAAAATAAAAAGGGTATGTTAAATGAAAAAAGGCATTATAATAAAATATAAATGTGCATTGTAATAATTTTGCAATGAATGTATATGCATAAAAATATGAAGTGGATGCACACAAAATAAAATACTAGTTTTAGATTGGTGGAATGAATTTTTGTTTCTATTTTCTAACATTCTGTAATGTCTACATTTTTTTCAAATAGAAAATTATAACTCTATTTTGACCTTGGTTGTTTAAAGACTCAATACTAACTCAATATTACCCTAAAAATACTAAATTTCTTATTATGTCAGTCAAGTTATTTCACCAGTTTGCCATAATAGGCTTATAATCTGTCATGCTAGTTCATGTGTATTATTTTTCTGTTATGTAAAATTTCTCATTATTTTCCTAAATGTTATACACAGAAAGTTCTGCTGTTAGAATTTCAAACATGACATTACTTAATATCTCTGCCTCATTTTGCACAGCTGTAAAACAGGGATGGGTAAAATTACGTACATAATCTGTTATGGGATTACAAAACATAACTATGGACTGGGCACGGTGCCTCACGCCTATAATCCCAGCACTTTGGGAGGCCCAGGCAGGTGTATCTCTTAAGGTCAGGAATTCCAGGCCAGCCTGGCCAACATGACAAAATCCCATCTCTACTAAAATACAAAAATTAGCCAGGCATGGCGGTGCATGCCTGTAATCCCAGCTATTCAGAAGGCTGAGACAGGAGAATCGTTTGAACCCTAGAGGCAGAAGTTGCAGTGAGCCGATATGTCATTGCACCCCAGCCTGGGCAACAGAGCAAGACTCCGTCTCAAAAAAAAAAAAAAAAAAGAGAGAGAGAGAGATTGAGAGAGCAAAGAAAGAAAGAAAAAGAAAAAGAAAAAAGTATGTACAACATATATTTTTGGTTAGGATTGAAAGAGTTAATATAAACAAGTAATTAAAGTTGTAAGTACCACAAGGATCTAGGTTTCATCATAATAATAGCTAAACTCCTTGAGCTCTTACTCTATTGAAAGTTTATTCATTTTTGTTCTTTTTAAGCATCTCCAGTATGCTTTTATTAATCCTGTCAAAGATCCCATGATATAAGTGCTATTTTTCTACTAATTTATATATCAGGGAATCTAGTCCCTAGTAATTTGAAAAATTTACCTGTGGTTAAAAAGTTAGGAAATAGCACAAGACAAGTGACTTTTGCCTTAATGCTAGGCATTTTTGTCCCTATTTTTTGCTGTTACCCAATTAGATATCAAGGTAAGAACATAGTCAAATTCTCTGAATTACAGTTCAGTTTCTTTTCTATTATACCATACTGTATTATTTAGCGGTACTGAGCAAAAATATCACTACAATATATTTAGAAATAATGTTTATATTAAAACAGATTTACACTCAATTTTTTAAGTTTACCTGTAATAAAATTACAAATAATTAATTTCTCCTTCCAGAAGATTTCTTTTTAAATTAGTGGAAGCTTTTAGTTTCCACGAATTTCTGTTCCACAAAAAAGATAGATTATTTGTGCAAGGATAGATAAAAGAGATGTAGCATTTTGCCATATTCATTGTTTTCAAGTGTACAATTAAATGGTATTCAGGGCATTCATGTTGTTGAGCAATCATCAATATCAGATTATCTCCAGAACTCTTTTTATCTTACAAAAGTAAAACTCTACATCCATCAAGCAATAAATCTCCATTTCTCCCTCCCTGTAGCACTTGGCAACCAGAATTCTGTTTTCTGTCTTTATGAACTTGACCACTCTACGTACCTTATATAAATAAAATCAGACAGTATTTGTGTATTTGTTATTGTCTTGATTCACTTAGCATAATGTCCTCAGCATAATGCCCTCAAGGTTCATCCATGCTTGTGGCATGTGATAGACTATGATTTCTTTTTAAAGCTGGATAGTATTCTATTGTGTATATACAGCTTATTTTGTTTATCTATTCATCTGCTGATGGACACTTTGGATTGCTTTCACCTTTTGTCTATTGTGAATAATGTTGCATCAATATGGGTATAAAAATATCTCTTTGGAACCTTGTGTATATACCTAGAAGTGGAATTACTGGACCATATGCTAATGCTATTTTTTATTTATTGAGGAATTGCTATACTGTTTTCCACAGTGGCTGCACCATTTTACATTACCACCGACAGTGCACAGGTGTTTTGATTTCTTTACATGCCTGCTATCACTTACTTTCTGTTTTCTTGAAGTGGCCATCCTAATAGGTGTGAGGTTGTATATTATGGTGGTTTTGATTTACAT
This sequence comes from Macaca mulatta, assembly GCF_049350105.2. Taxonomy (NCBI): domain Eukaryota; kingdom Metazoa; phylum Chordata; class Mammalia; order Primates; family Cercopithecidae; genus Macaca; species Macaca mulatta. The sequence goes on from NC_133422.1 coordinate 36,280,408, forward strand.
TTTCTTAATAATTAGAGATGTTGAGTATCTTTTCTCGTGCTTATTGTCTATTTGTACATCTTCTGTGAAGATATGTCTATTCAAGTTCTTGCCCAATTTTTGAATGGGGTCATTTGGTTTTTGTTGTTGAGCTTTGGGAATTCTCTATATATTCTGGAAATTAATTCCTCATTAGACATATGATTTGCAGGGTTTTCTTTTCATTACAGGGGATTTTTTTTTACTTGTTGAGAGTATATTTTGATGTACAAACATTTTTAATTTTTATAAGGTCCAATTAGTCTTTATTGTTCTTTTGTTGTCTGTATCTTCAGAGTCATATCCAATACATTTTCTATTCTTTCTTTTTCAACCTAAGTATGTCTCTGGATCTGAAGGGAGCCTCTTATAGACAGCATATAGTTTGATCATGTCTTTCTTTTTAATCTGTCGTGCTCAGTTATATTTCTTATATATGAAGTATAAACTTACACAAGCTCTTTGTTGTTTTTAAGGTTTTCTATTCTACCTATGCAACAGTGAAAAGGTTGGCAGGTCCAATGATTTCTTTAGGACTCAGGTAGTTCTTCACATGCTGCAATTCACTTCTTTAGTTTCTTGAGAACATTCAAGGAAGTCCCTGTGCTGAATCAGCACAATGGTTGGACTAGAAGTTTTCAGCAATCTCCTGTACTTTTGACATTCTCTAAATTAATAAACTGACTTGGAGGAATAGTTACAAAATTTCTTGCTCTAAAAGTGCACATATCTGATGTGGAAGTTGGAAGAAAAATATTACACAAAGATAACCACAATGGTAGGTCCCAACTAAATAGCAAAGAGTTATTCAGAATCAGAATTATGGATTCAGTTAACAATAAAATGCAAGTGAATTAATGAATAAAACAAAAAAGTTAATATTTCCACCAATAGAGAGAACATTTCAAACAGACCCAATAGGATTGCCAACCTGACCAGTTCACTCTAGTACCCTTGATAAGCTGCATAAGAAGTAAAAGCTTCTTGAGATTTTTTGATGAAGATAAAATGTGAAAAAAAAAATGTTAGTAATGCAAGTCAAAAGTATATTGTCAGGCTCTGAAAACCGATGCCTTAGGTCCTAAGGTACATATCTCCACCACAGGGTTATACTTGGCAGAAAAATCAGATGATAGCATTAGTCTGGTAAGGCATTCTTGCTCCTATACAGGGTTTCATTAGATAAAACCCTTCTGACTAATTTCATATTTCTGCATAGACTCTGTCCTTGAACATTACATTAACTTATAATTGTAATCTCACTGTAATTTTTTTTTTTTTTTTTTTTTTTTAGTTGACAGGCTTGAGTTACTAAGGGACAGTCCTTAATGTACCTTATACTCAAATAATATGAACTTAAATTATCCAACTTATTTGAGTATTTTTAGATTTCTGATAGGACGTGGTAAATTGTGTCACTTATCCTGTCTGCACTTCTATGATATATTTCTTTTTTTTTTTCTTTTTTTTGAGACTGAGTCTCGCTCTGCCGCCCAGGCTGGAGTGCAGTGGCCAGATCTCAGCTCACTGCAAGCTCCGCCTCCCGGGTTTACAGCATTCTCCTGCCTCAGCCTCCCGAGTAGCTGGGACTACAGGCGCCCACCACCTCGCCTGGCTAGTTTTTTGTATTTTTAGTAGAGACGGGGTTTCACCGTGTTAGCCAGGATGGTCTCGATCTCCTGACCTCGTGATCCGCCCGTCTCGGCCTCCCAAAGTGCTGGGATTACAGGCTTGAGCCACCGCTCCCGGCTCTATGATATATTTCTAAAACCACCTGCACCCTGGGATGCTGTCGTAAGTTACACATGTCATTTCTCTCATTTACATAAGAAGACAGCAACAGTATTGATCATTACTGAGGATAAATAAGTGTTTGAAATGTAACCCTTCCCCTGTGTGACAATATGTGATGTGGGTTCTACAAAGGTGGGGCAGAAAGAGCAATTGTTCAACCTAAGGAAGGATAATTACTGGAATACAGGAGGAGTCCATTATAAGACTGCAGAGACACCCACATCTTGGCTGCTGAGGGCGCCTAAAGCTTTGAGAATCTCTCTGCTTTACAGAGTAGAGAATATATTATGCAGGTCAGTCAGTCTAATATGATGGACCAAATTGAGCACTTTCAATTTCAGACTTATTTACACTGACAAGACATTTTAAAATAAGGGATTACTAGTGTTTGAAGCCGGGAAAATTGGTCCCCATTTTAAAACCAGATAGCTTATCCTAGCTGTTACAGGCCTCCTCCTCAAGTTGGTTTTATTTAAGCAGTTTAACATTAATAGACTTATTTGAGCAAAGGACGTATTTGAGGTTGATGTATGCTCAGAAAAAGTCATTTCAATATCTCATGGTCATGTCTACTTTGAGCATTTATTTTAATGGCTCAGAAATGAAAAGGCTACAAAATCGATTGGTAATCAAAATCTACAAAATCTATTGAGAAGTTACAGATTAATGGTCAGTCCTAATTAAAGGATAATAGATAGGTAGGTAGATAGATACTAAACATGCATATATCTATATATGTGTATATACCTCGATATCTGATTTCCCATATCTGATTGGTAAGATACTATTACTTGTATTACCTTATGTTAGATAGTACTCTTATACTGCCTGTTCATTTTTGCAATAATTCAGTTTATAACATGGTAATAAGTTGTAGAAGTGGTTGCTGTTAAAATTGTTACTGGCAGTTGTAGTTCTATGAACTTGTTGACAACTTAGGTTTCTATAGAGCATAGCTACTAAAACCAATACAAAAAAAATAAATATTCTGGATAAAAGGCATACAATTTTGCTGATATAAATTTTAGAGCTAATTGAGTTTATTTTAAAAAAATTGTCTTCTCTTATAGAATTTTCTAAGACATTATTTTATTTCATTGTAGATTTCTCCATTATATTTCTCAATCATTTCTTATGTTTTCTGGCACAGGTACATTTGTCCACAGTGCTGTACTTAATTTCACAGAGTTTAAGAAAAAAAAACAATTTTTGAGAAAAGGATGGTAGAGATTGTCACCTCAATCAACACAGAATTTATTTTATTATGCATGATTTGGATATGAAAATATTTAAAATGATTCTAGAACGATGAAGCAGTATGCCCTGAATAAGTTTCTTCCTGTGTGTTAAAACTCCAGAATATTTTTGATCATTCTCCAATCATGACAATAAAGATCATTAATTTTTGAACACTTTTTATTTCCCAGAAACCTTAAATATATTTTTCTTATATTTCTCACATCAGCTTTGTAAACTTGATATTATTATCCTCACAGTACAGATGAGGAAACGGAGATTCAAACCAATTTTCCTAAAATTATAATTTGTAAGAGACAGTACCAGGAATCAATCTTATTGAAAAGGTGATATTTTTCACCCTTGCTTTCTGGTTATTTAGTCTCAGTAGAAATTACACTGTTGAACATAATGGAAGTGGAAACTATAGAACGAAGACTGCATAATAAAAAACTACATTCTTTCTGCTCCACACATAGGATATGCTTGGTAAATACATGCCAGTTATTTCTGTCTCACAGATATTGTATGTCAATGTACTCTCTCACAGTCACTGTCAGGGCTGGTTGTCTCTGATTATCAGCAAATTTAGGTCAAGAGACAGTGCATTCATTAAGATCATGTTTCTTGGATTCAAATAGGAGTAGTCCAGTTCTTCTCAAAAAGGGCAGTTGTGTACATTGGAGGCATTAGACAATGTCCCAAGGTATTTTTTTGTGTTGCTCCACTGTCAGAGAGTGTACTTGCATCTAGTAGGTAGAGGTAAAGGATGCTGCTAAGCATCCCACATTTCACATAACAGTCTCCGAAAACAAAAAGTTATCAGGTCTAACATATCAATAGTGCTCAGGTTGAGAAACCCTGGTGGATTGCAATATTGGGTCTGCCTTTCCTAACCTAGATTATTAGCCTGCTTCAAAGCTTTTGTGATCCTTGCTTTTATAAATTTTCCAAAAGGGGTATTTTCCTTTATTATAAGGTAGTTGGAAAGGTTATGTGGGGTATTGTGTGCTATACATTTAATACCATGCCAGAAACAAAGTTTAGTAAATCATTATTATTGATATGAGCCACTAATCAATCCCTGACATAGTTAATATAAATTATTTCACTATCTCAATAAAATTGAGGGTATATTAAATGTTTTCAGAATCAGTTATATTTTAATTAGCTTTATATATAATATCCTTATTAGTGCAAATAATCAATATTTCATTATTTTTATTTTTGAAATATTAGCTGAATATATTTTAATATTTAAACATTTACTAACTATATAGGAGCTCTATTTGATGATCAGAACCAGTAACAGGACAATTAAAATTATGCTTATAATTTTTCTATACATCAGTACACACAAGCACATTTGTATGCATGTTTATGTGTATATAAATATATGTGCATATATAATAACTATATGAATTTATGTCTTCATCTGAGATAATATATAATTTTATTCCATGTTTTATTTAATAAAAATAAAATTTTCTACCTTGTTTTTAATATGCAAAAATTAATTATCTCTAAACTTGTCTGGGTCTCCTGCACTATCCCCAGAATATTTAGATGTTTTCTTTTAAAAGTGAAATAAGTTGAAATTTTAAATTGAAAAATCTACACTGTTTCTATATATGTGGCTGGGTAGGTTTGCATATGTTTGCGTGTGTGTGTGTGTGTGTGTCTGGATATATATGTACATATCTGGATATATGTATATATCCAGACACACACACACACACACACACACACACACACACACATATATATATATATATATATGTAGGGCTGAGAATATTTTAATTCTAACAGTAGAAAGAAAGCAGTAGATATAGTATGTGTTTAAAGGCCTGATTTCAATAAGGCTTTTTAACTTTATACACACTGCTAGGCATGGAAATAGACATTCAGTTTTTCTTTCTCTCTTCTTTCTTGCTTTTCTGTCATCAATTCCACAAAATTATATTAATTGCCTAAAGGCAAGTTTGGCCTCTGATGGCACAATTACACAGAGCTTAGTAATGTACTGTTTCCACTCTCTAAGAGGATACAATGTGGCATGTACCCTGACAGATGAGGCAAATGCAGCACATGAACTGAGAAAAATAGCTAGTGTATGATGTGACAAATAATGTCCAAATGCTACCAGAGCACCACAAAGCAACCGATTCTGCCTGTGAGGGTAGAGAAAAGCTTCCAGGAAGCTGGAGAGCTGAGGAATGAATGCTAGAAGTGTTTTAGTTTAATTATACATTAAAAAATAACTAAAAGAATACAATTTCCCACTCATTAATGTTAGTAAATGATTTTCTAGAAAAGACCAATGTAACCATTTTCTGAAACAGAAATCTGACTCTTACAGTAACATATTTTGGTTTAATAAAAGATCTATGCATTATCAATAGGGTAGATGCCATACCAACCCTCCCCCACAAAAACTGAGCTTCTGTCAAATATATGGTCTCTCCTACTATTAAAAAGAAAACAAAGAAACAAATTCTTCTAGAGCAAAAATCCAAGACTACACAAACTTAATTAATTTCTACTTTAGATTTGCCGTTTAATAATTGAAGTTGGTATGAGCAAATAAAACAAAATTGAGCACAAGCATATTCAAGAAGAAAAGAGTGCAGGTAGAAAGAGATACAATCTTTTTCAGACAGCATTCTATAGCAGTATCTGACTTCAGAAACTGAATACAGGTGAGTGCCTTAAGGTTATTGCCAGGCTCCTAAGGCAGATCTGAGCCGGTTGACTAGACTTACGTGTATTTTGTCACAAAGGAAAGAAAGTGAAAGGAAAAATTTTTATAAAAGTCAGAAACCCTCTATTGTTGAAACATTCTTTTCCTATGACCACATATTTCTCCTAATTTGTAGTAGGTCCTGGCTCTTAAGGGTTCTAAACTATGCTTTTTGCCTCTGCATCACTTTCCAATGAAATCATCTAATTTAATTTCCTCTCAGGGCATTCTGAGAAGGCTGGGGTCTATTATGAAAGACATAAAGTAGAAATATTTGTTATATGACTTGTTCTCTTTTCCTGTTAAACCTGCTCTCATGGGCTAACTGAAACTAATACCTGTACAAGCATCCCCTGGGCACAATTGCACCTTTTCTTTCTTCAGACCTACTAGTTTCTTGTTAGCTTCATGCATTTATTTGTCTGGGTTCTCTTTTTATTTTTCTGTGACTTACTCATTGTTATAGTACTTCTTTGCCTCCTTTCTCTATATTTTTCTTATATGCTCATCATGTTTTGTCTTTCATGTCTATTGTTTCCTTCAAAACAAAACAAAACAAAACAAAAAAACCTTCTTTAATGTCTTTATTTTCTTTTTCCCTTCTAACCCATTTTTGTCTTTTAAAATTGTTTCTGTAACTCTCCATTCTGTCACTTAATCCTGCTTTCATATTCTGTAATTCATTGCTTTTATCACCCCTACTTTTTTTTTTCACTTATAGCGTGGGCACTAAACAATGAGTACACACTGATATTAAGATGAAAACAATAGATACTGGGGACTCCAAAAGCAGGGAGGAAAGGGGAGGACAAGGGTTGAAAATCTACGTGTTAGGTACTATGTTCATCATTTGAGTGATGGGCTCACTAGAAGCCCAAACGTAGGCATTAGATAATATATCCATGCAACATATCTGCACATGTACCTCCAAATCTAAAATTAAAAAATTAAATCTAAATCTAAAATTAAAAAAATAAATACTTTATAATTCTCCACCTTTGATGTTTCCATTACTTTTATCTTTGTTATTACATTGCTTTACCTACATGCTCTTTTACTTTGTGTAACATTGTCCTTTGTTTATTGCTATCAATAAAGGCAAAATGAGTTATAAATAATTTGTTGACTCATATTTAATAATTTATAATTTAATAATTTGTTGACTGATACTTATTTGCTTCCACTACCCTATCATCTCGACCATTGCTCACCTGTATTTTGAATAGAATGATCACAAGCTGCTAAATTTTCTTGGACTCAGATAAGGTGAGTGTTGGTTTAATCCAATGATCATAATAAATATAGTAAATTCCCTTTGTTACTAAAAAAAAAAAAATTCCACAATAATAGTTAAGTTGTTAAGTCAAACATGTTTAACACTCACATATGGATCAGAATATTTTAGTTACAATATAGATACAAAATAAATTTAAATCTGGATTGAGCCTATTAAAATATATACTATTACCTCTTGCAACAGTGTAAGGCTTTCTCTGGAGGTCTAGAATTATGATTACTACTATTATTTTAAATAATTGCTTGATAATGTTAAGGCTTCATTTTGTAACATGCCATTGTGCTATCAGACTTACAAGTACATATAAATGTAAATATTTATGTATATATATGATAGCAGCAGGAGGCAGACATTCCTAAGCAGATAGAGGCTGGTCCCCAGTGAACCTGACTTTCAAGCCTAACACAGCTTGAAGCCTGAAAACAGGGCTTCCAGTTCCAGGTAGGATCCACAATCCAGAATAAAAACTTCCTGATGCCTTTCAGTAAATCAAATGCAGCTATTTCCAGGCCCACCCAGGGACCAATCAGCATGCACTTTCTCCACTCTGAGCCCATAAACACCCTGATGGACTCAGCCCCACTTCAGGACTATCGCCCCAGGGTAGGAGCTACCCACTTTGGGTCTCATCTCCGCTGAGAGCTGTTCTGTCATTTAATAAAACTCTTTCTGCCTTGCTCATCCTCCAGTTGTCCATGTAACTTTGTTCTTTCTGGATATGGTAGAAGAACTCAGGATCGGCCAAGCTGTGGTCACAAAAAGGGTTGTAACGCTTTCCTGGCTGGCTTGCCACCCTGTGGGTGGGGGTAAAAGCGGTTGTAACATATTCCTGGCCAGCTCGCTAAGCTGCAGGCAGTGACGTGAAGGGCAGTGACCCTTCTGGGATCCAAGACCTTGGGATACCCAGAGTCAAAGCTGTAACACCATACCCCTCTACCGTCTGCCGGTCATGGGCAGCCACCCCAAGTGATAGGAAGTGGGGGCGGGGCTGCGCCAGCCCAGGAGCCACGAGTCTGCCTAAGGCAGCAGAACTGAACGAGCTAAAGCGGGCACCCCCGCCCCCACCTCCCTGGCAAAGCTGTGGGCAGCAGGAAGGAAAGAAATGTAGCACACCACCACCCCCAACTCGCCCCCACCGCTAACCAAGCTGCCGGTTGCAGGAATGAGAGCTGTAGAACGGCACCTCAGTCTCATTCCTTGGGACTCCTCAGTTGCTGACGGCTCCAAGTATTCAGGAGTCACAGTGTTCCCCTCTCCCAGATGCTAGTGCCAACAGTGGAAGCAGCTTGCGATATGTTCAGTCCAGCTACAGCCTTTCACGGAGCTGGCACCTGTATCAGCGCCTGGAGCTGCCCGCTCCGCCGGAGGCAGCTGGTGCACCTGGCTGTGCGCAGTGGCTGGACCTTGCACTCACTTACTCACACACCCCTCACTGCTCCACTCCTGGCTCAGCCTCCACTGGAATGGGATCCGGGCCAGTAGCAGGAGCCTAGCGCATCCTGATGAGCTGAGTAGGCAAAATTAGCACAGTGAGTGCAAGCAAAACTCAAGCAGAGGTGTTGCCAGCCACAGAGGTTTCCAGCTGGCTAAGTGACACCCAAGAGATCCTGTGACATATACATATATATGTGATATGTACATATATAGATATATAGGTTATATATGTATATGTATATGTATATATATATACAATATAGTATATATATATATACTATATCCATATTGTGTGTATATATATGCATATATATATGCAGCTTTATGCAGATAGGTGGTACAAGATCTTATTCAGTAACAAGTGGTTGAGACATAACACGAGGAAAATATTATGGGATATGGGAAATTAAGACTTGTGTTTGACACACAAAATCAAACCATTAGTTACTGAGCAAAACTATGTATTTTCAAAGTGGAAATTTATAAAAATTGTATAATATTTTAAAAATTTAAATGAAAGTAAATAATGTAAAGCATTATACCTTTTAAAATGTAATGCATGATGTAAATGATTATCACTAATAACAGAAGAAGCAAACAAACATTTAAGAATGTTTGCTTAAGATACAGACCAGGTGCGGTGGCTTACAACTGTAATCCCAGCACTTAGGGAGGCCCAGGCAGGTGGATCACTTGAGGTCAGGAGTGTGTGACCAATCTGGCCAACATGGTGAAACTCTGTCTCTACTACAAATACAAAAATTAGCCAGGTGTGGTGGTACACACCTGCAATCCCAGTTACTCGGGAGGCTGAGGCAGGAGAATCACTTGAACACGAAGGTGGAGGTAGCAGTGAGCTGAGAGTGCACCACTGCACTCTAGCCTGGGTGAAAAAGCGAGACCCTATCTCAAAAAAAAAAAAAAAAAAAAAAAAAGATACAATCATATGTTATAATCAGAATTAAAGACCTGTCATTATTATGTGAGTATTTACAATGGAATGATTAAAAGAATTATTATAAGGCTATGTGTGCTTTGGAAAAGCGTGTATTTGGTTTATTTGTATTATGTTAATAATATTCATCTGCAAAAAAGCATGTCATAAAAATCAAATTGCTTGAGGTACTTTAGCCAGATTGGTGAAAAAATTTAGATTATTGTTGCTCACGAGTACTAGAAAGCATTATGCAAATATGGATCAGGTTATAAAAGCACTTATTTTTCAAACTACCAAAGGTTTTTAAAATTAATATCTTAGCAGAAACCAAGCTATCATATCATGTTGGCAAAGTTTATATAGTATGATTTTTCTGAAATTCAATCTTTAAATTACTGTTACATTTTGGAAACTCTTTAACAGTGCGTGAAATGCTCTAAATAACCTAAATGCGTTTTTACTCACTTTCACATTGTCTTATTGGATATAATTTGCATCATTTTCCACAATAACTAATGTATTATTATTTAGCCACAGGGAAAATGTTTACTGGGTGCTGAATAGTGCTTTGAGGTCCACGGAGCAAATGAAAAATTAGACTCAGTAATAACTTCATGGTAATTGAATCTTGACCTTTACCTTACGTGTACAAAAACTTTCAACTGCCCTGAAATTTTGTAAGTTAGTTGTTGAAACTTCTTCTGATGGTTTTGGGAAATTTTTTGTCATTTGTTACCCAAAGCACTGCAAAGACCTGAAGTTTACATATTGCTAAGGCATTAGATGGAATCTTTAATTATTTCATCAGTCCCCATTGCCTTATTGCCAAAATAACCATTACTTTTGTGTACAGAGTGACTTCAACCCTCTGATTCCCTGTCTTCCATATCATCCTTGGAACCTATCATCCTTGGAACCTGTGATTTATTAATGAGGCTTGAAATTCCTCTTTATAGGACTGACTTTTTCGTCACATGAAACAAACCCAGTGGACACTTCCTCTCAGTAAGTGATATCCAAGAGGTTTTGTTTAAATCGTTTGCACAAATGTCTTCTGAGGGAAGGAAGACAGAGCCTATTATCCCTTCCGATGACAGATAAGAAGAGAATCACAAAATAATAGCTAAAACTTGACGCTCTCACATATCCTTTTATTTGGAAAACAGAAATCTAGCATGCTGCACTGAGTATTAACATAATATTGGCAAAAAGAGCTATATCTCGATTCTATTCACTTCAATAAACATCTTTTTCAAGTTAGAATTTCTGCTGTAATATTTGTGAGGACATCTGGGAACAGAAAGAGAGATGAAACAGTATGCTGCACCCCACTTAATATATGTTTTTCCTACTTTAATGAAATAAAAGATTTTTAAAAGTACTCTTGTTTTTATCTGGAGTAACTTAAAAAATAAATCGATATTTTAATTCATCTTTATAGTAGTGGCATACTATTACCAAGGACAATTACTTCTAAACATTTAAAAATACTGGATGTTATTTATTTATTTGAAGCTTCAGGAGACTTGCAAGCCTTAGTGTCTGCACACTAACTGGCTACACTTAAGGTTAACAGTAATATATTATTATTTATTGTCAGAAAATAAGTGAGCTTACATCAGATATTTTCAGACATTAGTTAGCCAGTTGGATCAAAAGACAATAAACTGGAAAACCAACTAATAGTTTATGTTGATCTATCTGCACTCTCAAAATCCTTTACATTTTAGTTACAACCTTTCATTCATTCAGTAAACATTTATGAAATACCCGTTACACACAGGTTCCCAGCAAGTTACAATGAGGAATATAAAATGGCATAAGCATCTGAACTTCTTAGGCTTGTAATATAGAAGGGAAGATAAGGCAAACATAAAGTTTATCACATAAGGAAGGGGTGATGTGTCATAACAGGGCAAGGAATGGACATCAAGAGTTTAGAGGAGATAATAACTTATAATTTTCAAAATTCTAAATCGTTGTGTGTAAAAAAATTGAACTTTCAATTTGTGTTTGAAATGAGTAAACCTCAAAAGACAGTGATGAGAAAGGAAAAACAACCGAGATAGGTAGAGGAGACCACATAATGAAAAGTATAGTTTTAAGGAAATAAGTAGTTCAATTTATCTGTGGTATATAGCAGACAGAAAGTCACAGTGGAAGAAAAGCTTGGGCACATGAGCAGGAGCAATATTACAATAAACTCTCCAAGCCAGGAGATAAATGTTTTCCTTTGAAACATTAAAGGTCTTCTTTTATTTTGTTTAGCTTTGATGAGCATGTAGGTGCATGTGAGTCTGGATAGAAACAACATTGCAAATAAGAGTATTAAGAATAAGAAGGGGGTTGGACTTGACAGACATGTGGAAAAATAAAAGTGGGAGCAGAGCAAATTATAAAACAACAGATTTTGGTGGCTAATGTAATATGGAGATGAAGGACAAGGGAGTATGGCAGTTGACTCAGAGTTTATATTTAGTAAATCAGCTGTGGATTAATGATGATATAGCTGATGACTAGTAATCACAAGTACGAATCTGTGTTCAATATCCATAGTATTTTTGGTATGTAATGTAAAAATAAGCTAGCTGTGATTTTAGGGACAAAAATTTAATAATAAAATATTGCTCAGTTGCTGTCTTAATACTGTAACTGCTACATTCACGAGAATCTTATTGATTCTAGTTGAGCTCCTATGCTGAGTTATATTGTAGTATGTCTGACCTTATTCACTGTACTTTGGAAGCAGCTATCTTGGAAGGGTGGAATGGAAGGAGCTATAAACTCTCTGCTAGAGATCCCTACATTTGCACAATAGCTCTAGTTTCCCTAGAGACCATTGTTTTGGGGATAGTTATATGGTGATGTACCTTAAAAGAATGCTTGCTTTTTTTTCATTCCCTAAGAAAAGTGTTTTATTTTTTTCTTCATGTTCTCAGAAACCACCTTGTATTTTCCACCATTCGAAGTATGTAGGCAAAATGAGTTACCAAAAAATGTACTGATATATTTTGGGCAAGGAATTAAATGTCTGCACTTCTTTTCTAACAGATTTTGAAAGTAATTTTAAAGTTACTTTGTTGTAAAATCATACTGTGTTGATGTAAATATAGTATAGGTTATGATAAAATCCTGTAGTAAAGCATAAGTTTTGTATAATCATTAATATTATACTACCACTGAAAAAATAATTTAAGGCTACAGAGTCAGAAATAATGCATGTATTTGTATGCTGGTAAATACTGGCTACAAAACTCTGTATAAGCAAATACTGTAATTTATTTGAGTAATGGTGGTAAATAGAAAGCAAGACATAATGTACAATAAATTTGAATGAATTCCTATATAGCACATGCAGACAAGGTAAATATGAGAAAAATTTCATACAAAGCAGGCAGCAAAGCAGAATAAATTTCAACAAATTCTTATATAGTTAGCCTCAGTACATGTAAACAAACAAATATTTCAGTAAAAAGTGTTCTAATACGGGACTGGGCACAGTAACTCATGCCTGTAATCTCAGCACTTTGGGAGGCCAAGGCGGGCGGATCACAAGGTCAGGGAATTGAGAGCATCCTGGCCAACATGGTGAAAACCTGTCTCCACTAAAAATACAAAAATTAGCCAGGCGTGGTGGTGCACACCTGTAGTCCCAGCTACTAGGGAGGCTGAGGCAGGAGAATCGCTTGAACCAGGAAGTCGGAGGTTGCAGTGGGCCAAGATCATGCCACTGTACTCCAACCTGGTGACAGAGTGAGACTCTGTCTCAAAAAAAAAAAAAAAAAAAAAATTAAAAAAAGTATTCTAATGTATTAAAAATAACATATTTAAAGGAATTCTAATGACATACCTAAGTATTCAGTAAAAGTAAATATTATGAATTATTAGTTTACTAGCAGAAATAAAAATATATGCATTAATGTTTATCAAAGACAGGTATTAAGGAAGGTCATAGCTTTACAATAATCAGCTATAAGATCCATTCCAAAACTATTTCAAAGATATCAGTCTTCATTTTAAAATCAAATAAATAATTTCAGCAAAGCCAACTCACCATACAATTAAAGTCAAAAATGAAACTTGTACAGCAGCCTTTCTAGTCAATTAATTTTATAACAGAAGGGGATTTTGCCCACTCTTGGAAAGGTCTCATAGAATGACCTGCAGTCCAGCTTTTCCAGAACTACTACTCCATCTTAAACTCCTTCATTCAGCAACCAGGACAGCAACTAGGTAGTAGGGAGGGAATATGCGTGATTGATCAGACTTAGCATAGATGTTTGCATTCATAACAAAAAGCCATTTGATGTGGCATACTTTGTGCCTCTTTTCTCCTAAGTCGGAAGTTTTCTTAGTCTGTTTTGTGTTGCTATGAAGGAACATTCGAGACTGGATCATTTATAAACATAAAAGGTTTATTTGACTCATGATTCTGGTGGCTGAAACATTGAAGATCGGGACTTTGTATCTCATGGTAGAAGGCAAATGGGAGTTGGTATATACAAAGCTCACAGGGGAGAGAGGAAGTAAGAGAGAATGGGGAGGTGCCAGGCTCTTTTTAACAATCTTCTTTCATGGGAACTAGTAGAGTAAGAACTCATCACTGAGAAAAGTCATTAATCTGTTCATAAGGGATCCAATCCCATGATCCATACACCTCCCATTAGGCCTCATCTCCAACATTGGGGATCATCTTTCCATATGAGTTTTGGAGGGGACAAACATGCAAATCATAGTAGAGGTAATTCCATTTTTTATGATTGCAAATTATATACTTTAATTGACATTCACAATTTGACTTTTTTGACACACTTCCTGGCTCAGATCTTTAAAATCTTCAAGTATCTTGGTCAAATATGTAATGACCCAGTGCTTAGAGGAAATTGTACATTATTTTCTTCTCCACAAGAACTAGGAAATTATGATCATACACTGGGGAAAGGACAGTCTTTTCAATAAATGGTACCAGAAAAAGTGGATATCCATATGCAGAAAAATAAAACTAGATCCCTATATCTCACCATTTATAAAAGTCAATTCAAAATAGGTTAAAGTTTTAAATATAGGACTGGAAACTGTGAAACCACTAGAAGAAAACATTGGGGAAATGCTTGAGGATATTGGTTTGGGCAAAGATTTTTGGAGTAAAACCTCAAAAGCACAGACAACAAAAGCAAAAATAGTCAAATGAGATTACATCAAGCTAAAAAGCTGCTGCTCAGCAAAGGAAACAATCAGTGTATGTAAGCTTGCAATTCTGTTTTACTTATATTCTAATAAAATAGAGGATTTAGTAATGTACATATGACTGCCACTGCTGTATTATTCCTGTTGCTGGAAACACAGAGAATGGAGTTAAGGAGCCACTAAGCCTAGGATTCTACAAAGGATTTGAGTGATGTTTATTCCATCAATTTACATGAATTATTTGTCTCATCCTTCTTCATTTTTCTGTAATACTTGACTAAGATAGATGATCCTTGAGTGGTAGTCACTTCATTGCTAACATTATCTTTGAATTTGCATAAGCACATATTCATTTTCTTCCCTTTTCACACCTCTCTGTGCACTTTACAATAAACATCTTTTATTTTTTGCATCTTCGTTGCTCAAAGTCAAGGTTAGAAGAGACTCTAAACTGTTCTATATCAACAGCCTCCACCAAATAAACTAAATGGCATTTTCATTCACTGTAATTGTTAGTACTGACACTCAGTAAATATGTTCTAAATAAATAAAATAAGCTCTTCCATTTTAAAACAGCTCCCATGCTGGGCATTCTACCTGAGCATCCTGCTAGTTGCAGAGAGCCCAACTGCAACTAGCACTAATCTGTTACCTACAGGCAAAGAGAATTAGCTCTGCTGAATTCTTACATCTGAAAAAACCCTAAACCATGGTTATATTCATGAGCAGTAGCTGAGTAAATATTTATATTGAGAAAAATTTAACTGTCCTGCCCTGCAACATTAGAGAAAATGGAGTCATATTTCATTATCCTTCTCATTGTAAGGCTTGGGCTTTCACTAAATGTGTGCCAAAAGAGTGGAAGAATCTTTAGAGTATTTGTATAATTATTAATTCTAAAATGTGTGCTATATAATAAGAATATTAAACTACTTTCCGCTTGTTTATTTCAAATATTAGCTGCTGGTTAAATTTGTTTCACTAGACATGTCAGGTAATTGATAATAGAACACATCTTCTACTGTGAAAAATATAATACCACCTCAAATGTTTGTTCTACATTGAGTTCTGAGCAGAATTGAGCAGATTGTTTTGGGTGATCTATCGGAGGTAAGGTTGGAGTAATCAGAGAGTGCCAAGCTTTTTTGGCAGAATTGTTTTTCTTTTCTTTCTTTTTTTTTTTTTTTTTTTTATAAAGTACTATTCCACAAGTACTTCATGAGAATTCACTAAATGCCGCACACTGGGTTAAATATTGTAGGGGTATAGACAAAATAATGGCACACATATTGCAGTCATTATAACTAAGCTAGAGTTATAAAGATTAAAAATCACCTATGAGTAGATAAGAAAAGATGAGATGAACAAGTTGGTTGGAGAACCTTCATAGGAAAGCATATTTTAAATTAATTTCTATTGGAAAGGATGGAAAAGAATTGTCAGAGATGTGGAAGAAGACATTTTATCTGGAGCAATAGTATGAAGGGCATTCCAGGACATAAAAAGTTTTAGAAGACAGATTTACACAGAAGCATATTTTCTAGTAGATATGCTTTGATAAAATATTCACTAAAGATTTTATTTTCCCTAAATTTAGTTATCTCTTATTTTGCAGCAAATTATGTCAATATGTCTTGTTTTATTCTTACCAAATCACATTAATATTTTAATGACCACTTCAATAAAATTAAAGTAGCACCTCCTCTACTGGAAATAGAGAGCGAATTTTACCCATTAAATAGCATAATACTAGCTAAGAAAAGCAATAAATTTTGTGGGTACATTTGTGTGTAAAGAAAGCTGTTGGGGCTCAGAAAACAATACTCCAAATATGGCATCTTAACGTACTTAGTACTTTGAACTTACAGAGATCAGCCTCAGATGCAAGGTCTCTGTAATCTTTCATCCTCCTGTTTACTGTCCCCTTTTCTTCTGCAGAAGAAAGTGCAAGTCATAAAAATCAGCATTTCTCTTCTCCAAAGTGGGTTATGGAAACTAGAACTCCTCTCCCCCAAAGCAAGCCATATAACTAGAAAGGTCGTTTTCTCCCTTTCTTTTCTCCCTTGAAGCCTCATTCCAGAGGAGTCCTGCGGCTTGCCTGGGAGGAAGGAACGCTACACAGAGAGGCCAAAAGAGTCTGAACAATTAGGACCTGACGAGTTTCTCTGCTCAGTTTATTACCAGCAGCTGGAAACCATCATTCTCAGCAAACTATCGCAAGAACAGAAAACCAAACACCGCATGTTCTCACTCATAGGTGGGACATGTTCTCACTCATAGGTGAACAATGAGATCACTTAGACTCGGGAAGGGGAACATCACACACCGGGGCCTATCATGGGGAGCGGGGAGGGGGGAGGGATTGCATTGGGAGTTATACCTGATGTAAATGACGAGTTGATGGGTGCTGACGAGTTGATGGGTGCAGCACAGCAACATGGCACAAGTATACGTATGTAACAAAGCTGCACGTTATGCACATGTACCCTAGAACTTAAAGTATAATAAAAAATAATAATAAAAAAAAGATGATACCCTTTCTCCAATTAAATTTCCACATGACTATTCATTCTTCATTGAACCTAAGCATAAAAATCCTTTTCCCCATGTCTTTCGGTCTTCATTTCTAAAGACTCTCATGTTACCTAAAACTTTGATTAAATTAATTTGTTATGCTTTTCTCATTAACCTGTTTTTTGTTATAGGACTGTTGACTGCGACACTTAGGACACTTAGGTAAGAAAAGGTGTCACACGTTTCTGCCTCTGCGAAGCCAACTGAATATAGGAGGGCTATAAGAGAAATCAAAATCCCATAATTTGGATGAGTAAAAAATAAATCATCAATATAGCTTTTAAGCACCTTAGTATCTGTTATTTAATGTGTCTAGTAAAATAAATTTAATCAACAGGTAATATTTAAAATAAGTAAACATCAAATATTAACATTAATATGTATTCATTTATTATTCATTATTTAAATTATTGTTTATTTAATTAAAAATATTAATTTATTAATATTGATATTTGATGTTTGATTAAAATTAATATTTTATCATATCAAAAACATGTTGCAATTAATGATAATATGAATATTCTAAGACATAAACAGATAAAGATTACACAACAAAAATTCCAAAAGAAAACCGTGTAATAACTAATAAGTGTATTTGCAATACCTTATGATAAGACATTTGCAATACCAAGAGTAATCTAAAATATCCAAGTAAAATTAAAATGAGAATTTTCACTTACCAAATAGCTGGATTTTTTTGAATGATGATACTCAGAAGTAAATAAATTACGAATGGAGTGACTGTATGAAGCTGGTGGGAAGGTTTATCTGCAGATTCTTTCAGCTGATGCTCATAGAAAACAACTCACAGAGTCTAACAGGAAAGTATTGTTGTGTATCATGAAACAGACTTGGCCAGGAGTGGTGGCTCATGCCTGTAATCCCAGCACTTTGGCAGCTGAGGCGGTAGATCACCTGAGGTCAGGAGTTCAAGACCAGCCTGGCCAATATGGTAAAACCTTGTCTCTACTAAAAATACAAAAATTAGCCCGGCATGGTGGCAGGCACCTGTAATCCTAGCTACTTGGGAGGCCGAGGCAGGAGAATTGCTTGAACCCAGGAGGCAGAGGTTGCAGTAAGCCAAGATCACACCATTGCACTCCAGCCTGGGCTACAGAGCAAAACTCTATCTCAAAACAAAACAAAAAAAGAAAAGAAATAGACAGGATGGGCAGTTCTGAATTGGTATGAAAGCTTGAGGATGTCACCCACTAGGAATTTCAGTCTCTCAATTGTTTTTTCACTAGACATATCTTTTAGCTTCATTTTTGGCTTCAAGGTCACAAACAGATGTAGCAGAATTTTATAGCTGTGTGTGTGTATATATATATATATATATATAAAATCACTAAGTAATAGCTAATTTGTTTTTATGGCATTTAGTTTACAAAAACAGAATTCTATTTGTCTTCCAATGTTGCTGCTTTAACTCAATATTGTGTTAAATTTTACTTCAAATATATCTAGTTGTATAGTAATTATTTCATTTTACTATATGTTTCACTACCAACCTTCACATTTAGATGCCCATTTATCTTTATCTCTCTTTCACACATTTTAACCCCTTTGTATATCTGTACTTTCTTCTTGATAATATTCTTAGCCCCTTCTTCTAGATTATTATCTCTTTAGCTGAGTCCAAATATGTTATTGAATCCATCATATGAGACTTTAATGTTATTTATTTTACTTTTATTGCTAAGCATCTTGTTTTTATAATGTTCCTTGCTATTTACTCACATTTTCAAGTCTTTTTTATCATTTTCAGTATATTAAATGTTTAATTTATATTCTGGGATTGGTCATTACAATGTTTGATTCTTTACTGTCTCAATTTTGTTCTTTATTATTTACAATTTGTATGTCTTATTTTTGATGGGAAAATTCTTATTTATCTTGAAATTGTGCCTAATGGACTTCAGGTCTTAGAATGGAGGTATTTCTCACATAGGGTTTGCATGTGTTTTTATTAGCTGCCTAATGGACAACTTATGGAGTCCCAATAAAATAAATTCTGATATTGAGAATGTGAAATCACAGTAGTAGTGTTTATTTATGCTACACACCCACAGGAGAACGAAATTGTGGTTACAACTTCTTAGAACAGATGATTTGATTAACTTTCTATTTCTACCTTTTGAGAATAGCAATTTTCATTCTAGTTCTTAGTTAGTTAGTTAGGAGTACATTTTATTTCTCTTTCACTTTTGTGGGAGGTCAGTTTTGTGGCAGAATAGCTTAGTAACCTATTCCCTGAATACTTTACTTAGATATTGGCATTTCTTTTGTAAGAGCTGCAATTTGGAATTCTATGAAGCCACCGTAAACAAAAAAGCAGTAGACAGATGATGTTAGGGTGTTGAGAGAACACTTACTCCCTACTTCTATTTTCAGGAAGAGAAACTCCACTAAACTTAATACCCTTGGTCCCTCTCCATGCAGCTCACCCACATTTCCTCTTTCCTACTGTAATTCTACATAAATCTGTTATGCTGCTTGTTTCATAAGAGGTGATTCTGTCCCTGTGACGGGAAGCTTCCAGTTGCTTTATAATATCTGTGATTCTGTTAAAAGTCTCTGTATTCAGTATATGGGAAGCTTGCATATCCAGCATTGTCTTTCAACCTATACTTCATCAACAGTAGCATTCACATTTTATATCTATTATTCTTATCTTCTGTTTGTCTCTTAACTACTCCTTAATTTGAGTAAGAAATATAGTAAATATTTATTTGGTCCTGCTCAAGCCCAATATGGTATTAACATATAGAATTTTAGGACTCAGTAAAACATTATAAGTTTTACTAAGTAATAAACCTCTTATGGAAATGACATCAATTTCATTAGAGAAGAAACAGACAAGTATAATTTGCTAGATTCTCTTTTATATGTCAGACTTACCAGAAAATCGAGAACTGCATACATTTTTTCCATGTTATTTCCAGTTTTTTTCTAGAGTTGTGATATTTTATTTTTATTTAAATTATAGAGGATAGTATCTGTTTTGGGGGAAAGTTGAATCTGGGGGAAATGCAAAAAAAATTTTAAAACTATAAAAATGCCCCCCAAATACTCATAAAAGAGAGTTTTTGGCTAGAAAATAAAACAAGCAACAAGACTGAAGGATATGGAATAATAGCTGACTGGAAATAAGACATACAGTATTAATTTGATTTTAACCTCATCTAATATTTTAGAGGGATACATCTGATATTATACACAGATCATTGTTTCTAGAAACACAAACTTTGCAGAAATACAAATAAATTGTTTTTACATATATTTCTTTACATTTTTCAGCTTTATTGAAATACAATTGACAAATAAAAATTGTATATATTTAAGGTTGTGATATGATATTTTGATATACATATATATTATAAAATTGATTTTCACAGCCAAGTTAATTAACATATGCATTGCTTCACATAGTTATCATTTTGGTCTCTTCCATTGTGTGGCAAATGTATTTAAACTGTAAAATATTTTAGTGGATTTTGAATATACAATATGTTATCATTAAATATAGTTATCATTCTGCACATAACATCTCCAGAAATTATTCACTTAATACCGCACGTTTGTACCTTTGATCCTTTTCATGTATTTTTTTCCTTTGTACCTTTTCCATATGTTTATCACAAAACCTACATGTTTCTGAATATATCTCTATTTAAAAAATGATAATTGAGGATGAACAATACCTGCTGCCTACCAATATGAATACCTAAAGGGAAATTTCTCCCATAGCCAAGACTCATGGGCCCAGGAATCGACAGGTAGAATGGGAGTGGTACTCAATATTATCCATAGTTAATGTTACCCACTAGTGAATTTTTTTCTTTCTTTCCTTGTGATCCTAGCTATGCTAGTATAGAAGTCTTAATTTCAAAAGAAAGCTTCCAAGGAGAGATACAATAGTGAATCCATTGAAATAAACTTAAGACTGCCCCCTAGCCACTTTGGGCTCCTTATGCCTCTGAATCAAGAGATAAGTCAAGGTGTCACCTTACTGGGGTGATTGATCTTAACTCTACAGTGATAAATGGATTCGTACTTCATAACAGAGGTACGGAATAGTATGTCTAAAATGCAGAACATCCCTTAGGGTATCTGCCTCAGCTTCGACTGCACTAACAAAATATCATAGACTGAGTGACTTAAACAGCAGACATTCATTTCTCACAGTTTTAGAAGCCAGCAAGTCCAAATTCATGGTGATAGCAGATTCAGTTCCTGGTGAAGGCCTTCTTCCTGGCTTGCAGACGGCTGCCTTTTCACTGTGTCTTCGCACAGTGGAGAGAGAGAGAGAGTGCATGCTAACTCTGGTCTCTCATCTTTCTTTCTTTCTTCTTTCTTCTTCCTTCCTCTCATTCTGCTTCTCCTACTTTTTTCTTCTTCTTTTTTTTTTTTTTTTTTTTTTTGAGAGAGGGTCTTGCTCTGTCACACAGCTGGAATGCAGTGGCGTGATTCTGACTCACTGCAACCTCTGCCTCCCACACTCAATTGATTCTCTCACCTCAGCCTCCCCAGTGGCTGGGACTAAGGGCATGTTCCATCACACCCAGCTAATTTTTGTGTTTTTTATAGAGATGAGGTTCACCATATTGCTGAGGCTGGTGTTGAACTCCTGGGCTCAAATAATCCACCCGCCTTGGCCTCCCAAAATGCTGGGATTATAGGCATGAGCCACCACACTGGTCTTTCTTCTATTTATAAGGACTCTAATACCAGGGAGGTCAGCCCTGTGAACTCATCTAAACCTAATTACCTCTTAAATGCCCACCTCCAAATGCCATCACATTAGGGTTTAAGGCTTCAGCATATGACCTTTGAGAGACACAAACATTCAGCCCATAACAGCATCTATTAGTACAACCATGCCCTGTGAGTAACATCAATGGAAAACTATAACAAATCAGTTTATATTTGACTACTAATGGCCCAAACCCTTCAGGAATGGAGAAACACAACCAGCTGAGGTCCTTACTAAGGACAATGAGAATGGGTAGTAGAAGAAAGTAGCTATAAATAACAGCTACAACCACATAATCAGTTACAGAGAGGGCTGTAATTATTATGAATACGTGTTGTGAGTGTACATATACAGCAGTTATCTTTATTGTCTTCCTTCTCTTATCTCTTTATTATATACCATAAGATGTATTAACGTTATATCATAGTATTTAAGTTACAGGACATAAAGGAGAAGAGTAAATATCACCCAGAGACTTAGCATTAACTTCTGGGAAAATGGTGTATTAGTCCATTCTCGCACAGCCATAATGAAATACCTGAGGCTGGGTAATTTATAAATAAAAGTTTAATTGGCTCATGGTTCCACAGACTGTACAGGAAGCATGGCAGCATCTGCTTCTAGGAGGTCTCAGGAAGCTTATGATCATGGTGGGAGGCAAAGGAAGAGCGAGGCACTCCACAAGGCCAGTGCAGAAGGAAGAGAGAGCAGGGAGGTGCCACATACTTTTAAACAACCAGAACTCACTCACTATTGTGAGAGCAGCACCAATAGGGATCGTGTTCTACCATTCGTGAGAACTCTGCGCCCATGATCAGATCACCTCCCACCAGGCCTCACCCCCAACATTGGGGATTACAATTCAGCATGAGATTTGGGTGGGGATACAGATCCAAACCATAAATGGTTAGTGTTCTTTCAGTTGTAAGTAAGATAGTTTTACCATTTTGGTAAAAAGTATTCTTTTGTTAATGTCTTTATTTAGAGATTAGATACCGCTTAAGAAAATATGTAGTGCCATGTTCACATGGGATGAACTGTGAATATTAACTTTGTCAACTTTGCAAGGTCATGGTGCTCAGTTGTTTAGTCAAGCACCAGTCTAGATGTTGCTATGAAAGCATTGTTTACATGTGACTAGCACTCAAGTCAGTAGGCTTTGAGTAAAGTGAATTACTCTTCATAATGTGGGTGGGCCTCATCCCATCAGTTACAGTTTTTAAGAGCAAAAAACAGGTTACTAAAAAGGAAAGAATTATTCCATTCAACTGTCTTCTGACTTAAGACTACATCATAAACCTTTGCCAGAATTTTCAGCTTGCTATCTTATTCTTCCTTGAAAACTATAGACTTGCCAGTTCTCACAATCACATGAGCCAATTCCTTAAAATAAGTTTCTCTCTCTCTCTCTCTGTCACACACACACACACACACACACACACACACACACACACATTCTATTGACAGTGTTTCTCTGGAAAACTCTGATTAGTACATAAGGTAATCATTAAGCACTTGAGCATTCCAAATCTCAAAATTTGAAATCTAAAATGCCCCCAAATCCAAAACTTTTGAGCATCAACATGAGGCTCAAAAGAAATACTCATTGGAGCATATCTGATTTAAGATTTTTGAATTTGGAATGGCCAACTACTTCAATGAAAATATTTGAAAATCTGAAAAAGATAAAAAATCTGAAACACTTTTGCTACTAAGCATTTTGGATAAGGGATACTAAACCTGCAATATATTTTAGATAATGCTATCTTTAATGGGTTAATTCAACTGCTTAAAATGACATAGAATGAGCCCTATATTTCTGCAGGGTATTCAGCTGGTGTATATTAACAAAATATAAATTTTTAGAGAGCATTGGGATAATCGATCTAAATTCTATGAAGTTTACCAACAGGAGCAATAGGAACACAGGTTAATTGATGTTTTCAAAGATCACACAACTGTCACAGACTTGAAATACAAGATTTAAAGACTTTTAATTTCTTTCTTTCTTGTCTTGCTGTTTCTCATGCCAGGACAAGCTTTTAAAAAGCATTAAGTTATCTTTGGTCAGGCAAGTACTCTTTTAAATAACCGTCTTAAGTGTTTTGTTTGAGTTTGTAGTAATAAGAAAATCCCTACATTACCGCACAAAGCATACATGATTTTTAAATAAGAACCTTCTGAGAGTTCAGGAATTTGAAGCTTAAATTTAAACAAACAAAGATTAAAAACAAACAAAAAAATCTTATTCGTAATTTTGGGAAAGAAAAGCCAGAGTGACCTGATTAAGAGATAAATACATAAATGATTTGCTGCTTTAGTTAACCTTATTGAATAGGTATAATTTGAACAAAAAGTAGCATCTTAAAGTCCTTAGTATTAGGCACTATGTGTCTGTTCAGTGTGGAATGATTTATGTGAGGGTTGTTCTTTTGAAAATTTTGTATATTTACAATCTTTCATTTAGTTTAGGGTATGCTTTGGTTTGAATGTATCTCCCAAACTTCATGTGTTGGAAACATCCTCAAATTTACATGTTGATTGGAAGTGGAACCTCTGCGAGTCAATTAGGATTAGATAAGACAATCAGAGCAAACCCCTATGATGGGACTAGTGGCTTAATAAGAAGAGGAAGAGAGACCTGAGTTGACATGTACTCTCTTGCTTTCTACATTTTGATGCACTCTGCGATGTTATAATACAGCAAGAAGGACCTCACCAGATGCTGGTGCCATTCTCTTGGACTTCTCAACCTCCAGAACTATTAGAAATAAATGTATTTTCTTTATAAATTACCATTCTCAAATATTCAGTTATAGCAACAAAAAATGCACCAAAACAGAGTCTATGTAAGAACTCCAATTTAAAAAAGAAAAAGCAAAACTGGAGGCATATTATCAGTATTTTTTTAAACAGGCAGGCCAGCTCAATATCATACAATTCATACAAATTATTAATTGATTCACACTTAAAAGTTTTCACACAAATACTACATAATTAAAATTTTTATCACATGACCTTTTCTTTTATAAACCTATTACTAATTTGACATAGATTTACCTGAAGCTCTAACAAATAATATAGATAAATACTGTGTAGAGTCGATACAGGTTTCTCTAAGGGTAATATTTTGAAAACTATAGTGCTGTGAAAGGAAAATATCTTGGGATCCCAAAATCACTAAGCTAAAGGGAAAATTCAAGCTGAGAACTGCTTAGGGCAAACCTGTCTTCTGTTCTATTCAAAGTTATTCCTCTGCTCATGGAGATAAATGAGAATCTGATTGCCTCCTTTGGAAAGGCGAATCAGAAACTCAAAAGAGTGCAACCCTTTGTCTGTCACCTGTCTGCAACTTGGAAGCCCCCTCCCTGCTTTGAGTCTTCCTGCGTACCAAACCAGCATACTTCTTATATATATATTGATGAATGTCTTCTGTTTCCCTAAAATGTATAAAACCAAGCTGTGCCCCGACCACCTTGGGCACATGTCATCAGGACTTCCTGAGTCTGTGCCATGGGCACACATCCTCAACCTTGGCAAAATAAACTTTCTAAATTAACTGAGACCTGTCAGATTTTTCTGGGTCCACAGCATGGTATCACAACCAGAATACTAACATTAAGTCAAGAAAAAGAACATTTATATCTCATCATAGACTATTGACTTTTTATAACTACATTCACTTTACAACAGACCTTATCTCCAGGCAACCACTAATCTGTTCTCTATCTCTATAATTTTATCATTAAAGAATGCTACATAAATAAAATTACATGATGTGTAAATGTTAGGGATTGTCTTTGTCTCACTCACCGTGATTATCTGGCAATTCACACATGTGACTGTGGGAGTAGAAGTCCATAGCATGTATCAGTTACTGTTTAACCCTTCTCCTCTTGAAGTACATCTGAGTTATTTTCAGTGTTTGGCTGTTAGAAGTAAAGTTGCTGTAGTCCCATCACTTTGGGAGGCCAGGTCCAGGAGTTCAAGACCAGCTTGGGCAACATGACAAAACTTGTCTCTACAAAAATACAAAAATTACCTGGACATGGTGACCCATTCCTATATCCCCAGCTACTCAAGAGGCTGAGATGGGAAGAACACTTGAGCCTAGGAGGTTAATCTATACTTAAACTTTTGTCCTAAATTTGTAGTCGCATTCACGTTATCTTTTATGAGTATAATATGGAATGCTTACTCAATACTAAATTGTATTTTCTCCATCTTCCATATTGGAATGGAGCATATTTTTGGGAGGATTGTTTAATATCTCCCACCAACATTTTGATGCGAATAGTGGTATAGCACTTTCTGAATACAGTGGGCCAGCTAAAGGTTTTTGTGGTCACTCAGTAGTCCAACAGAGACCCTAAATTATAAAAACTTTCCTTCTAATACTGTGCCCTTTTGGAAATACTAGCCAGGTGCATAGCCCTTTCCAAACTTGAAGTTTATTATTTGAGTAAGCATGTTTATCTTGGTTTATCAGGATCACAATTACTTTTAGATTACTTTTAGTAGTGAACAAATGGGGAAAAGGTGTTTTGTTAAATGACTGGTATCTCTCTGCTGTCACAGTTGAAACAGGTAAGTGAAAATTCACTTCACTGTGCCCCAAAGAAAGTTCACTTCATTTGTATAAATCAGTTTATTGTTAGGGGCACTTAGAACATTTCCATTATAAGCAAAAGAGAGACAGGTGTGTACGGGATGAATATCATTATAGGGAGAAAGTTTAAAAGGAGCTGTAGAGTCCAAAGGAAATGTTGAAAAATGTGAATAAGTGGGAGAATTGAAAGTACTTTCCTTCTCTGAAAGCTAGAGCCCTGCTTATTTCTCTCTCTCCACCCTGTTTTGTCTCTATGTCTCTTTTTCTTTGTCTGCCTGAGGCTGAACCCTGGGGACTGGAAAGCAAGGGTCTTTTAATGGGAAAATTATTTCCTTGGAAAATTTTTCTGCAGGGAAGAATGAGAGTTTAACTTCTTTAACAAATGATGAATTACTCACTCAGTTTGAGGACATTAGGTTACGTGTTCCATGTCCTAGATTAGATTCCACCTACAAGATTCCTTTCACAAATCACATAGCTAGGAAAGCAGAGATAACAAAATTGCTGGAGCAAGGGATAATTAAAAACCTATTCAAAGACAGTATTCACTTATAAATATGTCAGAATGGTAAGTCACTGCATTATATTTTTAAAAAGTGGTAACCAAAAAAGGAGATAGTTGGATATATAAAACAGGGGAAACACACACACACACACACACACAGTGTCATATAATTCTATACTTTTCCTACCAAAATGCAAGGAAGTAAGCTTTTTTTTCAATTTGGATTACCAGTGAATCTGATGCAATTGAGAAGTTAGCAGGGTCCACCTCGGGTACCTGAAATCTTAAGAGGGAATATGCCTTGTTCCTCATCTGATGTCATCAATTTAAGGCTCTTTTCCATGTTTCAAGCAGCACTGCATGAGTTTGCAGAAGTACTCCAGAGTGCTTTCAGTGTACCGGCCTACACCTGGGTATACACACTGCCTACTGCATGAAATCCTGCTCATCTCTTTGCCCATTTATTGGTGCAAACACCTTGCAAGCCAATGAAAGAAATCTACCCCATTGGGAGGCCCCATGACCATGAAAGTTTAATTATCCATCATCCGTGACAAGGAAGGTAGGGTTGAGTGCAAAAAGCCCACCAAGAAAGATTGCCAACAACCATGGTCAAGCTTTTCTGCAACATGTGAACTGGGAAGAGTATGTCGTTGTACTGAGAAATCAAATGGGTTGCCCACTAATTTCCAACAGTGGCTTGTTGAACCTTTCTCAAACTTTACAGGAATGGATCTAGCAGCAAATCAAAACCTTCTGGCAGGACTGGGCTCAGTGGCTCACACCTGTAATCTCAGCACTTTGAGAGGCCAAGACAGGAGGATCACTTGAGTCCAGGAGTTCAAGACCAGTAGGGGAAACAAGAAAAAATATATATATATTGCTACAAAAATTAGCCAGGCCCAGTGGCACAAGCTTGTAGTCCCAGCTACCCAGGTAGCTGAGGCAGGATGATTGCTTGAGCCCAGGAAGTTGAGGCTGCAGTGAGCCATGATCATGCCACTGCACTATAGTCAGGGTGACAGAGTGAGACCCTGTCTCCACAATAATACAATTTTAAAAACCCTTCTTGGCACTTTCTACATAGAGTGGAGCAGCTGAAGACTTTTGTGGTCACTCAGTAGTAAACTAGAGACCCCAAATTATAAAAATTGTCTTGGTAACTCTCGTCTCTTTTGGAAATACTAACCACATGGATAGCCTTTCCAAACTCAAAACTTATTATTGAGTAAGCCTGTTAATACTGGTTTAGTTACTTTCTTTTCAGGTCTTTTGCCTACCCTCCTGGCTCAAGTTAGTGAATAAGTGAAAGGTTGACAAGGACGAAAGTTATTACTGAACAAAATAACTTCTAATCTGGCCAACCTATGAAGAAAAAACAGGGAAAATCAACATGTCAGTATTATAGAAAGCCAACATTTTGGAAAAGGAATCATAGAAAGAAGATGCAGATGTTTCAGGAACAAAGACGGAACCATTCAGTAGGGAATAATTGGGAAATGTGTCAAAATTAACAGTTTGGGGACTCTTGGAGGCAAGAACTGCTAAACCATATGTTTGGAGAACTTTTCTCAGGTAATCTTACTTTACCCTTCTTGATAGATATTGATACTCCTTGCTTTGCCATTTCCAAACAAAGTTCTTGCTTTTACATTTGATGACAAATCAATACAGGCTATTTGTATTTTTGGTTAGTCTTCTACTTATTCCTTCTTCACCATGGTTCCCATACAGATACATAGGTCCTCTGATAAAGAAACATGCTTTCTAATTTGCGCTGAAGCTTCTGTAAATCCATTGAGGCAGGAATTGCTGTACAAATTAAAAGCTACCATATGTAATACTCACCAGAAAGCATCTGTGATGTACCAGGAATGTAATGCTTCATTTGGTTCCTGTGTGCTTTCTTTAAGAAAAGGAGATTAGTAGAAAGGGGCAATCTTACTCCTTTCTGGAATGCACTCTGAGCTGAAACAAATTGATGCATCATTTTGGGCCCTAGGGCATAATAATATAGGTTTAATCACAGATGTTGAACCAATAAAATAGCTTATCAAAGGGATAGTCTGTGGCCATGTGTAAATAATATCCTTTAACAAGAGCTCAATTAGAGGAAAAAAACAGTTATAAAAGAATTAGATGTACAAGGGATACAAAAAAGTAAATAAATTTGCAAGTCATTTAAATTGTTTCTTTAATTCACATAAATTTGTGATTTCAATTCTTCTTTGAATAGCTTATACCATCTGTCTGGCTCACTCACATCACATTAATTAAATAAAATTTTTAACTTGTTCACTTTCATGATTTTACCCTTTTCTGATAATTATCTTTTAAGTATTTTGGAGGTTTTCAACTAAGACGCCCCATGGATTCACCTAATAGAGTCTGATAAACTTTGTCATCAGAGAAGTACACCTTCTGTTAGGTACAAACCTAGATGTATCCTTGCTTGGTTTCTAGAGGGGGATTTGAAGCAGCAATAGGATTGTGCTGATTCACTGTTTTTTGCATTTTAAATTTTCAGTCTGCTAATTTTGTTTTTGTTTTGAAAAAAATTCAATAAATTATTTCCCATTGACAAGTTCTGTGGTTTAATGATTTCTGAAGATAGATTGTATCAGTGGTTTAGAGAGCTCAATTCTTTATTGGGTGACAGATGATAAAAAAAAATTTTGTTGTTGCTGTTAATTTTTTTGTTTGTCTCTTTTTAACTCAAATCAATTAAAAATATCATGCCCATGGAGAAGCGATATTTGGACTTAAATACAAGACAAGTGGTTTAAACACAACAATATACACTTATTGTCTCTTACAGTTTATAAACAGATGTTAACTATGACTTGAAGAACTGGACAATAAATTGGTGAACACCAAAGTTTCACAGAGGTAGAAATTCTATGAAGCTACACGCACTCATAGAACTTGAGGAATCCCCCAAAAGGGCAAGGATTGTTACAAATATAGAAGAAGGGAGGAGGGATTAAGTGGAGAAACATAGATTTAGGAGAAGAGAGTGTTGCTAAGCTGAAGTTAGTGGCTGTATGTTTGAAACAGGGCTCGGCAGAGATGAGACTCAAACTCTGAGACTGACTACTAGTTTTCTGACCCTGGTGTTCCTTGGGGACATGACAATGCTGGTTTGGCTATTGTTAAAAAAATTGCAAAACGTATTCAACAGCTGATACCGGAACTAATTGCCATTTTCACAATGAAAAAATAAGTATTTCTGAGAGATGCTGACAGAAACCTGCAGCAGAGAACCAGCAGAATGAAACAACCTCTCCTTCCTTCAGCCTTTTAATCTCTTTCTAGGGAATCTTATTGCAGAACCTAGCACAGAACCTACTTATAAAGCTTAGTTTTTGCTGTTGTCCTAACAAAACATCATAAAAGAGGGCACAGGCAGGAAAAATGAACTTGTAGCTGAGAGACACTACATCAATAACTGGCACAGTTGTATTCATGAAAGTATTGAACATAGACCGAGATTGTGTCAGGTATAAGTTGTCTGAGCTGGAGATTGATCCCCTTCTTATATAGAACCCGCTGAAATCTCCCTTTGCCCTGTCCCATCCAAAGGGATTTCTTTTTATGAAAAATCCCCGATTTTCACCTTGTGAAATTGCCAAGGTGAAAATTTCATTGTCAAGGCACTGAAATTCTGTATTGACAAGGCACTCCACCTCATCTTGCAATACTGTTTTTAAAAATCTTTTTACTTACTGTAGAGATGGCATATGTATTTCAATGTACTTGGTTTTTCAGACAGAAGCCATAAATCCATTCAAGTGGCTTTTGCTTTCTCTCCTATTTCAGCTGTCTTCTGAACAAAGAAACACTTCTTTTACGCTTTCCACTTGTGTAAACTTGGGAAGATGGCCTAGCTCTATTTATACCCCATTTTAGCATATTGTACTGGAAATAATAGTTCTAACTTATAGCATTCTCAGGTGGATTAAATAAACCAATGTGAACATATTAAGAGAGTATCTGGCATAGAGTAAGCATGATATATTATTATCGTTATTGATTTTATTACTATAATAACTATTATTATCATCATGAATGGGAGTAATGTGAAACAAATTTAACAAAATTTATCCAACAAATTTATCCAAATAACCTATTTGCAAAATATACAAACACGAATTAATATAGCTAACATATGTAGGGAAAATAAAGTTGAAAAATTATATTGTGACAATTATAGAAAAGCAGTCAAGGTATTTATACCAAATAAAGCTTTGTAACTGAATTATCCATATAATTGTGTCAATTCTCCAATTTATTTTCTCAGTTTAGTCCTTATCTCAAGTAATAATTTCATTGACTCAATAATTTGATTTAATAATAAAATAAAAATATCACTAGGATTTAACATAGATAGCTGTCTTTACAATGCTTCAGAAAACCATTTAGGGTTCGGTGAACACAAAACACAATGCCATGTTATATTTAAATCTATATTTTAAAATATTCACATGAAAATCACTTTTCACAATTGGATTTTGAATTGAGTAGAGTACATCATTTATATCACACATGCATGTAATCATTCATTGACTTAATATGCATTATAGGAGAGTCATCAAGAAAAATAGTACATTGCTATTAGAACATGAAATCGCATAAAAGATGAATGGTAAGAAAATAACCATAATTGTATTGATTCTCCACACAGGAGGGATCTTGGCTCAAATAGGAAACTCTATAAGCACATTTCAAATGCATCATATTATTAACGAGTTATATGGCATATATTTTTAATTTAAAATGTTCAGTTATGAGAAACAAGCCATTTAAGAACACTGAAGTTCTTTAAAGTGCTTTTCAAATGTGAAGTTTCTATATATTATAAGACTGGATTGTTGAAAATCAATGCATTTACACATAGATAATGGAGTTTATAAAAATGCTGAAGATATCCGCATTTCAATCCCTACCCCTACTCCTACCCCAACACGCAGGCACATACTTGCAAATTAGTAAGCGTGTGCCTGGAGGAATGGAAGTAAGAGAAAGCTTTCCTTTCTCATTAAATTTGTCAGGTAACACTCAACCAGATACCTTTTATTTTTGAAAATGGTTTGGTCATTTTTATTATTTCTGTACTGGAGGATTCTAAGGTGAAGTATTGGAGTGGCCAGTAAAAGTAACTTACAATGAAACAAGATTAGGAATAAGAAAGGAAGAAGAAGGTCTGTAGTACTCCCATGAAGTATTCTTCAGCTTGTTCAGAGAGCCAGAATGATGACTTGCTTGAGAGAGAAAATATTAGTAAGATCCATGCCAGAATTCCAAAAAGGAATGCAATTCATATTCCCAGAATTTTATAATATGATAGAAGTCAGAGATAAGAAGATATGGAGCCCATTTTCTTATGATACAATTGAGAACTGTGAAGTTGAGATTTGCCTTAAAATCATCCAGCTAGTGTTAGCAAAAGAACTTAAACTCAGACATCCTCACACCAGAACAAGTATTCACTTTCCTCTTGAAAGCCAGAGAATATCTTATTGAGGACTGAAGATGTATATAATTTACACAGTGTACTGTGAGTATTAATGAGTAATTTCTCTCTCAGATATTGGTGATCCTACTTTATCTTGAAAAGAAGTAGCAGTGGCATCAGTGAGTCAGCTGGCTTTGGGCTATTTGTGTAGTATAGTGTGAGTATATATATACATATATATATATAAACTATATTATATCTAAAAACCACTATATAAAAAATATAAATAACTATGTGTAATTATTAATAGCTTTATGTAACTATAAAAGCAATATGAATATACACATCACACACATATATATGTGTAATGTGTGTATGTAGTTCTTTACCTTTTTAATGCCATTTTCTCTGGGGCACTTTCATTCCTCCTTACTTCAACTAATTCTTCAAAATAAACATCAATAAGTGTTTCTTTTTGGAAACCTTTTCTAAATGTCTCCTTTTTTCTCAGCCTCAATTAAAAGATCATGCCTTTCTTCTTTATGCTATCATAGATTCTTATGCATATATCTAACCTCTATTTTATGGCAATATATTACTTGTGAATTTTATTTTTGGCTTCTCGGTAAAATCAGAAGTATTCTGCACAAAGACTCAGTCTTGTTTACCACTGGGCCAAGAACAGAAATTGCTTAGAAATTAGAGGTACTTGCTTTTAAAAGTAGTGTTAGCAGCTATTGGCATAAATTCCAACATTTGAGTGGCTTTTCAGAAAGTGATTTATTAGTCATTTATGCAACATACAATTGATGGTGGGAGTTCTCTACTATTTATAGTCATTTAGGACCTGACTGACCAACAAAATATCTTGACTGTGTGTCCTAGAGTTGACATCTCACCTCCAGACAGCAAAAGACTATAGTGGGGACTATGTGGTAGTTTTTTTTATTGACAAGCCAGAATTGGCATTACATCTGCCAAGATTCCATTGGCCATAACAGTCACATGGCCATAACTAACTGTAAGAAAACTTGGAAAATAGACTCTAGCTAGGTATCCAAGGAGAGAAGAAAAACAAGTTTTGGTAAATATCTAGACAGGCTTTACCACAAAAGCATTTTGTAATTATTGATTGAATGAATGAATAAAAAAAGCACAAGTAACTGAATGAATATATGAGTAAATAATCAACATGGTCAAGATCCTTTGGAATTGCTGCCACTTCCTAGTTATTTCTTCAAACTTAAAGGCTTTGTGATACTTGAGTTGTACTATTCCCTGCAGTAAAGCTGGACATAGCAAAGCTTAGAACAGATAGAGCAAAAAGGACATCTCCCACTTTTTAAGTCTTATTTTATAAGATTTATTTATTTATTTATTTATTGCCTCTATGAAATTATACTTTAAGTTCTAGGGTACATGTGCACAATATGCAGGTTTGTTACATATATATACATGTGCCGTGTTGGCTTGCTACACCCATTAACTCGTCATTTACATTAAGCACAGTACTGGCACCAAAACAGAGATATAGACCAATGGAACATAACAGAGGCCTCGGAAATAACACCACACATCTACAAGCATCTGATCTTTGAAAAACCTGACAAAAACAAGAAATGGGGAAAGGATTCCCTATTTAATAAATGGTGCTGGGAAAACTAGCTAGCCATATGTAGAAAGCTGAAACTGGATCCCTTCCTTATACCTTATACAAAAATTAATTCAAGATGGACTAAAGACTTAAATGTTAGGCCTAAAACCATAAAAACCCTAGAAGAAAACCTAGGCAATACCATTCAGAACACAGGCATGGACAAAGATTTCATGTCTGAAACACCAGAAGCAATGGCAACAAAAGCCAAAATAGACAAATGGGATCTAATTAAACTAAAGAGCTTCTGCATAGCAAAAGAAACTACCATCAGAATGAATAAGCAACCTACAGAATGGAAAAATATTTTGCAATCTACCCATCTGACAAAGGGCTAATATCCAGAATCTACAAGGACTTAAACAAATTTACAAGAAAAATCAAACAACCCCATCAAAACATGGGCAAAGGATATGAACAGACACTTTTCAAAAGAAGACATTTATGTAGCCAACAGACACATGAAAAAATGCTCATCATCACTGGTCATCAGAGAAATGCAAATCAAAACCACAATGAGATACCATCTCACACCAGTTAGAATGGAGATCATTAAAAAGTCAGGAAACAATGGGCTCTGGAGAGGATGTGGAGAAATAGGAACACATTTACACTATTGATGGAAGTGTAAATTAGTTCAACCATTGTGGAAGACAGTGTGGTGATTCCTCAAGGATCTAAAACTATAAATAACATTTGACCCAGTGATCCCATTACTGGTTATATAGCCAAAGGAATATAAATCATGCTACTATAAAGACACATGCATACGTATGTTTATTGCAGCACTATTCACAATAGCAAAGACTTGGAACCAACCCAAATGTCCATGAATGATAGACTGGATTAAGAAAATGTGGCATGCCGGGCGCGGTGGCTCAAGCCTGTAATCCCAGCACTTTGGGAGGCCGAGACGGGCGGATCACGAGGTCAGGAGATCGAGACCATCCTGGCTAACACGGTGAAACCCCGTCTGTACTAAAAATACAAAAAACTAGCCGGGCGAGGTGGCGGGCGCCTGTAGTCCCAGCTACTCCGGAGGCTGAGGCAGGAGAATGGCGTAAACCCGGGAGGCGGAGCTTGCAGTGAGCTGAGATCTGGCCACTGCACTCCATCCCAGGCTACAGAGCAAGACTCCGTCTCAAAAAAAAAAAAAAAAAAAAAAGAAAATGTGGCATGTATACACCATGGAATACTATGCAGCCATAAAAAAGGATGAGTTCATGTCCTTTGTAGCTACATGAAGGAAGCTGTAAACCATAATTCTCAGCAAACTATCACAAGGACAGAAAACCAAATACTGCATGTTCTCACTCACAGGTGGGATTTGTACAATGAGAACACTTGGACACAGGGCAGGGAACACCACACACCGGGTCCTTTCATGAGGTAGGGGGCTGAGGGAGGGATAGCATTAGGAGAAGTACCTAATATAATAGTTTAAAACATAATATTTAAATGATACATTAAGCACTTCACATAAATCATCAGTTCTCAAAAAATGCTAAGTAAACATCACTATTTTTCAGATAAGAATATAGAATATATAGGGTATCAAGGTTGTTTTTCCCAGACTACCTCACTAAAATCAGGGGTCTATTTGAACCTAAAATCTGTCTGGTCTCATAACCAATGTGTTCCCCTTTAAGATACAATAGGATTACATCTTCTGTGGTCTAACATTCCCAAGAGTGCACCGACTAGCTTTCAGTGTTATATTCTAAATAATATTCATGAAGAAGCAAACTTGTTATCTGATTTTTTAAGCTGTTCTGAAAACCATCATGGATTATAAATTAAGCTATCCTGATAAGTGTTATAAAATATCAGAAAAGAAGCAAGATGATCACATCTTCACAATATGTTGTAGTGTATTTAGAAATTATAATAACATTTGACATTGATATTTTACAACGGAGTGTCAGTTTTAACAAGAGCTGGGGAAACAGATGTACTGTGATGTCTGTGTTTCTTTTGTAGTTCTACGCATTTTGGAGCTTTCTTTGGAAAAATAAAATATCAAAATCTTGATGTGTTACTTCCTTAATCCACTATCTTTTGCATCTGTCCCTATGGGAGATTAGAAAATAACACCTTGCCAGATACATGTGTCAATTTTCAGAGGAATTCTACATCTTCCTGCACACATGACTCTATTAACACTGGCAAGGGATGAAGTAGAACAAAGACAAATAAATAATTAAGACATTTCTATCTTGATGTGATGTCATAAATTGATTCTTACTTAGAATAAAGAAGATTTTGTAATGAAAGTAAAGATTATGTTCCATGAAGTATATGTTAAACAGTGATATATACACATGGAAGATGTATTAAATTAAAGGTGCAATAACATTAGATGGAATTTCTAAACTACCAATGCCTTATCATGCCAAGAATTGAAAATACTTTGAGCTTATTCAGGCATTTGGAGAAACTGGCCAATCACTGATCTTAAGTATTTGATATTAAAGCACTTTTCAAGACATAGCAGAGGATACAAGATCATGAATACTATATACTGTGTATCAGAAAACCTAAACTCATTTGAAAATATAACCACTCTTATAATCAACATTAGAAAAGAAT
Organism: Macaca mulatta; assembly: GCF_049350105.2. Classification (NCBI taxonomy): domain Eukaryota; kingdom Metazoa; phylum Chordata; class Mammalia; order Primates; family Cercopithecidae; genus Macaca; species Macaca mulatta. The sequence goes on from NC_133422.1 coordinate 36,317,193, forward strand.
TTATTATAAAACTTTATCATAGTTAAAACAGTTAGGAATAAACACTATGTAGAAATGTTATTTTGTAAATAACACAAAAATGGTTGAGATGGCTCCTCTCCTGCAGAGATGAATTGGGTTTAAGCCTACTAACTACAAAAACTGAGTAAGAAAAATTTCATGGAGAATGAGGACAGTAATTTGTTTATTCTATAATACTTAGCAAATACCTATGATGTAGAAAACATTTATTAGATATATTGATACAGTTATCCAAGTGATTGAGACATACTAATGAACACAAGTGAAACAAAATAATAAAAATAAAAGACAAGTGTAATGATCAAAGTTTATATTTTGTAGTTGGTGGAAGAGATAATTAAAGCAACTCTGACTCTTTGAAAATGTCCTTAAATGACTAAACGGTGAATGTCCAAGGCTTTCTGTAGAATTTTGTCAAATTCTCAGGAGCCTAGTTTTCTCAAGGTACTCACTTCTGTTTGACTTGTTACCTTGAGGGGTGGGGTAGGGGGAAAGAGAGATTGAGACAGAGAAGGGTTTGCTTACAAAAAGCGTGCAGAATCGTCGATTGACTAATATAATGAACAAATTCTATATATTTTTGCATTTCAACACAATATTAATTCTGGAAATTCCAGTTGCTTCTGAATATAGAAAACTCAAATTAAATATTTAAAAAATAAATTTACAGACAGGCATTATTTTATTGAAAAACAGATACTATAGTACTTGAGTACTTTCTGCCTTTTCCCTATATTATTCTTTAACAGAACCCTGGTTTAGATTTAGATGCAAAGTTAATATGCTTGGGAATAAATAATAACTGATAGTATTCGATTTTTACCAGTGATTGATCTAAGGATGGAAATCGGCTGTTTACTACACGGTAGCTAGAGCTAAAGCCTCCCTATTGCACAATAGGCGATACACTTCACAATCAAAGCCAATATCTAGGGGAGATGAAGCAAGTCTGTCACTCTTAGAAACTGAAGAAAACTCTAGTCTGTCTGCTTCCTGGTATCATAAAAAATAAAAAATATATTTCTATGGTTTGACCCGTTCATAGTCTGACTAAACGCATCACATCCTCATCTGTATGGCGGCAAGGAATTGTATTAAATCCAAGAGGCTCTAGTTTCCTTACAGGAAAGATGAAGCTAAAGCAACAGGTTAAATTAACTCATAGGAAGAATATAAAATAAAGCACTTAATTTAATTATTCATTTATGTGTACATCTTTACTCATTACAGAGAATAAAGCAAAGGATAAGACTTGTTTAACATATTTATTAAACAGAGAGAACACTCCAAATATTTGTGAATTATGACAAATTATTAACAATAAGTGAAATCAAAAATGTGGATTTTTTATAGAAATTATTTGCTTCTTTCTTTTAGGAAAGTGAAACAGTTTCTTTTCACATCCTCAAACATAAAAGCCTATTCTCTTCAGATTTATATAGATCAGTGGGCCTCAAATTTTGACTTCCATAATATCTTTACAATCTTAAAAGTTGTTGAAGGCCTCACATAGTTTTACTTGTGTTATATTTGTTATATAGTAATAAAAATAGAGATATTAAATTATTCATTTGTCATTTAAAACATCAACAATAATAAATGTATTGACTTAAATAACACATTGTATGATATTTTCCAAATTTTTAAAAAAGTGATTGTAAGCAACATCACTGTTTTGCATTTTTTGCAAGTATCTTTAGTTTCTGGCTTAATAAAGAAAAGCAGTTCTCTCATATCAGTTTCTACACTATGTTGAGATATGCTGTTTACGGAGTAGTATATAAATATAATCCATCCTCACACATATTTGTAATTGAAAAAGGCTGGTCTTTTCAGATAATTGTAAAAATTCTTCTTTGATACCCTACCAAAACTCAACAATTGGTAGTTTCTTAAAATTTAGTTACAACCTGAAATCTGAAATTGTCTGAACTTGCTGAAATTTGTTACATTCAAATGCATTATTCTGTATTACCCTTTGGTATTTTACCCACACATGAATGTGTAATATTACGCATTGGTCATTTGGAAACTATGTGCCAAAGTACTTACACATAATGTCTGAATTTTGACATATTCCCTTACAGTATGTTAGAATAACAGTAATCGACATCATCGTTCAACTCCTCAGAGGCTTCTTTAAGTCGAGAAGCTGTCAAGATCATGGACACAGATACAACTTTTCCAAAACTCTAAAGTTTACATAAAAGCTTGAATTTTATTGTTAGGAAAAAAATACTGCGAATTGTTTTTTCTTGAAATGGAAGACTCGCTTAGTTTATTTGAAAGGAAATTCTGCTAAATACCTAGACGTAAATAACCATAGTCTTTCTATCAGTTGTTGTTTCAAGTAAAAATAGTGTTTCATGAGAATACTAACTAGTTTGTCTTTCAATCCAAAGAAAAACCACAAGTGCTTTTCCTGAAGACAACCATTATACTTTGCAGGAAAAGTACATGCATTTCTTCCATTTCATCACACAGTATATGAAAATATTACACACATAAAAGTTGTGATTTAATAACATTGATTATATTTACATTTAATTAAGGACATTATTCAATAACACTCTTTCATTGTTTTTATTCGGTGTTTGTAGTATATCTTTTCCATGCTCCCTTCCTTCATGGTATAGAGTGAATAATTCAGTGACTACTAGTGCAGTTAAATGCCACTACCTTTATAATCAGTCATCAGGAGTTTTACCCTACCACTATTTTACACCATCGTTGGAAATAACAACAGAGCAAAGCAAAAGGGAAATGGCATTTTAGCATTAGTATGAATGTGCTTTGATCTCAGGAACCTGAATGGTCCCTAGGTCCATTCACAGGTTCACAAACTATCCTCAGAACATTCCTGATAGCAAATACATGTAATGGCATATAACAGATTTATTTGATCACTTGATAGATAGCCTTATTCATAGTAAACAACTTAAAATATTTGGTTTAATTGACATGAATTACAAATTAAATAATGGAACAATTACATTTTCTAAAGGGTGAATAAACTTCTTTGAGAAGAGAAAATAAAAAATTTGTTTCACATTATTTTGTTTTTTGATTCCAGATCAGCAATTTCTAGAACAAAAGTTGTTTCATGGTTAAAGGTTCAATTTACCTACTATTCAGCATACCAAACAACAAATTCCAAGTTTCAATTTCACTGCTATTACATATGTGCAATTGAGTGTCTTGAAACACAACATATATTCATTCTTTAGCTTCTTTCTTATAAGAAAACTGAACAATATAAAATATAATTCCCATAAAATGGAAGGTTTGTACCAATGAAGCTTACTTCTGCATGTAAGCAAAATTAGTTTACATAACTTTAAGTATTTCAAAAGAAAAACCTCAACATATGTTACAAATGTTGATATGCAAACTATAGATTTGTTTAAAGGCTTCTATATGCTTCTTTGAAGTTGAGAATTCTAACATGCACAGTATATTCTTCAGTATAATTGCAAATGATGGTTTACAATATGAATTTGATAATCAATTATAGACTCCAAATCCATAAGCCATATTATGTAATCAGTGGTCAAAAGATAAATACTTTGAAGAATATGCTTTATATTTCAGATTCTAATTAATGTAACATATTGATCCTAACTATATGCATGTACAAGAGCTTTTAAGGATTCACTTTTAAAAAGATGATTCTCTAAAATGATTTAGAGGAATATTTGCAAGTGAAATTTTTATTTATTTTTATCTACAATAAAACCAATTAAAGCAGTATTTCCTTTTAAATATTCATAAGTAATGCATCTCTGAGTAATAATGAGAAATAGAACAGATGACAGCCTGATTTTATGCAACTATGCAATTAAAATAATTTGCTCTGGCTGTTTTCATAGGATAGAAATCACATAACCTTACTTCTTTACAATTTCAATTAGACCTCTAATTAATTGATGCCAAATTCCTTTGCATCTTACGCAGAAATAATATGAATATAATAAAAAATGTATTTTACATGGAATTATAAAATACAAAAGTCAGTTCGATATACACACAATTCTAAGAAATAATAGGTAGTGGAAAAAATAGTACTCTAGCATATTACTCTTACCACCTTTCCTTTTCAATCTGTGTGTTTCTATACCCTGTGAAACAGTTTACATTTCCTGTTTCCCTAGGGGGTGAAGTTCAGAATTTTGTGACAGTGGATTGTGAGACACATTACAAATAATAAAGTTATTTTACCATTATGTTTATTTTGTCTCATAACCTCTGAAAATTTGATATCATTCGTCTTGTCAAATGTTGATCCAATTGCTACTATTATATCTATTTTTCCTACATTAATTATTGATTCACAAGTAGCAGAAAGAAAATGATGCTTTGTCTAAATTCTTCCATCTGAAAGCCAAATCACATGGAAATTTTATGTAAAACATATGACTTATTCATTATATTTTCATCATTTTTAGGAATGAGTAGTACAGTATATGAAAAAATAAAGAATCATTATGGTCAATGTGTTTGGATTAATGTTTATTGAACACCTACTTTATCTTCAATGCATTGGATACTGAAGAACAGATTGAAGCCACACCCAGCCTAGTGGAGAAGACAAGCTTTTATCAAATATTCACACAATTTAATATCAAGGTACACCCACAATATGTACTTCTGGCAGTACATGGTTTTATTAGAAACTGTAATTGGAGATTACTTTAGGAAGATACAATTAAACCAAAGCCAAAAGTATGGAAACAAGTTCATTGTCTAGTTAATTTTTAGCTAAAAGGAGTAGAAAACAGTTTTACACCCAGATGCAACGGCATGGGCAAACACACTTTGGCGGGAGAAAATAAAAGGTAGCCAGAGAGACTGCAGTGGAGAGGTAAGAGATGACAATTCATGGGGGAGGGAATATTGAAGGCAGACAAATGAAGTTTTTAGAACTTGGTGACAAATTAGATTTGGAATCCAATAAGGCTCCTAAGTTTCTGGCTTACACAATTATCCAAATTCACTGAGATAGGGGCTATTGGAAGACAATCAAGTTTTCTTTTCTGGTGTGAAGAGGAGAAAACGCAGGAAAATGAAGGTCAGCAATTTGTTTGTATACTTTAAGTTTCATTTGCCCTTAAAATATCGAAAAATACTACGAATTGGAATTAATATAAGTTTGGAATTCAATGAAGAGATTTTGGCTTCATAGGTAAATTTGTGTCATCTGTATAGATATAAATGTCGTAACTTTGGCCTTCAAGGATAAATAGTAACAGGGGAACAGGTCCTAAGACAAAGACTTGGGGAACTCCAGGAGACTGAGTCTGAAAAGGAGATAGGCAGCTTAAGAGTGAAGGAGCAGCTCCAGGAGAGTGTTGTGTTACAGAAGCCACTTCTTTGTGTTTTCAGAAGGAAGAGAAATCAGTAGTGTGAATTCCAGAGAGAGATGAATTAAATGAGGTTTAAAGACACGGCAGCCAGATAAAACATTTATGTGAGGGTTATTAAAAATGTGGTAGTGTGAAAGCCATTTCAGAGTGGTTTGATCAAGAGATGGAAGGTGATGCAACACAGAGAATAACCCTAGAAAGCTTGAATTAAGGGGTAGCTTAAAAGGAAGAGCTTTAATCCAAGAGATCATTAACGGTAACACATTTTTCAACAATGCAAGCAGTGCTGGTTAATTATTTGTGTCTACTTGGCCAGGTTAAGAGATGCCCAGAAAGCTGATCAAACATTATTTCTGTGTGTATTTATCGAGTTATTTCGAAAAAGATTAGTTTTTGAATTTCAGTAAACTAAATAAAAAAGATTGCCATCACCAGTGTGGACTGACATCATCCAGCCCCACCAAGGCCTAGCTAGAACAAAATGTCAGAGGGAGGGTGAATTCTCTGTCCTTGCGCTAAAACTTTCATCTTCTTTTGCTCTTGAACGTCAGAGCTCCTGGTTCTTGGGCCTTCAGACTCTGAGACTTCCACCAGAAAGCTCCTTGGTTCTCAGGACTTTGGACTTGACCTGAATCACACTATAGATTTCCTGTTTCTTCAGCTTGAAGATGTCATGTCAAGGGACTTCTTGGCTTACGTAACTGCAATATCCAATTGCCATAATAAATTTTCTCTTTTATATGTGTCTATATATATCCCATCCTATATATATCCAATGTCTCAGGAGAATTCTAATATATCAGCTTTTTTTTTTTTTTTTTTTTTTTTTTTTTGAGACGGAGTCTCGCTCTGTCGCCCAGGCTGGAGTGCAGTGGCGCAATCTCGGCTCACTGCAAGCTCCGCCTCCCGGGTTCACGCCATTCTCCTGTCTCAGCCTCCCGAGTAGCTGGGACTACAGGCGCCCACCCCTGCGCCCGGCTAATTTTTTCTATTTTTTTTTAGTAGAGACAGGGTTTCACCATGGTCTCGATCTCCTGACCTTGTGATCCGCCCACCTCGGCCTCCCAAAGTGCTGGGATTACAGGCGTGAGCCACCACGCCCGGCCTACATCAGCTTTATGTTCTAAGATTGGATAAAAATATAAATAGTTCTCAATGATTAGACAGCTAGCATACATTAACAATAATATATGGAAAAAACTAGATGATAAATGTTTAGGGTTCGGAAAATGAGATCAGGACTTCTGACTTGGCAGAGTATTTTGTTTTTTTATAATCACACAATTTTTATATAATATTTTGCCAGTATGATATACATTAAACCATTTGATTTAGCAACTTGCATTAAACAATTAAGGTAATAGCATTTGTATCACTTTTAATACAGATATAATATAATTATTATATCCTGCAAAAAATACTACTTCCAAGAATAACTTAGCATATTATGAAAGACTCAGAATATTGATCCATTGTTGAAACTGTAGTATGGTATGTAACTAGATTTTGTTTAGAATTTTGATTATTAATCATATATTTTAAAGTATTAGTCTTCCTACAGTATAGAAGTTTAGATGACTTTTGCATATCTGATACACATATTTATATAAAAGTACATCTATAGGCATACACAGTTTTATAATATCTGTTGGATAAATGTATCTTTATTATCTCTTTATTTGTCAGGTATGAGATAGGGGATAGACTACATTTTAATCATTTGTGCACATTATATTTTTAATAAGTTTTTTATATCAAGCATGTGACATTTTACTTTTCAAAAAGGTGACTATCACTTCACCTTTACTTAGATTTATCTCATTATTTTCTCCTTTGGAATTAAAATTTGAAATTTATTTTTCGACAAGAAAATCAACAGTGCACTCTGAATAATAAAATATACTAAAAGAAACAGAGATTTGAAAAGTGTACTGTAATTTATAACACAATGAGGCAAGGAAGGATGAATCTAGACAGGACACAAAACAAGGAGATAGGGAATGAGATTTCCTATTGGGACAAACTAATCTGGACTGACTGCCACACTGCATACGCTTCAACTGATCATTAAATTTGAAGATTAATTGCTTCAAATTACAGGAAACTCTAACTACACAGCAGAAAACAGTACCTGAAAGTTAAAAAACAAACAAACAAACAAAAACAGACAACATGTAGTTTGTGTAGAAAAATATCTGGCATTTGAAAAATCCAGTAGAAAAATGGGGTAGAGTTGGACCCTGAGAGGATAGTGATAAAGGCTGGGTGGACAGTTGCTGCTTCTCAGCAACCAAGATAGGTTTCAAGAATAAGACTCAAGTTTCTGGACACTGGGAAAAACTTATGAGGGCCTACAACCACTGAATAACATGAATTATTAATACGGAACATTGGCCCAGGTGTATAAGACAGGAATTTAGTACCATGGCTGGAACGAAATGGGTCCAATTTGGAGAAATTAACAGAGCTAAATGCATATCTGGATAATCAAAATTAAACTAAAGTTCTTATTTAAAGATAAAAACTTTTTAGAAGCCTAATGTGTTCTATTTGGTAGTCTCACTGGCCCAAAGTCCTTGTGACTTTTTCCTAGGAGGCCCATGTAAGGATTTTACAGCGAGATTGTAAAGATTTTACATGGGGCTTTCCTAGGAGGAGGTACAGGATATAAGGAATTGCGACAGCACAGACTGAGGAATGGAATGTTCCTAGTCATGTTTCTGAGGTTAAAACCTGCTTGACATTTCATACTTTTCGTTGTGGAAACCTTAGTATAATGGATGACTCCCATTTACACCGGATGGTGAAGATTAATGAAATGTTGTCTTGGAAACAGGAAGTCAGTGAATATCTTTTACAACTCTGTGCACACTTCATCTCCCCAACCTATAGAAATACTTAATAAAACCCTTTTGTTTATTGTATCGCAAAAACAAAAGTTACAATAAGCAAAATCAGGTATATATTATCTAAAGAGATACAAATGATATTCTAGTCTACCATTAATATAATGTATAAAAAGTGTAAGTTATAATTTAGTAATTTTCAGACATGTGATAAGAATAACTACCAAAAGTAGGGGTGTAACTCTTTTCTGCCAAGTTATGTGTGTTTGTGGTTATTTCTTAAAAACAAACAAACAAAAAAGAAAGTAATCCCTTTAAGTGCATAATTTACTAATAAGTTGTCATCTACGAAAAAAAGCTGTCCTCGGCCGGGCGTGGTGGCTCACGCGAGGTGGGCGGATCACAAGGTCAGGAGATCCAGACCATCCTGGCTAACATGGTGAAACCCGTCTGTACAAAAAATTAGCCGGGCATAGTGGTGGGCGCCTGTAGTCCCCGCTGCTCGGGAGGCTGAGGCAGGAGAATGATGTGAACCCGGGAGGTGGAGCTTGCAGTGAGTCGAGATCGCGCCACTGCGCTCCAGCCTGGACCACAGAGCGAGATTCCGTCAGAGAAGGAAGGAAGGGAGGAAGGGAGGAAAGGAGGGAGGGAAGGAGGGAAGGGAGGGACAGTTCTCACTAGAAAGTTTTCAATAAAACATAAATGTAGAATTGTTTGCATATACACATACCAGATCTCTCAGTTACGCTTTTTTTTTTTTTCTTGAAAATTCCAACTCAAAATATATACTAAGCAATATGGTTATGAATGGTCTTATTCATTAAAAATTTCAGAAAATGTATGTTTCCCTGTTTAATTCATCAAAGCCAAAGCTTTTTCCCCCTTTATATTCAAAGTTATGATGGGCTTTTATTTTCATTCTACCTGATTGACGATTGGTATAGGGGTACAACAAAGCAAAAAAAAAAAAAAAAAAATTGTTGAATCTTCATGCCATCTATAAGGATAGTCCAGTATGTGCCCTCTAAAACCTCACTGATGGGAACTATGTCATATAATTATTGTCTGGCTTAAGCTAGTCAACATCCAACCACTCATCTTGGAAGGAGGGAGCCAACATCCTCTGTAGCATCTAGCCTTCAAATGACAACAAAATCAGAGAGCAGTGCACAAGGAATAAGGTTAAGTACATGTTGCCTGCCATGCCAGTTTAATCTTTAAGCTGGGTCTGTAATTTTGCATTACTTATTTCTTCTTTCTTCCAAGGATCTTGTCTTCAACTAGATAAGTCACAAGATAATATGACTGACAAGGCCCCTGTGAAATAAAGTTACTCAATAATGACGGACAACTGCTACATTCTTATTTTGCCACCATTCTCTTATGTAAAAACTAAGGTTACTAAGCCGTCAAATTGCAATCATGAAAATTAAAATTGCTTTGAGGAGACAATTTGTTATCAGCCATCATATTTTTACACAGTGATTTGTATTAAGAGACAGAATATACCTCATTACTACTTTACAAAAAACACAGAAAAGTAAAAAATATTAAAAGCAATGCAGAAAAAAAATCCATATATCTAATTGCACATAAAAATTGCAAACATTTAATTGCACTATTAACTGAATCTCATTCTGTGTTCATCTTCTAAAAATTTTAATTTATTGGATACAAGAGATTGTGTCATTACCCATGAATGTCAAAACATTTCTCATTAATAAAAACATTTAGCTCCTTGACTTCATTGAGAATGGAATAATCTAGAAAATGATTCTTTCTGATTATTTCCATCACATTTTCTTCAAATTTTGAGGCTCAAATTTGAAAACTAGGGCTTGAGGAAAGCTGTAACAATAGTTTGCCTTAGTGGTATACTTCTCCTGACTTTCACTTTCTATATGTCACCAAAGAGGAAAGCCCCAATCATGTCTACTTGGTTTCCAGATCAGAGATAAGAATTAGGATTTAGTGCATTTTCGCAAAACAGTATTGTCTTAAATTGCTATTGCTCTTGTAATAAATGCTATTGCTCTTGTAATAAATGGACACAAACTTAGTAACTTGAAAGAAAGTAAATTTATTATTGTGCAGTTCTAGAGTTCAGAAGTCCAAAATGGGTATCTGGGGGTTAAATCTTAGCAACTGCATGGCTGAACTCTTTCTGAAGGCTTTAGGAGAAAATCTATATCCTTACCTTTTCCACTTTCTATAGCCTACCTGCATATGGCCACCTTCCTCCATCTTCAAAGCCAGCAAGGTAAAATCTTCAAATTTCTCTGTGATTCTTTTTCCACCATCACACCCCTTTCTCTGACTCTTTTAAGTATTCTTGTCATTATATTGGCCTAACAGAGATAATCCAGGATAATCTTCCTATCCCAAAATCTTTAACTTAATCACAGGTTACATATATAAAGGTTTGCTACATAAAGTAACACATTCACAAGTTCCAGAAAGTAGAATGTGGACATCTTGGGGGAGAAATTATTCTCCCTGCCATAAGTATTATATTCATTTGCCATTCAAAAATACAATTTTTTCTATTGTATTAAATAAAATCAATGGAGTAAAGAGGCTTATGAGCTCCAACACCTATTTAATGAAACCTCAGTAAAGTTTCTGATTATCACTTTTCCTGGAATACCTAGATCCTCTCTTTGCCTGAGTTCGTTCTTAGCACCCAACTGACACCTCCTTAGCATATTTCCATTAGCACTTCACAGCTGAATATATGTATATGTATATACACATATATACACATACATACTAGCTGTGTATGTGTGTGTATATGCAGCTGTGTTGTGTGTATATATACATACACATATATACATACAGATGTGTGTGTATATATATATGAAAACAAATGTTTTAGTCAATTTCAGATTTATTAACTATTTTTAGAAAAGAAAAAAAATTTCAAAAATGAAAATATGTTGTCCAATAAGCAAGCAACTTTCTCTCCTCATCACAATCTTATTCTGGTTTACATTTATTTTCTTTCAAACCATCAGAGATGCTGAATGCTAATAATAAATTTTCTGATAGAAGATATCTGGGAACATTAATTTAAAAATCAAACACAAGAATTAAATGCCAGATGAATGAGTTACTCCAGAATATTTGGTTGTGTCAGAAAGCATCAAGTATTATAATTGGCCTCTATCATTTCAATATTGTTATTTTTATTTATGTATGTATGTTTTTGCGACAGTATCTCATTCTGTCATCCAGGCTGAAGTGCAGTGGCATGATCACAGCTTACTGGAGCCTTGAAATCCAGATATTAAGTGATCTTTCTGTCCCAGCCTCCCAAGTAGCTAGGGCCACAGGTGCATGCCACCATACTTGGCTAATTTTATTTTATTCTTTTTATTTTTATTTTTGTAGAGATAGGGTCCTTACATACTGTCCAAGCTGGCATTGAACTCCTAGCTTCAGGCCATCCTTCCACGTTGACCTTCTAAATTGACAGTATTACTGTCATGAGCCACAACATCCAGCCCATTTTAATATTATTTATAAGCAAAAGTTATGTTATGGAACTTTGGAGTGCAAATAAATTTAAACAAAAAAGATCATAAAGGAAACATAAAGGTTTTAATAAAGGGAAAGTAAATAATTTCTGAACAAATATTGAGTCAAGCCTCTTTAGTTATTTTAACTAAGTTAGACCTGTGTGCCCAAAATCCAATTATTCAATGCAGCTTGGAATGTTAGAATTGTCCAACAAAAATTTGATATTAGAAATTTGATAATTTATGTAAAATTAAGAGAGAAAAATACTTTGGCATATTATCTGTGCACTACTATTTTATAGATACAGATGTATATGCTTTCTTCCTAAACTTAGATGCAAAATAGTGTGTTTTGCTTATTTTTTTTCCCTTTTAACCTGGTGTCGAGGCTTCAGTAAGTACAGACAAATAGGGTTTTGCTTTTCTCCCATGTCCATAAATTCCTAAACAATTTTTTTCATAAGAGACCTGGAAAAGAACCAAATGGCTGATCATGGCTGCCTAACAAGAGATGCGAGAGACTATAATGACACATTCAGGAATGATAAATAATGATAAGCTATTTGAACCAAAAATAAAATATATTGTTTGCTCATCATTTGGGGATACAAGCCTAGATATTAGATATTCTGAGGCTTGAAGAAGAAACATTTACTTTGCACATATTTACTATTCAGAATTTCATCCTATTCCATTTTTCCAAACCACACCTTGATGAACCTACTTTTTAAAAAACTAATCTTGTACTTCTTATGCTTTCTGATGTACAGTTTAACTTCTCACTAGCTTCTTGTTGTGCTCAAGAACATGTGTTCACTGCTTATTTTCTCTCTTCTTATTTTAGAGGTTGTCTCTTCAGCATCTGATTCAGAGCCTCAAAATTGTGACGTAGTTTTTCATCCTTTGACAGAACCCTCCTGTCATTTTCCTTGATGTTGTCTTGTATGTATCCTTTTATTTACTAATGTTAGTAGAAAAATGAAAAGAGAAAAAGAGAAGAAAAGGAGGAAAATGCCATTGATTCTAATACTTTATTGAATTATGAATATTCCTAAAATTTTTAATACATATATCTTTCTCCAATTTAGGAAAATGTTATACTCATACAGCCTTTAATATTGTTTTTGTTCCAGTTCTTCTAGCTTGTGCATCAGAAAATACCAGTGTAATTGTAAGTTTATTCTTATTCTGCCTTTCATATTTATTATTCTCTTCCATAGACATTTATTTTTTAATAATCTCCTTTAAGGTACTAATGAGCTTCATTTTTTTCCAGATTGAGTAATTTGCTTACAACATTAATTTTGTTAGAATATACTTTACAAGAGTTCAGACAATTTATTATGTTGGGGTTGCTAAATAATTTCTGTAAAATACCCAGAAGAAGGCATGGATGGTATGTAGTAGTTGTTGACTCCATAAACGATTGATGTACAAATACAAGTATTATTATTCTTTAATTCATTTTCATTTACAAAATCTGTGCTTCTCTTTTTTTGTTTCTCTGAGCTCTTTTTAGTAGATATTATTTTTTGCCTCTTACTAAATATACAAATAAACAATATTTTCAGTTGCATTATTTTTTAAATTATTCTTTTACTATTTATATACTAGATACATTTACTTTTCAATGGAAACTTCTTTCAAAATAGTGATTATTTTTTCTGTTTTGCAAAATAGGAAATGATTTTGTTCCACTGAAAATTTTAAAGTGAAAAAAATAACAAATCCAAGAATCATTTAAGAAATATGTTTCCATTTATTTGGATGATGATTATGAAATTATTTTACACCTTCTAATTTCAAATTCTATAAACACTTCTAGTAGTGTTTTAATGTGCAATGACCTATAAAATTTTAATCATAGTCATATAAAATAAGTGTGAATAAGCTTCAAATACATATTTACCAAAATAAAATTGGAAATCATAAATATGACACTCTTTATTTTGTTTACTTAAAAATTATTGATGAAAAAACATATTTACAGAGCATTGATTTGGAATTCTTACATATCAACCAATAATAAAATCTATTCAAATCCATTCAACTTATATTCTCAATAGGGGGTTTTTGACTGATCAAAATTTGCTATCATTTATTGCAAATAAATTTTTTAAAGGTTGGTTACTTCAAAATCAGCCTGACACTATTTTCTATTTTCTACTTCAAAAAGTTTTTCTATATATTATATAAACAATACGAAATATTTGAATAGGCCACAGGGAAACTGCCTTATTTCTTTATTCTTCATTATTAATCTCAGGAACTATAAATCACATAAATTTTTATAAAGAAATATCACCAAAGTGAATGAATTGGCTCCAAAATAAGGTATTTATGAAAGCATGTTGAGATGGCTCTTGCTTACGGCTCATTTTTAGAATACAAAAAATGATAGAATATTTACATTTTAACAACAACAGTGCTGTCATAACAACACAATTTTGACTGCAGTGAACATGTGTATGCAAAATACCCTGCATCAAAAACTAAATCCAAAGCAGTAACAAACAACTCAACTTTGAAGATATTTGCCTCAATTTAATTGTAATGTTTGACTAGATATATCTTTAACATATAAAAATGGGTTCTCCATAAGGGATTTTCTGACAGTAGCATGCATCTGGCATGATATATAGTTATGATTAAATTCGAAGTTTTGAATTGCAGTTAAGTATAAGAGAATATTTTAATCATCCTAAACTTTGAATTAAGAGCCTCCAATGAACCAGTAGTGTGCCTAGCTAAGGAACGTATGAAACTCAATTCTTAACAAAATCAATCATTTGCCCCGATGTCAATTGATTCCTGAATTGATAATATTTCTGTTAATAAAGTCAAAGTTTGTTTTTATAAATCTGAGGTGTTGTGTGAACATTTTTAGTATAACCTGGACTACTATGGAATAAAAAGAAAACATGAAACTGTACTTTGACATACTGACCCATTTACCATTGTAAAACTGTATTCATTGTTTTTAGTATAAATTATTTTCTGAATAATTATATTTTCTGATATCAGCAGAGCCTATACAGATTTCTTTTTATTATAATTTTAAGGATAAATCTTCAGTCCTTTATATTTCAAGCTATTTGTATATTTGAATACAAACTCTATATTTTGTAGCCAGTATATAGTTGGGTCATGTTTTCTTTCTAATATTCTAATCCATTCTACCAATGTAATGTCAATTAATTAATGTAATTTGTTTAATCCATTTATATTTAATGTCATTATTAATATAGTTGGGTTTATACCTACCATTTTATTTTTTCCGTATATTTAATGAACATTTTTCTTCTTTCTTATATTACTGTTTTCTTTTTTGTTAAGTAGTTATTTTCTTGTACGCCATTTTAATTCACTTTCTTATTTTATTATATTTTAATTATTTTCTTAGTATTTGTCATGGGGATTAGAACAATCACTTTAATTTGTAAGAAACTAGATTACATTAATAAACAATATTAATAACACACAAAACTTTTATCTATAAAGCTCCATTTCTCTTCCCTCACGTGATTTTGTCATAAAAAATATATCAGTTTACATCATGGGCTCATCAATGAAGATTTATAATTATTGAATTAAACATTGCATTTTTAGTTATGTAGGAGAAGAAAAAAGTTATAATCAAAATATATTTCTACTGCATTTTATATTAATCTATGTGTTGACCATTACTGGTGGTCTTTATTACTTTAGGTAAATTCAACTTCCTGTCTAATGTTCTTTTCTTTTATCCTGAAGAACAAAGTGGAATAATTAGCACTACATAATTTCAAGACCTACTATACGATTACAGTACTTAAGATAATGTGGTACTGACAAAAGAATGGGCACAAACATCAAAGGATCAGAATAAATAGTTCACAAATAAACTCATACAAACACAGTCAACTGATCTTTGGCAAAGAAGAAAAGGCAATTTAATAAAGGGTAGCCTTCTCAACAAACTGTGCTAAAACAATTGAATTGTATATGTTATAAAAGAAAGAATTCTATATAGAGATCATGCAACATATATAAAAATTATCTCAAAATTGATTTAAGGTTAAATTTAAATTGTAAAATTATAAATTTTCTAGAAAAATTTATGTGATTATAGTTTTGGGGATGAATTTATAGACAAAACACCAAAACCATGATACATATAAAAGTTAAAATATGGTAAAATTTGTAAAACCATATTTATATGTGTACATGTATATGTGTATATATATGCATATGTGTGTATCTATCTCTCTATATATATATTTCTGTGCAGAAGAAGATGAAAATATTTCTTGGACTGGTAGAAAATATTTGCCAAATATATATCCAATAAAAGACTTCATCTAAAAATATATAGAGAACACTTAAACCTGAATGATAAGAGATAAAAAACAACCAAATTGAAAAAGTAAGATTTCTAAACAGACACTTCATCAAACAAGATATAAAGATTGAAAATAAACCTATATATGAACAGAAACTCAACTTCACTTGCCATTAGGGAAATGTAAATTAAGACAACAATGAGATTTTACTTCATACCTACTAGAATGACTAAAGCTCTCATTCATTGCTGGTGAGAATATTTAAGCTACAGAAAGTTTGGAAGACACTTTGGCAGCTTCTTATCAAGATGAACATAGTTATACCAGACAATCCAACTATCATTCTCCTAGTTATTTATCCAAGTGATTTGCCACTCAAAGAAAAACATGCAGATTTTCATGTCAGCTTTATTCATAATTTCCAAAAATGATACAATTAAGGCGAATGGATAAATATATTGTGGATCATTCAAACAATGGAATGCTATTTAGCCATGTAAAATCATAGATGAGCTGTTAATAATACATATTGCTAAGTGAAATAAGTCAGTCTGAAAAGGCTATATACTGTATAATTCCATTTATACAATATTCTAGAAAAGGCAAACCTATAGAGAAATTAAACTTATTAATGCATACCAAGGTATGAGAGTGAAGTGAAGTTTAAATAGGTAAAGCACAGAATATTAATAGGGCTGGTAAAATTATTCAGTATAGTACTGCAATGATGGATATCTGACATGATGCATTTGTTAAAACCCATTAAAATTGTGGTCATTACATATGGCTACCCTATGTAATAAATTAATACTATGATCCTTATTGATAAACATCTGGTCAACCAAAAAAAAGCCTGTAGATTGAGTGAACAGGCATTTATGGAGGATTATATGCTAATTTTGTGTATCAATAAATGAGCAAGGAAAGAAAAGAGGCAAGGATGAGTGACCAATCAGTCATTTTTACGAAGGTTTTACAAAGCCTTTGCCAAATTGCCAGGTACTTCTGGAGTTAATAGGTTTTTATACTGAGCTGAGAAGACTAAGCATTTATAGCTCCTACCAACTCAAGAAATGACTTCAAATAAGATAGTCTCTGAAATTGAATTAGAGCCTGGAGGGACTGAAGATGGGATCTGAGTGCTGATCATTCTCCTCATCAAATAGCAAGTCCTTTTTTTTGGCAGAATCTCTGTGTCTACTACACTGATGCAATAAACTTTAATGTAGAGAAAGTTTAATTAAACATGCTTCTAGAAATTGGGCTTGAAATATTGCATTCCTTATATTCCTAATGTATACAACATCATCAATTTAATAAAATATTCTATATTTTCTCAGCAAAAGTAGTTTCTATTGGCACCAATTATTGTGGTGTCCAAAAAGACTGAAGGTTAGTTAGGACAGTGTAAAGAAAGGTACATTAAAGTTGGGGGATAAGAGAAAAATGAAATCAATTTTCTGCGGTGAATTATTTCTGTTCTGAATTTTAAATGCTTTTTAAAATTATTATTTTTAAAGGTAGGTTAGAGAGAAAAAGTTACTAAGTAAGAGAAATAGGGTTGCCAAGATAAAAATGCATAACAACAATTGGCAGAAACTATGCATACTGGTAGCGAAATATCTAATTAGGTACAGAGATCAAATTAGGGGCAACTCAACCCCTTGATAGAACACCAAGTGAAAATTGTCAAGAAATTAGCCAAGAAACACTGCGGAATTTATTCATGTTGAATCGTCAGATAATTTGTTAAGGAGTGCTTTAAATATGGTGATGAAGAGTTTTAAGTTGGCTGAATAATGTATATGCGGTTGCTTAAGTAGCATTGAGAATTAAGACGACACAGTATCTTCAGAGGTGTATGATTGGGTCTGATATTGGTGGAGTTTACATTTCATATTTTCAGGGAATAGGAAGTTATAAAAAGCATGATTGCTTACGGTATTTTGTTCATAAAATGTGACTGGGATAAATAAATTTTATCTTTATTTTGAATTAAATTGGAGTTGCTGAGCATACAAAACATTGTACATTTAAAAATTACAAAGAATTTACAAACTATCAGGGGAACCAAACATCTTAGAAAATGCAAAAATTGATGTTTCTTAAAAATGCATACATTTACTAATGAAAATAACATATTGGAGCTTTCTATACAGGATTTTACTCATTTTGCTGTTTCTGTTTCTGAAAGGTACAAATTTGTCTATGTTAACTTTGCAAATTAATGTAGCCAACATAAAAGAAAAAAAATCAATGCCACATATCGGCATGCATATATCATAGCTGAGCTTAAGAAATGATATCCTGTATTTGTGTAATTTTTACAGTTATTATTGTAATGCTGTATAATTTAAGCAGCCTTTCTAATAAGAAATATTTATTCTTTATTTAACCATTATTTACGTTTTGAAACCAACTAAAACAACAGTGCCCTTTTAAGATCTTGTAAACACATTAAACTTTATTATTTCGCCTCACTATCTAAAGAATATAAACTCAAGATTGTCATACAGTAATAACAGTTTCAATTGACAGAGTGTCTTTTACAAAAAATTATTTTAGTTTATTTCTCAAGGTTTTTTATTATTATTGATACTTAGTTGCTCCATATATTCAAGTGGGAAAATAGAATAAGGAAAAACTATTGTTTACTGAGTGATGTTTTGTTCCTTGTGCTGTGCTAAATCTTTCACAAAAATTATCCTATATAATCTTAACAATGTACCCTGTGAGTTCAGTATTTTTATCCTTTACGGAAAGGAAGAATGGTGTGTCACAGAAAACTTCTCTCGTGTATCACCACTTGCTCCTTTCTTCCTCCTTCTTCCATCCTTTTATGAGGGAGGAAAGTGTTTTTACATCCAAGAGGATGAGTAGACTTTCACGGATTCCAGATAAATGCATCTGAAAAAGAAAAACTATTAAATTAGATTCATTTCAGGATCATCATTGCTGGAAGACAATTCCCTGAGTCTCTTGCAAACAAGAGCAAAGCCTTTAAAAGTTTTGTTGTTGTTTGGGACTCTTTTCAAAGACATTTTATCATCAACAGCATTGTAGAGCGTATTACGAGAGCTTCTGTTACACCACATTCTCGATAATGCTGACGTTAGTTTTTAGTTTTGTGCTGCAATTTCTGATTGGAATGTAGAGATATGGTGCTGTAGTTTTAATATTAATTCCCACAATGATTAATTATTTTAACATGTTCCCATGTGCTTACTGTTAATTAGGCTCTCCTTTTTTATAATACACTTTTTACTTTTTGGACAATTTTTAAATTGCCTATATTTTTTAATTAAACAAATTTTGTCCACTTTATACAGTATAAAATCTTTTATTCAATAGATGCACAGTAAATATATTTTCCCACTCTTTGATTTGTCTTTTTACAATTTTAATAGTAGAATTTAATATGTAGAAGATCATAAAATATTAAAATCCATTTTATGAATCTTTGATATTTTAGTTTGTATTATTTTTGTTCTGGATTAAAAGAAAGAACTTCGACTCCCCCAATGTCATAAAGATATCCTCTTCTATTATCTTCTAGAAATGTATCGTTTTATCTTGCAACAAGCTCAACTTGTTGATATTTTATTTTTTAATGTATAATAATAATTGTTTAAATTACATTTGGTTTTGGTATTTGTATTTATTTTCACGAGAATGGTTAGATTATACTTTTCCTATTTGAAATATTCTCAGCAGATTTATATAAGAATGCCATATTCTCTTTACACATGTTGTGGTAAGTGTTTTCTATTTTTTCCTTATAATATGGATGAGTTTTTGCAACGTTATCATTATTTTATTTTGTATGGATGAAGAATTCAAAGTGAAGCGCAGCCACCTTAACCTGGAATTTTCTCTTTGTGAAGATTTTTGACATTTGATTTTGATTTCTTTTTTTTTCTTTTTTTTTTAAATCATACTTTAAGTTTTAGGGTACATGCGCACAACGTGCAGGTTTGTTACATATGTGTACATGTGTCATGTTGGTTTGCTGCACCCATTAACTTGTCATTTACATTAGGTATTTCTCCTAATGCTATCCCTCCCCCAGCCCTCCCCGCTATGACAGGCCCCAGTGTGTGATGTTCCCCACCCTGTGTCCAAGTGTTCTCATTGTTCAATTCCCACTTATGAGTGAAACATGCAGTGTTTGATTTTCTGTCCTTGTGATTTCTTAATAAATGTAACAATATTTACATATTCTTCTATAAAGTTTTACTTGTTCTGCTTTTCAAGAAAATCTCATTAAAACTACATTCTCAAAAATGTATTGACAATTCTTTTTATGTTATACTCTCCAATCTTTTTAAATACTACAGCATCTATAGC
Organism: Macaca mulatta; assembly: GCF_049350105.2. Taxonomy (NCBI): domain Eukaryota; kingdom Metazoa; phylum Chordata; class Mammalia; order Primates; family Cercopithecidae; genus Macaca; species Macaca mulatta. The sequence continues at coordinate 36,337,610 of NC_133422.1, forward strand.
AATGGCCCCTTTTTAATTGATTTGTCAATTGTTGCCTCTCCCATTTTTTCCTGGAAAGTATTAGCAGAGTTTTATTAATTTTGTTACTTTGTTGAACATTGTTATGTGCCACCCATATGCTTCTTCAGAAAGTTCAGACAATTCCCCCAGCTGCTGAGATTACTGCTGACGATGGTGCTCGTCTATCAGCCATCTTTGGCGATTGCCTTAGAAATGGAATACTAATTCTTCCAAGGGCGTCAGTCTTTCCAAAAAGAGTCTGATTCAATAAATGAACAATATAAAAGTATAAATTCCCAGTCTTTCAAGACATCTGGGGACAACTTTAAAGGCTATCCCAACTCCAGAGATTCTCATGTATTCATTCAGCTGAGGTCTTCATTGGGACATATGGGTCTATAGTCTGACTGCATGGTATCAAGGAGGTTAAAACATACATTTGACTATTAAAGAGATTATCAGTGTTGAAGACTCTTTGAGTATACATAATTTAACAGGAAAAAATATATTAACAAACTATATGAATAAATCATAGAAACATGAAAAAAACAATGGCATAAACTAAGTGAGGTAAAAATAACACAACGGCTGTGGTGGATGATAGAAGGAATTGAATGTTTCAGAAAAATAAACATGCTGAGTGGATTCTCTAAGGTCAGCAAAATAAGAATTGGCCTTAGGAGGGCTCAGATATAGCAATCATTTGCCAAAGCAAGAAGAAGTGTGCCAGTGAAGGGTCACCAGCATCACTGAGTTCCCAGTGCTTCAGTTCTGTAGGAAAGAGTTGATGGTAAGAGATGCTGTTAAAGATTCGGTCCCTTTAATAGTAATGGAGTAATTGTAATAGAGCAATTGTAATCATATTAGTAATAGTGATAGAGCCTCTACCCTATAGAGCAAACTTGTTCAACCTACAGCCCACACGCCACATGTTATCTGGGACAACTTTGAATGCTGCCCAACACAAGTTCCTGAACTTTCTTAAAGAGAAAGTTTACCATTTAAGTGCAAAAACCAAATGGACTTAATTATCTTAAGTGGCACAGTAGAGCTTTTGTAAGTCACTTGACTTCTTTTCTGTATTTTCCTTTATTTCTCAAACTAGATATTTTTTACTGGCCATTGTCCAGTTCACTTATCCCTTTTCTTATGTTTATAATATGCTTTCAAATTTAAATGCTAATTTATGAATTTTAATCTTGCATTTTTTCAGTTATAGAATTTTCATTTGATCCTGATTTTCTGGTCAGATCTCTATCTCTCCACTGGTTTTCTTCAATATTTTAATAATTGCTATCTTATTTTAATTTTTTTATTTTTAATTTTAATAGCTATTTTAATGTGTGTCTTAAAACTACATTATGTAGATGCCTCTAGGTATCTTTTTATTGCTTCCTTTTTTCTTATTGACTTTTAGTCATATGATTCTGTCGCTGGTGTGATTGGAATCATTCAATTTTGGCTTTGTTACATGAAAAAAATGTAAATTTGGGGGAATATTAGATTTCTCCTTTAATTTTGCTCCATTAGTCAGTTACAATACAGACATATTAGATTGATCCAATTGGGGCTAGATTTCAGAATTTGGAAAGGCTGTACTATTTCTAGTTTGCCCTAATTTTTGGACTCAGAACTTCCGTAGAGATACCATCTGAATCTTTGTATATTCACTAGAGCCCCACTCCTCAGGATGCCCCTCATTCTATGGCTTGATTTCCATGATTGTAAGATTGACAAAATTTTATCTTACTTTCAGAATTTTACTAGTTATTTCTATATTGCATCTCTGTCTCTGACTACATAAGTGATGGTTTAGGACTCAGCAAATATTTTTAAAACCAATCACATTATAATGTTTGTGCATTATTGTGGGGTCTTTTTTTCTCCCAGATTTGGCCTCTTAGGTCCTTCCTTAATCTGTAGCCTTGAATTGACTATTCTCCCTTTTTGTCTACTGATAAGCCTATAATGTTTAGGTTACTTCTTTCTGTCAGACCTCTACAGCCCACACTGTAAATGGAAAAGTACCTCTAAGTGGGGAAAATGCTAATGTAGGTGTCACTTCAGTGAATTCTTCTTATCTTTAGGATCTTTGTTGTTAAAACCACACAGCCTTTGGATATGTACAGTCCTGTTCCAGGTTTTGTTTTGTTTTGTTTTGTGGAAGAACTCCATCACAATAGGAAGAGATACCTCAAAAATCAAGCTCTTTTTGAAATGTGATCTTTCTTCATAGTTGGTTTATTGTCAGGAATATTTAATTTCTCACTCCCTTCTACTGTTAATTAGTGTAGTAAAAGCATTTCCCACCTTTTTTCAAAATAGTCATGTATCTTTCCCTAGTTTACCTCTTCATCACAATTCCTATTTACCGTAACATACTTGTGGAAAGGCTATATATCATATACATCCCGATGCCAACATACCTCTTGTCTCATACTTGGAATGAATGATTACTGGTATCACTGGAAGGAAGATGCTCTTTTTCATGGATCATATTAACCCCTGTGATATTCATTTTTTTTTACACTGTATTGTCAATGACAAGATGAAAGTGTCAACAGGTGTTTCAATTGTCCAGCCTAGTTATTCCCTTAGTATTACAGCAAACCCCTTTACGGTTTGTGCTACTTGCTTTACTCATAAAAACATTCAGTTCAACCCACCAAGTGTAAAGATCAAACAAAAGTGTACCTCTCAAGCTTTAGTATTTTCTGTTTTATGATTTCCTTAAAATTCTTGTTTTATGAAAGAAAAGTTTGTGTTATTTGCTGCATAAGGAGTTGAGTATTTTCATTTTTGGAAAATAATGTCAGTGAGCTTGAGATTTAAAATTATCTCCACAAGTAATTCATTTTTTCATGATCAAATTTGCATTTTAAAATATAGGAATATACATTTATGTATGAATATTTGCATCTTTACTGTTTAAACAGTTGACAGAAAGGTACTTTATAGAGAATAAGAAGAGTTTCTTCTCTTACACAGATGCCACATAATGAAGGTGTTAAGAAAAGTGAGAATACATTTATCTTCCTGTTCTTGGTAATTCTTCCCTAGGACATACTCCAGATACATGGATGGGTATTATTTCTTTTTAAGAAAGAAGGTAAACAACTGTCATTCCTGTTTCTTTGCTATATATTATAATTTTGATACAAAGAATTTCCAATTTGCGAGACTTCAGCAACTTCAGTACGGGCTTCAGACTTCTAAAGTGACATCCCATATAATGTTAGAATAGTTAATAATCATGTTAATTTCTTAATGTCCCCTATACTGTGTGTCATCAATAAATGCATAGGCAATTGGAATACATGTCTACAAAATGTCCGTCCAATCATTGTACATTTTTGCCATCAGATTAATCATTCTGAAATATCAGACTCCTATCTTGAATAAAATCTATATTCCTACCTTAGCTGTACCACTCCTCCACAATTTGGCTGCAGTTAATCCTTTAAAAATTATTCTCATACTTTATCTCAAATTCAGACTGACACATCTAATATTTATTCCTTAAATATCTTCATTCACTTGCTTCAAGTCTAATTTGTACCAGGAAGGTTTTCTTCTAAATCTATTTACATCTATTCCACTATCAAAATTTAGGTTTTCAGTTTTCCTAATGTTCTTTTCAAAATTGCAAAATTTAGTAATTTTTCGTACCATGTTATCCCAAAGTAGTTTAAATATGACAAAATTGAACAAATGTTTAGCAAACCAACCCTTCTCTTAATTAAATAATTTCTGATACATTTTATATCTAGGGGTTATGTAAATTTTCACTTGGGTTTATGACTTCTACCAAGAATTAGAGAAGAGAAATTACATCTCAATGTATTTCATTATGCCTATACAAATTACATACTAAGTAAATTTATTATAAAAATGAGATAAAAAAATTGTTTTTTTTTTTTTTTTTTTTTTTGCACTCTTTAAGTCTAAATTGAAGAAAGGACAAATCTATGTTTATATTTAACCCTTTAGAATAAAAGGTTTTATTATCAGTATGCATCTGTAGATGGTAAGCCATTAAACCAAAATAAAAATACGTAATAAAATTTAAAATCTGTGGATTGCTACATGCCATTCAATTATTTTTCTATAATTTTAGAAAAATATTCTGAAATTTTAGATACTTGTGAATTACAGTAAGTTGTTGGCATCTTTTCTCTTTGAGTAGTTGAATACCACCTGATCAATTGTATTTTTAGAAAGACTTGTTGCTTGCTTGGCAAAACAGACACGGGTTAAATTTTAATGCATTGACTAAAATGCTGTTATCTTATTTTCAATAAACATTGTTTACAGATTTCAAAGCTGGCTATGAAAGTCAACTTCTGATTCTTGTAAGAACTTTACTAACACCATTTATTATTGACAAATGTAAAAATTAGTAAGCTATACTTTGAAGAATTTAATATTTTTTCATAATCTACTTTCTTTTTAATTATCTATGGAGCAATTAAATACACCAAATACCTCTTAGAATGTCAATGATTGAATAATACCAATATATATTTCTTAATAATGAAATGATAACCTCGTGTATTTCATATCTGTTGTAGTAGGTCATGACAAAAAAATCAACAAAAATAAGTGATCTAAAAAATATTATCTGAAGTGAAATAAAATTTTGAGTATTTTGGTAGGAAAACTTGAAGTATCTAATTGCCTATTTCAACTTTTGTGAAAGTTCCTAGTTATTTATGAATATTTGAAGTTATTTTCTTCATTTCTTGTTAATTGCTTGTGACAGCCAAGAGTTAAAATATGGGTATTCTATTATATAACACAGGAGAACAGCTGCAACACAGTCTGCTTCTGCTGATGCTCTTGACAATGTGTCTCCTAATGCCCTAAAAACAGCTTCTCCCTGCATGGCTGTTACTTCACACTTTCTGGTTGGAACAATTGGACTACTGAAATATTCAAGTGTCACACTAGGGATAATCCATTTCCACCCATTGCAAAGAGGTAGCAAGACAAATTTGCAGTGAGAACAGTAAAACAAAACAAATTATTGACAGCCATAATTGTTCTGGCTTGTTAAGAACACGACCAAAAAGTTAAACTCTTTGCAGAAATTTGTATCAACTCTTTATATGGAAAGTTGTTCTATGAAGTTATTCGATATATTAAAAGAGAGAAAATATAGAAAAATTATACACACACATATGTAAAAGATCAAACATGGTAAAAGTAAATGTCGCTCTAATAAGTAATGTCCCTGCTAAAATTATGAACCTCACTGACAGAAAAGTCATCTGAAGACAGCTCGCTTATTCCTTGGGAACTTTCAGTTTACTCCTAAAATAGATTACAGTTTGTTTTTAGACAGGTTTCACATTACTTGAGCCAGAGATCTTTTCTCACTTTCCCAGGAGAAATCCTTCCACAGATAAATACCAAAATCAGTATTTGTAATGTGCCTGCTGTTAGGAACAACTAGTAGTATATGAAATAATTTATCTGGGGAAATGCCTGTAGCCACTATTTTTAGTCATTTAAACTTAGCCTAAACAAAACTAACTAACCTAGGAAAGTACACTGTCTAAAAAGTACGAGCTTTAAGACCCAAAGTGTCTATCCTCTTAAAAGGCCATGTAGTTCTACAAAAGTAAAACTACATAAAGGATTCTTGGACCTCCAATGAAAGTAAATAAAAAAAAGTCTTAAGGAAAATAAATATTTAAAATGTATCTGGTTTATTCACATCTTTCTATGTTTCCTATCACATCAGGCAATAGTAAAAATAATAAAAACATATCTGACTATATAGAATTCTTCTATATGAGTACTTTCACTCAAAATTAAGAAATGTGTTAAAATCTGCTACCAATGTATCTGATTGATATGCTTATATACGTGAGTCTTAGGAAAGAGAGAAAAGCTGCTCAATTACTTGGAACTCACATCTCAGTTCAAAAGAGAAAATAGAAAGTGCACAGCACGTAAGTAAATATTTTTTAAAATTGTAAACCAAAGAAATTAAATGAGGTCGGAAAGCTGTGAGCAAAAAGGTTAATTCTCAGCAGGGACCCTCAAAGGCACAAATGTGCAAGGGAGAGTACCAGAGTTTCAATGATACTTAAATATTTATTAATTTTTTTTATTTTTATAGAAAGTAACTGGAAAGTGATGTCAGAAAGTATCTACAACTAAGCAGTTTAGAATCTTGTAGAGAAACTTCACTGCACAAATAAAATGGCTAATCTTAAAAGATTATGTGTCTGAATTGTGAAGAGAGAAGAATTTGCTTACTCATGAGACAATGAATTGATGAGAGAAACCTGATACACATAACAAAATGATCTGACTTTGCCTAAATCTGACTCTCCCTTAGATTTGTGCTATTTTAATAAGAACTACATTGATTTCCAGATTACAAAATCTAGAAATCAGAAGTTATTCATTCTATCAAACAACGTAAAGGACTGACATATTTTTGAAGTGATGAAAATGACAGTAAAGAAATACACTATTACTTTTTTTGCTGGTGAAAATCTGTATAAGGTAGCCAATGATAAAATATTCCAAGTTTACTCTTTTTTAATAACTTTTTTTCATGTTAAGTTAGAAGTATTTTGTGGTTAAAAAATCGAAAAATAAGAGGGTAGCTTGAACAAACAACAAATTATAAAGTAGTTTCCACCTCTTAGGCAATTATTGCTAATGTTTATATCATTTCTTCTCTTCTTCATGTGAAGTTATTGAGCATCTGTATTATATTAATATTGCATATGTTGTTGAATATAAAATTTTCACAAATTTCTTTTCCATTTAACAATATATAATGCAAATTTCTCTATACATTTATTAATGAAAAAATATTTTTAGTGATGGCATATCTCAGTCCTCATTATTTTCCCTATGTTCCACACCCACACAAATATATGTGGCTATGAATATCAATGGACATGCAATTTTTATATATAATATTGGGTTTTTTTCCTTAAATCTATTTCTAGTAATAACATTAGCTCACAGGTTAAAGGACATTAATAATTGGTTGTCTGTGAAAATAATTGTGAAACATAAAAATATTTATTCACAATTTATACTCTTAGAAAACGCTGAAAATATTCAAGTCTTTTATCTTACTTAGCATAGATGAATTTATCAACGTTCTTTAATCGGATAAGCCAAAATTGGAATATACTTTGGCTACTAGTAAAGTTCACTATTGTGTCAATATATTTATTGGCCATCTATTCATTAATTAACTCAGTCTTATTTTACATTTTACTCTCTCTCTCTCTCTCTATATATATATATATAGTCTCTCAGATTCTAATCTGCTGCTGATCCATGATGTAGCCTGTTTCTGATGTGAGGAAACCATATATATGTAGCTTCTAAAAGCAGAAAACGATATTTCTAATTAATAAAGTGAGAAAGAAAATACAAATGTACACTCAGTTTTTAGATCAGAAGGCAGCCAGAAGATTTGGCAATGCTTTCCTTGTAGGAAAGTCACTGTCACTGATACATTGCTGCTCTTGCTGTTGTATATGTATGTGTGTATGTGAGAAGTATGAATGATTTTTATTTGATTAGAGACAAGAGCAGTTTCAAAATATACACAAGTGAAGAATTACTTGCAATTTATTTCACTTGCATTAATTATTGTGGGCATATGCCAACAAATTAGTTTTACTTCTCACTGATGAGGATTGTGGATGTTGAATGGAAGAATTGAAAAAATATTCTTACATAGCCTTTTTATCTGTTATATATTTGAAAAAAGAGACTTGATATTTTATGTTTAAACAGTTTGTTTAAACAAACTGACAGTAACACAAATAACACTTTTGAGCAATATGATGATCACAAAGATTTTTTTTAAATTAGCATAGTGTTTTAAAATAATTCTCTTAAAATATATTCAGATCACATGTGAAAAACAATGTTTATCATTGAAGATACTTGCTGCACTGTGACAAGCAAAATGAAAGAGAAGGACTCAGCTTTTAACGGAGCAGTTGGTAATAGACTCTGGTCTTTATTTGTCCTTGGTCAAGACCAGAATACTAACGATGTGAAAGATGGATCCTTTTGTACTTGAGTGTTTCTGAATGGCTGTTTAAGGAATTCTTCCATTGTAATCACTATTTCAGGAGCAAGAGATCTCCCTTTCTCTTGTATTGTTTGTATGTAAATGCATTTTCATTATTGAAGGATATTGGAGTCAATAATTTGTTATTTCTTGTTTTTTAATTTTTTTTATTATACTTTAAGTTCTAGGGTACTTGTGCACAACGTGCAGGTTTGTTCGATATGTATACATGTGCCGTGTTGGTGTGCTGCACCCATTAACTCGTCATTTACATTAAATACATCTCCTAATGCTATCCCTCTCCCCTCCCCCAATACCACGACAGGCCCTGGTGTGTGATGTTCCCCTTCCTGTGTCCAAGTGTTCTCATTGTTCAATTTCCACCTATAATTGGGTGATATCACCTCAGGTTAGGCGGGAAACCTGAAATACAGAAAAATATGAAGTGGGCGAGCATTTATGTTGGTCATATAAATTATTTGCACATAGCTTTAATGTTCTCTTTGAAATGCTATATTTCTTAGAAAATGAATCCATGAGGTTTGAGATGCATAACCTAATGTGACTATAGTTTTTCAACTCATTACAAACTCAATAATTATTATTAAATACCTATTGTTTCACAGCCCCGCAATATGTTAGGAAGATAATATAACATAGGTAATTTAACAATTGTGAATTAATTACTTGCAAAATGTAAGGCGCACTATAATCAATACTATGTATATGTGAGTTCCTTTAAGAACACCATTTAGGAGAGCATTACCCACCGACCTGACAAAATTGTTGTACATTTTCTATTTGATAAGAGAGAACCAACATCAGCTGTCACCCAATGGAAGTCTGCATTATAACTGAACAATACTGATATATTAGTCTCATCCAATCTTGCTAAAAAGATTAGTTAATTCTGAAAGTTATATGAACTGTTGGGGAAGTCCAATTCTGTAAGATTTAGAATTGCTAAAAATTTAATCCAAGAATTTCTGAAATTTATCTCTAATTTATTCCACAAATGTTCTTTTTCTCCTTAACCACTTTTACAAACCTCCTTATTAAAATTAAAAAGAAAAACATATACATATCAGCATTTTAAATAGCAGTGATATATTAGTATTATTTAAGACCTGTGAATGTACAGCAATGTATTCAGACTTCAATAGAATCAAGGCCCGTGCTTCCAGGCTCGAGGTCAGAGCACAAGACAATCTGACACAACATGTCTGCTCTACATCATCCTTCTTCATTTTCCTGATATTCTCCAATTTAACCAACCTAAAAAAATGATGGAATTGTCCAGAATAAAGGTAGCTGTGGAATTACTGAGTTACACAGTATTTAATTTAATGTTTAACATTAATAAGGAATGCTAGAATGATTTTTCATATAGCCTTCAGTAGCTTTCATTTCCAACTCCGGGAAAAATATCTCAATATTTTGTTATTGCGTGTTAGATTTACTGGAGATTTTGGTTACTGTATTATCAGAATTAAAAAGAAAATTCTTCCTATTCCTAGTGTTTGGAGTTTTTTTCTTTTTTTAGTTTGTGAATGAGAGTGGCCTTTTTTTTTTCAAATGCATTTTTGCATCTATCAAGATGACTACATGTTTATTTTTTCTTTTGCTAATAGGATAAAGTACATTGATTGATCCACAAATATTGTATTTTCACTATTATTCTGCTTTTCATATTTTCTCATTTGCGTGTACCTTTTTCTTTGACTTATGTGTTATTCAAAAATACGTTTATATTTATGATCGTGTATCCTTTCTCTGCATGGATTTGTCTCTATGATCTTATTCATGTTCCTCTTCATTCCTTGCCTTTCATATATATTTTCTCTCTTTTCTTGCTGTATTCATTTTTTTGTATGCATATATTTTATATTTACTTTTTTCCTCGAATCATTGAAAAGAAGAACACTGTAATTGTATTTTTAAGAGTACCTACTCTAGAAATTTTAAAATGTCTTTTTTTATATTTAAAGGTAACCACCATCTGTACTCTACTTTCAAAGAATACAAAGTGTTTTAACATTTTGATTCTCATAAGCTCCCTCCTGTATATTTAGTTCTTTGGTTTTCAGTTTAAAAATTATCGAAACTCAAAAAAGATTTTTTCTTCCATTCTCTGTCATTTTTTTGTTTAGCTTTATAGTTATCATCTTATTTGTTCATTCATTGCTTCTTACAGTACAAGCTTTCCAGTTGAATTTTCTTTTTCTTTTAATAATATTTGTGATTTCTATTAATGAGAGGAAATGTAGTAAACACAGTATTTGTTTGTTTAAAAATAATTCTTTTTTCCCTTTTTACAAATTCTACTGAGATAATGTTCCATCATATTTAAGATATGTACCCAATGTCTTCTAACATCCATTATTAGTTTTGAGAAACTGTGGTAGACAAACTGTACAGTGAGCTACAAATATCTTCACCTCCTAGTCTCCTTGTGCAATCTACAACTATTAAGTGTGGGCAAAATCCGTGACTTGCTTCTAATAGAATTTGATAAAAGTTGCCATATCCATATTGATGTTACATACTACTTTAATCTCAACATGGGAGCTGACTCTGGCTTTGAAAAAACAAACTGTGATGCTGCTATACATTGCTCTGTAGCAAAGGACTTAAGGCAGTCTTTGACTGATATGCAGTCAGATACTGAGGCCCTGAGTATGACAGCCTACATGGAACAGAATGCTGTCAACCATCCATATGAGCTCTGAAGCTCAGAAAACTGGAGATTCTTCCCCAGTTGTATTTTCAGATAAGTACACAGGCCTGGATATCACTTTCACTGAGGCCTTGAAAAGGACAAGGCTAAGTCGTATCTGGACTTCTGGCCCACAGAAACTATGTGATCATAAATGGACATTGTGTTTTGCTGCTAAGTTTGTGGTATTATTGTTGTGGTAACGATATAAGATACACACATTCATAATACCTGAAAGCAGAGTTTCGTGATAATTTTGTGGCAGTGGCTTTCTAATTAGGCAATATACTGAGGATGAAGGATATCGACGATATGGTATTGAAAGTCTGATTTGCCTTTTACAGGCTAGTATTATTAGAAATCTAGATTTGAGGGATGCAAAAGGAAGTGAAAAAGGTATTATTGAAAACTGGGAAAAGGAAATTCTGTTTATATGGTGACAGAAAAGTTAGGAAAGGTGCTGCCTATAGTTAAGTGGAAGATAGAAGAAATAAGAGAAAAATGTAGTTTATAGCCAAGGAGATGCTTAGGCAAATTGTTGAAGTTGCTGCTTGGTTTCTTCATGTTGTTTATAAATGTAGTAGAAAAGAGATAATCTGAGGAATTTGTTGTTAAACAAAAAGAAAGCGTGTCTTGATTCTTAACCTCTTCACTTGTGCCGCAGATCCAAAAATTTTTCGGGAAAGTAATATCAGCAAAGATTCTACCAACTTGGCTGAAAAAGACAGAAAAAGTACACAATGATAGGAGCCCATTTGATGCCCAAAATCCCATTATCAGGCAACAGGCTGTTAAAAAAAGGACTTAGCTGCACACATGTGATACATTTCATTAAATAGTGTATTAGTGAGCTCTCCTGCTGCTAATAAAGACATACCTAAGGCTGTGTAATTCATAAAGAAAAGAGGTTTAATTGACTCACAGTTCCACATGGCTCTGGAGACCTCACAAATTACGGTAGAAGGTGAAGGAAGAGCAAAGTCACATTTTACATGGCAGCAGGCAAAGAGAGTATGTGCAGAACTCCCCTCTATAAAACCATCAGAACTCATGAGACTTACTCACTATCTTGAGAACAGCACAGGAAAAAACCACACCCGTGATTAATTACCTCCCACTGGGTCCCTCCCATGATACGTGGGAATTACAGGCACTGTAATTTAAGATGTGATTTGTGTGAGGACACAGTCAAACCACATCATTCCACCCCAGCCCCTCTCAGATCTCATGTCTTCAAATTTCAAAACCAACTGTGACTTCCCAAGAGTTCCCCAGTCTTAACGCATTTCGGCATTAACTTGAAAGTACACAGTCCAAAGTCTCATCTGAGACAAGGCAACTCTCTTCCACCTATGAGCCTGTGAAATACAAAGCAAGTTAAGTACTTCCTGGATACAATGGGAGTACAGGCATTGGGTAAATTTTCCCATTCCAAATAGAAGAAATTGGCCAAAACAAAGGGGCTACAGATCCATGAAAGTTTGAAATCCCATACGGCAACCATTAAAACTTAAATTTCCAAAGTGATCTCCTTTGACTCCTTGTCTATCAGGCAAGTCTCCCTGATGCAAGAACTGGGCTCCCTTGGTTTTGGGTGGCTCCACCCCTGTGGCTTTGCAGAGTACAGTGAGGCGGAGGTGGGAGGGGGTCTCTGGAGAAATTCCAATCAACCTGCCCACTGAGGTGGAGCCTCAGGAAGTTCACTATGTTTGTAGCAGGGAGAAGCCTGACCCCTCCTCTTCTGTGTGGAACCTGGGATTCAGTCAGCCGGGTGGGAGACTCTCTAGCAGGACTCTGACCTAGGGAGAGTCCCTGGTTCCTCTTTTTCTTCCTTTTCACCCAATAAAACCCTGCTTCACTTACTCTTCAAACTGTCTGCGAGCCTAAATTTTCATAGTGTGAGATGGATAAGAAACCCATATCTAGTTGAACTGAGGAAAGTTTTTTAACATTTTTGATGTGCAACGTAGGGGCTCAAGGAGTGGCGAGTGAAATGGGGACTCAAAACCTCTCACTCTTGCTCCTAAGCTTTTCCATCCTCCGATTTCTAGGGGTGAGGAAACCATGCCCCCACCCCCCGTTGCTCTTGGGCCTTTTCAAGGCCTTTTCCTTCCTTTTTCTTGACCGATCAGTGAGCAGCAGCTCCTGGCTGCTCTCCCCTGCCTGTTGGGAATTGGACACATGGCCCAAGGTGTCCAGGATGGCTGACTGGTGTTTTCCCAGGGCGGAGTCTTTCCCTTCCTCGGTGAGGGGGTTGAACTCTATCGGACAGTAATTAACCCATGTATGCAGGAGGTTGCAAACTTTTTGTGTGTGAAAAATCAGATCTTGGTAATGACTTTGAGCAGTAGGATATAAATAACTCCCAAAACCTTAGCATTCCAATAATGGAACGCTAGGTATAAATGGATTAAGCTTAAACTTTTCTCCTTGCTGGAGGAACCAGCTGCATAAGAATAAGAGGTTCTTCTTCAGGCATTTTTAAACTGTTTCTTTTCTTTACCCTTTTCCACCCCATCAGCAATTAACCTTGGAAATCTTTTTTTTCCCCCTTTTAGAGTATGTTTTTACTAGGCCAGTCCCCGCCCCACCGCCCCACCCCACCAACTATGGCTGTTAGTACTCTCTGTAAAGTTTTGATTGTGAAAAAGGATCTTGTGGGGACTGGGTTTTCTTCTGCCTGTGTGTGTATTGTGTGTAATGTCTGTAAAAATAACTAATTAACTTGGCCTAAAGAAAAACAAGTGCTTGGATCAAGTATTTTTTTTTTAAGGGAAGACATAAGCTGCAGTAACTTTCAGTTTGTGACTTTAATCTTTGATAAATAAAACAACCTTAAAGATTATTGGTAAAATGCAGGTGTCGTTAAAATGTAAATAGGTGAACTAAACTATGCAGGTAAGATGCAAAGTTTGCTAAGTGTTTTGAGATTACTAACTGCTTTTTGGGTTTTGAGAACTCTTTGGCTTGCTAGCTTCACAACTAGTAAGGCCTGGGGAAATAATGAAACTAACCATGCCCTTTACTAATAAGGCAAATCTTGGCTGCAGTGAGCACACAATTAGAGCAACTTACCAAGTTTTACCTTAAAGTTAAAAATCGCTAGGGGTTAATTGAAACTACTGGAAATAGATTTATATGCAAGGTGTGTAAAAACAGTAAAATGTGTTTTTTAGTAAAAGGTTATAAGGAGGCATAGAAATGTAAACTTTTGCCTAGGGTTAAAAGACTGTTTTGAGTTAGATAGGGAAAGCTGAAGGTTCAAAGAGGTGGAGGAAGTATTGTGGAAATTTATCTCGTAGAAGAGGTTCTCTGTGTGAACATACTGACTAAATTAAAAAAAAAAAAAAGAAAGGTATTAGGTGGTTTTTCTGTAAATTGAGCGTTGCAATAAAAGCTTAACAAGGTTTTCCTAAGGTGCTAATCTGCTCTTTGGCAAAATTTGTAAAGGGTTATAAAAGGCTTTGCTTCTTTAGAATTTCTGAGTCATCATTTTGGCAAAATAAATAACTTATGGTATTCTGGAATTCTGTTTTATAATATCAAGTCTTTTTTAAACTTAACATATTTAGTAGCCTTTCCAAAATCAAACTTAAGTTTCAAAATTGTTTTCTCTGGCACTTGACTTTTCAGATAGTCCAGAAGGACTTGGAATGTCCAGAAAAAGGAAGTAAACAGGATTATTTGACATGTTTTGGTATATGGAATTGCAGGAATGACGCTCAGTCTTCTTTAGGTTATATTTTTGTGAATAATGCTAATACATGTTCCAAAAAAGTATGGGATTTTCTAAAATTCAAATGTCTGAGTGTATGCTATCATTCATAATGAAGATTCGTATGTTGTTATTGTAAACTTAAGAAACAGTTGTGTTTCTAACTGTAACTACCCTGGACACTTCACTATTCATAGATAATTATTGTCTTGTTTAATTCTTTTCAAAAGATGGTTTATAATAAGCTGTAGGACACTGATAGGTTCTCTTAAATACAATTTCTGATTGTATTTGAGGCAATCAGGTTTCTGTTAACTTTAGAGATTGTAACATTGGAATAAAGAAAAATGTACAGGACTCATGAAAAGATGAAATAGTCACAAATATGAAGCAAAACAAGAGTTATCTAACTGGACTGAACTCAGAAAGCTGAAGCAACCTTTTTGACTTTTACTTAGAATATTGCTGATCCTTGTTTGTTGTACAGAGTCAAGGAAATTGATTTTGAACTATTTATAGCCTTTAATAATTAAGTAAGGTATACATCCTGTGATCAAAATTTGGAGCATGTTTGTTTCTCTCTGCCTGGTTCTTCTAGAATTTAGAAACTATCTGTGGGTATTCTTAACTTATGGCAGTACAGTTGCTTGCATCAGTGAAATAAGAATCCATTTTTCTTTTGCAACAGGACACAATTGGAGAAAGTGGTTATTTTACCAAGTCTTTGACTGGTAGGGTATGCTTCTCTTTAAGGAGTCAGTCTCAACTTGCAGAACCAATAAAAGCCCAGTGGGGAAACTGACCTCATACTCCTGTCTACACAGTACCTTTATAAAGTTCCTGACCTGTGGTCAGTAAAGAATGTCACTTTCTAACAGGCCTAGGAGCTCCAAGTTTATCATGGAAACTTAAGGGGAGAGGATCACCCAACTCACAGGTATTTGAGGATACAAACCCCTGGCTAGACTGTGCTTTAAAAGGTGTTATCTGGGATTCCTTTAAAAGATTCTATCTGTGATTGGGTGCAACCACCAAGCACACAAAGTGTGGAGTGCACTTCCATCAAAGTAAATACAAAAGGCCTGTATAGAAATAATTATTTTTGCTGTACTTCATGAAAATCATCGGACAAATTATAAGACTA
Source organism: Macaca mulatta (assembly GCF_049350105.2). Taxonomy (NCBI): domain Eukaryota; kingdom Metazoa; phylum Chordata; class Mammalia; order Primates; family Cercopithecidae; genus Macaca; species Macaca mulatta. Next base: position 36,353,247 of record NC_133422.1, read on the forward strand.
AAGTCTGTTTTGCAAACCACTTAGACCTATGATGATTTGTTTTTTTAACAAAAATGAGGTTAGAGAGAGAGAAGTTATGTTTCAAAACTTATCATACATTTGTCATTAAATTCTTAACTCATTAGATGTTTTTAAATTTTTGCCTACATTTTAGACTAACTCTGCTTGTCCCTGTGAAAACCCGCAAACTCCAGCTGCAGATCAAAAAGAACAAGAGGGATGAGTAATGTAAAAGTCTGGATCAATATTCTAGTTCTGAGCAATTATCCTGCAAATCCTGCCAGGTGATGGAATAAATAGAGTGCCCATCACCAGAGGTTTCCTTTTTGGGAAAGTAAAACCAAAGGAACTAACCAAGCCATCCACCATGCACCCAAATCCTAGTAAGTTTAACTATAGCTACCAGTTATCTGGATGTGTCATAAGACATCCTTTCCTCTCCCTTGTTGAAGGAGGACTCAGTTCCACAGTTTTACCTTAGCATTCAGTTTATGATAAGGAGTCCACACACCCCACTGAGACACATTTTTGTCCCAAACTCAATTTCAAGCTTTGGGTCAAAGCCCTAGGAAGGAAAGTTGGATCTGAGGGGTCCAAAAGAAGACAATAATGGAAGTTAAAAGGCACAGCGCAGGTGACTATGGCTGATTCCTGCCAATTAAGCCACCCCAAGCTTCCTGTTTCATGGATAAATGCCACGTTAATATCCATGGCATAAACGACCTCTAGAGATCTGAAAGGCTACTGACAATAAGGCAGATAGAGGCATAGGTGAGAGCTGATGATAATTCCTATTCTCTGGGCCCTCCCTGCTTCATAAATGCAAGCCACTTTGGCACTCATGGTGGGACCTGCCAAGGTCATTGGGACTTGGGGATGCAAAGATGGAAGAGAGAAAGAGGATGCTCTGCCCTCACTCCCTCATGTACTGTGGGTATATGCTAGGAAGAGAAGGAGACCAGGGATGCCTGCTTCCCTCTTTCTAGTTGGGTAGCCATTCATTTTTAGTCTCTACCCCTTTCAAATGCAACCTGAAGCCCTGGGACTCAAAAAATAAATCTTTTTTTTTTTCTCTCTCTCTCTTCCTCTGTGCTCTCTTCACTGATAGGTAATTGTGTCTTCATACTATTAGACACTCCCCTCAAATGTATCCTCCAAACTGGAAAGAATTACTTTCTCAATCATTAAACTGGTTGGCTTAGGATCAGGGGACGGGAACTCAGAAGCCCAACATGTTAGCAATAGGATAAAGTGTTTTTGCCAGTCAAACTTTAGGCCTCCCTCTCCCTGTGCAAACTGGCAAAAGGTTTTGGGATTTTTGAGCTGTTCTTACCCCTCCCTTTGTTTCATTTTGCTACATGTGTTCTAATAACCTGATTTGTCTGTGCTTGCCTTCAGGCCATCAAACTCCAAACAGTCACACAACCAGAGCTTCTGACAATGGTGCCTTCTGCTGGGAACCCTTAGATAGGCCTCTGAGAGAGCTCTAACTGCCATTTCCCTCAAAACAGCACCCCACATCAGCAGGAAGCAGTTAAAATTGGTCTTCATTCTTATCCTTAATGTAATGGCAGTTAGATATACTTCATTAGAATGGGTAATGAAACAGCCAGGTGCGAGGGGATACCTGGAGACACTCCAATCAGCCTGCCCACTGAGGTGGAGCCTCTAGAAGTTCATGACGTATGCAGCAGGGAAGAGCCTGGCCCCTCCTCTTCCTGTGTGGAACCTGGGATTCAGACTGTTGGGCAGGAAGTGCTCTAGTAGACACTCTAGCCTAGCAAGAGTCCTTGTTTCCCCATTTCCTTTCTTTTTGTCCAATAAAACCCTGCTTCAATCACCCTTCAAACCTTCTGTGAGCCTAAATTTCTGTGGCTGTAGGATGGACAAAGACCCCGTTTTAGACGAACTAAAAAAGTTCTGCACAACAGCTCCCCGCCTGGCTGATTTCATGGACTGTTGTTGATTGTCTGTGGCTTTTCCGGGAACACAGAGAAAGCTGTCAGTGGATCTACCATTCCGGGTTCTGGAGGACAGTGGTCCTCTTCTCACAGCTCCACTAGGCCGTGGCCCCAGTGGGAACCCTGTGTGGGAACTCCAACCCCACCTCTGCCTTTCACACTACCCTAGCAGAGGTACTCCATGAGGGCCTCCCCTCTGTAGCAAACTTCTGCCTGAACATCTAGGCATTTCTATACATCCTCTGAAATCTAGGCAGAGGTTTCCAAACTTCAGTTATTGATTTCTGTGCACTCATACTCCCCACACCAAGTGTAAGTTGCCAACAGTTGGGGCTTGCACACTCTGAAGCAATGGCCTGAACTGTATGTTGACTCCTTTTAGCCACAGCTACAGCTGAAACAGCTGGGATGCAGGGCACTGCACCATGTTCAGTGACTGAGTAGAGCAGGGAGGCCCTGGGCCCAGCTTATGAAACTTTTTCCCTCCTAGGCCTCCAAATTTGTAATGGGAGGGGTGGCTGAAGATCTCTGACATGCCCTGGAGACATTTTTTCCATTGTCTTGGTGATTAACATTGGAATCCTCCTTACTTATGCAAATTTATGCAGTCTGCTTGATTTTTCTCCCCAGAAAATGGGTTATTCTTTTATACTGCGTTGTCAGGCTGCAAATTTTCCAAACTTTCATTCTCTCACCTATTGAATGCGTTGCCACTTAGAAATTTCTTCCACCAGATATCCCAAATAATCTCTCTCATGTTCAAAGTTCCACAGGTCTCTAGGGCAGGGATAAAATACCACCCGTCTCTTTGTTAAAACCTAGCAAGAGTCACCTTTATTTCAGTTTCCAACAATTTCCTCATTTCCATCTGAGACCACCTCAACCTGGACTTCATTGTCCATATCACTATCGACATTTTGGTCAAAGCCATTCAACAGGTATCTAGGAAGTTCTAAGCTTCCCCACATCTTCCCCTTCTGAGCCCGTGAAGTCTCTAGGAAGTTCCAAACTTTCTCTCATTTTCTTATCTTCTTCTGAGACATCCAAAATGTTCCAGCCTCTGCCTGTCATCCACTTCCAAAGTCACTTCCACATTTTTTGGTATCTTTAGAGCAGCACCCCACTCTACCGGCACCAATTTATTGTATTAGTTTGTTCTCACATTGCTAATACAGATATACCCAAAACTGGGTAATTTATAGAGGAAAGAGGTTGAATTGATTCACAGTTCCACATAAGGGAGGCCTCACAATCACGGTGGAAACTGAAAGAAAAGCAAAGTTACATCTTATATGATGGAAGGCTAATAGTGTGTGCAAGGGAGCTTCCCTTTGTAAAACCATCAGATCTCATGAGACTTATTCACTATCAGAAGAACAGCCTGGGGAAAAAAATGTCCTCATGATTCAGTTACCTCCAGCTGAGTCTCTCCCACAACATGGGGAATTATGGGAGCTACAATTCAATATAAGATTTGGGTGAGCACACAGCCAAACCATATCAAATAGAAAGGATGTCCTCGAGGACAGAAAACAGGGTAAAGAAGCAGAGCTGAAAGGTAATGAGAACTACTGCTAGGCTTTAAAACCTAATCAAGGAATTTCCAGTGTTCCGCAAGCTAACAACTGCTCTAGACCAGTGGATAGCTTTTTATCTCCAAATTTCCCCTTATTTAAATCATAATTTTAATAGCTACCATCCTTCATCTATTCTACTATTGTATGACGGAGTGTGTGTGGTGGTGGTGGTATAGCTTAATGGTGGGCTGCAGCAAATGTAAACTAAGATGGGCCACAATTACGCCCACTTCCTTACATAAGATTCTTCTCTTGAGTGTGGGCAAGATCTATGGCTTGTTACTAACCAGTGTAATACTGATCTTTTTAGTTTAGTTTTGTTTTGTTTTTCCAAATCATAGTTTCTCACTTAAGTTGAGTCACTTCTGTTGCTAAATCTAACTAATGGTTTCTAGTTTAAATTTTTTTGGAGAATTATTGTTTATTTTACAATCTACATGAGTATTTTTGAAGTATTATGATTATTACTTGCCTATTCAGCCTAATGTTTTGTATTGCCAAATGCATTAAATATAATTATTTCAATTCTTGACTTCTAATGTCTTGTTATAGCACTAATGGTTCGTCTGTTTATTGTCTATTCTTGTTCTTGTTTATGTTGCCTTATTGCTTTATATTTGTGAGCTCCAACCTCTTGGAAAGTTATGTGTAGGTTTTATTGAGGCCTAAGTTGTAATTGTGTTCCTACACAGGAGATGTGTGATTGCTGCTGGCAGATGCTTGCAGACAATATAATTCCCATTACTACATTGCAATATATTCATAATTTAAAAATGTAATGACAAGCAAGGGGCATGTATTAGGGCTGAAAACTTGCCCAGAGGCTTGCTTGTGTTTACTAAATCTCTTGGGAGACTTTCCTGTCCATTTAGCAATTTTTTCCAAGCAGTATTTTTTCCTGGAAATTTCCTCAGCAGTGGGCAAGATTATTTATAATTTATACTCAAATTAATGCTCTGGACCATAGGATACCAACTTCTTGCGGGAGGAAGAGAAAAGCTGGAGTCTTGTAACATAGGTAGATGGACCTGCACCAGTTTTCCCTGAGGCCATGAAAAAGAAACTCGAATTTATTCAGTTTATCAAATGCCTTCAAGGTAAATGCAAGTCTCTGTCTATGCTTCTATCTCTGGGTTTTATTTTCACTTGATGTCTGGCCTCAGAGTATTAATATAAATGTTTAAATAAGTGTCTCAAAACATTTAAGCAACTGTTTTACATGTTTTCAGAGATAGGTTGATCAGGATACCTAATCAAATACTCTCTTAGAATCAGAATTTCTTAAAGTTTTATAATCAGCTTTCAAACTTCACATCCTTCATAACTTAAGTTCCAGTTTCTTTCAAACTTAAAAAAAAAATTATAGTACCTAAAAGTTTAAAACAGTGTTATAGACTGAATTGTGTCTCCTAAAGTTTATAACATTGAATGTCACTCTATTTTGAGATAGATAATAACGTTGAATAAGATCACAAAAGTGGGACTTATGATATCCATCATAGCATTAGTGTATGTTACAGGCTACATATTTGTGTCTCCCCAAAATTTGTGTGTAAAAATCTTAATGTTAACACTACATGAGAAGGTCTGAGGAGATGAAGCCTTTGGGAAAAGATTAAATCATAAGTATAGAGCCCTATGAAAGGGATTAATGCCCCTAAAAAACAGATCTGATACAGCTCTCTTCCTTTTTCACCATGGGAGGACACAGCCAGAGTTTGGCAGTCTGCAACTTAGAAGTCTATTGCCATAATCTGACTATATTGGCACCCTGATCTTAAATGTCCAGCCTTCAGAACTGTGAGAAATAAACATTGGTTATTTATATGCCACCTAGTCTATAGTACTTTGTCATAGAAGCCCAAGTTGAATAAGATAGTGTTCTTACGAGAAGAGAGACTAGAGAGCTTGTTCTTCTTTCTCTTGCTACTAAGACACAGTGAGAATATATCCTTCTACAAGCCAGTGAAAGAACCCTTACCTGAAACAGAATCAGCTGGCACCTCAGTCTTAAGACTTTCCAGCCTCCAAAACCGTAAGAAATAAATTCCTCTTGTTTAGGCCACCCAGTCTATAATGTTTTATTATGAGAACTGGAACAGACTAATACAGATTTTAGTACCAAGAAATGGATTGCTGCTGTAACAAATATCTAAACATGTAGAAGTTACTTTGGATCTGGACTGAAGCTAGAAAGGTTTTGAGGTGCAATTTTGAAATGTGAATGTTAAGGATAATTCTGATGAAAGCTTAGATATAAATGAGGAACATGGTTTTGGGAACTGGAGGAAAGTCAATCCTTGTTATAGAGCAGCAAATAACTTGGCTGAACAATGGTCTAATGCACTGTAATTTTAAAGTAAACTAAATATGGTAGGAGAAGAACTCTGCACTTCTATATTTGAGTCCTTGTGGGTAAATCATACCCTAACTTAATAGGTAGACAAGATTGAAAATCTAACTTAGGAGTGTGTGTCTGTAACAATAGCTGAGTCTTGGCTAATCCCAGCAGTCATACTTCAACCACTCATACACTGCTGAGTGTTCAAACTGTGTTCACATAAGACAAATGTCAACCTGTAACCAACCCAGGTGTTTCTGTACCTCACTTCCGATTTATGTACGTCACTTTACATTTTTCTCTATAAATTTATTCTGACCATGAGGTGCCCCTGGAGTCTCTCTAAATCTGCTGTGCTTCTGGGGGCTGCCTGATTCAGAAATCATTCATTGCTCAATTAAACTCTTTTAAATTTAATTTGGGTGAAGTTTTTCTTTTAACAGATGGTGTCAGGAGTGTGATCTGAAGCAGAGCTCCTAACAACCCCCACGAGCACTGAGTGAACAAGCAAGTGACCTGCAAGATAATACCTGTGTTCTTTAATCTCTCAGAATGGCTGGGAATCATCGTAAGTTCTTTCTTGGATTTCAGAGCTCCATAGGTTTGTGTTTTGAGCTCTCTGAGTTTCATTGAACAAATTTCCTTCCAAACTGGTTTTAGAAGTCACAACAGAAACTGGACTGGATCTAGAATCAGATTTGATCCAGTAATTAACTGGATCAAGTTAGAGGCCTCTTAAATTTGACTGGATTAAAAAGAAACTGGTAGTAAATGGTAATATTGTGGGGGTTGTAAAAGTTGGCTTTGGAAAATTCACAGGGATTTTTGTGTTCTACTCCTTAGTTTCATTTTTCTTGTGTGATTAGGTAGGGAAAAAAAAGATTGACTAAGTTAATCAAGGTAATTCTTAATTTCTACAAAACTAAGTTCCTTCCAGCTTATATATTAGGCCAGGAGAGCAGCAACATCTTACGTAAGTAGCAAAATCTTACTGAAGATAACTTACAGTGGAATGTTCAGAATGCACTGAATTGCATTAAAAAATGAGGTTTCCCAAATTAGTCTCATCTAGGGATGTCTATTAATATGAAGAAGATTCCAAAGCAATTTAGAGATCTGGGGCCCATCTGGGGGCAAGTTTGAGCCTTGCCTGTTTAATATTGGGTACTAAGCGGAGTGGCTAACTCTATGTTTTGTCACACATATTTTGCTCTGGCCAGAATGAAAAATGTTAATTTGGTTACCCCACGCAACATCTTGGGCGCTACAGTTAAAAGTCAGTTTAATTACAAGTGGATATTCAAGCTCTAACAGCCTGGGGCGGCTTGGGAAAAACATAGGAGGCACCATAGACCTAGTTTTGGGAAAAACCTGTTTTCCTCATGAAACCCCAGAAACTGAAAGTAGATAGATTCTTCTCAAAATGTAAGACTTTGTTTTGTTTTGCATTGCATTATGTGACATTTTTGACTTTTGGGGGTGTCAGAAATTACTTCATATTATGAGAGAGCTTTGGCATATAATAACTAGATATGACACATATTTTTAGGGATGTCTAATGGCAGTTATGGGACTACTCAGCTCTTTGCCTTTGGATCAGAGAAGCATGCTCTTGGCCGCCTAGGAATATGGAGTTGTCCCTACCTCCTCTGAGAGATAAGACTCCCATGGGAGATGGACTGATTCTCTATTTTTGGGACCCAGGATCCGGTATAAAAATGGGGATGGGACCATTAATTTCTAATCTGTTTTGCCTTTCAGCAATGCCTGCTTATTATATTAGTTCCTGGAAACTGCATGCTTTCCTGGACATGTTCCTCCAAGAACTCTACCCCTAAAGCCAGAATTCCACTTAAAAAACTTAAAAACTGGCAAATGAAAAATGCTACAACTACTGGAGCTTCTTCTGTCTGTCTGTGTAGTTATATGTGTGTTATGTGTGTGATGTTTATATAAAAGAGGACTAATTAATTGGTTTAAAAAATAAGCGCTTAAATCAAATATTTTCACAGAAAACTAAAGACTGTAATTAATGTCTTTTAGTTTATGTAACTTTAGTAATCTTTTGGAAATAAAAACAGTTTTAGAGATTATTGATAAAATAAAGACATTTGGTCTAAATTGAGTGGATCAGATATTATGTCTGCTAAATTATGCTTTAAGATCATAAACTGCTTCTCTGACTTTTGAAAATTTTTTGATTTGCCTGCTTTACAGTTTGGTAAGGCCTGGGGAACTGTGGATTTTGCCACACCCCTGGCTATGTTGGACAGAATCAGACCTTAACTGCACCTAGTACATAATTAAAATAGCTTACCGGGATTTTCACCAAAATTAAAAATTGCTAAAACTACCATTAGCACACGTAATGGAGACTACTGAAAAAAAAATTTACATGCAAGGTGTGTAAAGAAATTAAAATATGTTTTTAGTAAAAGATTATAAGAAGACATAAGAATGTAAATTTTTGCCTAGTTTGGAGGGTTAAAAGATTGTTTTAAATTAGATAATATAAATCTAAATATTTGAGCAAGTTGTGGAAGTTTTGTAAAAAATTAATCTTGTAAAAAGAAATTCTGTGTGAACATTAGCTATAAAGGAGTAGTGTTAAGTTTTTTTGTAAATTGAACATTGCAATAAAACCACAACTGTTTTTTCTTACAGCACTGGTCTGTTCTTCCACAAAAATTATAAAGGGTTATAAAAGATTTATGGTAATCTCATCTTGTGGTGAAACCAATTAAGATTGATAGATTTGTCTATAAGGTTCATTAAAAATTGGGATTCACATTAATTGTAGACTAATGCAAGGGTGAAATTTGGCTTTCTCTCTTGAACAAGATTTTCATGTAATATTAAAGAATAATGAAATATTTCTGTTTTCTTTTTGAATAAACTACTGTAAAAAGAAGGGAAACACAAGAGACAGATTATTTGGAAAGCTAAGTCTTCTCTCTGTCCCTTTTAATAAGTGAAAGTTACTGACTTTAAAAAATTTTTTTAGTCATCATTTTGGCTAAATGAATGGCTTATGGTGGCCTGGAAAAAAATTTTTTAGTCATCATTTTGGCTAAATGAATGGCTTATGGTGGCCTGGAATTCTATTTCATAATATCAACTGTTTTAAACCTTTACCATATTTAATGGGCTTCCCAAAATCAAATTTTAGCTTCAAATTGTCTTTTCTGACCTCTAATTTTGGGAGGGCCCCTGAAGCATCCAAAAGAGAGGTAGATGGGACTATTTAACATGTTAAGTTACATGGGAAGCATTGTCAAAATGAAAGATAGTGTTTAACCTCCTTCAGATTATATTTTAGTGTATTCCATCAATATGTTCCAAAATTGCATGGGATTTCTAAAATTTAAATATGTCTGAGTATATGCTATCAATTATAATTATGTCTATTATGTTAAATCATTGTATACCACATAAATAACCAAATTTTCTTGTCAATTGTGTTTTTAGCTGTAGCTATTTAAAGTCATTTTCACAGTTAATTGCTTAATTCTGATGCAGTTTCTGAAAACTTCACAATCATGCAAAATCCTAGAATATGGTGTCTCTTGAAAAAGGGATTCATGAAAAGATGGATAGGATCCTGAAAAGCACTCTTGAATACAAGTTTCTAATAACCTAAAAATCACATTATGGGTAAGAATACACCATAAATTTTCCAACTCCCCAAGAATTGGACTGGGTAAGAATTCTTGAAAGTTTAATAAAAAGACTGACTGGTTTATAAAGCTGCTAAACCAAGTAGAACAAAAATTAATTGAATACCAAGGAAATACTTTGCCAGATTTGCATGGTAAATTAGCCAATAATTCACATAATTTGAATGAATTCCTTGGTCTAAGTCAAATTACCTATGATAACCCATCAGTTATCAGTGCTATAGACCTAAATTGATAAAACAGCTGGTATTCAAGAAGATATAAATATAATGTCAATTAATCATAGACTCATGTTGGACCAGGAGGCTGCCCTGTTTTCCTGATTCCTTAAAGTTTTTATTATTAAAAGTTCTGCATTCCATGACTCATCATAGAAAAGATAGAATGATCTAAATTAAATATGTTGGTATGGTGACTTATAAATTGCTAAAATAGTTTATAAATAATGTTTGATTTTTCAAACCTACATTCCTGGGAAAATAATAAAAGCTTTAGGCACGTTTGGTTGTCTAATGGTACATTTAAATATTTTATAAAGGGATTTTATTCAATTGTCATTTTCAATGCATGTTTTCTGGTTGTATAAAAACTCTCCCATGCAGGGGGATTGATGTTGTAACAGTAGGTTATTATGGTACACCATGTAAAGAAGCCTTTTTATGGCTCACTGAGGACAGTCAACCCCTCAGAAGATCCAATCTAGAAACCCACTGAATTTAGAGATTCAGCTGTAGGGGATTAATGAAAATGCCATTTAGTTAAGTGAGTAGACTCTTTAGTTCATTCTTTGATCTATTTGATTTTAGGTAGTTTGGTTTATGGGAACCCTTGCTAAGGAGCATACTTTAAACTTTCAGTATTATCCTCCTGATAGTAGTCTCCCTGGTGTGCTGTATTCTCTCAAATGTTTTAAATGTTGCATTCAGCCATCTCTAGAATCTCAAGCAGTCTCCCTTCATCTGGAATGACCAGAGATGAAACAAATGTGTGAGCATGAGGAGTCTGTAACCTATGAATGACATGCTGAGATTGGAAATTAAAAAATTATGGTAACTGAAAGTGGTGTAAAGTATTACTGAAGAAGATTTTGAAGTAAAATTTTGAGGAGCAACTTGGTTTCTCTTGGCTGCTTTTAGTAAAATGTGGAAAGAGAGAGAGAAATTTAAGAATTATTAAGAAAAAATGAACCAGTAATTGAAGATCTGAAAAATGTTCAGTCCACAGATTTTACAAAAACTTGAGGAAGTTTGTTTTGAAGAGAACAAATGGCTGAGCAGTCATTTGATAAAGACGTCATGAGTGCCACTCATGGACTTCATTAGCCACCTCTGCAGAAGCCAGGAAATGCTTCTTACACTAAATATAATGTTTACCCTAAATATTACGTCTGATTTTCAATATACAAAAATTGAATTTTTCTCATTAAATAATCCCTAAATGTTATTTATCATGTGCTTTCATCTTTAATTTTAAGGAAACTAGTAGGCAAATGACTATTTAATGCAAAGTTATTGTTACTGCATGTTGACTTTCTAGAAAAATTACACAAAATAATCCTACCATAGATAGCCTTTGACAAAAATATTATCTCTCTGTCTTTCTCACTTGTCTTTTCATTTTTTAACATTATATTTTCCTCTGAAGATTACCGAATAAAGGGCAGAAATTTTTAGAAAATCAATTTAAAATTTTCCTTGGCCAGGTATTTTCCATTGTGTAAGCCTGAATTTCCTTTCATATAGGAGGAGAATTCTAGTAAATAGATTATAAAATGTTCAATTTCTCCTAGGTCCTTAGATTCTCTGCCATATAATTCATGATTTTGCATGCACAGCACCAAAATTATTTGTTCTAAATATCTAATGAATCATTTGACTAGTTATCATGACAATTCATTTTAAAAAAATTTTAATTTATGTGGGTACATAATAGGTGTATATATTTATGGGTGCATGAGATATTTTGATACAGGCATATAACATGTACTCATTACACACCAGTGTAAATGGGGTATCTGTCACTTAAAGCATTTATCCTTTATTTGTATTACAAACATTTAAATTACAGTCTTTTATTTATTTTGAAATGTACAATAAGTTATTTTTGACTATATTCCTCTTGTTTTGCTGTCAAATACTATATATTTTTTATTTTCTCTAATTATATTTTTGTACCCACTAAGCATCCCAAACAGTCCCTCATTCCCAGCCTCTGGTAACCATCATTCTTACTATCCATTCCCATGAGTTCGCTTGTTTTAATATTTAGGTACTGTAAATTAGTGAGAACATGTGAAGTTTGTCTTTCTGTGCCTGTCTTATTTCACTTAACATGATGTCTTCCACTTGGACCCATGTTGTGGCAAATTATATAATATCACTCCTATTTATAGCTGACTAGTACTCCACTGTGCATAAGAACCACATTTTCTTTATCCATTTGTCTGTTGATGGGAGCTTACATTGTTTCCAAAACTTGGCTACTGTAAATAGTGCTGCAACTAACATGGGAATGTAGACACATAGTCAATATACTGATTTGGTTTCTTTAGGGTATATACCTAGCAGTGGGATTACTTTATTATATTTAAGTTATATTTTTAGTTGAGGAACTTCCTGAATGTCCTCCATAGTGGTTGTACTAATTTATATTCCCACCAACAGTTTACAAGAGATCCCTTTTTCTCCACACTCTTCCCAGCATTTATTATTGCTTGTCATTTGGATTAAACACATTTTAATTTAAAGGAGATAATATCTCATTATAGTTTTGATTTGCATTTCCCTGGTGATCAGTGATGTTGAGCACATTTTCACATACCTATTTCACATTTACCTGTCTTCTTTGAAGAAATGTCTATTCATATCTTTTGCTCATTTTTAAGCTGGGTTATTAGGTTTTTTTCAATTGAGTTGAGTTTCTTATATATCCTGGTTTTTAATCCTTATCAGATGGGTAGTTTGCAAATATTTTCTCCCATTCTGTGGGTTGTCTATTGAATTTGCTAATTGCTTCCTTTTCTGTACAGAAGCTTTTCAAATTAATGTGATTCCATTTGTCCATTTTTGCTTTGGTTGCAAGAAATCCCCATACTAAATATGCAAGAAATCTCCATACTAATGTCTTGGAGATTGTCCCCAATGTTTTCTTGTAGTAGTTTCATCTTATTAGATATCTTACATTTAAGTCTTTAATACATTTTGATTTGATTTTTTACATGGCAAGAGATAGGGGTCTAGTTTCTTTTTTCTTCTGCATATGAATATATGTTTCAAAATTCCAAAGTTCCTCTTATTGTTGATTTCTATGTTTATTCCATTGTGACCAGAGAAGATACTTGATGTATTTCAATAATTTTAAATTGCTTAAGCCTTGTTTATGGCCAAATATGTGGTTCACTTTGAGAATGATCCATGTGCTGTGGTGAACATTTATATACCACAGCCATTGAATGAAATGTTCTGTAAATATCTATTAGGTTCATTTGGTCTATAGTGCATATAAAACATGACTGTAGAGGTCTCCCTCCATTCTTTGTAAGAAGATAATAAAATATATTGCCAGGGATTAGAACCCAAGAGAGAATTTCGGGCTTTTTCTTTTTCATTTCTGACTGGTTCTAGAATACCACATGACATAAAACTAAGTTTTTTTCTGTATTTTTGTCAATTCATCATAAACCTTTAGGCAAAAATTGTGATTAGAATGACAGCAACCTGCATTATGCTTTGGGTCTCTGTGCCCTGAGGGAGAGAAAAACTCCAACTGCAGAGGAAAATGCAGTTATCAAGTTATCTCTTTTTGTGAAAAGAGAGTTAGAAATTTTGTAAAAATGATTCCATCTCCACCCTACTTCAGTCTTTAGGAATATGGGAAGAGTGGACAATGCAATAGAGTTATAAGTAGGCTTCTCTCAGTGCCCAGGAAATAAGGAGATAATACATCAGATGTTTTCTTAGGGCTTGTTTTCTAGCAAAGTTAGAATTGAGCAAGAGATCATGAATGTCTACTTAGAGGCAGAGCAAGCACTAAAAGGTGCCTATTACCAGAATGATGTGGTAAATCATATTTGAAGGAATAAGTGGCTAAATCTCATTGGATAAGCAAGGTTGAGGAGATATGAATCAAGGAAGATTATATGCTGTTTGGCCTGTCAAAATTTTACTAACAGAATACGATCTATTTCTAAAAGAGGTTTTGCAGCATAATCTAGACAATCACATATAAATATCTATCCCTATCCCATTATGACTAGAGGAGAAAGGGTATCGGTAAAAAAAATTTTAATCTATGGTGAAATTATGAAGCCAAATTTAATGAGAAATTAATGGATTTGAGTAAGGGAACAGTTTAAACTAAATTAAGCTCCTGGTCATCAGTAAGGCCAAGGGTTTAGAGTTAGAAATTAAATTGTTTTAGAAATAAAAGACATTTCTAAATATTTGAATTACATTGTTGTAGCTATAAAACTCAACCTATTATAACTTTTTTGCTTATTTGATTGTCCCATCAATTAATTTATTTGTGTTGTTGGAACCACAAGAGGTCAAAAGTTAACTTTATTAAGATGTTCTAAGCGTCACAAAACTGAAAGAAAATCCACTTTTACATAGCACTGCAATGAAAAAAAATGCTTGTTTTCAGGAGCACAAACATAAGGGTATGTTTACTTTTGCAACAAAATGCCAAACTGTCTTCCAAAGTGGTTGTGCCAATTTGCATTCCCAGTGAATGCAATAAATAAGGGTTCATGTTGCTCCTCTATATAATTTTGTTTTTCAGCATTTTGTTTAGATTTTGGTCATTCAAATACATGTGCAGTTGTATCTTGTTTTAATTTGCATTTACCTGTTGACATTTGAAATGGAGCTCCTTTCCACATGCTTGCTTGCCATCTACATATCTTCTTTAGTGAAGTGTCTGTTCAGGTCTTTTGCCCATTTTTAAATTAGCTTGTTCAATTTCTTATTGTTAAATTTTAAGGGTTCTTTTCATATTTTGGATAACAGTCCTTTATCAGACGTGCTTTGTGCAAATATATTCTTTCAGTCTCTGGCTTATATTCTCATACTTTTGTGTTGCACAGATAGAAAGTTTTTCATTTTTATAAAGTCAAACTTAACTTTTTTTAAAAAATAAATCGTGTCTCTTGTATTATATGTAAAAACATGTCGCTATACCAAGGTTACATAGGTTTTCTCTTATGTTATCTCTTAGGAGTTTTATGATTTTGTCCTTTACATTTAGGTCTATGATCAACTACAACTAATTTTTTGAAATGTGTAAGGTCTGTCTTATGTTTAATTTTATGTGTCAATTTGACTGGGTTATGTGATGCCCAAGTAGCTGGCAAAACATTATTTCTGGATGAGTCTGTGAGGGTGTTTCTGGAATAGATTAGCATTTGAATTGGTAGACTGCATTCACCAATGCAGGTGGGAATCACTGAATCTTTTGAGTTCCTAAATAGAACAAAAAAGCAGAAGGTGGCAAATGTGTACTATATGTGACATGGGACATCCATATTCACTTACCCTCAAAAATGTGTGCTAATTGCTCTTGTGCCTGTAGGCTGGGACTTTCCGCCTTCCATAATAAGTCAATTCCTGTCGATAAATCTCTACCCATTTTTATCTCGTTGGTTCTGTTTCTCTGAAGAATTCTGACTGTATAGTCTGAGTTGAGATTCTTTGTGTGTGTATGCGTGTGTGTGCATGTGTGTTTGCATGTGTGATATCCAGTTGTCCCAGCACCATTTGTTGGAAAGACTATCTTTGCTCCTTTGTCAAGGATCAGTTGACATATTTATGTGGATCTATTTCTGGGCCTTCTATTATGTTCCTTTGATCTATATTTGCCAATTCCACAAAGTGTTGGTTAATGTAACTTTATAGTAGTCTTTAAGTCAGGCAGTGTCTCTCCCCAACGTTGCTATTTTATTTCAGTATTGAGTTGGCTATTCTAGATATTTTGACCCTCCCTGTAAGCTTTTGAATAAGTTTGTCAATATCTACAAAAGACCTATTGAGAATTTGAATGCAATTGTGTTCAATCTATAGATCAAATTGGGAAGACCTAATATTCTCACAAAATTGAATCTATCTATCCGGAAGCTGGGATATTGCATTATTTAGTTAGGTCTTCGCTGATATCTTTCAGAGTTTCAGAGATTTCCTTACATGGATTTTGTACTTGTTTTGTGAGATTTATATCTCAGCATTTCATTTTTGGGCTACTAATGTAAATAATAATGTTTTTAATTTCCCATTTCACTTGTGCATTGCTGATGTACAGGAAAGTGATTGACTTTTGTACATTAACCTTTATCTTGCAATAACCTTTCTCTTGCTATAATCACTTATTAGTTCCAGAAGTTCAGAAGGGTTTTGAATGAAAAATAAATTGCATGTGATACTGAAAAGTACAGTGGTATAAAAACATAAAGTTAAATTCTAGCTTGGATTCATAATTTTGCTTTCTTTATTAAATGTAGGAATACCTTGTTCTTAAGTAGTTGTCAAGTTAGGATTTTAAACTTAATGATACGCTGCAAATAATTAGGAACTTGGAAGACAATCACACAGAGAGTCCAAGATTCTATTGAATTCACTAAGAAATAAACTTGGATAGAAACACTTTGAATTCGGTGATTGCTTCAGAGCATTATGTACAATCAGAGATGACTTATAATATTCAATAGTGTAGGCTATGGAATAAAATTATCTATTTCCATTTCTATGCTATGTCATTTGCTAGATGTATAAATTTGCAATAAATTCTCTGTGCCATAGTGTTCGTATCTGTAAAATGAGGAAATAACATCTACTGCATAATGTTGTGATGACAATTAGATAAAATAATGCAAAGCATTAATAATAGTTTCTGGCTCTGTTAGCACATGCTATTACTTGTCTCAGTGGGTCTAGCACTTCAGTAGTTAGTCTCTATTGTTCCTGTCATGTTTCTATATTGTGTTGTTAGTAATATATGCCTATTTCTCAATATTTGCATTTTGTTGAGACAGTCTTACTCTTTCACCCAGACTAAAGTGCAGTGGCGTGATCACAGCACTGCAGCCTTGACCACCAAGGCTCAAGGGCTCCTCCCACTTCACACTCTCAAAGTGTTGGGATTACAAGAGAGAGCCATCCTTCCCAAACAATATTTGCATTTAAAATCTACTGGTGAAGGTAACTTTTACTGACTCTCTCTGTTTCTATTCTTGGGTGGCAAAAATTCATCCTTTAAGTCGTAGGTAAATTGCATGTAAAAATGTAAATCAATGCAGTCCACATCTCTGCTAAAAATAACAACAACAACATCAAGATCTTCTGTTTTTAGAATAAAATCCACAAATTTTCTATAGCTTATGTAACGTGGTCCCAGTTAACTGCCACTTTTTCATAGTGCTCTTTTTCAACCACTGTAAGAATGAACCAGTCTCACCACCAACATTCTACCACTCTCAACACATACACACTCCCACTACACACACACATTTCTCACTCTACACACACATGCATACAAATGCAGGCTCATCAGCAAGGCCACCACCACTTTTTGTTCATCCTAGTAACCTGCTAAAGAGCATGTCTCAGTTTGCTAATTTTGTGGTTTATTTATGTGTTTTCTAGAGTATTATTTTCATCTCCATTTAGAAAATAAGTTCTAGCTGGGCTCGGTGGCTCATGCCTGTAATCCCGGCACTTTGGAAGGCTGAGGTGGGTGGATCTTTTGAGGTCAGGAGTTCAAGACCAGCCTGACCAACATGGTGAAACTCCATCTCTACTAAAAATGCAGAAATTAGCCGGAGGTGGTGGTGCATGCCTGTAATCCCAGCTACTTGGGAGGCTGAGGCAGGAGAATTGCTTGAACCCAGTAGGCGGAGGTTGCAGCGAGCCAAGATCATGCCATTGCACTGTCTAGCCTAGGTGATAAGAATGAAACTCCATCTCAAAATATAATAAAATAAAATAAGCTGCATAAAATTACAAATTCTGATTTTCTTGTCCATCAATCTATTATCTAAGACAAAGCCTGACACATAACATATAATATATAAATATACTTTAAACAAAAAAATATAAATAACAATAGCTTTTTTGTGGGTTGCCTAATGATTTTGTTATAGGAGACTCCATATAATAGTACAATTATGGTCATGAATTGAGGTTGCCATTAAGCTTGATTCATCCAAAGGTGGACTGGTTTTAGCTTTTCAAACCTTTTTGTTGCAAGGAACATGAGATAGAGGGAGAGAATCATATAGATAAAAGTTGGACAATACAAAATTATTTTCTACTAAATTTATATTTATTTCTTATATTGCAACTACCTAAAAGTTTTATTTAGAAATAATTAGTAAGTATATCCAGGTCTCCAAAATCAAATTTTTCATAAGTTCAGTAAAAAACCTATGTTTTCACAGATTTGCACAGATTATCATGCTTTGTATCATACCTGTAAATGGGGCAGTGTTGAGCGCAAATAATAGCTGGCCTTGAAAAGGAGACTGAACAACACAGTGTGCTACTTATGTTAATCCGTTGAATAGGAAATATCTGTTGAGACTCCCCAAAGCAATCAATTCAGAATAATCTATACTTCCCAATGGAGGTATCAAATCAGATTGAATTAGATGAGTTGGAAGTGCTGTTCAAAAGCCATTATTTATCTCCAAGTGAGTGAAGCAGGACTACAACTAGTGCATGCCTTATCTTATCTATCATACACCCTATTTTGAAGCAATTATAAAAAAAAATTTAGATTAATAATAGATTTTTTTCTTTCAGACTTTTTGTAAACTTTTAAAATTATTAAATTACAAATATTAAGAAGCTTTTCTTATGTTTAAAATCTAGAAACAAATTGGCATAAAAGACTTCGTGTCTTCTTATAGCTATGCCTTTATTATTATCAACTATATACCCATTCAAAGAAAATCAAAATCACTTTCAAAAGTACACTTGAAAAGTTAAAATGAGAATAGCATTATTATGGGAGAACCATTGGAAAGTGGACTCGAGAGTACACTGCCCCAATACCATCATAAACACAGGCATTGGTAACCGCATAGAAAGATGAGTGTGATCTTACATATTGTGCATTTGGTAAAGCTGGTAAATGTGGTCTCAATGTGGCATCTGATTATCCTGTTTAGTTTTATATGAAAAGACAGTGGAAGGGAATGTTTCAAACTCAAATGCATTGAAGTACATATGCATTTAATTAATACTTATTGTGTACCTACTGGGCTCTAGGTATTATCTGGTTATATATCAGAGAACAACAATAATAACAAAATTATCTCTTCTCAAGTAGAGGAAGACAAGCAATAACTAAATAAATCATGTAGTAGGTTGCCAATTAAGTGTGGTGAGAAAAAATAAAGTAAGGAAGATAGGATTGTGTTGGAGGGAGCACCACAAGTAATGTATGTGGTCAGGTGACGTCTCAATAAGAGGATGATAGCTAAGTAAACATTGGAGAGCTTGAGGAAGTGAGTCAGTCTGAAAGTATAAGAATGTTCCAGTGGTAGAGAAGAAGATGGTGACAGATTTGAAATTTATTTGGAAGAATTTCCTGAATGATTGAATGTATGTCTTAAGAAAAAAGTATTGTATCTCAAAGATAACAACAGAGTTTAAGAGACTGATAGAAACAGGCTTGAATCAGAAGTATTGCGGTTTGGCCTTGTTACTTTGAGATGCTTTAGGAAATGCTACTTTGAGGAGGCAGAAAAAAATGAACTACTATACACTGTTGCTGGGAATGTAAATTGTACAATCTCCATAGAAATCAGAATGGAGACTTCTCAAATTACTAGGCATTTGACTTGATTTGTAAAGACAAGAAGGGACATGTATATAATTTTTTTGACAAGCTGTGGAATAGAGCTTTCTAAATATATTGAAAATTTAAAAAATATTTTCAGCTATTAAAAACAAATATTTAATGTGATTTATTAATAAAATATTTAGCTTTTTTCTAATATTAAGTTATGTGATTTTAACTCATTTGTGAAGTTAAAAAGTATGCTAGTATGAATATTCTGTAGCTTTTGGCATAATCCCCTTAAATATAATTGATTCATTTTATATCCACTTTAAATATCAAATAAATATGTAATATATTTTACTCATTACTTACAAAAGAACACTCTCAAATTAATAAATTCCATATTAATGTCTGTCTTGAATGCTCATAAACAACTTAGGAGAAGTTCTGACTAAGGCATATTTGTTATTGCTTTTTCAAAATAAACGTGTAAGTTTCAGAAAGTGTTGGACAATATTTTATATAAAAATTGACTTAGGATAAGTTTCAACTTGCTAATCTCTCAATCTTGGTAAAATGACTAGTAAAGCTCCCTTAAAAGTTTATTGTTATGCCTATTACTTGTGTTAAATAAAATAAATTTTAAAGGGCAAATGAAAATTTTAACAAAATAATGTTGATATATTTTCAGCAAAATCTACTAAAATATTCACAAGTGACTCAGTACTGAAAACAAATTACTATATTAAGTAAATAGTAATATATTTAATAATATCAGCATATCTATAACATTAGGCTATATTGTACAATTTGAATTGGCAGTGTTTTTCTTATTGAGTTATACTAAAACCAAAGTTGCTTTAATCATTAAAATGTTAGAATGCATCAGAAGATGGCCAAATAGGAACAGCTCCAGTCTCCAACTCCCAGCGCGAGCGACACAGAAGACTGGTGATTTCTGCATTTTCAACTGAGGTGCTGGGTTAATCTCACTAGGGAGTGCCGGACGATCGGTGCTGGTCAGCTGCTGCAGCCCAACCAGCGAGAGCTGAAGCAGGGCGAGGCATCCCCTCACCTGGGAAGCGCAAGGGGAAAGGGAATCCCTTTTCCTAGCCAGGGGAACTGAGACACACAACACCTGGAAAATTGGGTAACTCCCACCCCAATACTGTGCTTTAAGCAAACAGGCACACCAGGAGATTATATCCCACACTTGGCCGGGAGGGTCCCATGCCCATGGAGCCTCCCTCATTGCTAGCACAGCAGTCTGTGATCTGGCAGCAAGGCAGCAGCGAGGCTGGGGGAGGGGCACCCGCCATTGCTGAGGCTTAACTACGTAAACAAAGCCGCTGGGAAGCTCGAACTGGGTGGAGCTCACAGCAGCTCAAGGAAACCTGCCTGTCTCTGTAGACTCCACCTCTGGGGACAGGGCACAGTAAACAACAATAAAAGCAGCAGAAACCTCTGCAGATGCAAACGACTCTGTCTGACAGCTTTGAAGAGAGCAATGATCTCCCACCATGGAGGTTGAGATCTGAGAAGGGACAGACTGCCTGCTCAAGTGGGTCCCTGATCCCTGAGTAGCCTAACTGGGAGACATCCCCCACTAGGGGCAGTCTGACACCCCACACCTCACAGGGTGGAGTACACCCCTGAGAGGAAGCCTCCAAAGCAAGAATCAGACAGGGACACTCGCTGTTCAGCAATATTCTATCTTCTGCAGCCTCTGCTGCTGACACCCAGGCAAACAGGGTCTGGAGTGGACCTCAAGCAACCTCCAACAGACCTACAGCTGAGGGTCCTGACTGTTAGAAGGAAAACTATCAAACAGGAAGGACACCTACACCAAAACCCATCAGTACGTCACCATCATCATCAAAGACCAGAGGCAGATAAAATCACAAAGAGGTGGAAAAAGCAGGGCAGAAAAGCTGGAAATTCAAAAAAATAAGAGCGCATCTCTCCCAGCAAAGGAGCGCAGTTCATCGCCAGCAACGGATCAAAGCTTGATGGAGAATGACTTTGACGAGATGAGAGAAGAAGGCTTCAGTCCATCAAACTTCTCAGAGCTAAAGGAGGAATTACGTACCCAGCGCAAAGAAACTAAAAATCTTGAAAAAAAAGTGGAAGAATTGATGGCTAGAGTAATTAATGCAGAGAAGGTCATAAACGAAATGACAGAGATGAAAACCATGACACGAGAAATACGTGACAAATGCAGAAGTTTCAGTAACCGATTCGATCAACTGGAAGAAAGAGTATCAGCGATTGAGGATCAAATGAATGAAATGAAGCGAGAAGAGAAACCAAAAGGAAAAAGAAGAAAATGAAATGAAAAAAGCCTGCAAGAAGTATGGGATTATGTAAAAAGACCAAATCTACGTCTGATTGGGGTGCCTGAAAGTGAGGGGGAAAATGGAACCAAGTTGGAAAACACTCTTTAGGATATCATCCAGGAGAACTTCCCCAACCTAGTAGGGCAGGCCAACATTCAAATCCAGGAAATACAGAGAACGCCACAAAGATACTCCTCGAGAAGAGCAACTCCAAGACACATAATTGCCAGATTCACCAAAGTTGAAATGAAGGAAAAAATCTTAAGGGCAGCCAGAGAGAAAGGTCGGGTTACCCACAAAGGGAAGCCCTTCAGACTAACAGCAGATCTCTCGGCAGAAACTCTACAAGCCAGAAGAGAGTGGGGGCCAATATTCAACAGTCTTAAAGAAAAGAATTTTAAACCCAGAATTTCATATCCAGCCAAACTAAGTTTCATAAGTGAAGGAGAAATAAAATCCTTTACAGATAAGCAAATGCTTAGAGATTTTGTCACCAGTAGGCCTGTCTTACAAGAGACCGTGAATGAAGCACTAAACATGGAAAGGAACAACCGGTACCAGCCATTGCAAAAACATGCCAAAATCTAAAGACCATTGAGGCTAGGAAGAAACTGCATCAACTAACGAGCAAAATAATCAGTTAATATCATAATGGCAGGATCAAGTTCACACATAACAATCTTGACCTTAAATGTAAATGGACTAAATGGTCCAATTAAAAGACACAGACTGGCAAACTGGATAAAGAGTCAAGACCCATCAGTCTGCTGTATTCAGGAGACCCATCTCACATGCAGAGACATACATAGGCTCAAAATAAAGGGATGGAGGAAGATTTACCAAGCAAATGGAGAACAAAAAAAAGCGGGGGTTGCAATACTAGTCTCTGATAAAACAGACTTTAAACCATCAAAGATCAAAAGAGACAAAGAAGGCCATTACATAATGGTAAAGGGATCAATTCAACAGGAAGAGCTAACTATCCTAAATATATATGCACCCAATACAGGAGCACCCAGATTCATAAAGCAAGTCCTTAGAGACTTACAAAGAGACTTAGACTCCCATACAATAATAATGGGAGACTTCAACACTCCACTGTCAACATTAGACAGATCAACGAGACAGAAAGTTAACAAGGATATCCAGGAATTGAACTCATCTCTGCAGCAAGCAGACCTAATAGACATCTATAGAACTCTCCACCCCAAATCAACAGAATATACATTCTTCTTAGCACCACATTGCACTTATTCCAAAACTGACCACATAATTGGAAGTAAAGCACTCCTCAGCAAATGTACAAGAACAGAAATTGTAACAAACTGTCTCTCAGACCACAATGCAATCAAACTAGAACTCAGGACTAAGAAACTCAATCAAAAACGCTCAACTACATGGAAACTGAACAACCTGCTCCTGAATGACTACTGGGTACATAATGAAATGAAGGCAGAAATAAAGATGTTCTTTGAAACCAATGAGAACAAAGATACAACATACCAGAATCTCTGGGACACATTTAAAGCAGTGTGTAGAGGGAAATTTATAGTACTAAATGCCCACAAGAGAATGCTGGAAAGATCTAAAATTGACACTCTAACATCACAATTAAAAGAACTAGAGAAGCAAGAGCAAACGCATTCAAAAGCTAGCAGAAGGCAAGAAATAACTAAGATCAGAGCAGAACTGAAGGAGATAGAGACACAAAAAACCCTCCAAAAAATCAATGAATCCAGGAGTTGGTTTTTTTGAAAAGATCAACAAAATTGACAGACCGCTAGCAAGACTAATAAAGAAGAAAAGAGAGAAGAATCAAATAGACGCAATAAAAAATGATAAAGGGGATATCACCAACGACCCCACAGAAATACAAACTACCATCAGAGAACACTATAAACACCTCTATGCAAATAAACTAGAAAATCTAGAAGAAATGGATAATTTCCTGGACACTTACATTCTCCCAAGACTAAACCAGGAAGAAGCTGAATTCCTGAATAGACCAATAGCAGGTTCTGAAATTGAGACAATAATTAATAGCCTACCAACCAAAAAAAGTCCAGGACCAGACGGATTCACAGCCGAATTCTACCAGAGGTACAAGGAGGAGTTGGTACCATTCCTTCTGAAACTATTCCAATCAATAGAAAAAGAGGGAATCCTCCCTAACTCACTTTACGAGGCCAACATCATCCTGATACCAAAGCCTGGCAGACATACACCAAAAACAGAGAATTTTAGACCAATATCCCTGATGAACATCGATGCAAAAATCCTCCATAAAATACTGGCAAACCAGATTCAGCAGCACATCAAAAGCTTATCCACCATGATCAAGTGGGCTTCATCCCTGGGATGCAAGGCTGGTTCAACATTCGCAAATCAATCAACATAATCCAGCATATAAACAGAACCAAAGACAAGAACCACATGATTTTCTCAATGGATTTAGAAAAGGCTTTTAATAAAATTCAACAGCCCTTCATGCTAAAAACGCTCAATAAATTCGGTATTGATGGAACGTACCTCAAAATAATAAGAGCTATTTATGACAAACCCACAGCCAATATCATACTGAATGGGCCAAAACTGGAAAAATTTCCTTTGAAAACTGGCCAAGACAGGGATGCCCTTTCTCACCACTCCTATTCAACATAGTGTTGGAAGTTCTGGCTAGGGCAATCAGGCAAGAGAATGAAATCAAGGGTATTCAGTTAGGAAAAGAAGAAGTCAAATTGTCCCTCTTTGCAGATGACATAATTGTATATTTAGAAAATCCCATTGTCTCAGCCCAAAATCTCCTTAAGCTGATAAGCAACTTCAGCAAAGTCTCAGGATACAAAATTAATGTGCAAAAATCACAAGCATTCATATACACTAGTAACAGACAAACAGAGAGCCAAATTATGAAGGAACTTCCATTCACAATTGCTTCAAAGGGAATAAAATATCTAAGAATCCAACTTACAAGGGATGTAAAGGACCTCTTCAAGGAGAACTACAAACCACTGCTCAGTGAAATAAAAGAGGACACAAACAAATGGAAGAACATACCATGCTCATGGATAGGAAGAATCAATATCGTGAAAATGGCCATACTGCCCAAGGTTATAGATTCAATGCCATCCCCATCAAGCTGCCAACGAGTTTCTTCATAGAATTGGAAAAAACTGCTTTAAAGTTCATATGGAACCAAAAAAGAGCCCACATCTCCAAGACAATCCTAAGTCAAAAGAACAAAGCTGGAGGCATCACGCTACCTGACTTCAAACTATACTACAAGGCTACAGTAACCAAAACAGCATGGTACTGGTACCAAAACAGAGATATAGACCAATGGAACAGAACAGAGTCCTCAGAAATAATACCACACATCTACAGCCATCTGATCTTTGACAAACCTGAGAGAAACAAGAAATGGGGAAAGGATTCCCTATTTAATAAATGGTGCTGGGAAAATTGGCTAGCCATAAGTAGAAAGCTGAAACTGGATCCTTTCCTTACTCCTTATACGAAAATTAATTCAAGATGGATTAGAGACTTAAATGTTAGACCTAATACCATAAAAACCCTAGAGGAAAACCTAGGTAGTACCATTCAGGACCTAGGCATGGGCAAAGACTTCATGCCTAAAACACCAAAAGCAATGGCAGCAAAAGCCAAAATTGACAAATGGGATCTCATTAAACTAAAGAGCTTCTGCACAGCAAAAGAAACTACCATCAGAGTGAACAGGCAACCTACAGAATGGGAGAAAATTTTTGCAATCTACTCATCTGACAAAGGGCTAATATCCAGAACCTACAAAGAACTCAAACAAATTTACAAGGAAAAAACAAACAACCCCATCAAAAAGTGGGCAAAGGATATGAACAGACATTTCTCAAAAGAAGACATTCATGCAGCCAACAGACACATGAAAAAATGCTCATCATCACTGGCCATCAGAGAAATGCAAATCAAAACCACAATGAGATACCATCTCACACCAGTTAGAATGGCGATCATTAAAAAGTCAGGAAACAACAGGTGCTGGAGAGGATGTGGAGAAATAGGAACACTTTTACACTGTTGGTGGGATTGTAAACTAGTTCAACCATTATGGAAAACAGTATGGCGATTCCTCAAGGATCTAGAACTAGATGTACCATATGACCCAGCCATCCCATTACTGGGTATATACCCAAAGGATTATAAATCATGCTGCTATGAAGACACATGCACATGTATGTTTATTGCGGCACTATTCACAATAGCAAAGACTCGGAGTCAACCCAAATGTCCATCAGTGACAGACTGGATTAAGAAAATGTGGCACATATACACCATGGAACACTATGCAGCCATAAAAAAGGATGAGTTTGTGTCCTTTGTAGGGACATGGATGCAGCTGGAAACCATCATTCTCAGCAAACTATCGCAAGAACAGAAAACCAAACACCGCATGTTCTCACTTATAGGTGGGAACTGAACAATGAGATCACTTGGACTCGGGAAGGGGAACATCACACACCGGGGCCTATCGTGGGGAGGGGGGAGAGGGGAGGGATTGCATTGGGAGTTATACCTGATGTAAATGACGAGTTGATGGGTGCTGACGAGTTGATGGGTGCAGCACAGCAACATGGCACAAGTATACATATGTAACAAACCTGCACGTTATGCACATGTACCCTCGAACTTAAGGTATAATAATAATAATAATAAAAAGAATGCATCAATATGACATACTAGCAGTTATTTATCAAACTGTATCATATATCTAACACTGTGCTGGATTTTTAAATAGGCATTATCATCTGTTGTTGTAAATGAAGTTTCTAACAGGTCTTAGTCTGTTCCTGCTGCAATAACAAAACATTTTAGGCTGAGTAGTTTATAAACAAAACTAAAAGAAATAACAGAGTGAAAAGACAGCTTGCAAAATGTAAGAAAATATTTGGAAACTATTCATCCAACAGGGGACTAGAATCTAGGATTTACAAGAAACTCATCAAAAAATGCAAATGAACCAATATCAAGTGGGCAAGTGAAATGAATAGATATTTTTTGAAAGAAGACATACGGATGGCCAGCAAGCAT